>NC_081407.1:153111047-153777047 GCF_030272615.1 Cryptomeria japonica
CCCGATGGTCGTGTCCAATTGTACAACAAAATTAATTAAATCTAGACACAAAGAAAATTGACATATGAACTAGTATTATCATGATCAGTGGATGCTCCCCGTGCAGTTGAAGAGGATGGACCATGATGTGAACTCGAAGCAAGGTTTGGACCATCACAAGGCCCATAGCATAGTCGATGGCAACTCGTACAAAAATGAGGTGTCGATGTACGTGAAATGGCTGTACTCATGTCAACATCATCCTCACTAGTGTCAATGTCACCACGGTCCAACAAATCAGTTGTCTGCTGACTAAGGCTGCCAGTGAGTGTGGTCAATGAGTCCAATGTGGAGATAATAGAACGCTGATGAATAGTCATAGGTATAATAGGCATAGGAGCCACAATGGCCTGGCGACGGGCAGGTCTATTGGGGTCAATACGTGCCCCCAACCTATCCTATGGCATGCCACCACCAACACCCTGGAATGCTCTAATATCAAAATAATTGGGCTTTAAACCCAAAACAAACTCTGCATATAATTTTCTCAAGAAGTATAAAGGGCACTCTAAGTTGGCATGTGGTGGGGTGTAATAACCCACCATGATTCATCCAACAAAAAAAAATGAGTATATATATATATATATTTTCTTTATTATGTTTTATTCAATTGCATACTCTGGGCATCCATCCAAATAGGATTGGGCATTCATCCATTCGGGATGAGCTTCTAACCATACGGGTTAGGCAATTGTCCATACGGGACGTAAATTCCATCTATCCAATACGGGATAGGCATCTACCCATACGGGGTAGGCATCCATCCAAACGGGATAGGAGATGCTTTGGCCAGAGACTTAGACTCATCGGGACCATTCGGGTCCTGAGCCACTCACTAAGTACTACATTCTTCTAACAAGAATGCACCGAGGTCGCCGTCCTTAGGAGTAATAAGAAAATAATACAAGCTTGAATTCCGCCTCGGAATTTGGCTTAAAGCCTCGGGAAGTCAAGCGAATCCATACGGGATTCCTTCCGAGTATGCATTGAATTAAGTTTGATTATCTTATCTTTCAATTAGGATTCTTACTCAACCAAGCCTAGACCCCACCCACGAACGCCTGAGTACGAGGGACAACTCCGTCCCAAGACTGCCTACATACCCGCTTCGGCGCGGGATCAAGGCGTAAAGTATGTAGTTCTATTTTCTAAACTATGGTTTGATGTAAACTGATTTGTGGGTACGCAACCCTTTCTAGGGTCAGTGTCCCAGACAGTTTCTCTACGGTTGCTACCCACGAATGGTAGCACTTAAGCGAAGGCTCAAGATGGCCTATTGCTTGTGGCCTAAACAAAATAACTAGATCCTAATACTTAACATGAGCGTCACCCAATTGCAAATCACCAATATCCCTTCGAGGTGAATAAATAAATAAATAAATAAAGTCAATTTCACGAGAGCTCTTAACTAGACCATCCCTAAGAGGGGTTTACTATGGTTTATCTCAACGGATGTGAAATTCAATTAAAAGTTATCTTATTAAATTATCGATCCAAGAGGGATTACCCGCCCCTTGGATTTTAACTTCCAAATGTCCCTTATTACTCCCCGACGATTTATAGGGACAATGCCACAGACGTCGTTAATGCAGCTTTATTAGGCGTTAAGTGCAGTAGTTCAACACGACGGCATTACCCGTAAGCGTGACCCAGAGGCACCGTATATACCGAACGCTGCTAGTTTTAGTTTTCCAACTCCATTTGTTTAGTTTTCTAAACTAACATCATGCTTGAATATAATTATGAAATGGATGTACATAATTTAAACCTTAAATACTATTTGAAAAAAAGAATATCATTATTCTACAATTAATTGGATTAATACATGTATTGGCACGGTAATGATAATTGTGAACTTACGAGTAATTGCATGAAAATAAGGAATACGAAATAATCATAATGCAATGCAAAAGTAACGTCATTTACATTCGAAATGCAGAAAAGTTTTCTCTTATCGCAAGACTTAATTAGTTATAAGGTTACAAATTTCTCATGAGTGACCAAATTGAATAATAATGAGACTTTACTTATCTCCAAAAATCATGGGTCAAATAATCCATTCATTTCTCTAAGGAATTGAAATAATACATTGAATTCAACTCTTGTTAATTTTAAGGAAATTAAATTTAACTAAACAAATGTACATGAAAAAAAAATTAATTTAAATTTAATTTAAAACGATACACAAAAATTACTTAAATGTTAAATCAAATGTTAAAACTTCCATCTAAAATTCCTATGGCGAATCTTGTTTTATTAATATATATATAAAACCAGGGGGTGGGGACCACGGGTCCCGTCACTCCCTGCGGTCCTGCATGTGCAGGCCCGTAGGGGTTGACGGGGCCACGTGGTCCCCTCCACTCCCCTGCGGCCACTTGCAGTGACCGCAGGGTAGTGGGGGGGGGTACCACTAACCCTGTCGGTTTTCGGTAACGCCATTCCGCGTACATGCGGTTATTTTCGGGGTCTGTGCGTACGTGCGGTTATTTTTGGGGTCTGTGCCGAATGCAGTGATTGATAATGTAACATTAATATTTGTAAATTGACATTGGGATTATATATATATATATATATATATATATATATATATATATATATATATATATATATATATATATATATAAACATATATATAAACATATATATGGTTTCAAATTCTTTACAAAGGATAATTTTTATTTAAGAAGGTAAGAACAAGGAAAATAATTGAGTTTTTTTTTTTTTAGTTTTATCTCTTTACAGAACCCAGACTTTTATTATATATTTATCTTATTCACAGAGAGAGAGGGAGAGAGATTTATCCAGCCATTACAGGAAGGGAGTTATTCTCAGACTTCTCAGGAAATTTGTTTGTTTCCAGGATTTATTCTCAGAGTCCAGGAGGATTTATTCTCAGAGTCCAGGAGGATTTATTCAACTGGTATTTTCAGTGAGCTCTTTGTTCAATCCACAGAGAGTTTTCTAAGAAAATAATAATAATCATTAAATGATTACAGAGAGAAAAATTGTAGTGAAGTTCATCCTTGTTTTCAAATAATTTCTTTTCTGTTCTTCAGAGAATTTATATAATCAGATACAGAGGAGATAATCACAATGAAATCTCTTTTAGAGGATGAGATTTAGATAACAAAAATCCAGAGAGATGAAAAGATGGTTCTACTTAGCAAGAATCAATCTAAAATTTAATAAGAGAAAAAAAACAATTTAAATCTGGATCTAAATTTTTAAAAACAGTGAATCTAATTCTTATCAAGCAAATTTAATCTACTTCCTTTTTATCAAGAATCTGAAACTAATAATCAACAATTTGTTCTACTTTTTTTTTCAACATTTTATTCTACTCCAAAATCTGAAACTAAATTTTATCAAAAATTTGAAACAATGAATCAACAATTTATTTTACTTTTTATCAAACATTTTAATCTACTCCAAAATCAAGAATCTAAACAATGAATCAACAATTTAATCTACTTTTTTCTTTTCAAACATTTTAATCTAATTCTTATAAAAGTCTGAAAACTAATTTCACAAATGAATTTCATTTTCATAAAATAATTTAATCTAATCTAATCTACAACAAGAATAAGATGCACAAAACTAAGCTTGAAGGAACCTGGTGCTTGCAAAATGGTGTAGAGTCTTCCTTGATCCTCCAAATTGAAGAGAAATCCTCCCAACAAAACCTTGGCTGCAATGAAAAATGGACTACAAAGGAGAAATTGTAGAATTTCTTATGGAATAGCTAACTTTTCTTTTGAAACTTGTACCTATTTTATAAAAGAAATTTCAAATTCCCACTACCTAATTATTAATTGGAAAAAAGGAGATTCTCTCCCAATTTGGCCTCCATGCAAATTAATTGGGCTTAGTGGGAGGAGTTACATGCAAGGAGGTGGAGAAGCCTCTAGAAGCTTCTTATTCCTCCTACAACATGTGCCTTAATTTGGGTGAGGGAAATTAAATAACTAATTAAAATTTATATGCATTTTCCATGTGTGTGTGGTTTATTAATTTTATTCCCTTACAATATTCATTCAATAATTCATCCAAAGAATATAAATAAAGTTTTGTATTTAAATCAAAAAAGGTGATAAAGGAGGGTTGTGACATGGGGTGTCAAATACCATCTGCTATTGATGCCAAAAATTATCGGCCATGCCTCGATGTGTACACCACCCCATGGATATGCGGGATTTGTTTGGTGGAATGGGTTCACCTGTGATGGGGTTTGAAAAATATGGAACAAGGTGAGATTTGTCTATTCTCAGGTTCAAAATATCCTTATAGGAGAGGCCATTAGAATAAAACTGGCATCTCTCCTCTCTCCATGCTCGATGTGAATCGAGCTCTGCATCTATATACCTAACTGCATCAATAACATTTTGCATCTTCGGTGCATGTGTGGGGATATATGTGGTGCTCTAAGGACCTCATTAACTTTTCCCTATATGAAAACAACATTCTCATCAATAATGGCTCGAAATCGAGCCTCAGCAGAATTAGGAGGTGGAGGATGATGATCAGGTGGGGGTGGAGGTGGAGGAAGGGGTGGGGGTGGAGGTGGGGGTGGAGGTGGTGCTTGTCTTGAAAGAAAAATCTTCTATATCAAACACATCCATGTGATGATGTGTATGTAATCTGAGCTCTGCATATATATACATTTAATTAAAAATCAAATAAAAATTTAAAAGCTAACTTTTGAAACTAAAACATGTACAATCTACATATATATACATTGTAAACATATATACATATACAAACTCTACAGACAGATAAATGATAAAAAATTTAATGTGTACATATGAAATCAAGAACATGCACATTTTTACATAATATGATCATGTATAAGAATTTAAAATTTAACATCTATGAAAAATGTTTGTAATTAATCATCAAGTGACACACATGACTTAAGGGGATTGGCCTAAAGTTAGGACACGTGGCTTAAGGGGATCAAACTAGAAATAGGATAATTTTGGCTTAAGGGGATAGGCCTAAATAGGTCGTAATTAAATTTAGCATCTACAAATTTTGTAATTAATCATTTAAGACACACAACTTAAAGGGATTGGCCTAACTAGGACAAGTGGCTTAAGGGGATAGGCCTAATTAGGATGTATGTGGCTTAAGGAGATAGGCCTAATTAGGATGTATGTGGCTTAAGGGGATAGGCCTAATTAGGATGTATGTGGCTTAAGGGGAAGAAACTTTAAATAGGAGACACATGTGGCTTAAGGGGTATGGTCGTAATAATATACATGTTAAAAGGGGTGTACATGACCTCGTAATTTCATGTACATACTCGTAATTTCATGTACAATCATTTCCTAATTACATGTGTCTTAAGGGGACATGGTCGAAATTAAATTAAATTTTATCACAATTACTTAATAAATTGAATATATAGTTAATAGGACCTATTACATGCTATTTAATATATGGCATTTAATAATATATATAGTTAATAGGTCCTAGTATGTTAAAAGGGGAATTGTCGTAATAGTATGTTAAGAGGCCCGTATGGTTGTAAATAGTTAATTTAATGCACTTAGAATATGAATTTCAAATTTAACATCTACAAATTATAGGATGTATGTGGCTTAAGAGGATAGGCCTAAATTATAGGATGTATGTGGCTTAAGGGGACAGGCCTAAATTATAGGATGTACGTACATTTCCTAATTACATGTATCTTAAGGGGACATGGTCGAAATTAAATTAAATTTGATCATAATTAAGTTTAATAAATTGAATATATAGTTAATAGGACCTGTAGACACCTAAAATTGTCCATATCTAATTAAATAAATATCTTTATTTATTTTATTATTTTAGCCTAATTCTTCAATTAATTGAATAAATATTTATTTATTTAATTAATTCATTTATCTTCTTCTAGCCTTATTTCTCATTTAAATAAATACATTTATTTATTTAAATTATCCTTTTCTTAAATTAAATAAATATCTTATTTATTTAATTGATCCCACTTCTATTAATTAAATAAATCTTTATTTATTTAATTAATTCATTAACCTTTTCTACCCATGACACATGTCATTCATCTCTTAATTAATACACTACCTACCCTCTCATTATTTTCTTATTTCCTCTACCTACCCTCTAATCATAGCCGACCATTTATCTTTTACACCTCTTAATCTTATCCCTCCATTTCTTAGGGTGTCTTCTATATAAGGAGATGCTTCCTTCATTATCAAACCCCACTGACTAATTATTCGACTACTCTACTCTTTTGAACTTTCATATATGATCAAGCCTATTGACAACCACATTTCCATTCTTTGTTGAGCTCTTGTGCATATAAAATCTGAGAGCAAATATATCAAGCAAGATCAATGGAGATAGGAAGAATAGAGATCCAAACCCTATTGGACATGTGATGGTATAATCTTTACGATTTCATTTGATTTGCATTGTCTTAGGTAATCTCCATATGTTAGGGTGGATCTTTGTTGTTGTTAGGCTAGGGTTTTGTGGTTGAATTCATTTAGTCTTTCAACATTGTTGTTATCCATTTTCACCGTATACATTTTGGCACGCTCGGTGGGACTCTTGTCCCTTTTGCATTTAACATCTTTTGTTGTAGATTTTGTGTTTTTAAGTTGCAGATCTGACATTTATGACAAAATTTTGATATTTTTGCATCTGCGTGCATTCAGATCACGTTTTTTATTTTCTGCCACGTTTGTGACATCTGGAATCGCGTTTGTGCCCTCGACAGTATTTTATTTTTTCGTTGCAGATTCTGAGAAATGCGTCTGTGTTCCCTATTCGTGTCTATGAGGTCTCCAGATGCATCTGTGTTCAGAAACCGCGTCTATGTTCAGAAATCACGTCGGTGTCAGATCTAACTGCGTCTGCGCATTTATATAGCGTTTGTGTTACTTATAACCGTGTTTGTGTTCAGATGTTGCATTTTGACTTCTTTGATTCGGTTTTTCGACATTCGGATTTCATATCTGGTTTATATTAAGCTAACATTTTCAGATCTAGCTAACAAAAGTGGTGCAGCTTGTCTTGAAAGCAAAATCGTTTTGTCTAAGACCCCTATTTCACAGTCTTTTGGATCTAAAAATTTACCTAACTTGTGTGCTTGCAGGAAGGGGTGATCATTTGAAATAAATCCAAACTACTAATGAATCCTTGTTGCAGGATCTTAGCAAGGTTTTTTGATCCTTATTGTGTGCCTTATTTTCATAGACTAGCAAACACTTCAATTGGTGCACTAAAATTGAACCAATGTCTTTTGTGTCTTGGGCAATAGGCTCTTTTTGTTTCATCTTTAGAGGGCTTGTCTCCCCGTGTGGTCATTATGACTACTAGTGAGGAGAGAATGACTCAAGTGATAGCGAGGAAAACCCACCTCTTTTGAACCACTATAAACAACTGTATTCATGGTGAAAACTATGGATAATGTGTGCTGATTAGTTCATACCGACACTATGTCTCCCCATAAACCCGTTTGATCAAATTTATTGGATCATTTGTAGGGTGTAACCCCTACCAGCTGGGAGCCTTCTGTATTTACAGAGCTGAAAGTGCCACATGTATGACCACACGAGCGGATGCCCTTACTAGCACCTTTTTGTTTTAAAAGCCAAAATCCTTCTAGTTGTTGGGGCAGGAGGTTGGACCTCTGGAGCGGCCCACACACATACGGTTCTTAGTAGAGATACAAAGTTCACCACGAGGAGTTTTCGTGGGGACTGATGCTTGGCTGCCCCGAGAAGTGAGTGCCGAGGGTGGAGCCAGTGGGGTCAAGCATCTAAGTATCAGCTCTGAATAGCATAGCCTCATGTGGGAATCAACAACTATTGTCCTGGCCAACCATAAGAATTGTGCTTGTCTTATTTTGAACAATCAAACATTCAAGACCAAACATTAAAACATTGTGTCTTTTGTGTCTTCAAGTGTATGCAAAACATTTTTACATCAAACAACACACTTTTCTTTGAGTCATTTTTCTAAACACTTGCAAACATTGAGTCCTCATCAACATTGTGTCCTCTTGTCACGAAAAATAGTCAAAAATTCAGATTTGGTCACAACAACAAGTCACTTCACAGATTGGAAAAATTGCACTCAGTTTTCATAAATGCGTCTGTGTCTGACAGAACCATGTTTGTGTCATATAACCGTGTTTGTGAAGGGCAGAAACCCGTCTGTGTCCTTTTGAGAAACATTGCATTTACAAAATCTCAGAAACGCGTCCGTGTTTGACAGAACCACGTTTGTGTCATTTAAGCGCGTCTGTGAAGTATACAGGCACGTTTGTGTTCAGAATTGAAAAAAATTTACAATCCAGCAAACAAGAACAATCAGTTTCAAACTTATTGAGCTTCCTAGGTATCTCTCTGGGTTTTCATCTAGCATTCAACCTATCTTTGGGTCTCACAAAGTCCATCATTGCTTTACACCTTACATTACATTCACATTTGTCTAAACTTGAGTCAAAAGGTCACTTGCTTGTCCTCATCATACTTTGGCAACACACTACATACAAGAACATTTTGCTAAGTGGTCCCTCATCAAGGTCTATCACCTTTGGGTCTCATTTGGTCTTACTTAGAGTCAAGGTCAACTTACCTCATCAAGAGAAACTATCATCTCTTTGGAAGTCACACCTACTCTACTACATACATACTTGGTCTTACACTTTGGACATTGCAAGTACACCTCAAATTCATTTACATTACATCCAACTCTTGGTCTTTCATATCTTTCCATTTTCATCTAGTCTCACACATCTTGGTCAATACCTAGTTCATGGTTGAAACCCATTCCCAAAAATCTAGGAGAGAAACTAAAGGGGCTCAAGAGTCCGCAAACATGAATTCCTATGAGTTTGACAATGATATCTTTTTCAATTCTGATCATACTACATTACCTAACATGGATGCCTATAGAAACATTCCAAATGTTGAGAACATGGACACTACAAACAACAATGATACACACAATGACAATATGGACAACATTTTCGTACATTCAGCAGAAGTGGAAGACACCATTATGGATCCCCGTTTCAATAGATTGGTTGAGGAAATAATGAGGAGAGATAGACAATATTTCTTACAAGTGATGATACAAAGTGGAGCCAAGATCCCTCATGATTTTGACATGTCTCAAATAATGAAAAATCAACCTTTGCAACAACCTCACCTCAATATGGATCAAAGGAGGCCTAATAGTGGAGGCAATAGAGGACCACATCTTGTGCCTAACTCACCATCATCTTTGTTTCAAAAACTTGAGGTCCCATACACACATGGTCAAGCATATGATACTCACCTTCGTAGACCATTATGGAAGTCTTATGCAGAAAAATATACTCAATCACATACCAATGCTAAGGACCAACCACCAAAGCAATTGGATATCCAAAGGCATGTTCAAAATTTGGACACAAGGAAACCCCCCATGAAATTTGGGGGCAACACACTAGAGAAAACTCATGACATTCCTATAGAGTATGGTATACAAGGACAAAGTAGATATTCTATTCCTCACCATGACTCTATACCAAGTGGTCCATATACGCAACATCATTATAGACCTCCTGTTACTACTTATCATATTGCCATTAGTTTTATGTCAAAGTTATACTATATACTCTAGTTGGTTATATATTATTGAGATATTCAGTCGGTATGCATAGTCTAGTCAGTTACAGAAGAAAGTAATCCTCAAAATGTAGTATAAACCAAGCTATCTATCGAGTATCTTTACATGTCTACCGAGCAGCAAAGATGACACAACGAGTTGATATACACCGAGTGAAATGTGTTACCAGATTCATTGAACCTGGACATGCATATGAAAACGTGTTACAAGATCGAGGCACATCTAACCGTTATCACATTGGAAATTGCACTTAAAGATTGTATATGATTTTGAGGTCATCTAACCAATGAAATAATTTGCATGGTTATTCATTCAATAAATCATGTTTGTAAGATCGAAGCAATGAAAGGATCACCATCATAAGACATCTATTTATACAGCATGAGTTAAGAGTTAAAAGGTGTGTGCATGAGTGTAAGAAGACTGTTACAGAGACACAAAGGTCACCGAGAAGGTTTTCAGAGAATAGTCGAAGAACAGAGTAAACAAAAGGGTTTACCGAGTTACTATATGGGTTACCGAGGTATGCTATAAGCAAGGTAACTTATTTTGAGCACATAGAATCTGCTATAACATTCCAGATGTAAAGTTGCAGATATTTGTAATAATTTTATTGTAATATTTTGAAGTTGTAAGAGAAACCTTTAACAGGGTAAAAGACTCTAATCAAGTCTATAAATTGTAAAGCCTCTAACCAGGTGCAACATTTAGATGAAGTGTTGTGAAATCCTTTAGCAAGGTAGATCTAACAGATCTTGTTACTCTTAACAGGGTAAGCTATCATAAATATCTAAACATATAGCTCTAACCGAGCACTCTTTATTATTGTAGTAGTGAAGTTGTGGGTGCCATCCCCACCACAGTTTTTCTCTCTAACCAAGATTTTCTGCGTAACCAAAATATATGTTTTATGGAGTGAATCATGTATGATTGTTATCTATTTGTTTTAGCTTTATATTATGTTATTGCACTATTCGGTTTATGCATAACAGTAAAGTTATTATTCAAGAAAAGTTTTGGAGTATTGATTCACCCCTCCCCTCTCAGTACATTAGCTTTCCATATTGGGCCTAACACCTCCTCCATATGAACATGTGTATGATCAATATCATCCATATATGCAACATGCTCCTCCTCCACTGAGTGGCTCAGACATGGGGTATGGTCCAAGAAGTCGGTCTCCACCTAAGAACAATTTGGAATGGCAAATCAAGGATTTACAAAAGAAAATGGAGGACATAAATACACCGAAGCCAACTTACAAAATGAGAGACATATGTCCTTATCCATTTGACAAAAACATTCCAATGCCTCCATTTTCTACACAATTTGTGATGCCTAAGTTTGATAAGTATAGAGGAAAAGGGGATCCTAAGGCACACATAAGACAATTTTTCATAGCTTGCATTGAGGTAGCAGCAGAAGAGACATATTTGATGATATTATTCCCACAAAGATTAGGTGATCAAGCCATGGAATGGTTCTCCCAACTTCCACCTGGAATTAAGTCATGGGGTGACTTAGCTGAGGCATTTATACAACATTTCTCATACAACATAGAGACAGACATATCAGTCACTACCTTATGCAACACCAAGCAAAAGGATGGAGAATCTTTTTCATCATTTTTACAAAGATGGAGAAATCTAGCTAGCAGATGCTCTTGTAAATTCCACAAAAACAAATGGTAGAGATGTTCACCCAGAATGTCCATAGAGAAATTGGTTATGACCTGAGAAAAGCTTGTTTGTCCACCTTCAAGGACGTCATTGAAAAAGGCTTAGCAACATAGAAGGTCCTAATTGAATAAGGAGTAATTAAAATATTCAAAGAAAACAAAGAAGACTTTAAAGGAAAAGATAAGCCAAGATTTTGGAATAAAAACAAGAACACAGTCAATGATGGTGTTGTGGATGCCAATACAATGCGACCCAAAATCATTTTTTTCTAGATCAAGCTCTACAAACAATCAAGTGAATACTCAAACAACTTCCAAGTCATGAAGGAAGTACACTCCATTGGGAGAACCACTAGAATCAGTTTTCAAGAAGCTAGTGGAAAACAAAATAATAACGATTCCAGATCTGCCTCCATATGAGCCAAAGGTCAAACCAAATTGGTGGAATGATGATGAGTATTGTGAATTTCATAAGGGAAAGGGTCATAAAACAAGAAATTGTCATCGACTAAAGAACATCATACAAGATCTCATTGATAGAGGTGACAATGAGATTGAAGGACACTCATCCAATCAAGAACATGAAATGTTTAAAGAACCATTCCCAAAACATGACAAGGGAAAAGCTAAAGCCACAGATGACCAAACCAATTATACCAGAGCATCCTATAACTATGATTCAAATATCAATCACATTTCAATAGACAATTATGTCTCTACCATTATCATCAAGGACAAAACACCTGAGAATTCTACCCAAAGACCCAAGATCGTCCTGAAAGGAATTGGATCTTCTTCTGAACCAACCTCTGAATGTAATGTTACAACTCATCGAGGTAAATTCACTTTACAAGGTGCTCCAGCTAAAAACATTGCTTCCTCATCAACCAAGCCTGAGTATGACCTTGTAGAACAGTTGGGGAAGACACCCGCACTCATCTCCATCCTTGAGCTCTTACACATATCCCCCGCACATAAAGCTATTCTTGACAAAAACTTGAGAGACACTGCTATCCCCACTGATCTAAACATGGACCAGTTTCAAGCCATGGTGGGATACCTTTCCATTCCACACTCCCTTACATTCACAAAAGCCGATGATGCCTCCGTAAGTCAGCCACATAATGCACCTTTACACATTGAAGCCTTCCTACACAAATATCGAATAAAATGAGTCCTGATAGATGGAGGAGCAAGTCTAAACATTTGCACATTGAGCACTATTAAACAATTGGGATATTCAGATAAAGCTGTGAATTCTACAAATAAAAATACCATCAAGGCATATGATGATAAAGAGCGTTCATCCAAAGGCATAGTCACCTTGCCTCTCAGAGTTGGGATAGTTACAAAGGATGTAGTTTGTCAAGTCTTAGACTTGGATCTCACATATAATATATTACTAGGGCATCCTTGGATTCATGAAATGAGGGCAGTCCCATCTACATATCACCAATGCATTAAGTTTCCTCACAATGGAGTTGAAATAGCAGTTAATGGTGATCGTAATTCATTCATATACTGTAATAACTTGAGACCAAAAACTGAGACGATCATTCCAAGTAATAGGGAAGTTGTCCCTTCTTCTGCATACATTGATCCTGAATCATTAAAACCTTTGACATCAAAACAAGGTGAGCTTAAAGGGAAATATCAGGACAAGGGCATGGGTGAATACACTTTGAATCAAACCATGTGTTTACAACAAGTTATGAGTTCACCAAAAGAATATGGAAGACCACATCCCAATAAGCAGGTATCTATCATTATACTCAAATGGGACCCTACTATCTTTCAAAGATGGGGTGAATTGGAAGAAGAAGACTTATGCAAAATGCTTTACAAAGACCCAGAAAATGATACACAAGATCACATCAGCCTACCATGTGAAAAATATGGCAAAGGGTTCAAGATCCTATAAAAATTTGGGTATGATGGCAAAAGTCCTCTTGGCTTGAGAAAGGAAGACATCATTGAACCTTTACAACTGAATTAACATTAAAAAAGGAATGCTCGAAAGGACTTGGTTTCATGACTTCCAAGGTAAACACTCAAAAGATAGGAGAAGCATTACAAATCAAAGCTGCCAAAATTCAACAAGAGAATCACTATTCCACAGACTCCAATGAATGGGAATGGGATTCAGGCAAATCCTCCAGTGACTATGAACTCACTGAGACATTCAGAGAACCAGGTGAACCCACAGAAGAAGAGGAATTTTATAGAAAATTCAAATTTGGTCAAGAAACAACCCCCGAGGATCCCACATAGTCCTTACCTCTAGGTTCTAGGTCGAAATCACATAGAATGAGGACACCTGTCCCATAATGTGCTACTAGTGATGACAATTTGGATTCGTTCACGATTGAGATAGATGAGGAGTGTGCCAATGATGACCTCGATAACTACCTCGACATACCTGAGTATAACTGCATCTTCACTCTTAGCCCCACTAACTTTGAAGACATCAAAGGCCTTCCCCTTGTTCACCACCAACTTATTGTCTGGGACCAGGAAGGACTTGCATAGTTCGACACATTCCAAAATGATGAAGCCTTTATTGACTATCTAGGCATATGAGATGATCTTCCCCCTGGGGACCATAAGACAAGATACACTATAGAACTCAATAGCGTGGCATATTTTGGTGAGGCTCTCGGGCCTTCCAGTCGCAAAAACATAAAAATAAAAACAAATCAAGGGTCTTATGGCAAAAACCATGTTGTGGCGCTGTCTGACCCCGAAAAAGTAAAAAGAAAAGACATATCTGAGGGTGAAAACCTCTCTGAGGCACTCGAGGATGGAAGGCTCGACATTCTCCCAGCATCAAATGAAGAAAAATCATCTATGTTGGTAGAGGAAACCATCAAAACAAACATTGGTATAGAAGAAAGTCCACATAACATATTCCTGGCTCAATCCCTGACAGAGACAGAAAGATCAAAGTTCATAAGTTTCTTCACGGAGCGACAAATTAATTTTGCATGGTCATATGCTGATATGCCTGGATTCGATCCGGATTTGGTAATGCATCATTTGATAGTTAAACCGGGGGCAAAACCAGTGAAACAGAAATTAAGAAAGATGCATCCACAAGTGGCATTATTAGTTAAAGCAGAGCTTGAAAAATTATTGGATGTCGGATTCATACGCCTAATTGATTATCCTGAATGGATCTCCAACTTAGTGCATGTCAATAAACCAGATCGTAGCATCAAAATATGTACAGACTTCAGAGACATCAAGAAAGCTTGTCCTAAGGATGACTTTCCATTACCAAACATTGATCTGATTGTAGATCTCACAGTAGGTCATGCGATGTTATCTTTGATGGATGGGTTCTCTGGTTATAATTAAATAAAAATCGCATCCGAGGATCAATACAAAATAACATTCACTTGTCCTTGGGGAACTTTCTGTTGGAATGTCATGCCCTTTGGGCTAAAAAATGCAGGCGCTACATATCAAAGAGCCATGACTACATCTTTCATGATCTCATGCACGTTACTGTGGAAGATTATGTTGACGACCTCTTGGGCAAATCAATAGATAGATATACACATTTGGACATACTTTCAGTCATTTTTGATTGGTTGGAAAAATACAAAGTAAGATTAAACCCCAAGAAATGTGTCTTTGGAGTAACCTCAGGGAAGCTCCTAGGATTCATTGTCTCAAAAAGAGGAATCAAAGCCGATCCAGCAAAAGTCAAGGCCATCCTAGAGATGCAACCACCAAGAAATATCAGTCAACTTCAATCTTTGCAAGGGAGACTCCAGTCCATACAAAGATCCATAGCACAACTTGCAGATAAATGTAATCCTTTTTAGCACTTGCTACATAAAAACATCAAATTCAAATGGGATGATAACTATCAACAGGCTCTCCAAATACTCAAAGATTATCTTTGAAATCCGCCAGTTTTGATGCCACCAATTCCAGATCAACCTCTACTACTATACGTATCAACTACTTCAACAACACTGGGGGCACTCTTAGCACAACAGGTTTTTGAGGGCAAAGAAAAGGCAGTCTATTATATCAGTCGTACATTGGTGGGATATGAGCTAAACTACACACCAATTGAGTGTGTGTGTCTTGTTGTGGTCTTTGCTTCACATAAATTACGACATTACATGCTAACTCATAAAACTAAGTTGGTTGCAAGGATCGATCCATTGAAATACCTTCTCAATAAAGCAACGCTTACTGGGCAACTAGCCAAATGGGTGATGCTCTTGAGTGAATTCGACATTGAGTATATGGATAGAAAAGCAATAAAAGGACAAGCTATCGCAGATCAGTTAGCAGATGCTCCCATGATAGATGATGTTCCTCTAACTTCAGAATTTCTAGATGAATCCATCTTAATAGTGTCGCACACAAAGCCTTGGCAGCTATACTTTGACGACTCATACACACTGTAGACACCTAAAAATGTCTCATTGATCATGTACTAATTATTCGTCTAATTGATTAAATAATTCTTTAATTATTTAATTAAGTTAATTAACTATTTCTTCTAATTTCATATTTTCTCATAATCTCACTAATTATTCTATTTCCTATTCTATCATCATTTAATCATTTTAATCATTTTCTAATTTATTTATTTATTTTTTTGATCGGTAATTGGCCGAAGCCTGAATAGCTTTTGACTGGAGCTATGAACCAGTGGGGACATAGTAGGGGGCCCCATCCCCTTTACATATCTTTGAATTATTATTATTATTATTACTATTATGTTTGATTAGATTGACCCCAAGACCTTCCCCATCCTATGGAAGGCCAAGAGTCACAACTTAGAATTCCACTTCAGATGTCCCTTTTGGGAATTGAACTTGGGTCTCCATAGTGAGAACCTAGTGTTTTAACTTGGGTCTCCATAGTGAGAACCTAGTGTTTTAACCAGTTAAGCTCAACCCCTTGGACTAATCATTTTCTAATATTAATTAAATATTTATTATTTAATTAATTATGATTAATTCCCCAATTTAAATAATCTTTATTATTTAAATAAATAAATAAATTCTCAATTTCTATTTCTAATCATCTAATCATTCAACTCTCTTCTAAATATTAATTATTTAATTAATTGTGATTTATTTCCTTTAATTTAAATAATCTTTATTATTTAATTAAAGTTCATTTCTAACATAATTAAATAGTTTCTTTAAATTATTTAATTAACTAATTAATTCTTCTAGTTCTTCAAATTCTAATTTCATTTAATTTCGTATTCTTCTAATTTCTTTCAAATTCAAATACATGTGCATGATTTCAAAAACCAAATTGAAAATCATAGTTAAGTTCTAAATATATTCAAATGCTAAATTGAATTAATAAATTCAATTATTTGAATAATTATCTCATGCAAAGATTAAATTGAAAATCTAAATCTAAATGCAAGCACATGCTAAATTAATTAATTAAATCATTTATCTCTTCAACTTCTATTTTTATCTTTCAGTTAGCTTTTTCTAAATTAAGCTCTCTGTGTCATCCTCTTTATGTCCTCCAATCATTCTTTTTCTTCCTCCAGTTAACTCTTTCATCAATCAGTTGACTCAGTTAATCTATTCAATCTATTGAGTTTTACTCCTACAATCAGCAGTTCAACTATCAACTTGCATTTGAGCTCACCTGAGTTCACACCTCTTGATCATTCTATTCCACCTTTCAATCAATCTCATCCAATTTTCTATAAATTGAGCATCCAATCTCCATTTCCAACAATCACGAAATTTGAATCTTTGTGTCACTTGCAGGTTACCAGCATAATATCTGAGAGCCATCATACCATGAAGAGGAGAAGAGAAATGGAAGCGATATGCCATCTTGGGATAGGGAGTTTTATTGAATGATTTTAATTCCTATTTCTTAATTGCATTATTTCATTGGTTTTATGTTTGAATTGCTTAGATAGTTAAGGATTTCGTGATTGTCCTTATTTCCTATTTAGCAATGGTATCTTTGAGCATAGCACATTTTGGTGAACTCAACGTGAACTAATATCAATTTAACCTTTTTCTATGTTCTGTGTGATTTTTGCAGATTGTGCGGATTTTTTATTTTTTTGCAGGTTGCATGAATTTCGAGAAAAGATTTTTCGTCACGCAATTGAGCTTACATCATCCTGCAATCGCATAGATAGAATCACACATTCAACCCTTTGGGGTCACGTATTCGTTCAGACAAGGTCATGCAATCACCCTATCCGGATCATGCAATCGCCCTTTCTGGGTCACGCATCTACAGGGTTAATTGCTGTTTTATTTTTCTTCTATCTGTTATTAATTCTATATGATTATGTCTTTTCTTTGGTTAATTAGGGATCAAAATTACTTTTTTATTTCAGGATTTGATTAACAAAGTTTATGGCAAGAAAAGTTTAGTTCAAAATTTCAGGTGCGAGAAGGACGAAACAACAAAGGAGGGAAGCTAAACGATATCAAAATTTTTTCCAAGCAGAAAAATTGATACAAGATTCAGAAGAACAACTGGCCTTAGATAGATATAATAGCCTAGTGCTTTCTTATACACTTAAATATGATCTAATCAATATTGAATGGATGATGAGGGATCTGGCTAGGGCTTCACAATTGGTTTCGCAGGTTCCTGATCGGGTTTAGTTTTCTTGTTTTTTTCTAATTTTTATTGTTGTCTATATTCTATCACGCAATCAACCTATTTTTGTTACGCAATTGAGCAGATAAAGTCATGCATTCACTGTGTCAGATTTACGCATTCGCTCTGTCAGATTCACGCATTCGCTCAGTAAGTATCACGCAATCGCTTAGGTAGTATTACGCAATCGCCTTTGTCAAGTTCTCAGTTTCTATTTTCTGTTGGTTTATTTTGCTACTAATCTTCTATTTACAGCCTGTGGCGGATTCGCAGAGAGGATTAGATTAGTAATTTTGCATGCACATCTCACAATAATTAAAATTGACATGCATGGATAAATCTCACACTTCAATTTTTAGTGCTTAAAATCAACAACAGTTAAAAAGGACATGCATGGATAATCTCACACTTCAATTTTTAGTGCTTAAAATCAACAACAATTAAAATTGACATGCATGGATAATCTCACACTTCGTTGTTGGTGCTTAAAATGAACATGGGCTAAAATTGACATGCGTGTATCTCACACTTGGTTTTTGGTGCTTAAAAATCAAACAAATGGTTAAAATTGACATGTATGCCTTCATTCTTGGATTTGGTGTTTAAAATTGACATGCACATGCGGATCTAACACCTAAATTTGGGCTATAAAAATAATGTGAATTAGGTTGCATTAGATTAAATCATTTTTCATTTTCTTAAGGGAAAAGAACTTTTCATTGTGTCTGGGGTGGACCTACTGTTGCACTAACTAACTTTCTACCTGCCATCGGGCCTGAGAGAAAAAGAAGGGAGGTGACAATGACATCCAATTTTTCTTTTATTCTACGTAGTGAGGGGTATCTTTGACTGGGGATTTCATCACCCCACAGAGGTACTTCGAATTGGGATGCATTGGGGATATCATCTCTCCCAGTGTACTCTCGAGCGGGTTTTTCGAGCCGCTATATAAATATATTGGTCAGGTGGCTAGAGTGTTGAGTGAATTAGACGTATGTGGGGGCCTTCCCTACATCGATAAGATCAACTAAAGCCTTAAGTGGCTTGCTTTGAGAATCTATCGTTGGATCGGGACCCCTCAAAACCTAATACTAAGAACCGATTTAGTTGCCAAAAATCCTACATTCAGTGGTTCTGGGAGTGCGGATCGTACCCCATAGATACCCCTCATGTACCTTACATTATGAGACAGAAATCCCTTAGTGATAAGATCTTCGGATCTTCGGGGTAAGAGAGATTGGCATGCCCGAGAAGTGTGTGCCATGGAGTGGAGCTAGTGCTACCAGACTCTCTATCTATCCATCTTGTTTCGGTATTTTTCTACGGGGGCCTCACTGAATGGTGTCCAATATCCAGCCTAAGATTGTATTCCGTGCTTTTTTATGTATCATTGTGATAGACTAGTATTGAGTCAGTCCTTTGGGCTATTTCAGGCCCTATCCCATGTATCTCCGAATTTTCCGAGATTGTATGAAATTTGAGTCAGTCAGCTATACATACCTACCAACCATTGTTCTCAGATTTGGAAAACTGCAAAACATTGTCCTACACACGAGGTTACCAAAAAAAAAGTCCATTTTGAAACTGATTCTCAAAACGTCCTTACATACTTGTGACCTTAGGCATAGTCCCACTTACGTCCTCATTATCATCCTTAGTCTTTTGCATTGTCCCACTTACGTCCTCATTATCGTCCTTAGTATTTTGCATTGTCCCACTTACGTCCTCATTATCCTCCTTAGTCTTTTGCATTGTCCCACTTACGTCCTCATTATCGTCCTTAGTCTTTTGCATTGTCCCACTTATGTCCTCATTATCATCCTTAGTCTTTTGCATAGTCCTACTTACGTCCTCATTATCGTCCATAGTCCTTTGCATAGTCCTATCTTACGTCCTCATTATCATCATAATTCTTTTGCATTATCATCCATATTAGTTGCATAGTCCACCATTTATCATATACGTCTTCACCTAGACCTCATATACGTTTAAGTCCATTATCTATTATAGGTCCATAGCATGTGCCTTCATGGGTCTCCCAAGTGATGGCTTGCTCCCCTTCGAGCAACCTAATCTAGTTCCAAACGGCGGTCAACAAGAAATCATTGATGGTCTAGCTAACTTAGCTTGGGATTTAAGAAGAAGAGCACCGCAGTATATGGGAGTTATATACAAAATAGATATTGAGTCTAGGATTGCCCGTAAGATTGATAGAGAGATTGAGGCCAAACAACTTCATCAACAAATGGAAAGACTTGCATTAGAGAAATCTAGAAAGGCTAAAAGGGTCTCACATCAAAATCCTCAATAGAGAGTCTAGTATAGTATTGCATACCTCATATTTACGTCTACTGTCTAGTGTTAGGTCATCGTCTAGCATAAAACCATCATCATATAGGAAATTTTAGATGCTCGTCACAAGGTCCCAGAAAGCAAAAGGAATAATGGACTTGAACAACACACAGTCTATAAACCCTACTTGGAACATAGACATGTCAACAGGTCAACACTCAGGTACACAGACAATGTCCACCATAAACAAATTACAACAACATCTGACAAAGGAAGAAATTGAGTCCGTACAGCAAGATCCGCATGTCCTCATGATCCTAGACGCACTTATACATAGTGATAGGGACAAGTATCTTTCGCTGTTAATACAAAATGGGGCAAAATTACCTGAGGATTTTGATGTCACAAAGATTTTACCACCAGGAAAAACTTTAGGTCAAGATAACAATCAAACACTACCCTTGATGCAGATACAAGCAATGACCTCTAGTCTTCCTCAAAACGTACCTCTTCCAACAAATGTAAACACAAGTGCAAACTTTCAAACAAGCGTGTCATCTTCAGTGATCAATGCTAGTATACCATCACAGAGCATACTGATAATGTCAAGTATCTCAGCACCTATTCAAACGCAAGCAACAAGTGTAAACCAACCTCCAGTTTCCTATTCTATGGGATCCACATATGGTTATCAAAATCCAAATCTAGGTATTACCAATACATTAGGTACAAGTCAACCAAACATGGGTTCACATGTCGCCTATTTTAGAGTACCTACGGGAACACACAATGCACAAGGTTATAATCTTGGTACATTTCAACAACCTCCTAGTTATGCAACTACAAATCCTTTTGTGGGAGATACACACACACAAGGTATACCTTTGACATCAACAGATATTCTGACATCGCAAGTACAAAGTTTGCAACAACAGATGACGACCATGCAAACTGGTAACGATAAAAAGAGCTACACAATGCAGGACTTACGTCCTTATCCATTTGATCACACATTATACATGCCACCCTTCCCACAACATTTTGAAATGCCCAAATTTGATAGATATCGAGGGAAGGGTGATCTTAGAGATCATATCAGAGAATTTTTTACGACATGTATAGAAGTTGCCTCGGAAGATACTTACCTAATGAGACTATTCCGTAAAAGTCTGGGAGGTCCGGCTTTAGAGTGGTTTTCATATCTACCACCAACCATCACGTCATGGGGAGAATTAGCAGAACAATTTATTGCAAACTTCTCGCACAACATTGACACCCTGGTTACTTTGATGGATTTATGTGCCGCTAAGCAATACGAGAATGAAACATTTGCATCCTTCATACAACAATGGAGGGCTCTCTACAAGAGATGCAAGACAATTATCCCAAAAATAGAGCAAGTGGATATATTTACAGAAAATTTGATTCCTAAGATAAAATATCCCATACAAATGCAGTGTCTTACCACATTCAAACAAATCATAGAAAAGGCTCTCAAATGTGAGAAGGGCTTGGTAGAACAAGGTCTTATTAAGTATGGCAATACCAACAACAATGACAAATCTAAGTTTTGGTCAAAAAAAAAAATGTGACCAATGATGGTATTGTAGATGCCAGAACAATAAACAAAAGTCAACCCATTTTATCACTTGGAACGAGTCAGTCAACAAATCCACATACCGGGAATAACACAACCTCAACCAATGTAAATGCTATGCAAAATACAAACACAAGATACCCTAGGGTAAACGCTCCAAGAAGAAAATACACACCTTTAGGAGAACCTATTGAGTCAGCGCTCAAAAAGTTAATATAGACAAACATGATCACTCTACCTGAAGTAAGAGTATATGAACCAGGTCCTTTCAAACCCACATGGTGGAATGACAATGATTTCTGCGATTATCATAGGACCAAAGGTCACAAAATGACAAGTTGCTACAAGTTGAAAAACTTGGTCCAAGATATGATAGATCAAGGGGATGTCACAATTGATACGGATAAGACCTCAACAAACAGGAATCATACGATTTTTAAAGATCCATTTTTTAAGAATGACAAGGGAAAAGCTACCACATCAGGTACCCAAGATAACATGACTAATTACATGAAAGTCTCATACGACTACACTATTCATGCCATTAGCTCGGGAGAGATAACAAACGATGCTTCACAAGAAACACTTGATTAGGAGGGCCAATATCAAGACATTCATAAAGATAACAACCAAATTTGCATGATATCTGAAGGACCAAAGTACGATGATGATACAAATCTTTGTCTCCAAGATTGGGGGCAGGATCAACCATCTCACTCAGATTGGTTTGAGGAGGAACTCACTGAACATATTATGAATGTTAAACATACACATTGGGACTAGAAAGAAGGATTTAATATAAATCTAGATAAGACAACCTATGATACAAATGATACAATTGCTACAATCACAATTACTCCTAGAGACAGAGACTGTGCAGTGGTTACTCGCAGGTCAAAGGTAACCTTGCAAGGGATACCAGAAAATCAACCACCAGCAGTAGGGACTTACAATGTAGTTGAGAAACTTAAGAAAACTTCGGCACATATATCCTTATTCGAACTACTGCGTATCTCACCCAATCATAGAGCTATACTGGACAAAGAACTTCAAGATTCAGTAGTGGAAAGAGATATAGATGAACGTGCCTTCTAGTCTATGGTAGGAAATCTGACACAAGGTAAACATATTGCATTTACCGAACAAGATATTCCTAGTGATAAATTGCTTCATAATGACCCACTACATCTAGAAGCTTACATTCACAAGAAAAGAATCAGAAGAGTACTTATAGATGGGGGAGCCGGTCTGAACATTTGTACCTTAAAACTGGTCAAAGCATTGGGATATTCTGAAGTTCACATTGATTCTTCCAAAAGGATAAACATCAAGGCTTATGATGATGAAGAACGTCCATCCAAAGGCATTGTAACATTACTTGTACAAGTAGGACCAATAACGACAAAGGTAGCTTTTCAAGTCTTGGACAGAGAGCAAGGATATAACATGTTATTGGGCCGCCCATGGATCCACACTATGCAAGCAGTACCATCTACATTTCATCAGTGTGTCAAATTCCCATACAATGGTATTGAAATCACCATAAAGGGCGATCCAAATCCGTTTCAACATTGTAATTATCTAAAAGACAATGTCGATAATCAGGTACTTATCAATTAGGCTACACCTATCACTACACAGTTGGAAACATTGAAAATCACAGAAATACAACAAGATATGCCTACGATATCCTCCTTACAAATAAAGGATATGGGTTGTGGAGAGTACTCTATTGCAAATACTTTAAATGGGAAACATTTGTCTCTTTTGCCTAAGTCCTTTGGGAAACCTCACACTACAATACAAAAGAAAGACAAAGGAAAAGAAATTGTTAGATACTCAGACTCATGCTCTTTCATTAGATGGGGAGACTTAGAAGAAGAATCCTTGAATGAAGATGTTAACCATTGGATATATAGAGAAGAAGATCATATGACAACACCCAGAATACACACAGATCAGTATGGAAATGGATTCAAAATACTCCAAAGACATGAATATGACGGTACCACAGGCCTAGGGTTACAAAAGCAAGGAAGACTGGAACCTATTGTTCCTAATGATAATCCAGGAAATCAAGGATTGGGATACAAGCATGTACTAAATATCACACAAGCCAGACATCGTACCCTTGATATACTAAATCGACCAAGAAAACCATCAGATTACATATCACAAAGGAATTGGTCCTCACAGGCTCTTCCATCTTCAACTCAAATAAGCAATCAGGTACCTACATCACCAAGCACAGAATCAGATGGGGAAGACATGAGACAACTCTTGCAAGAACCCATCGCGGAGTTACAAAATGATGCAGTTATTGACACAATAGTACAAGCTAATGTGGCAACAGATGCAGGATTTCCCCCACCACCTGATTCCCACCTGTGGTTATTGTCACCACTTTTACCATGAGAAGCAACTCAGGCTCAACTAGATGAAACAGATGAAGAAAGATTGCAAAGGCTTATACATGGCTTAAGAAGGGTCACTAATACACAAAGAAGACCAGTCAATCTACAAAGGAATCAAGGACAGGAACAAGAAGAAATAAGTGATGATAGCCCATATGATGAAACATATATTGACAGTGAGACAAATTCTCATGACTACGAATTCTTATCACTCTATGATTCTAGCCCACTAGAAAGTGTAATATTAAGGAATCAAATAAGGCTTATACAAGATGAAGATACACAAAGCCAGTCAAACAATCAAGTCTTCATGTTATCCAAGTCTACTAAAGAAGGGAGTAATGATTTACCCCTAGTACATTCACACTTGATTGATTGGGGGCAAGAAGGAAAACCAACACTGGATTGGTTTGAAAATGACGAAGCGATTTCAAAATTTTTAGGAGTCAGAAAGGGATTTCCACAAGGTGATCATAAAGAAGGGTTTTCTATAGACATAAATAGAACATCATACTTTGGAGAAGAAAGTACTTCGCAAACAAAAGATAAGGATCAAACTACCCCTAATGACTTGGGAAATCTTCCTATGGAAAGAGAAAGTTCAGCATTACTTACAGAGGAAACAGAAGAAGTAAATATAGTAGAAGGGGAAGTTGTACATAACATCCATCTGGCAAAATCACTGAGCAAAGAAGAAAAAGATAGATTCATTCATTTTTTCAAGCAGCGACCTATCAACTTTGCTTGGTGCTATTCAGACATGCCGGGCTTAGATTCTGAATTAGTGTTGCATCACTTACCATTGATACCAGGAATTAAACCTTACAAGCAAAAATTAAGAAAGATGCATCCAAGTATTGCATTAATGGTTAAAATAGAATTACAAAAGTTGCTGGATGTAGGTTTTATCAGACCTATTGACTTTGCGGAATGGATATCCAACCTAGTACCTATGACTAAGCCCACGGGAGGCATCATAATCTATACGGATTTTTGAGATCTAAATAAAGCTTGCCTTAAGGATGACTTCTGGCTACCTAATATCGACATGATAGTTGACCTCACAGCTGGAAATGAGATGCTATCCTTAATGGATGGATTTTAGGATACAACCAGATCAAAATTGCACTAGAAGATCAACATAAAATGGCCTTTACATGCCCATGGGGAACGTACTACTGGAATGTGATGCCATTTGGTCTTAAAAATGTCGGGGCAACATACCAAAGAGCCATGACAACATTATTTCTTGACATTATCCATAACATAATGTAAGGTTACGTGGATGACATATTGGCTAAATCACAAACCAGAGAAAGTCACCTTGCAGTTCTTACACAGATATTTGATCGGTTGGAACAGTATAATGTTAGATTAAATCTAAAGAAATGTGTGTTTGGCATAACAACAGGTAAACTATTAGGGTTTATAGTATCAAATAGAGGAATTGAAATAGACCCTGTCAAGGTCAAGGCAATTGTTGATATGCAACCTCCATCAACACTTAAACAACTCAGAGGGTTACAAGGAAGATTGCAATTCATAAGGAGATTCATAGCACAATTAGTAGATAAGTGTCACCCATTCCAGCATTTACTCAGGAAAGGAGTTACTTTTAAATGGATAGAACAATGCCAAGAAGCTTTCAGGGCTCTAAAAGATTATCTTTTGAGCACACCAGTGTTAATATCTCCTACTCCAGGACAACCTCTATTGTTATACATATCAGCAACAAACTCAACTCTGGGAGCTCTATTGGCACAACATGATAAAAATGGAAAAGAAAGAGCCATTTATTATATAAGTAGGACTTTGATCGGCTATGAACTTAATTATACCCCCATAGAGAGAGCATGCTTAGCAGTAATATTTGCATCCCAAAATCTCAGACACTACATGTTGAGTCATAAGGTACAACTCATTGCACGATTTGACCCACTCAAATACCTATTGAGCAGAGCGACATTGACCGAGCGATTGGCTAAGTGGGTTATGATCTTGAGCGAGTTTGATATAGAATACATAGATAGAAAAGCTATCAAAGGACAAATCATAGCAAATCAATTAGTAGAGGATCCTATACAAGACAGTCACCCATTGCTGATAGACTTTCCATATGAATCCGTGTTTACACTAACTACCTCAGTAATGTGGAAGTTATACTTTGATGGGTCATATACAAATCACGGATCTAGAGCTGGTATTCTCTTCATTACTCCTCAAGGGGATGTTATACCCAAGTCATTTAGGATCAATTTCCCATGCACCAACAATATGGCAGAATATGAAGCTCTCCTCATAGGGCTTTGTACAATGATGCAATGGAAAATACAAGAGTTACAGGTCTATGGTGATTCACAGTTAATTGTAAACCAGGTCAATGATGATTACAATATGAAGGATGACAAACTCATGCCTTATAAAAAGTTGGTTGAAGATTACAAGGAGCATTTTAGCAAAATTACCTTCGAATAAATCCCCAGAATACAAAACAAGGCAGCAGATGCAATGATGACCATAGGATCTCTTTTGAATATGCCTGCTAATGAAACTCAGTTTGAGTTTATCATAGAATAGTTAATGCTACCTGCATATGAGACTCCCTTATCAGACTATGTATGTGCAATTGTGGGTCCAGAATCACCTTGGTACAATGAAATATATACTTATTTGCATACTAATACATGTCACCATATCTGTCCAGAAATCAAAAGAAGACCTTTACTCGTCAGGCATCTAGATACACCATTATAGATGATACTCTGTATAGAAAGGGTTTCGATGGTACTCTTCTCTGTTGTCTGGATGAGAATGAAGCACACCTTGCTTTAAAAGAAGTCCATGATGGAATCTGTGGGGCTCACCAAAGCAGTCCACCATTATCAAAGAAAATACTGAGAACAGGGTATTACTGGCCAACCATGGAAAAGATGCTTACAAGTATTTACATAAGTGTAAACAATGCCAAATGCATGGAGACCTTATTCATGCACTAGCACAAGATCTTCAACCCATCACATCACCATGGCTATTTTCACAATGGGGATTAGATCTAGTGGGTAAAATCAACCCTACTTCGTCCAACGGGCACAAGTTTATCTTGACAGCCACTGAATACTTTACAAAATGGGTTGAGGTGATTCCTTTAACATACACCACTGGAAAGCAGATAGCAAAATTCATGCTCAACTATATTATATGTAGATATGAAATTCCAATGTGCTTTGTTACAGATAACAGGCGTCCATTTAAAAACTAGGAAGTCAAAGAGTTGTGTGACAAATTCCACATACAACAGAGATTTACCATGCCATATTATCCACAAAGTAATGGGCAAGAAGAGGCTACAAATAAAACAATATTGAAAATTCTTAAGAAAGTAGTTACTGACACAGGACGGGATTGGCATCTCCAATTAAATCCCGCTCTTTGGGCCTACAAAAAAGGAGTACACACACCTACAGGAGCAACACCATATTCCTTGGTCTATGGTACTGAAGCGATACTACCCATTGAAGTAGAAATATCATCTCTAAGAGTATCCTTTGAGAACATTATATCAGAAGAAGACTACAGGGTAGCAAGGTTGCAAGAACTAGAAACCCTTGATGAAAAATGACAAACAACATTCAATCATTTACAAGGATATCAAAATAGATAGAGATGAAGTTACAATAAAAGGGTCCGCCCACAAACCTTTCAAGTGGGAGATCTAGTCCTTAAAGAGAATCAAAGGAACTTAGCAAAATGAGAAAGGCCAGGGAAATTCGAACCTAATTGGCTAGGTCCTTTCATTATAACAAGGGTCATAGGCAATGGTGCCTATCATTTGGCTACCATGGAGGGAGATCCAATCTCTGACCCTATGAACAACATGCACCTTAAGCGATATTATACCTAAGGGCTGTATAGTTTAGGTTTTTCCTTCCGCATTGCATATCATATCATTTAAAACACTGCATAACATGTAGTTTCCTTTTTAGATGCATTGCATTCTTAAAGTTTTGCATTCTTATATAGAAACATCAAATAAAACAAGGCAACTATTCGAGTTTATCATTCATTGGCATCTAAGGAAAATGAGGGTCATCGCCTTTCTTAGATATTTGGACATGAAGTCTTTAAGGTTCTAAAGTTATTCATTCTCAACATTACCCTGTGATGATGCTTTACTTATGGTTGGGTAGTGGTTTCACTATTTGAGACTTGTTAACCTACAATCTATCAATTGCTATACCTCAAACACAATAACTCTCTAAATTCATTCTAGACACCTAGCTGATCATATGACTAGTGAAAAATCTAAAATTCTACTTCAGCGCTGCTGTAATTGTAACACCTAAGTAGGTTTCATTACTTACAAGTCAAGGCAAGAAAATAAAAATAAAAAGAGCTATGCCAAATATCCATCTAAAGGCAAAAAGGGCAATGATATATAACTGAAATATCATGTATACAAATGCGATAAAAAGCTTGACTATGGGAACATGCAAGTAACTTCATCAGGGCTATGAACACCTACCAACAATGGAGCAATATTTGAGAAATTACAGTCTATAACCTCGTCGGAGCTCTCAAGGCTTGCTGGCAGCGAGGCTCTATTCGGGATGCTTTTAAAGTTAGAATAATTCATGTAGCTAGTCATATAGGATGCTAAGGATCTTTAGTGAACACAAGAGAGGGAATTAACTCATTTGCACACACATGGGCAAAAGAAGATCAAAGTTTCAAGAAACAATGGGGAAGTTTTCTGCCTCTCCATTTGTAAATCCTAGTCACTAAGTGTGTTGAGATGAATGTTCTGAAGGGCCTTAGAGATCGATTGACCGCTTATCTATGAAATGTTTTGCACCTCCATTTCAATTGGTGTATTCAAATGCAAAAACAAACACAGTCAACCTTGTTCAAATAGGAAATGCATCTTCATCATGTACGTTGCATTCACGTAGGTCATGTCAAAAATTCATTTGTCTCCATATGCATTCTACAGATCATCATGTCATATAGGTCTGCACACTGGGGGCATAACTGAAAAAAAAAAATTAGATAAAGTCTTGAAAAAATCCTAAAAATCAGTTAAAGTCCTGAAAAAATCCAAAAAATCGTATAAAGTCCTGAAAAAATTCAAAAACAATTGAAAAACTAAAAATTCAAAAACAATTGAAAAACTCAAAATTCAAAAACAATTGAAAAAATCAAAATCCAAAAACATTGGAAAACTAAAAATACCCAAAAACATCCATATAATGTCTTGAAAAAATACCAAAAATATTCAAATATGATCTTGAAAAAATCAACCAAAAACATCGAAAAAGCTCTTGGAAAAGAACTAAAAATTGAAAATCAATCAATCAAAAAACTTGCAATAAGATGTCTTGTGAGAAACAAATACCCTAGCAAATATCCAGCAAACACTTTGCACGAAGTTAACTAAGGATATGACTATCTAGTCAAACATCTGCAATCAACTGTTCAAACTGTCTTGTAGGTCTATAACTCTTTAACCAGATAACAAACCTCAATCCCTTTGGTTAGACCCTAAATAATTGGATTACAAACAACATATCCAAAAATTATCCACATCCAGCGGTTTGATTAAAAGTTATGGTCGCTGCATTAGGACCCATTTCTGTCCCCAAAAAAAGCATATGCATGCCTAGTCCGCCTAGGGCATCAAATATATTTCAAAAACAAACCCAAATGATCCCAAACCAATTTCACATGAACCCTTTATGGATTCACTTTCATAATATGTAATTCATTAAATTTTCCAATGGTTTAATCATTATATAAAGACAAACCATTGCCTACAACTCCATTGAAGATAGTTTAAAACCAGTTTTCACCAAAATCTTCATAACTTCCACAAATACAAACAAAAATGACTCAGACCAAAAGGAAAATATCCATATCAATGTGATCATTATATTGTCTTAAACAAAAGAGGATACACTCGAAATCAGACAGGTCAGTCTTAAATGGGGTCCGCAACTTTTTGAGATCAGACATTATCAACCATCACATCAAACAACTAAGAACGAAGGCACAAGGTCAGTATAGCTGCTGAATTTTGTCTGGGTCAGTCTTTATCTTTTTATCATTTGGTGACAGATATTGTTTCTATGCTACTCAAGGATGTCCACAAGTGACTAGAGGAACTGTGATGAGAATTATTTTTTTCTTTGTTTTCTATTTGTGGTGTGAACCGATGAAATTCTAGGGAAATTGCTCTAGTGGGTGTCTGTGATAAGAGCCTTTACATCAAGGTGAAATCGCCACACATACCTCGACCCCTAATGCAATTCCTAGAATGGAGGGTTCACTCCTTGTCTGCTATGTGTTTGTTTCTACAATGAGATATCTTTGCATCTTGGTTCCTTATACCCTGATGTGCTGAAGTTTCATTTCTCAAATAATAAGTCTCAGTGATGAATATATATTGACGCAATAAAATATGTGGCACAGGTTCGTGATTCATTCAATTTTATTATAATCTTCATCTCATTTTCTTATTGATAGTTTGTTGGTTTCTCATCTCCCATCTAAATCGCATTCTTTCTAACATTCTTTCTATCATCACTTTTTTTTCTCTCTACCATCTGACTAATATTTCTTAAAGGTGTATCTGAGTTAAAATTGATTCGACCATTATCATACAAAAATACATTCATTATAGGTTAATTTCCATTCATTATAGGTTCATTTGCATTCATTATAGGTTCATTTGTATTCATAATGGGTTCATTTACATTCATTATTGCATTCATTTAGATCAGCATTACTACATACATGTATTACCATTGCATTTTAGAATCATATAGAATTCAAATAGATATGCATCATAGAACTCATAAGCATACATAGAAAGCAAAACAATACATACATCATTACCAAAACCCGCATGCTATATATATAACTCAAAAATGATAATGTGTGTGAATACAATAAATAAGCTCGAAGGCTCAGATAACATGATCAACCAACATTGCCTCTATTAGCAGGTGGATCCTGTCCACTAGATCCTGTCCCAGGATGTCAAGGTGGTCCCATAACACCACCACTGCTAGTCCATCGTGAAGTAGATCTACTCCATCTCCTCCCCATGAATGCACTGAAACTAGGCTCTCTCTGATCCTCAGGGTTGGCTCTCTCATATGCCTATCTATAATAAATAGCCTCCTACGCAGCAGTGAAATATCTCTCTCCCTGGTCACGTGCATCTGTACCTGCTCTAAAAAGCTGATCGAAGGAATCCATAGTGATCTGACATCGTTGCACTGCCTCATCTCTCTCCCACTGAAGATGCACTCGCTCTGCCTCTAGGGCACCATAATTTGCATGGTAGGTCTCTCACTCGATATCTCATCTAGCGACCTCATCCTCCAAGCTCTGCACCCGTGCTCTAAGAGTCTGCAGCTCATCCTCATCACCAACCTCTCCTATCCCACCCTCTACGACAGGCACATCCTCCAACTCTAGCATATCCTCATCATCATCCCCACCATCGCTACTCGATGACTCTGAAGAATCATCGTTGTCATCACTACTAATAGACTCAGTGTCTCCACCAATGTCTATATCCTCATCTCCACCACCTCCTCCCTCATCTCCACCATCTCCACCATCTCCTCCTCCTCCCCCATCTCCACCACCATCTCCCCCATCCCCATCATGTCCATCGGCTCTCTCCCCTATGTCTATCCTTAACTACTGTCTCAGATGGCGAATTTGATGTGCTGTAATAGGAACAATAGGATCAGTCAAAGGCACTGGCCCGTGCCTAGCAAACCACGTATCATACTCCGCTGTCATCCTCGGATCCGCTCCACCCCTACCCCAACCCCAAAGTAATGGCTGGAATGAATCAAAATCACCAAAGGCAACATGTGGCTAAATACACACACCCCAGTCAGATACCTCTCACGAAACACGAGCAAAATATGCAGTAACCACAGGTGTCACCTGTACCTCATCGAACTATTTGAGAACTCTCCTAGGAAGATACATCTCTATGATCCACTGAGTCTCAAAGGTCCCCCCAATGAGATATCTCTGCTTTCGATAGAAATACAAGTGCACTACCTCATCAAGCCAACTGGGGCAATCTAAGTAAGGTCTCCAAATAAAATGCTGCAATATATCAAATTGATGTCTCTAGTACAAGGTGTTCCTCGAACCCCTATGTCTGATACCTGCTGTATACCTGAAAGCATAAGGCTCACCTGGCTGCAAGTCTACATGAATGACAGGCCTAGATATAGAAATGTGTTCCCATGCCCATGTCTGAAGCAAAGTAACACCACAACTGATAGAATGGTATCCCAGATACACAATACCATGCATCTGATAATACAACATGGCAAGTAGACAAGGACCCCAAGCATACAATCAATGATGCACAATCATATCATGAAGCACTCTGCCCCATCCAACGTGAAACCCATGACCTCATCTGTCAGGTATCAGTATACCACCGACAATACCACATAATACAATGGTCAGGTCATCCTAATCTAATCGGGCCCAAGGGATCTCATAACGACCACTGATCTGCAAATCCTGAATCTCACACTCAAAAAGTGCACATAGTCTGGCATTGCCATCATCATGGTCATTTACAACTCTCTCACCATGAATGGGAATATGTAATATACGCCATACATTCTCTAAGGTAATGGATGCCTCACCAATTGGAAGATGAAACAAACAAGTCTCAGAGTGCCACCGCTCTATCAAAGCTGTAATCATGGCCCTGTTGGTCGTAATCTCTGGCAAATACAAAACATGGTATAGCCCAAGTTGATGGATATGCTCGATCTCATCATCCGGTAAGTCAGCTCGAAGATCAAGACCACTGGGTCTGCTCTGGTGACAGTATAAAACTCCAATATTTTCCTGTAACGAGAAAATGATCATAAAATCAGATGATGGATCCAAATAAACTTAAAATATTTTCAAAATGCATGACAAAAACTTACATTGACAACGAATGCGTAATAGTTATGACTTATGCGGTACAAATATGGCTCTTGTGTGATGATTGAAGCTAATGCATGACACACTGAGCGCATGCGTGACAAATAACACTTATGCAAAATGATATACACGAATACGGCATGATACAACTAATGTGTGACACTTACGATGCATGTGTAACATTTACAGCGAATGTGGTACACTAAGCACTAATGCGTAAAAGTCGACAAGCGATTGCGTAATGCAGAGCAAAAAGTGATCATGGAAATTTTTTGGAAAAAAGGCATAAAAACAGGAAAAAATCAGGGAAAAGCAATGAAAAATACCATGCTGCTAGTCCCCGAAGGTCTCTGAAATGAACGTACTCGGTCCGACAAGTGCATTCGCGCTCTATAACCAGCCATGATGATCAAATACTCAGAAACAGGCACAAAAATTGCAAAGAAAACAAGGAACTGTCAAATCACAAATGAACAAATGACATCCTAGAATTCTCTATTTATAGCTCAAAAATTAAGGTTTTATGACACCTTGATGCCCGTGGTCCCCGCCAGCTTCAAACAACTTGTAGCCTACTCAAACGATCTCGAAATGACACAAAATTTCATAAGCTTGTTCTTTACATTGGTATCAAAAACACGGTCTCAATTTTTAAATTTTTTGACCACCTTTTCCGAGGGGGCATATTTACATTATACAACAATACCAAGGTATATTGGGGCAGAATTTTTCGTTTTCTTTGAAACAATGTCGTTCCGACTTTGTCTCAAAGAGGGGCAAATGTAGACACCTAAAAATGTCTCATTGATCATGTACTAATTATTCGTCTAATTGATTAAATAATTCTTTAATTATTTAATTAAGTTAATTAACTATTTCTTCTAATTTCATATTTTCTCATAATCTCACTAATTATTCTATTTCCTATTCTATCATCATTTAATCATTTTAATCATTTTCTAATATTAATTAAATATTTATTATTTAATTAATTATGATTAATTCCCCAATTTAAATAATCTTTATTATTTAAATAAATAAATAAATTCTCAATTTCTATCTCTAATCATCTAATCATTCAACTCTCTTCTAAATATTAATTAAATATTAATTATTTAATTAATTGTGATTTAATTCTTTTAATTTAAATAATCTTTATTATTTAATTAAAGTTCATTTCTAACATAATTAAATAGTTTCTTTAAATTATTTAATTAACTAATTAATTCTTCTAGTTCTTCAAAATCTAAGTTCATTTAATTTCGTAATCTTCTAATTTCTTCCAAATTCAAATACATGTGCATGATTTCAAAAAACCAAATTGAAAATCAAAGTCAAGTTCTAAATATATTCAAATGCTAAATTGAATTAATAAATTCAATTATTTGAATAATATCTCATGCAAAGATTAAATTGAAAATCTAAATCTAAATGCAAGCACATGCTAAATTAATTAATTAAATCATTTATCTCTTCAACTTCTATTTTCATCTTTCAGTTAGCTTTTTCTAAATTAAGCTCTTTGTGTCATCCTCTTTATGTCCTCCAATCATTCTTTTTCTTCCTTCAGTTAACTGTTTCATCAATCAGTTGACTCAGTTAATCTATTCAATCTATTGAGTTTTACTCCTACAATCAGCAGTTCAACTATCAACTTGCATTTGAGCTCACCTGAGTTCACACCTCTTGATCATTCTATTCCACCTTTCAATCAATCTCATCCAATTTTCTATAAATTGAGTATCCAATCTCCATTTTCAACAATCACAAACTTTGAATCTTTGTGTCACTTGTAGGTTACCAGCGCAATATCTGAGAGCCATCATACCATGAAGAGGAGAAGAGCAATGGAAGCAATATGGCATCTTGGGATAGGGAGTTTTATTGAATGATTTTAATTCCTATTTCTTAATTGCATTATTTCATTGGTTTTATGTTTGAATTGCTTAGATAGTTAAGGATTTCGTGATTGTCCTTATTTCATATTTAGCAATGGTATCTTTGAGCATAGCACACACACAACATGGTGCAGGAGCTGGCATACTCTTCGTAGCTCCTCAAGGGGATTCTATACCAAAATCATATCGATTATCATTTCCCTGCACTAATAACATAGAAGAATACGAGGTATTAACAACTGGATTACAGGTTGCAGTTCAGTGGAAGATCCAGGAACTTCATGTATTTGGGGACTCTCAACTTTTAATTCATCAAGCAACTGATGACTACCAAACAAAGGATGAGAAATTAATGCCTTAAAAAAGAATGGTGGATGACCTAAACCAACATTTCACAAAGTTAGACTTTGAACAGATACCAAGAGAGCAGAATCGAGCTGCAGATGCTATGGCTACAATTGCTTCACTAATCGATCTACCACAGAATGAGACCCGCTATGAGTTCTTGGTGGATAACCTTTTGGTTCCCTCGTATGAGATCACTCCTACCGAGATGATATGTATCGTCAGTCCTGAGTCCCAGTTATATGGTCCCATTTTCACATACCTTCATGACAATACACTTCCTCCCAACTTATCAAATAACCAACGTCGCACTTTCATTCGCCAATCTTCTCGATACGTCATTTTAGCCGATATCCTATACCGTCGAGGTCTAGATGGAACTCTTCTTAGATGTTTAGAAGGGGACGAAGCTCAAATTGTGTTATGTGAAGTTCATGAAGGGATGTGTGGTCCACATTCTAGTAGTCCTACCTTAGACAAGAAACTCATTAGGCTGGATATTACTGGCCCAATATGGAAAAAGACTCATATGAGTTTGTCAAGAAATGTAAGCAATGTCAAATTCATGGAGACCTCATTCATGCGCCAGCGTAAGAACTTCAACCAATTGTGACTCCTTGGCCCTTTTGTCAATGGGGACTCGATCTCATAGGCAAGATTCACCCTCCTTCCTCCAATGGTCATAAATTCATCATCACTGCCACAGAGTATTTCACAAAATGGATCGAAGTGGTGCCTCTTACACAAGTCACTGGAAAACAATTGCTACATTCATTCTCAACTATATCATTTGTCGATACGGTATTCCTGTTTCCATCATCACCGATAACAGGTGTCCCTTCAAAAATCAGGATGTTCATGAGCTCTGTGATCGCTTCCATATTACTCATCATTTTTTCACACCTTATTACCCCCAAGGTAACGATTAAGCTGAGGTGTCTAATAAAACAATCCTTAAAATCTTGAAAAAGACAGTCGACGACGCTAGCCGCAATTGGCATATCCAACTTAATCCCGCACTTTGAGCTTACCGCATAAGTGTCCGCACACCTATAGGAGCTATACCCTATTCACTTGTCTACGGCGCTAAAGCTATCTTGCCTATTGAGGTTGAGTTACCCTCTTTAGGAGTCTCCTTGAAAAATATTATTAGTGATGAAGACTACAGGGTCTCTTGCTTATAAGAACTTGAACTATTGGATGAACGAAGACAAACTGCTTTTAATCATCTCAAAGATTATCAACAATGAATGAGTCGTAGCTACAATAATAAAGTCAAGCCTCACACATTTGAGATAGGTGACTTGGTTCTTAGAGAAAATCTTAAAAATCAGCAAGATAGAGAGAAGAAGGGCAAGTTCGAACCAAACTGGCTTGGTCCTTACATCATCACAACAACATATGGATCTGGTGCATATCAGCTCTCAACCATAGAGGGTGAACCTTTGGAGGATCCTATCAACAACATGCACCTTTGCAGGTTTTACACATAGATCTTCAGAGTATCCTAATTCAAAAATACAAAAAAAAAATCATAAAAATAAAAAAATCGTTACCTGGTGAAAACCTGGCAAACAGGCGCCTTGTAACACAAAAAATAAAATAAAATTGAAAAACAGAAAACATCTTTGTCCAATGGTGAAAACCACTTTGGTGGTGCCCTGGGAAAGTACCATGGTGAAAACTGGGTCACCAGCACCATGCGTAGAGACATTTCTCCTCCCTCCTTCAGGATTCCATCTCATCCTTTCACTTTGCACACACTCACGACCTATTCATTCATAACAAACTTACCCATTCCCATCATGGCTTGTTATTGATCTACCCAAGATTGGTTAGCCATTCCTAATAATCCAACCTTTTCATCCATAATAAATCAGCTCCTATATGTGGCTAAGGCAAATCCTACGTCTAGTGATGGGTGTGGAACTGAGCACATCACATTTTTTGAGGAGCACAGTTTCTTCCAGTTTTCTTCAGTCTATCCACGCAAAATCCATAATAAAGCAGCATTTGCATCACATATCCGCAATACAGTTCCATCTTCTCCATAATAAAGTATTAGTTTCATGGATTCAGTTAGTTTCAGATGAGACATAGCAACAACAATAGGCTTCAACAAATCAAATCTTTCAACAGACTCAGACAACAATATGGTTTAGTGCAATCTATCTTTTTTGTAAGTAAACATTGTGACCACAATCGAATAAGACTTATACAAGTGACAAGAGACACTAAACTTGAGGACTACAGTGGATGTTGGTGTTGAGTCTTGGTTTTCTTTTGATTTTATCTTTTGGTGACATGTCTTTTAGCTTTTCCAGGATGTGTTTGACTAGAAAGGCAAGGATGGGGTATCGTCACCTATTTTCTTTGTTGTCTATGGATTATCTCTTAGTAATGCTATGCCTTGTCCAAGGATATGAGGACACTGTGAGTCTAGTGTGAACTAGGGCATTCCTTGTTTGTAACTGTCTGATCTCCATGCAAACGGGTACAATGACTTTTTGGGTCGAACATATGCCTCGATTGTCATAACCTATTTTTCCATAATAAAGCTCAATGATGATAACGCACAAGAAGCTCTTTCACTTTCATATCTTCTATCTTCCATCCCCCTTTTGTAATGCCCATACCCTAGTCGGACTTGTAAAACCCGTTTGACATTGATTGAATTCCTATGTGGCATTCTTGAATGGTAGGTTAACCGTGATGCAATGTGTAGTTTAGATAATATAAATAATTGTGCATACTTATTATTGTGCTTTTGCATCGATTCTCGTGTAAACGTAATTGTTCCTAACCCTTGTGATAAATCTTGAGCTAACGCCTTCATTGAATATGTATATGTATGTGCATGCTTGTATGAATTCATGGGTGCAGGAGATTGCAGGTACAACACCGCTTAGGGCAAGGTTCATCTCCTTTGGGATTTGCAAGGTTGAGTATGCCTCCTTCATCTTTAGAATTCGGTTGGTGGTCATTAAACTCTTGTCTTGCCTTAGCCATGGTCAGGTGAGCAATGCGTGTGTGGTTCGCGGGCCCCTCTTTTCATTGGATTGCGTGCCATGTGATTTGGTGGACTTCCTCGATTTGCATGCCTTGCGCGAGGTAAGTGAAGTTTGTTATCCTAAGTATTAAATTCAATTTAATGAGTAAACGTACACATTAGTGATATAGAAATTTAAATAGGTAGTTTCTTCTATACGAGTAATCGTTAATTTAAAAGGATTGCTTTAATTATTATTGTAGCAAGCTTAAGGTATTTAACTTAGGTTAGTGTGCTCATTTACGCATTTGTAACATTTACGCATTTGTAGTTGAGAAATTAGAATAAATAAGACACTTGCATTAGATTAGTCATTTATTTAAAAATGTCGCTTTATTATGTTGTAGCGAGTTAATTTAATAGTTAATTTTAATAACTACGATTTTAATGAGTTATGCATTTTAGAAAGGAAAGATTTAAAGTCATGTGGGAAATAGAAATAAATTAATTCACATTCGCATTTTGGAAGAGAAAAGGGTAAATTTTATTACTTAAAAAGAAATTATTTCCTTTTTACTTGTATAGTTGATATAGTATAAAAAGATTGATTTTTAGAAAATTAAATTAATCAAAACGCCTTACCCGGTCAATAGTTCCGAAATATAAATGTAGGCCTAAATTGATATTGAGAGATTAAAATTAGAGATTAAATAAGAAACAGAAGCGTGTTAATTTTAATGAGAATAAAACAAGTTAGATTTATTGAGTAATGGAAAATAATGATTTCCATTCTCATGTTTCTTTTATTTTCAAAAAAAAAAAAATGCCTAAATTCGAAATTGAAAATTAGGGCAAAAATAGGGTTTCTCATTTTTAAACTAGTTGGGAAATGTTTTTGGGAGTTCTTTTCTTTTGGTTTTTTTTGGGGAAAAAAATAATAGTCTTTGGAGGAGAGATTGGGGATTTTGGAAAAAGATGGAGTTTTAGAGCAGCAGATTTGGGAGCTCTTCTTCAAAAATACTCTTCCCGGAATGCGTTTTGAGGTAAGAATCTGATCATTAGCTTGATTAAAATGGTTACAAAAAAAAGGGGGTTTTGTATTTTTCTTTCTTGCAACATTGGTTTTTCAGATTGTCCATTGATGTTTGTGAGTAAGTTCCATTGTACAAAAAAATGGGTAGAGCTTAACTTTTGTTGAATCTTTGTGTGGAAAATGGATTGCAAACACTGTGTGGGATTTGGTGGTTATCCTTCAAGACTCTTTTATTTTGTTTTCTTTTTGAAATCCATAACATTCTGGAAAAAAAAAAAGAGAGAAAAGAATAAGGGAGAAATGGCTGTGACTGTGATTGTTTTTCAAAAAAAATGGGGTTGCTGGAAAATACTCTAAGTTTGTGTTTTCAGACTGTGTTTTGGGTGAGATATTCATATATTTTCTTTGTATTACTTACATATTCTAATTAGTTATAAAAAAAAAATATACATAGATTCAATAAATTAAAACTTGACTGCACATTTTTGGCAGTTTGGACTGTGTCTATTATTGAAAGTTTAACAGAAATTTTTTTTTAAAAAAAATAAGAAAAAAAATAAAATAAAATTTACCATGGCCCAACCCCCCTCCCCACGCTGCTATGGCAGCACTGCTACCAGTTGGTAGTAGTGCTACCAGAGGTAGCGGACTGCTACCAAAGGTAGCAGCCTGCTACCATTTGGTAGCAGCGCTACCAATGGTAGCTTGGGCTGCCAAAGGGGGAGGGCCCACGTGACCTTCCCTCCTTTTTTATTTTGAAAAAAGTTTTTTTTTATTATATTTTATTTTTATTATATATTAATTGACATTTTTTTTATTATTATGTATAAATTAATAAGTGAAGTTAAATTAATGAGAGGAGTTAAATTTAGTTAAGAAGTTTTAAATTCAGTTCTCTTTTATAATATCTAATTTTAAATTCAGCTTTCTATTATATTATTTAATTCCAGATTAGCAAATAATATTTGGATTTAGATAACCGTCACTTGGTAAATTTATACTTCATTGATAGTTATTGATTTCTTTTGATTATGACATGCTCGGGTATTACACATTATTAACATGGGCTAAGTATTAATGATGGATTAATGTGAAGTTTTAAATAAAAGTTAATCTAACAAAACCATAAACTTGATCGACATTAATGGATAGAAATGATATGGAAAAAAATGAATACCTCTTCCAGATGATGTCCTTGCAGATTAAATTGCTGTAATAAAATTTGGTTAGGTAATAGTGAGACTTGATATGCTAGTGTTTGGTCATAAGTCGGTCAACCCCTAGTTAGGGTACCGTCAAACAATAGAATCTAGGTTGGTTTGTTTTTTTTTTGTTATGATTCAATTTGACCCGCTTTTAAAAGGGATCACTATGTAATAATCAATCGAGGTAGATGTTGAATAGGGTATGTGTTCGCCTAAAGGGCAGAGTTGTAAAGACATGTAAATATGTAACCTTAACTATATTAAATGTCAGAGGGGTCTTGCAGTTGAGCAGACCCGGAGATGTAGCCCTTTAGGGGTGAACTCCGAGATCATTCCTGTGTTATGCGGTGTTTTAGTTTCCTTTGTTTCATGCTTTAAGTTATCATGTATGGTTGTTATCTTGTATAAGTGTATGATGGAAAATTAACGAATTTAAATCAAATGCACAAAATTAGACATCTTTGAGGAATGTAGTAAATCAGATTCATAAGATATTGTAAATTATGATTTTAGCAAAGTATTTAAAATATGTTAATTAAAGTTGTAATAGTGGAAAGAATCTAGCTAGGTTACATCATTGAATTAACTTGTTATTAAGCATGTAAATTGAACAAATGGGCAGGGGAAACAAAGATAGAATTAATGTTATAATTTCTAAGCTGGAACCTAAAGGATGATCAACATACAGGTAATTACTTTTATCTTCTTAAATAAGCAACGCCATGTTAATTATAATTCCACTATATTGGATGAATATATTTAGTTATTTATGTTGTAATTATAACCACTAATCCTCACCAGATTAACTTGATAATTGGGTGAACTCAATTGGATATCCATAGTTGTAACCTTAATAAAGGAATCTCTTATGATTTCTAAAATGAACTAAAACGGGAAGTATTTGTATAGTTGTTATATCTAAATCTTAGTAAATGTAACTTTTCATATTAACTTCATTTAACCAAAAAAGAGTGATATGCAACAAGATAATTGTATTTCAATCCTAATGGAAGAACGTCTCTATGAACTTATAATTCTAATTTTGAAATGATTAATATCACCTTGCTAAATATATCTTAATTTAAAGGATGAACTCATGTGTTCCTAATACATTTTCATCTTAATGAATTTATCCATCTATTAGTATTATTAAAACTTCAATGAATTCTATGGCTACTCACATCTTACCTTTCATAAAAGAACTACAACTCACTAGTTGGTTATGCATGAAATCAAATGAAGGGATCTCACTCTATTAATTGTAGTTAATCCTTAATGAATGAATCTCGTCTGATTAACCATACTTTTAATATTAAAGGATGATATCGATTGTGAATGGATTCCCTTATCCCAATGAATAAACCTCATTATATTAAACGCTTGGAACCCATTTGAAGGCCTCTAAATGAAATTATGAATTTAAGTGCATTGAATAAATAACCTATCATAGGCCTCCTAACCAACAAAGTAAATGAACGCTTCCTAAAATTCTAAGATGTCATATCTTTGAACACATATATGATCAAGATCTATGCATTATCTCGTAATTAAGATATCCAGTTTAATGGATCTGATGACGCAAGTTGAGTTAGGTGTAAGCTTAGGTAATCGCGTTGGGAAACTCCTTAGGATCATTTTAGCCTTCCGCTGTGTTATCTAGTTAGAGATAACTTTGAGATAACTTCAATCTATCTTAATATTGTAACTTTTCATTAACGCTCTTAACTATTATTAAAAAAAATAAAAAATATTTACACTCTATTTGAGTGTTTTTAACTTAAACCCTTTGGGGTTTCCTGGCGGGGCATTACACCTTTCTTGATTGACTTCCATCATCCTTCTTGAGTCCGTGTAGCCTGCTATCACACGACTGAGTATAATGACACGCCAAAAAATATTTGCATTTCATGTAGCTGCACCTGCATTACCACATATTAAGCATTTCATACATACATGTAGATATCACAATTGCTTCACATCCTACACACAACACATATTAGCACATTTTACATTTGCATTATCATATTCATTTGCATTTCATACATTCACATTGCATATGCATAACATATTAAAAACATAAAAAATAAAAAATATTGCATTGCATCATATACATATTTGCATCCATAACATAAACATCACATAGAAACATACATCATGAAACATCTCATCACATAGGTACACATGCATATAGCTGCCGCACCAATGAATCATCTCATATATATATCTCAAAAAATTACGTGTCATGATACAATGATGTCAAAATCATATGGCTACAAAATCATCCGAAGGTGTCTACATCATAATACAGAATGGTACAAAACTGATACATAGGGAGCCCTGTAAGGGTATGATGAACTCCCTCCCTCGGAGCTGCCTAGCCTCGATGGAGTCTGAGCCTTGGAAGGACCTACCCCAGGATCATCTCTCCTGTCCCCTCTATCTGGTGGTGGTGGAGGACCCATAACCCCACTGCTTGACGCTTGTCTCTTGCCCCTCCCTCCAGTGGTCGTTGCTATCCGCGACGGTCTACGGAATCTCCTAGCCCGCTGCTCTGGTGGCACAACCCCATAGTATAGGTCTCTCTAATAGCCTATCTCCTCCTTGACCCATAGAACATAAGCATAACCAACTCCTATGTCCTCTGTCATCTACCTCCTTTCCCTCAGTGCTGTCTCAACCTCTGTATAGCGCTGGATGGCTTGATCCCTCTCCCGCTCTGTGTCCCTTAGCTGTCTCCTGAGCCTAGCTGTCTCCCTCTCCAGATCCTGGATCTCATCTGCCTGTCCTTGGCAGATCTCCCTCAACTCCAATAGCTCATCCTCCTCCTCTCCCCCCTGTACCTGTGGCTGCTCCTGCCCCTATGGCTGCTCATACCCCTATACCTGTGGCTTCTCCTGTAGCTGCCCCTGCCCCTGTCCTCATCCCTGTACCTGTCTCGGACCCTGTGCTGCTAGCACCTGTAAAGGCAATCCACCTCTGCCTCTCACCACGTGAACCTATCTCTCCTCCCCACCCTCTCTCCACGGAGCCACTCTCCTCTCTCCTATCACACCCCACCTCCTCTGTTGGCTTCTAGCCCCACCATCTCCATCATCATCCTCATCCCCCCCGCCATCTCCATCTATCTGCTCCCCTGGATCTATCAGTCGAGGAAATGGATGCTTAGCCCAATATGTAGTATACTCTGCATCCATCCCTGCATCCTCTATCTTTGGCCACATATCCCAAGGCAAGGGAGTCATTTCTACTAGTTGCATCACTACCTGATCATATGACAATAATGGCTCGAAGTGTGTCTGATCCCTCACTATCCGAGCATACATCCTGAAACCCCGTGGCATCCGCTGAATCTTGTCGAACTGCCTACAAACCCTATCAACCAATTGCCTCTCCAGTACATATGGCATCCGCCCAATCAGATACCTACTCCTGAAGGTGTATGGCAGCTCCACTGCATCATCCTCCCACTCCTCGCACTCTCGATATGGCCTCCATACCATAGTGTCAATCTCATTGATGACCCTACGCCAGTGCTCCAGTCTCCCAATCCATGGCTGCGAGGTAATCATGTCATATAAGTGAACAAAACTGCGCCCATGGTCCCTGCCTCTGAAATGAATCGGTCGGGTCACCGACAGATGCTCATAAGCCCATACCTGTAATAATGTTAGTCTGCAGCCCAATCCTATGAATCCATGGTATACAAACTGATGAAGCTCATAATACAAGTGTGCCAACACACATGGTCGCTAGGCATATCTGGTATGCTATGTCACCAGTGTCTCCAATGTGCTCCCCCAGCCCACAGCCAACCCTCGTGTCACGCTATCCAGACACACGAACCCATAGATCACTCCTGCTAGTATTGCTGGTAATGCTAATCCTTTCTATGTCATCATGTCCCATGCCACGTGTCCTGCCTTTGTCTCAGTGCATCCCTATCTCCGTCTCAATTGTAGAGAATCAACTCCCCATCGATCGGTATCCTCAATATCCGGTACACATCCTCTAAGGTGACTGTCATCTCACCCATTGACAAATGAAACGTACATGTCTCTGAGTGCCATCTCTCAGCTAGTGCAGTCAGTAACCCCATGTTCACCCGAAACTCAGCACATACAGAATGAATCACAAACCCATAACCCCAATGGCTACTCTGTCCTCAAAAGTCAACTTTGGTCGTAAACTCTAAGTCGAGGGGAATCTCTCCCGTGACTTTAGCATAGGTAGGTACTCCTGCAGTCAAACAAATCAACTATGTCAGTTAAAGTGGCATTCCCTATTCAACACAAAATGCTGCTTTTTATCCTAGTGCTTATGGCGCTCTATCCTAGTGACACTCACTGTTCATCACAAAGTGTTGTTGTTTATCCTAGTGGTACTCCCTATTCATCACAAAGTACTACGTGTTTTTCACTCCCTATTCATCAAAAAGTACTATGTCTTGGTACTCACTGTTCATCACAAAGTGCCTCGATCTATCCTATCCTAGGGCCTCTGCTTGAGTGTATCCTCTTGAGTAGTTTCCTGATTGGCAACGTAGGTTCTATCACAAAATTGTCAATCCTAGCCCTGTCTGCTATTCTAGTCTTCCCTAGAGGACCTGCTTGAGTTTATCCTCTCAACATCTTATCCAATCGACAACATATGTTCATCACAGAACTGTCGATTCAACCTAGAAGACACAAACGCGCCTTCAAGACATAAACACGCTTACATATTGCACAAACACGCCTGCTCTGCATAGATGCACCTGAAATACACAGATGTGCCTATGCTTTGCACAGACACGCCTGCTCTGCACAAATGTGCCCACATAGCACAGACGTGCCTGCACAACACAGATGTGCTCACATTTGACATAGACACCTTTTCATTCACGGGCACGCCTGACACAAACACAGACGCTCCTAGCTAGCCTAGACACATCTGGCACCAGCACAGACACGCCTCAATGTTTTTTGACTTTGTTTGACATACCTAAACACTCATTTAATTCTCTACCTAGCATGCATTAATGACAACATTTATTGCGGCAAAGTACAAGGAGGTTTTGTGGTACTTACCGGCTCTCCTGCATCTGCTGGCCTTTGAAATCGGCGAATGCGATTGAATCTATACACCAATGCCATCGCTGCTGACTATTGTTGCTCTATTCTCTCTTTGCACTCTGATCTATTAGATGTGTGGATGACAATGAGGATGTATTCCTCTCGTGGTCTATTTTATAGACTGCCCTAGCCCTAGTTTCCTAAGTCAGTCTTCATTATTTCGTGACTCTGTCACTCTATCCTATCTAGCTAGTTCATTCTAGCCTTTCTTTCTTATCAAGAGATTGTCCACGATCTTTCTAGACATTTTCATCCAATCTCTCGAGGAGGCATATCATTCCCATCTTGGGGCGACTTTGTATCAGTTCATCTTATCTTCTTTGAAACAACACGACAAGCTGCATTGTCTCAAAGAGGGGCAAAATGTAGACACTTAAAATTGTCCATATCTAATTAAATAAATATCTTTATTTATTTAATTATTTTAGCCTAATTCTTCTATTAATTGAATAAATCTTTATTTATTTAATTAATTCATTTATCTTCTTCTAGCCTTATTTCTCATTTAAATAAATACATTTATTTATTTAAATTATCCTTTTCTTAAGTTAAATAAATATCTTATTTATTTAATTGATCCCACTTCTTCTATTAATTAAATAAATCTTTATTTATTTAATTAATTCATTTACCTTTTCTACCCATGACACATGTCATTCATCTCTTAATTCATACACTACCTACCCTCTCATTATTTTCTTATTTCCTCTACCTACCCTCTAATCATAGCCGACCATTTATCTTTTACACCTCTTAATCTTATCCCTCCATTTCTTAGGGTGTCTTCTATATAAGGAGATGCTTCCTTCATTATCAAATCCCGCTGATTGATTATTCGACTACTCTATGCTTTCGAACTTTCATATACGATCAAGCCTATTGACAACCACATTTCTATTCTTTGTTGAGCTCTTGTGCATATAAAATCTGAGAGCAAATATATCAAGCAAGATCAATGGAGATAGGAAGAATGGAGATCCAAACCCTATTGGACATGTGATGGTATAATCTTTACGATTTCATTTGATTTGCATTGTCTTAGGTAATCTCCATATGTTATGGTGGATCTTTGTTGTTGTTAGGCTAGGGTTTTGTGGTTGAATTCATTTTGTCTTTCAACATTGTTGTTATCCATTTTTACCGTATACAAGACCTATTACATTCTATTTAATATATGGAATTTAATAATATATATAGTTAATAGGTCCTAGTATGTTAAAAGGGGAATTGTTGTAACAGTATGTTAAGAGGCCCGTATGGATGTAAATAGTTAATTTAATGTACTTAGAATAGGAATTTCAAATTTAGCATCTACAAATTATAGGATGTATGTGGCTTAAGGGGACAAGCCTAAATTATAGGATGTATGTGGCTTAAGGGGATATGCCTAAATTATAGGATGTACATGCATTTCCTAATTACATGTGTCTTAAGGGGACATGGTCAAAATTAAATTTAATTTGATCATAATTAAGTTAATAGGTAATAGGACCTATTAAATGCTATTTAATATATGACATTTAATAATATATATAGTTAATAGGTCCTAGTATGTTAAAAGGGGAATTGTCGTAATAGTATGTTAAGAGGCCCGTATGGTTGTAAATAGTTACTTTAATGTACTTAGAATAGGAATTAAAATTTAGTATCTACAAATTATAGGATGTATGTGGCTTAAGGGGACATGCCTAAATTATAGGATGTATGTGGCTTAAGGGGACAAGCCTAAATTATAGGATGTACGTGCATTTCCTAATTACATGTGTCTTAAGGGGACATGGTCGAAATTTAATTAAATTTGATCATAATTAAGTTTAATAAATTGAATATATAGCTAATAGGACCTATTACATGCTATTTAAGAGGCCAATATGGTTGTAATTAGTTAATTTCATGTACTTAGAATAGGAATTTCAAATTTAGCATCTACAAATTTTGTAATTAATCATGTAAGACACACGACTTAAAGGGATTGGCCTAATTAGGATGTAAGTGGCTTAATACCATCTACCTAGATTATAGGATGTATGTGGCAAGTAAAGGAAATAAGAACTACTTTAAATATAGGACACACATGTGGCTTAAGGGGATCATTTTAAATTAATAATTACGACTGGGATCCCCTTAAGACATGTGTATGTCCTAATTTTACATGTGTCTTAATGGGATCCCCTTAAGCTTTGGTCAAGTAATTCTATTTAATTTGATCTTAATTACTTAATTTCATATATAGTTAATAGGACCTATTATGCTATTTAATATATGGCATTTAATAATATATATAGTTAATAGATCCTAGTATACATTAAAACAGGTATGATCATAATAGTATGTTTTAAGAGGGGTATAGTCGTAATTAGTTAATTAGTTAATTTCATGTACTTAGAATAGGAATTTTAAATTTAACATCTACAAATTTTGTAATTAATCATTTAAGGCATCTGACTTAAGGGGATGGATGTATGTACACAATATATGAGATCTTATGTGGTCAAGTTGGGACATAAGGGGTACATGTTGTGTACATAAATGTTAAAAAGGTGGCATGTGTGTGACGGGCCTTTAGGACCACATTGTGTTGTAAGGGGTCATGCATGTGTTCTAACACATGTGTGACCCCTTAGGACCACATATGAGCCCTTTTAACATCCTATACTTAGTGTATACAATATACCCCAACTACTAGGATGGTAAAAGGGGTCATATGTGGTCCTAAGGGGTCACACATGTGTTCTAACACATGCGTGACCCCTTAGGACCAGATTATGACCCATTAGAACACAATGTGGTCCTAGTAAAGGCTCATCACACACATCCACGCATTCTAACTCATGGTATAATATAGACATGGCTCAAACTAAATTATAGGACAAATGTGGCTTAAAAGGGGAATGAATTTGAAAATAGAAGATGGCTTAAGGGGATACACGCATGTATTCTACAATGTACATGTGTGACCCCTTAGGGTGAACAGTGTTATCCTATGAGGTTATATTACACATATACATGGTCATAGAAGGGGTTGAAAGCATGAGTTAGTTCATGCGTGCATGTGTGACAGGCCTTTCTAGGACCACATTGTGTTCTAAGGGACCATCATATATGTAATCCTAAGGGATCGAACATGCATGTGTTAGAACACATGTGTGACCCATTAGGACCACATATGAGCGGGCTAAATTAACATCCTAGTAGCTGGGTATAATTGTATACCCCAACTAAGTTAGGATGTTAATATGGCTCATATGTGGTCCTAATGGGTCATGCATGTGTTCTAACACATGTGTGATCCCTTAGGATCACATATATGACTCCTTAGAACACAATGTGGCCGTAAAGGCCCATCACACATGCGTTCAACCCCTTAGGACCATGTACATGTACGACTCCATGGGGTCGTGCATAGTGTCCTAAGGGGTCATGTATGTGGTCCTAAGGGGTCTCACACATGTACATTAGAATGTGCATGCATGACCCCGTAGGACCACATACATGACCCCTTTGGACAATATGGCTGATCCTATGGGGTCATATGTGGTTGTAAGGGGTTAGACGTGATTTGATCCTATGCGGTCATAGGGGTATGTTGTATATAATTTACATGTTTTAAATAGTTTCATTTTTGTTGTAATTTTTTGGTTTCGGTTTTCATTTTCATTTTTGTTTTGATCTTGTAAATTAAATGTTTTGGTTTTGATTTTTTTTGGGGTTTTGGTTTCGTTTCAAGGTTTTCAACATTTTTATTAAATTTATTCGTTTAAAAAAAATCCTAATCTAATCAATTCATAAAAAAAATTCAAACTAAATTTAACTAATTTTTAAACTAAAAACATACTTTTCTAATGAAAAAAATAATTATTAAGCTAAAAATTTTTTTTTTCTAACAAAAAAAATAAATTTAAAACTAAAAATCATTAACAAAAAAAAAAAAATTAAACTAAAAATCTAATTTTTTAACTAAAAAATTAATCTAAATATGAATTATTGAATAAAAATGGGTGTTGGGCATACTTGGAAGACTTGAAGGTGGGTTGCTGGCAATTTTTGGGAGGGCTCCACTCCTTCAATCGGGATCCTGTATGGCAAAAATGAACCCCATTTCGTTTTAAAAAAAAAATTATATATTCGAAACGGGATCTCGTGGTGAAATGAAACGGGATCCCATTTCATTTCAACATGGGATCCCGTTTCATTTTCAACACGGGATCCCATTTCATTTCAACATGGGATCCCGTTTCATTTTCAACACGGGATCCCGTTTGGAGTTCTAGGCTCGGGATGCCAGGGCCCATGGGATCCCGTTTGGTTTTAGGCTCGGGATGCCGAGAGTAAATGGGATCCCGATTCGTCTCCTATTCTTTCCGCTTGATTTCCACTTTTTAACTAAGTCCAAAACTTCCACATTAAGTGGACACAACTTCTTGCACTTACCCCTTAACTAAAAAATATTTTTAATATTATAATAATATTTTTATTATTATTCTAGATATATTTTTTTTATTAATAACCTTATTTTATTATCAAATTTTTATATTGTTATTATATGGTTATCTCTAATTGATAACCAATGAAATCATTGTATCCAAGGAAATCTACCAAAAGAGAAGACTACAATACCTTATCGGGAGCGGTAGCTTTAAGGTAGCATACATGTATCCAAAAGACAAGCACGTTTCTACTATGATATGCCGACAAGAAAGGCCAAACTCAAGGAAAATAGAGAACATGATAAAAAGAACACAAAGGGTCCACTAACTTTGGGGTCGGTATGTGCATATGATAGCTCATGTATATCAAGTATAATTGTATTGATTTGACATCATACCCCAAAGGTAGTGAAGCTGCAAGCACAATGGAAGAAGATCACATAAGATAACAAACAAATGTCTTTTTGGGTCAACATGGAAGAGACCAAAAAATAGATCTCAATGCCTTGCATCATCCCCAAGTACACAACACAATCACACATTTACGAACAATAGCACATGTATGACAACATATAAAAGAATTGAGATACAAATAGAGGAATGCCAGAATGGGTCGGTCCCTCTATCACCTTGCACTAATGGAGCAAAAAGGGTCATCCAAAAAGATCCTAACACAAAGACATATCAAGCAACACATCATGGGGGAATCACATTAAAAACAAGAAAACTCACAAAAGAGAATCCATGACACAAATAAAGCTAGTCAAGAAAATCATCCGCTCCCAATCTTTTTTAACATTATTTAGGGATGGTGGACAAGAGGCAAGAGGAGTAACATTGATCACATTAGATGGAGCTATTGCGAGTTCCAAACAAGGACCATGCTCTAATGATGGATCACTTTGTTTGTCACTAGGAGCTATGGTTAATGCTTTGGAAAATCTTGAAGATAAGTCATGAATGCCTCAATAACCTCATACATATCATTAGAATCATTAGAATCAATATTGTTACCATCATGAACATTATCAACCATATCATCATCTAAATTAATCACAATAGGATCTTTAATGCAAAAATAACAATTATCATGCTTCAAAAATTTAATTTTCTTAAGATTTTCTTCATCCTTTGGACTATTCATGGTTTAGTCAAATGGGATCAAAGAATTAGTAGGTGTTTTAGGGAAGGAATTGGTTTGGGAAGCAATCTCAAGGGCCATAGCATGGCGTCTTTAGCGTCAGTCTTAAGCAATGTGGTTTCTATTGATTCAACTTGGAATTTGAGAAGAATTGAAATCAATCAACATTGAGAGATAGAAGGAACATCACTTGAGAGATAGAGGATGTTGGATGTTTGTATGATGTAGGAAGTGGAATTAAAGCATAAATAGGAGGAATGGAAGGTGTCGGGAGGATTCTAGGTGTTAGATGAGGAGGTGGGACATCCTTAGGTTTTCTCAACTTGGGATTCATTTCATGTTTACATTTTTGGAAAGATAAGAAGAAAATGCCTTGATGAGGTTGTAATAGTTGAGGTTTTTGAGGCCAAAGAAAGTCAAGGGAAAAATTTTCATGAGTCGCTGAAGGCTTATAGATGCTATCCTTGATCATGATAATTTATCCATTATGATGGAACTTCAAACAATTATCGATAGGAGAAGAAATAACTTTCATGGAAATAAGCCAAGGATGTCCAAGTCTTACTCGAAATTCGTTGGAGAGTGATATAATAGAAAAGGTAACATGTAAGCACTTCTTACCAACTTCAACGAGAAGAGTAATAGTACCATGAGTAGGGTAAGAAAAACTATCATAAGTCTTAATCATCACATCAGATTTGTTATAAGTTTCTTGATGAAATTATCTTGAAAAGAGATATTATTCAGTTATCACATTCACCATACACATGGGGTCAATAAGAAATCCTAGTGAGAACTTACCGTTAATCTTCACTTAAATGTATTGTTAGGGTTTCAAGCAGATCTGAAGCAAATATGAACTAACAATTATATGCAGATTTAAATACAAAAGATAAAGAAATAAAATAGGACACAAATAACACAGAGATTTAACATGGTTCACCCAGAATGGGTTATGTCCACCATACACAGCCATCCAATCTTTCTTATTATCTAGCAAAAATAGTACATCAACCTCTCTATGCCTTAAGCATCCCAACCGCTTATAACATGCATTTTTAGGGCAACAGACAAAGTTGGCCTTTTTAGGGTTTTATTACAATGTTAGTTTTCATCAACAAAAAATGTGCTGAGTGTACAATACTTTGCTGATCATTCGCCACATATCAACAATCTCCTACTTGGAGACTGATCACTCTCCACACCAAAAAATCTCCCACTTGGAGACTGATACTAGATGACACCACTGTACTTGCAACATGCGTTGGATAAAACACTGGGACTCGACTGGTATAAATTCCACGATTATCAATCAAGAAGAACAACAGAAACTGATGAAGAAATCAGCTTCTCTTGTGGAACTGCCTTCGCGAACATATCGACAGGATTCTCACTTGTGTGAATCTTCTCAAGTCATAACTGACCCTCCTCCAAAATAGTCCGGATGAAGTGGTACCTGAGCTGAATGTGCTTTGTCCTTGAATTAAAAGCAGAGTTGTTTGCAAGATGAATGGCACTCTGGCTATCGGTATACAATGGGCGATCCTCCCGTGTTTGACCCAATTCCTCCAAAAAATATTGTAACCAAATCATCTTCTTGTTGTCTTCTGTAGAAGCAACATACTCAGCTTCAGTGGTTGAAAGTGCAATAACCTTTTGTAGCCTAGAAATCGAACTGACTGTAGTTCCCCCTATAGTAAAAACATACCCTGTAGTACTCCTTTGTGAATCAATATCCCCTGATAGACCAAAGTCAACAAATCCACTCAGAGCAGCATTAGATCCTTTGAAACATAATGCCTTCGTAGTAGTTCCTTTCAGATACCAAAGAATCCATTTCACAGCATTCCAATGTTCCATACCCAGATTACTCATAAACCTGCTCACAACTCCCACTGCATGTGCAATATCTAGCCTTGTGCAAACCATTGCATACATCAGACTGCCAACAGCTGATGAATACAGGATGTTAGACATTTTATTTACCTCTTCCTATGCCTTTGGGCACATCTCCTTAGTCAATTTGAAATGACTAGCCAAAGGTGTACTAACTGCTTTTGCATCCTGCATGTTAAATCTTTTCAAAACCTTCTTTATATACTCACTTTGGGACAAATTCAAGGTTCTATTTTTCCTGTCCCGTGTAGTCCTCATACCGAGAATTTGCTTAGCTGCACCCAAATCCTTCATAGCAAATGACCTGGCTAATTTTTGTTTAAGATCATTTATGTGTTGCATGTTAGACCCAACAACAAGCATGTCATCAACATAAAGCAATAGGATAATATAATTGCCATTATCCAATCTCTTAAAATATACACAATGATCAGAATGACATCTATGACAACCTTGTCAGTCATGAAACTATCAAATTTTAAATACCATTGTCGAGGTCCTTGCTTTAGGCCATATAAACTTTTCTTCAACTTGCACACCAAGTTCTCCTTACCTTTGACCTCATATCCTTGTGGTTGCAACATGTAAATTTCCTCCTCCAAATCTCCATGGAGAAAAGTTGTTTTGACATCTAATTGTTCAAGATGTAAATCATCTGTAGCCACAAGACTAAGTACAGTTCTAATTGAAGTCATTTTTACAACTGGAGAAAATATTTCATCATAATCTATACCCTTTTTCTATGCAAAACCTTTAACCACAAGTCTGGCCTTATATCTTTTCTGACCTCCTTCCTCCTCCTTCAGCCGATAAACCCATTTGTTAGGCAAGGCTCTTTTTTCTACAGGTAAAGGGAATAAGTCCCGAGTCTTATTTTCCATCAAGGAGTCCATCTCCTCTTTCATGCCTAGCTCCCACTGTTGTTTGGCATCCACCTGCATTGCTTTTTCATATTCTTCTTGTTCACCAGAATCAGTTAATAATATAGAATACAAAGAAGGAGAAAATCTTTCAGGGGGTCTACTTGACCTCGTATAATGTCTAACACTTGCAGGAGTTTGTGGGACAATCTAGCATTGCTGAGCATCAGGTACCTATGGCATTTCATTTTTCAGGAATCTCATCCAACACCACATATTCTTGTTTGTCCTGTTCATGCTTCTTTTCTTGCATCTGTTATTTATACATAACCTTCTCATTGAATATAACATCTCTACTTCTAATTTTTTTCTTATTTTCAAAATCCCATAACCGATAGCCATATTCATCTATCCCATATCCAATGAAGGCATATTTATGAGATTTAGCATCAAGCTTGGTTCTATTTTCATTATCAACATGGACAAAAGCTTCACAACCAAAAGTTTTCAAAAAAGAATAATTTACCTTTTTACCAGTCCATGCCTCCTCTAGAATACCACCATCCAAAGGGGTTGAAGGTCCTCTATTTATCAAATAGACAACAGTATGTACAACATCTACCCAAAAATGTAAGGGCAATTCAACATGCAATCTCATGCTCCTCGCGCGTTCCATGATAGTCCTATTCATTCTCTCCGTCACACCATTTTCCTCTGGAGTTCCTGGAACTGTCTTCTGCTTTCAAATCCCATTTAAGGAGCAGTAATATTCAAATGCTTTTCTGCAATACTCACCTCCATTATCCGATCTAAGACACTTCAACTTTTTTCTTGTCTCATTCTCAACCAAAGCTTTCCATTTCTTAAAAGTTTCAAAAACATCTGATTTTTGTTTTAGGAAATATACCCATGTTTTTCTGGTTGAGTCATCAATAAAAATAACATAATAATAAGAGCCACCAAGAGATGATACCTGAGTCGGTCCCCATACATCTGAATGTACAAGATCTAACTTCTCACTCTTCTTCTCTTTCCCAACCTTGAGAAATCTGACTCTTTTATGTTTACCATAAACACAGTTTTCACAGAACTCTAAATCAATCTTCTTTAGTCTTGGTAATAGATTTTTGGAGTGAAGGGTTTTCATCCCTTTCCCACTCATGTACCCAAGCCTATGGTGTTGTTGGCATTATGTGAATCGGTATGAGGACATGATGACATTATATGTTGTCATTGATGTCAATATGCTGAAGAAGAGAGAACCAGTATGTTACCAAGAACCAGTATATGTGAGAATTGGTATATGTGAGAACCAATATAACATTGTGAAACGGTGTGTTTGTTCAAGGTGAACCGACATGTGGATATGGGAACGATACATGGAAGCTTTGTATGACTACCGGTTGGTAGTCTCAACTTCAGGGTTTCCGATTGAAGTGCTTCAAGCCTGTCTGACTCAACTGGTGACTTTATGTGATGAGTTAGCATTGTAACAAAGAACAGATCATGTTGCCATGTCAGCCTTGTGCACGTGAAGGATCTTGCATGAAGGAGATTGTTCCTATCTACTTCGGGAATGTGTGAAGTCTATAAATGGTGAAAATGCGTGATGGGTTATCAGTCGCCATGAAAGCGGTGGAAAATGAATGATGGAGAACATCTTGAGATTGATTCAAGACTATTACATTTAATGCAATGTGCTCAACGGTTAGGATTGCACCGTTTGAATTTCTTAACCTAACAGGTTTAGGGTTTAGGGTTTATGCTACCAACCTATCTATTTCCTATAAGGTCTTTCTGAGGTTGTTGGCAAAAGTTGTGTGTGTGTATTCAATTGAAGAGATACATGATTCTTTCTAGACTAGAGGAGAGAAGTGATACTTGTAGAGTGTAAGTGCAGAAGGTGAAGAGGAGCTAAAGCGGATCTGCATTGGCATTGAGTGCTGTTACCAGATCACTGTAATACCTGTTGATCTCTAACCACTTCAACAGTTGGGAAATCCCTTAACAGGGTAGCTTTAACTGGCTTACTGTAAATCCTTTGACAGGGTGACTCAAAACCATTGAGTTCTTGAAATCCTCTAACAAGGTAACCTTTAATAGGGTTTAACCCTTAACTGGGTATTCTAGCCATCCCTTAACCGGGTGATCCCTAACAGGATCGGTTCCTAATAGAACCTATTGTATCAGTCTTTAACCGGACAAGGCTCCTAACAGAGTGGATTTCTAAAGAGTTCAAAAATAGCTTGTGGGTATTCATCCCCATGGTTGTTTTTCCTAGTTGGGTTTCCACCAGAAAAATCTGTGTCATGTGTGGTGTTATTCATGTGATGGTTTAAGTGATTTGTGTCTGAAGGTAAATCATATTGATCTAGCTATTTATATATCTTTGATGATAGATTACCTATTCATGCGCTAGGGTGAAATGGAAATGAAGTATTAGATTGTATGAAAAGATAAGTGTCAACCAGTTTATGCTTGTCTTAGTTATTCTGGGTTTTGCTGGTTGTACTCTGTTTAAGACCGGTGTTATTGTTTGTCTTCCAAAGCACAATGTCTATTGACAAACCAGTTTTAGGAATGTGTTTTTGCCTGTACTGATTCACCCCTCCCCTCTCAGTATCGGTTTGGTACTATCCATTCATCATTGAGTTATCAATTGGTATCAGAGCGTCCTTTAGGTCCTCCGTGTTATAAGCTTAATTGCCCGAGGAAAAGATCCCAGTCTAATGATGAAGAGGGAAGGTCCAAAGTTAAACAGAGATAATTTCAATATATGGAAAGACATAATGAAGATATACATCAGAAGCATGGGTGCTCAACACTGGAGCTATGTTGAGAATGCTTATGTTGCTCCTACCGGTACTCTCACCGATGACCAAAAGAGAGAGATGCAGGAGAATGGGCAAGTCATGGAAGCCCTAATTAGTAGTTTATCTGACATTGAGTTTATTGATGTCCAAGATAAAGTAAATCCCAAAGAAGTATGGGATACTCTTGAAAATATCTATGGCGGTGATGAGCATGTAAAACAAGCTAAGGAAGAAAGCCTTAGAGGGAAGTTTGAAGACATGCGGATGGTTGAAGGTGAGACCATTCAACAATATGGAATAAGAATCAAAACTATTGTTGGAGATATCAAGAGTGCAAGTGGTAAAATGGAAGATTCCACTGTGGTAAGAAAAGTTCTGAGATCCTTATTACCGATCTATGCAATAAGGGTTGCTGCTATTCAGGAGTTGAGATCAATAGACAAGACTAAGGTATCCCTAGACTCCATCATTGCAAAGTTGACAGCCTATGAGCTAAATAGTTTTGATGGCAGTGTTCAAAAGACAAAATCAACTTTTAAAGCTTCTGCTGTACTGTCCAGAAAAGGAAAAGAAGCAAGCGCCAGTGGTGAACCAAGATAGAGTAGAGAAATGGATGATGAGGAGATTCTGATGGAATTTGAAGCTCTTCTTGCCAGGAAACTTCCTAAAGGAACCGGTAAATACAGAGGTAAGCTCCCTTTGAAATGTTTTTCTTGTAATCGGATATGACATATTGCTGTAAACTGTCCTAATGGTGACAACAAGGACAAATCGGAAAGGTTCAAGAAATTCAAAGGAGGAAATCGGAGAAACTATTTTGTGGCAGTTGATGAAGGTGTCACAGATGAGGAATCAAAAGATGAAGAAAATGAAGATATTGTGTTTGTTGTTGTCAAGGAAGATATGTCAGACAAGAAGGCTCTTGTCTCCCGCTTTGATAATTCCAATGAGTGGATTATTGACAGTGGCTGTTCTCACCATATGAATGGTGACTAGAGCAAGTTTCTATTCTTGGAAGAGTATGATGGTCGTGTGGTTCACTTTGGTAATGATGCACCATGTATGGTCAAAGGGAGAGGGTCCATCTCTCTGAATGGAAAGAGTAGTGTTGACAATGTGTATTGGGTTGATGGTCTCAGGAACAACCTTCTAAGTGTTGCCCAGCTGAATGATAGTGGTCTCACTCTGGAATTCAAGAATGGAGTGTGTAGAATCAAAGGAAAGAATGGTGAATTGGTGGCCACCGACATGGAAACCAAAGGTAACCTATTTTAGATGAATGCAAATATCAATACATGTCTTATGGCCAAGTTCGATGATAGCTGGATATGGCATAGGAGACTCTGCCATGTAAACTTTGATAACATTATGAAGGCCAGTAAGATCAAGGCAGTTAGAGGGTTGCCGGTGCTAAGCAAACCGGAAAATACCTTGTGCAGAGAGTGTCAACTGGGGAAAATGTCTTCCTCAACCTTTAAAGGTAAACCTTTCATTGCTGACAATTTACTTGATCTTGTGCATACTGATTTTTGTGGTCCTATGAACACTAGGAGTGTGCAGGGTGATAGGTACTTCATGATTCTCACTGATGACTACTCAAGAATGATGTGGGTCACATTATTGAAAGATAAGTGTGAAGCTTTTGGAAAGTTCAAAGCTTTCAGAGCATTAGTGGAGAAGGAAAGTGGTACAAGGATCAAGTGCCCTTAGAACTGATTAAGGAGGGGAATTCACTTCCAGTGAATTCAACAAGTACTGTGAAGAACATGGCATCAAGAGGCAACTGTCTGCCCCCCAGACTCCATAGCAGAATGGCTTAGTAGAGAGAAACAACCGGACTATGGTTGAAGCAGCTAGAACTATGTTGATCCAAGGAAAAGTTGCTCACACCTTTTGGAGAGAAGCGATGAGCACTACAGTCTACACAGTGAACTGGGTACTAATCAAGAAAGGTAAGGATAAAACTCCTTATGAGTATTGGACCAGTAAGCCACCTATGGTTAGCTACTTTAGAGTGTTTGGTAGTAAATGCTACATCAAGAGGAGCGAACACCAGAGCAAATTTGATGCAAAATGTGATGAGGGAATATTCCTAGGGTATTCCACCAAGAGCAAAGCTCTCAAGTATTTCAATAATAGGGCTTAGAGAATTATGGAAAGCATCAATGTGAGAGTTGATGAAACCTCTGAGAAAACTGAGGAAACCGACAGTGAGCAAGCGGTAAATGAACTGGTTGTAGCCTTTTGGGAACCGGTTGCCAGTCAACCAAGTACCAGTAACAATGTTCCTACATCAGTAGATGTAGATGCTGATATTGATGGAGATGAGGATGAAGAAGAAAAGCAAGAGGAATCTGTTAAGACCATTCCTCGGTATGTCAAGCTGAATCATGATCCTAAGTAGATCATAGGAGATAAGGATGTAGAAATCCTTACAAGAAGAAAGGTCAGAGAAAACTCATGTATGATCTCTGAATTTGAGCCTAAATCATTCAAAGAGACACATAAAGATGAAGACTGGATCAAGGCAATGGAAGAGGAACTTGACCAGATAGAGAGAAATAGTACATGGTCTTTGGTACCCAGACCGGAGCATAAAAATGTCATCGGTACCAAATGGGTTTTTAGAAATAAGTTGAATGAGGATGGCACAGTGATTAGAAACAAAGCTAGATTGGTGTGTAAAGGATATTCCCAAGAAGAAGGAGAAGACTATGGAGAAACCTTTGCTCCTGTAGCCAGATTGGAAGGAGTTCGTATGCTTCTTGCATATGCAGCTTTTAAAGGATTCAAAGTATATCAAATGGATGTAAAATCTGCATTCCTAAATGGTGTACTTGAAGAGGAGGTGTATATAGAGCAACCAGATGGGTTTTCCCTATCTTAAGACAGTGACATGGCATGTAGGCTACATAAAGCCTTGTATGGTCTAAAGTAGGCACCTAGAGCTTGGTATGAACGCTTGCACTCCCATCTTGTGAAGATTGGATTTGAGAGAACAAGCGAAGATAGCAATATCTACTTGAAATCTGAAGGAGATCAGATCCTGATCTATGAGGTATTTGTTGATGACATTATCTTTGGTGGAGATGAGAAGATGAGTCATGAGTTTGCAGATGAGATGAAGAAAGAGTTTGAGATCTCACTCATAGGGGAGATTAAGTTCTTCATTGGATTGCAGATTCAACAGATGAAAGATGGAATCTTTATCACTCAGTCCAAGTATGTCAAAGAGGTGTTGAAGACCTTTGGCATGGAAGATAGCAAACCGGTTGGTACACCAATGGTGACCGGTTGTAAACTATCCAAAGAGGATGACTCAACATTGGTTAATGAGAAGGAATACTAATCAATGATTGGTAAGTTGCATTATGTAGTGCATAGTAGACCAAATATTGCACATGCAGTTGGCATTACTGCAAGGTTCCAGAAAAGTCCAAGAGAATCCCACTTGGTTGCAGTCAAGCAGATTCTTAGGTATCTGAAGGGAACTATTGATTATGGATTGTGGTATCCATATAGCAAGGATTTCAACTTGAAAGTATTCACAGATGCTGATTGGGTAGGTAATGTGGATGACCGGAAGAGCACAACTAGTGGTGCATTCTTTCTCGGTGGTAGATTGGTCTCATGGATGAGTAAGAAGCAGAGTTGTATCTCTCAGTCTATAGCGGAAGTAGAGAATGTTGCAGCTTTCATGAACTGTACTCAGACAATTTGGATGAAGCATGTATTAAATGGCTTCAAAGTTCCTGTATCTGAATCGATAAGTATATTTTGTGACAATACTAGTGCAATTAACATCTCCAAGGATCCGGTTTTACATTCTAGAACCAAGCACTTTGAGCTTAAGTATCATTTCTTGAGGGAAAAGGTTCAGAACAAAGAGATTGCACTGGAACATTGTAATATCCCTTGGCTAATCTGACCCTGTTTCACTTGTTTGAACCCCAAGGAATATTGTCAAACACTTGGCATACAATGTTTGAAGCCGCTGTAGTAAATTCTTTATTTGTCCTCTTTAGGTTTGTAGGCTGCAAATGAAGTTATGGAAAGCTTCTAACAATGCAAAGTTGTTATAGAAATGATATACTAGCTGTTTTAGACCTTTCCACACATATGTAATGACTGAAATTAACTAGTACAGCTAGTTGACATTAAGACAAACTCTTGTCATGCATCCCAATGTATACCTACAGCCATTAGGCATTTAAGCAAACAATTGGCATGAAAGCTAAGTGGCTGATCAATGTTGAATGTTACCATGAATGTGGAATATGCAAATTATATCTCCATTAAACATATGCAACCTCCAAGTATTTCATGATATAATCATAATAGAAAATGATGCAATGAAGTAATGATTTACTAATACAATGACCATAGATAGAAAACCTGGTATTTCAATGGCTGCCTTGATATATTGGTTTGATTCTCCTCATATGCAAATCCCTTGTCAAATATATATAGCTGTTCAACCTTTCTAAATCCCCTTCTATAGAACTCAAACTACTGTAGCGCACTGTTCACGGCACTGTTCATGCGCACTGTTCATGGCACTGTAGCGCACTGTTCACGACACTGTTCATGCGCACTGTTCACGGCACTGTAGTGCACTGTTCATGCGCACTGTTCGCACTGTAGTCTCTTTCAATCTGCAAACAAACTCTGAAATAAACCCTCCAATCAGCTCAATATTGACTTCTGAATGAAGCCAATTCTCACAAGCATAATCAGATGATATTGCACACCCTCTATATGCTGTTACAATGAAGAAGCCACGCTCTCCAATGCCGACAAGCCTTGAATCCTGCAGAAACCCTTGGTATTCTACACTTCAATGCTCCAGAAAAACTTCAATCAAAAACTCCAATCACATAATCAATCCCTCTTCTCTTCTTTTCAAAAGCCTTATATATTTCCCATGAAGGTTCGATTTTCTCCAATAAGGCATTAAATCAATTAATGATATTAAATGACATTTAATGATATAATATTTTCACTTTGTCATTTAATATTTCACCTTGGTAAAAGAGCCACAATTAATTAATTAAATGGTCCCCCTTAATGATACTTGGACCCTTACTTAAGTTATAATATAAAATTATATTATAACTTAATAATATAAGCTCAAAACATTAATGTTTATTTAAACTAAATAAACATTAATATGTCCATTAATACTCAACATTTTTAAACGCCGTCTGAGCTGGGAGCTGACATGATGAAGCTGCATATGACCATACCCCTTTACTAAATATAGAAGGGGTCCATCTCTAACATCTCAAACTTACTATAAATAGTAAGTATAGCAAATGAAGTCCAAATGATACCAAATGAAAGCCAGATCAAAACACACTGAACTCTGGAGCTGATACAAGCCTCGGGAGACCCTCTATCCATACTCATTAGCCTAAGAGGGTCAGAATGATAGGCTAATCACCAAAAAACCATGTCTGCTAAAATGGGGACATTACAGTCCGCCCCTCCTGAAATTGCTTGTCCCCAAGCAATATCGACTGCAAAGAAACTCCTCCACCTGGATCCCAAATGAAGACCTGTGTAATGCCCCTGGTATTACCAACCAACTCCTGTAATGCCCACACCAAGGGCACAACTAACAAGACCTGCCAAACTAAATCAACCTCAACAGCAGGTGTCACAAGAACATGAACATCAAGTGGAAGCAACTCTAAAAACTGACAATGTTTGCTTCCCAAAACTGTGCAAGATAAGCTACCAAACATATCATCTAACACATGAGCAACTGAACTATGCATCTGAGACAAATCATGTACATGAGAACCTGAAATGAAACTACCAACGATGCACACCATGTACATGCAATGAAACCTACCAGGGAACACCAACTAGAACTCGGATGCACACAAAGGATCGCTCAACATACTCGCTAGTGTCCCACATAGTATACCTGGATTCCAAATCCAGAGTAGAAATCTGCCATGTAAACCTCCCTCAGACTTCCGCTGCTCGACACTGATCGCCACTTCACCATGTGAGATGTGGTGAAGCCAACCCATGAGACCTATCCAAACTGCAACACCAACTCTGTCATCACCTGGATCCCAGTGCAATCTATACACACATCCATCTGTACTGTGAAGATAGGAGTACCTGGAAACATCTGCTACGCAACATCTCTCCACAACCTCTGCTAAACCCTCATGGATGTGATATCCAACTAAACCATCGTGCCCATTGTCACCATAGTCTCTCTGAAGCCATGTATCCAAAGATAGCCTCTGTGTCATAGGAGTAACAATCTCCTCCGGATACACATCAACATGATGGGAAACTGAACACTGCTCAAGCAAGTAGCCACCAACAATCAACTGAGTCGGGTACTTGCAACTGCTAGTTCCATCTACCTTAAATGGTAACTCTCCATCCCACAATGGATGGTATAATCCTGAAGCCAATCCACATCGATGCATCATCAAGTCCTCCACGTGTGGATCAAAAGAAAAGTGATGAGCACTCCTCACTATGTAGTTGCGATAAAACGCTCCAACCTCGGTCAAGGGCTCATCTCTAACAATATTGGAATCATGAGATGGCTCCAATCTCTGACCCCAAACACTTGATTGGGTAGGGGCTCTGGTAACCCTCTCTGCAAACCCAATCACAAAATCTCTATTAGGAAGCATTGTAGTCAGAGAACCTCGGATGAGAGTATCCTTGGTGGCTCCAAACGGACCCACTCGAAACTCAGGACTCTCAAGAAGGTACTCAATAAATGAATCTGTGCAGTAAAAACAATATAAGGCTAAGTCAACCTTATCCTCTAAGACCTGTAGCTGATCACTCTGACTCTGAGAAACAACAAGCTGGCGTCCAAAATCAGCTGCATGGGATGAAGTAACAGATTTGCTTCCAGGGGAGGGAAACAAATCTACATGAGAGCCATACTCCCAACCAGATGACACTATGCAAGTTCCATGTGAAGCGGATGGCGTAATGTCGCGAACTAACACACAACTCTCTGGAGAGTCCACCACTGCCACACAAGAGCTATCAACAATCTGACCTGTATCATTTGTCATAGCACTAACCTCGGGAGAACCTGATGCAACAAGTGGTTCTCTGCTACTCTCAACACAAATACTCATCCCAGCTAAGTCACCTGTACCTGCATCAGTGACGGATGTAACCACATCCTCAACATACCCATCACTACAACCCATGGGTGTAAACTCATCACCAAGTGATGCTATAGGAAACTCAACTGTATCCACAGATGGTGAAGACTGTGCTAAACTCAACGCCACGGTAAGTTCCTCAACCTGTGACTGTGACTCACAAAGGGCTGACTGAGCGCTCTCCAACGAGTCCATAGTCACCTCAAGCTCATGGGTGAGCTCATCAACCTCCTCCTCCTTTCCCTTTAGTGCATCGTAGCAAGTGCAATCCCACTCGAGAAGATAATCCCTATCAGCAAGTAACTGCAAGTAATTCTGTTTCATTATCCCAATAGCTGCTCGGAGTGCATGGAATTCTGCTAGGGAAAGGCTACTATCATCGTGCTCATATGTCTCAGGAGTACTCCAACCAAAGGTCGCCAACATTTGTCGAGCAACATCAAAATGCTCCAAAGCTGTAGCAATCATATCATCATTAACCTTCAACTGCCCAGCCAGATGATGATACCCCTGTGACTCATTCTTTCCACCCAAATCTGCACTATGGTATGAAACTGAATCAACATCACTCACCTCATGATCAACAACATCATGCGTGCAATCAATTGTGCACACATCAATATCTAAGGTACTGCTGCTATGTACCTCGTAGGATGGCTCAACTGGCAAGGTAGAAGTTGTTGTTATGACAATATCTTCACACACTTCCACTTCCAATGCAACTACATGGCCATCCAAATCATGATTCTGGGATCCTATGCCAAAGCATGAATCTTCAAACTTGTTCTCTAAGGTCTGATCTGAAAAATCAGACTCTAAATGACATGAATCCACATCACACATTACCCCATTAGTACCCAAATCTCGAGTACCTTTATGCGGCAACTTAATAGAAGCATCTTGCACATGTGTAGTCACTGCTCTCTCATGCTGATGCAAAATTTCATCACTGCTGTCATGTAGATCAGAACTCTTATGAGCCAAAATTCCCATGCAATCCTCATTCTTGACACTTGTATCACGAGTGCCAATACTCAAGGTCACTCCCACAACACTTTCTGAACTTTCCATGACTTTCAAATCATCATTACGCTCAAGTGCAAGGTTGCTGTCATGAAAATCAGACTTGTTATCATGACTGTTAACAACTTCTTGAGTGCCAATAATCACCACATTCTCTTCAAGTTTCACCCTTTTATCCTTAAAAATAGATGTCATATACCGAGCAATTCTATCAAGTTTTGCAGGGTGTGAAATCAATTCATCTAGCTTCTTCTGGTTTTATTTTAACTTTTCCAATGAGGAATACACTTGCTTCCTATTCTGGTCCAACTGATTCTGGGTACTTGAAGTAACCATGATTAACTAGCTGAATCAATCTACCCAACAGGTTAGCAGGAAACCGCTCTGATACCACTGTAATATCCCTTGGCTAATCTGACCCTGTTTCACTTGTTTGAACCCCAAGGAATATTGTCAAACACTTGGCATACAATGTTTGAAGCCGCTGTAGTAAATTCTTTATTTGTCCTCTTTAGGTTTGTAGGCTGCAAATGAAGTTATGGAAAGCTTCTAACAATGCAAAGTTGTTATAGAAATGATATACTAGCCGTTTTAGACCTTTCCACACATATGTAATGACTGAAATTAACTAGTACAGCTAGTTGACATTAAGACAAACACTTGTCATGCATCCCAATGTATACCTACAACCATTAGGCATTTAAGCAAACAATTGGCATGAAAGCTAAGTGGCTGATCAATGTTGAATGTTACCATGAATGTGGAATATGCAAATTATATCTCCATAAACATATGCAACCTCCAAGTATTTCATGATATAATCATAATAGAAAATGATGCAATGAAGTAATGATTTACTAATACAATGACCATAGATAGAAAACCTGGTATTTCAATGGCTGCCTTGATATATTGGTTTGATTCTCCTCATATGCAAATCCCTTGTCAAATATATATAGCTGTTCAACCTTTCTAAATCCCCTTCTATAGAACTCAAACTACTGTAGCGCACTATTCACGGCACTGTTCATGCGCACTGTTCATGGCACTGTAGCGCACTGTTCATGACACTGTTCATGCGCACTGTTCACGGCACTGTAGCGCACTGTTCATGCGCACTGTTCGCACTGTAGTCTCTTTCAATCTGCAAACAAACTCTGAAATAAACCCTCCAATCAGCTCAATATTGACTTCTGAATGAAGCCAATTCTCACAAGCATAATCAGATGATATTGCACACCCTCTATATGCTGTTACAATGAAGAAGCCACGCTCTCCAATGCTGACAAGCCTTGAATCCTGCAGAAACCCTTGGTATTCTACACTTCAATGCTCCAGAAAAACTTCAATCAAAAACTCCAATCACATAATCAATCCCTCTTCTCTTCTTTTCAAAAGCCTTATATATATTTCCCATGAAGGTTCGATTTTCTCCAATAAGGCATTAAATCAATTAATGATATTAAATGACATTTAATGATATAATATTTTCACTTTGTCATTTAATATTTCACCTTGGTAAAAGAGCCACAATTAATTAATTAAATGGTCCCCCTTAATGATACTTGGACCCTTACTTAAGTTATAATATAAAATTATATTATAACTTAATAATATAAGCTCAAAACATTAATGTTTATTTAAACTAAATAAACATTAATATGTCCATTAATACTCAACATTTTTAAACACCGTCTGAGCTGGGAGCTGACATGATGAAGCTGCATATGACCATACCCCTTTACTAAATATAGAAGGGGTCCATCTCTAACATCTCAAACTTACTATAAATAGTAAGTATAGCAAATGAAGTCCAAATGATACCAAATGAAAGCCAGATCGAAACACACTGAACTCTGGAGCTGATACAAGCCTCGGGAGACCCTCTATCCATACTCATTAGCCTAAGAGGGTCAGAATGATAGGCTAATCACCAAAAAACCATGTCTGCTAAAATGGGGACATTACAAACATGTTTCCAATAAGGAGCAGTTAGCAGACATATTCACCAAGCCTCTCCCAAAGGCTATATTTATGTACTTAAGAGGTGAATTAGGGGTGCTTCCCCTTCAGGAGGTAAACTAAAGGTATATGCTCCACATCAGTCAAGTATTGCATAGTCAAATTTTTCTTTAGGATTGATGTGTTGAAGGATGCTACTCCTCAGGGGAAGCAACATAATGGAATAGGGAAGCTTGTGCCTCCACTTTGGCATTGTTGTCAAAGGGGGAGAAGAAGTGAAGCGGAGAAGATATCTGTAGAAATTGGGGGAGAAGATGTGAAGTGGAGAGATATCTTTGTATATTGCCATCAATGCCAAAGGGGGAGATTGTTGGCATTATGTGAACCGGTATGAGGACATGATGACATTATATGTTGTCATTGATGTCAATATGCTGAAGAAGAGAGAATCAATATGTTACCAAGAACCGATATATGTGAGAACCGGTATATGTGAGAACCAGTATAAAATTGTGAAGCGGTGTGTTTGTTCAAGGTGAACCGACATGTGGATATGGGAAATGGTACATGGAAGCTTTGTATGACTAACGGTTGGTAGTCTCAACTTCAGGGTTTCTGGTTGAAGTGCTTCAAGCCTATGTGACTCAACCGGTGACTTTGTGTGATGAGTTAGCATTGTAACGAAGAACAGATCATGTTGCCACATCAGCCTTGTGCGCGTGAAGGATCTTGCATGAAGGAGATTGTTCCTATCTACCTTGAGAATTTGTGAAGTCTGTAAACGGTGAAAACGCGTGATGGGTTATCAGTTGCCATGAAAGCGGTGGAAAATGAATGATGGAGAATGTCTTGAGATCGGTTCAAGACTGTTGCATTTAATGCAATGTACTCAACGATCAGGATTGAACCATTCGAATTTCTTAACCTAATAGGTTTAGGGTTTAGGGTTTATGCTACCGACCTATCTGTTTCCTATAAGGTCGATGTTGTGTTTCTTTCTGAGGTTGTTGGCAAAAGTTGTGTTTGTGTATCCAAGTGAAGAGATACGTGATTCTTGCCAGACCAGAGGAGAGAAGTGATACCTGTAGAGTGTAAGTGCAGAAAGTGAAGAGGAGCTAAAGTAGATCTGCATTGGCATTGAGTGCTATTACTAGATCATTGTAATAACTGTTGATCTCTAACCACTTCAACAGTTGGGAAATCCCTTAACAGGGTAGCTTTAACCGGCTTACTGTAAATCCTTTGACAAGGTGACTCAAAACCATTGAGTTCTTGAAATCCTCTAACAAGGAAACCTTTAACAGGGTTTAACCCTTAACTGGGTATTCTAGCCATCCCTTAACCGGGTGATCCCTAACAAGATTGGTTCCTAACAGAACCTATTGTATCAGTCTTTAACCGAACAAAGCTCCTAACAGAGCGGACTTCTAAAAAGTTCAAAAACAACTTGTGGGTATTCATCCCCACCGTGGTTTTTCCCAGTTGGGTTTCCACGTGAAAAATTTGTGTGTCATGTGTGGTGTTATTCATGTGATGGTTTAAGTGATTTGTGTCTGAAGGTAAATCATGTTGATCGAGCTGTTTATATATCTTTGATGATAGATTACCTATTCATGCGTTAGGGTGAAATGGAAATGAAGTATTAGATTGTATGAAAAGATAAGTGTCAACCGGTTTATGCTTGTCTCAGTTATTTTGGGTTTTGCTGGTTGTACTCTGTTTAAGATCGGTGTTACTGTTTGTCTGCCAAAGCATAGTGTTTGCTGACAAACTAGTTTTAGGAATGTGTTTTTTCCTATATTGATTCACCCCCCCTCTCAGTACTAGTTTGGTACTATCCGTTCATCATTGAGCTATCAGGTGCCACATTATTGAATCTGTTCTTGCAACATCTATTGTTGTTATCCCCGCAGTAACTTTATCTGTAGCAGCTAGGGTAGAGTAAGTGTTACTAGTACACAGATATAATGTGCCTACCTTCACACCTTTAGCTACTACTAATGATCCTTTAGTGACCTTCCACATACTGTCTGAAAGGTAACTATGCAACCTTCACTACCTAGTTGCCCTATAGAAATTAAATTTCTTCTTAAATTAGGAACATGTCTTACCTCCTGCACAAATCAGTCATTTCCATTCTGCAACTTGATCTTTATCTTTCCTTTTCCAACAATTTGACAGGGCTCATCATCACCCAAATATACCTGTCCAAAATCACCTTGAACATAATCTAGAAAATATTTTCTATGGGGTGTAGCATGAAATGAAGCCCCAGAATCTATTACCCAGGAATCATTAACATTATCAAAATATAAGATTAAAGCATCTTGTAAAGTATTACTTGCAATATTAGCTTCCTTACTGTCATTTTTATTTTTGTCTCCTTCTTTCTTTTTCTGAGACCAACAGTCTTTCTTTAGATGACCAGGTTTTCTACACTACCAACAATCTTTCTTTCCTCTAGATTGAGAGCGTCCTTTCTTTGACTTCCCTCGTGACTTCTCATTCCCAGGGCCTTTTCCTCTTTCCTTTGATCTTCAAAACACTACCTGATGATGTTGGAGTCTCACCTGTGCTTTTCCTTCGCATTTCCTCGCTTAGGATAACACCAACAATATCATCAAATATCAAAGTATTTTTTACCAGAGACAGAGTTACTTATAGCCATAACCAAGCTATTCTAGCTTTCTGGCAAAGAACATAAAATCAAGAGAGCCCTAACCTCTTTTGCAAAAGTAATTTTTACCAAAGACAATTGACTGGTAATTATATTAAATTCATTGAATTGCTCCGCTACAGATCCTCCGTCACTCATTTTCAAATTATACAAATGCTTCATAAGAAATACCTTATTCGAAGTTGAGGATTTCTCATACAACTTAGCCAATGTCGCCATCAAATCTACAATCGTCTTTGCTTCTATTATATTGAAAGCTACAGACGGTGCAAGGCACAATTGAATGGCTCCTAGTGCCTTTCTATCTAAAATGCCCCACTCTTCATCTGACATTGCGATCGCTTTCTTTGCCTTTCCTTCTAATGGCCGCCACAAATCCTTTTGATACAGGCAATCCTCCATCTGCATTTTCCATAACTGATAATTCTGGCCGTTAAACTTTTTGACCTTGTATTTGGAATCCTCCATTGCTCCCACTCAAATCTGAAAGTCCTGCCAATTTACAGAAAACCTTGCTCTGATACCAATTGTTAGGGTTTCAAGCAGATCTGAAGCAAATATGAACTAACAATTATATGCAGATTTAAATACAAAAGATAAAGAAATAAAATAGGACACAGATAACACAAAGATTTAACATGGTTCACCCAGAATGGGTTGCGTCCACCATACACAACCATCCAATCTTTCTTATCATCCAACAAAAATAGTACATCAACCTTGCTATGCCTTAAGCATCCCACCTACTTATAATATGCATTTTTAGGGCAACAAACAAAGTCAGTTTTCATCAACAAAAACAGCAAAAAAAAATTTCTCGGGGGCTGCTGCCCCCAACTCCCGCAGCGGGCTTCGCCCGCTTTCCCGAGGCCCGGCCCGACCCCGAACCCCAACGAGAATACGTGCTAAGTGTATAGTACTTTGTTGATCAGTCGCCATATATCGACATGTATAAGGGTCCATAAAGTGCCTTGATAATCTCTTTAGGATCAAAGGTAATGCAAGATTCAAGATCAAATTTTGGTTTGGGTTTGGGTTGGTCAATAAGATTGATAACATTGTTGGCCTCAACACAAGTATTATCAATATTCATGATAGTAAGGTTGCTAGGCACATCAATATTGGTGGAAGAGGAAAGTAATAAGCTGGTAGACTTAATGAAGTTGGTAAAATGAGAAGGAAAATGATTGGTATAGATTTTAAAAAAATGGTTAGGGGGTGAAACTAATTTATTTCCTTTTTCATTAATACCCACAATAATTATGGTATTAGAATCAATGAGGTCTTGCACAAGAATTTTCAACCTATAACACTCCTCGCTGGTATCATGGCCAGGTTGATAGTGATATTGGAAAAAAGATTTGTGATCATGGGAAGTTGTAAATGGTTTGGAAGGGTCATGTGGTTTGATAGGAGGGAGTTTCAAAACATTAGCATTAATCAATTGTAAAATAGCATTATGCAAAGATTCAGAAAGAGGTGTAAAATTATGAGTTGGTTTAAAAATGGACAATAAAGGAGCCACACTTGGTGTTATTGCTACAACTTGCATATCAACATTGTTTGAGGAATTATTGATCTTAATAATTTTTTTGCTTTGTTTTTTAAAAATTTGGAAAGATTTTTGAACGACATCATTCTTATCAATTGGAGCCATTGGAGTGGATGACTCAAATCGGCTCACTTGAAGTTAATAATTATGAAGCACTAGAAACCATTGGTTTAAAGAAGTAAACTTAGAGAAAAAAAAATCTCTTATGTCTTTTTGCAAATTAGAAATGAAAATTCTTTGAACATTCATATTAGGCACATGATAAGATATTTGAGCATCAAAATGTTTAAATCTTCAAATAAAATCAACCACTTTTCCTAAACACCTTGTTTACAGTAAATCAAGTTAGTCAAAGACATTTGAGGGCAAATATTATTTTAAATTTTTTTATTGAAATCATTAGCCAATTTTTGAAAAGAATCAATGGAATAAGGAGACAAAGAACAAAACAATTGCAAGCCCTTGTCTCTAATTTTCCTAGCAAACAGTTTAGCCATAAGCCTATGATCATTTGAAAAGTCAGTACACAAGGTTTGAAATATTTTCACATGAGTCAAGGGATCACCTTTTCCATTATGTGTCTCTAAGTGAGGGATTTGCATGTATTAAGGGATAATTGTACGAATGATGTCTAGGAAAAGTGAGCTAGCAATATCACAAGTGGGAATGTTGAATTTGGATTGGGTTATGGAAGTGAGTTGTTGTTGCAAAGATGAAACACTTTGAGTTAAGTTATTAATGGTTGCTTTGACAGATAGGTTGGTATTAGACATATTGGATAATGAAGGATGTGGATTATTATGGGAAATGGATGGAATGTTGGAATATGAAAGTGGGACATTGTGGTAAGTAGGTATATGAGATGATTGGGAAATACGTAGAAAACTCACAAGGAGGTATGATTGGAATTCCTTCAAGACTAAAATGTCTAGGATTGACATTTTATGTAGATGTGGCCATGAGAGGTGGAGTATAATTAGGCACATTAGGCAATGATTTTGGTGTAAGAATGGGATTTCCAATGGTATTAGGAGGATTAGAGAGATTAAGAGACTCAAAATAACTTTTCATAGACATGATATTATCATTCACAAGATGAGATATGCCACACAACAAATCCACACCATGTTCATTATTTTGAACCATCCTCCTCAACCCTTCAATAAAGGTGATTGCCTCTTTATTTGAGTTTTCTTGACCCATCAAATATTCAATCTTTTCCAAATCATGGACAAGCTTTACTACTTGGCTAGGAGACACTCATGTTAGAGAGTCATCCTCATCATGAGAAGTGTGAAAAAAATGATTGTCAATAATGTTAGGTGTTTCATGTGTAGGCATAGAAGTTTCATCTAAGTTCCCATAGAAATTTTAGTTGACTTAGGTTCTATATCTCTTAGGGAATCCATAAGTCTATAACTTATTCTCATGGGGATATTAGATATAGGTCTCAAAGTCATAAAACTTATGCACAAAGATAATGAAGTAAATGTCTAAATAACTATTATTTTTTAAAAATCGACTATTTAAACATTGCATACATAACATGAATGGTTGGAGTTTATTTTTGACGGGTCTTCTAAAGGTAAGTCAGGTTAGGCGGGTGGAAATGGGGTCATCAGAGATTCAAAAGGTAAGGTCATGGTGGATTATGTGGCCAATTTGGGCTCTCAAATGTTCAACATGGTGAAGTTATGGTAGCCTTCTTTGGTACTGGCATTGTGAAAGATTAAGTTTACCAATGAATAATTATTTAAGGTGATTCAAAAAATGTTATTATGATGCTGCAAGGGAAAACAAAGCCTAGATGGTGGCTGAAGGATATTATCACCAAGTGCCAAGACATGATTGCTTCATTTGGCCACATCAAATACCATCACAACTTGAGAGTTCAGGAAATCAAATTATGGATAGATTGACAAAGTTAAGCTTTTTTTTTCAAGGGCCTTGAATTATGGATGACCTTGCACAAAATACATGATGTTGTTTGTGCCATGATTATTGAAGAAAATCATCCTAATGAGATTTAAAGATTTTATTATTGCTTTTTCACTCTCTTTCCTGGTCACATTATACTATAATCATTTATTGGAAAGTATTGGCTTTGCTAAATCTTGTGATAGCTATTCTTTTAGAAATACCACCTTTTTTTTAATTAAATTAGCACAGAGAGGGCCTTGAACCCTAAAAAATAGAAAAATCAAAGAGTAGCATCACAAAATATGGCATCAAACAGCAAGAGCAAGAAACCCACATCAACCTCTCTCAGAAGTAACAAAAAAACATCATGTCCACATAACTAAACTCACTGTTCTGATCAAGCCACCATCTACCCAAAGTATAACTATGATAAAGTTAAGCATAAAGAGTCCATAAATATAGTAGAGAAAATAGTTTTAATTAAAGTATGAAGCATATAACATGCAGGCCTATTCATAAGAGCTTCATTATAACACCTATGCCTAACTATACTAGATATCATCAAAAGAAAAAACCAAAACATAATATTACCCTTTGTTGTCTCTTTCCCAAAGATGTTTTTTCTATTATCCCTCTCTCAGTCCTATTCTTGGTTTTACTGTGCATACCATGGGAGGGGACCTGATCTAGATGAAACCTGATACTTGTGAAAAGTTTAAACAAAATGGAGATCTCTAGAATAAGGTGGTGGAAGGAAATTTGGTGACCTATGTGGAAGGAATGAAAGGTTTCAACTCTACTCTATTAGTTCAATTGGCCAAATATTGGGAAAATGGTGAAGTTCAGGCGAGTGGGGAGAAATTCACTATGTCTATGGAGACCATAGCGGCTGCTGGGTCTGGTGGTGGAAAGCACCACCTTTCTTAAGAAGCCAAAGGGTAATTATAAAGAAGAATTTCAACAAGAATGACCTATGTTGTATTTGGAAAGAGGCGACATTGCTTCTTATAAAATTAATCACCTTGGATGGGAGGTTTAAGAACTTCCACTCTCATCTTTTTTCGATGCTTAATCACTTGAGGTATGGGTTGAAAATGAATTTCCCATATTGGCCTTTTTATCCATTTCTCAATTTGCTATTGTGGCTAAAACCAAAGATATCCTTACCCTCCACAAGGGGCTTATCCTTCGGCTTTATAATTTCCATTTGAACCTAACTCCTTCTTGTGGTCCAAATTTTAATCTCTCTGGCCCTTCTCTACGCATCAAGCTTTCTTATATCCTTGTCTGCAAAGAGATTGGCTCCAATCCTAAACCTGAGGGGATCCATAGTTAGGTCAACCCTAACAAAATGGCTAAAGATAAAACCCCCTTGTCCATTCCTTCTATGGTCAATATTATCAAAGAGCTGAATGATGAAGATAATGCCTCCAAGGATTCTACCTCCTCTTTCTCAACTAAGTTAGATTGGACCTCGAAAAACCCTATCAACAAAGAGGGTACCCCTCCAACCCCTTCATGTGAATCTACGCCTCCCTCATCGATGAAGTTGCCTAAAAATTGGGACTTCCCTATTTATGTGAAAAATTTAATGAACTTTGTAATGATTATGATAAGCACCAGGCTATCATCCACTATCCTCTATGTTAGCTTAATGTGGTGAGGAAGAAAATTAATATATTGGGACAACTCTAGGTTTTCTAGGTAGGCTATATAAGACAAAGACTAGATAGTCTAGGAAGCAAGTAGCGATTCAAGTCTGAGAGGTTAGAAAAATGGGAAATTATTGAGGAAGAATTGAAGGGGCTTCATGGGAAGATTTACCAGAAAGAGGACAAGGAGAAAACTATGAAGGGTATGGAGGAGATTCAAAGAAGCTGGGTATCTCTCAAAAGAAAAGTGACTTGGATGAAATTGTGCAGAGTAATGAAACTATTAATAGAAATTCGGCAACCATTTTGGCTATCCAAGAGGATATTGACAAGAATAAGGCTTAAAAGAAGAGGCATTTGGACTCTTTCCCTACTACAGGGTTGGAGGCATCGGTTTTCAAGGTGATTGCAACTCTAAAGTCACCCACTCTCTCGTCTAACAAAGGATCCAACAAAAAAAATCCTTTTCTAAGAAGGTAAGGGCTTTGAGTTAGGACAATATTTTTGAGAAGCATCCCACTAGGTATGCCTTCGATTTGTGCCTTCGGTGGGGGTGGGTCTGTGTTTTTTTTTCTACTTATATTTAGTTTTGTAGGTCTTTGGTTTCTATTTTGTCTACTTGGGAGCCACTGGTTTTGTTCTTTTTGGTTTGTTGGCTCTCATATGTTGGGTTTTTATTCCTTCTAAGTCCCATGGATTTTCTATCTATGTCGTTGTAATAGTGGTTATGTAATGATCTAGGCCTCTCTTGGATTTTAACTAATGAGAACATTGATAACATAAACAAAAATTTTAATCTCTAAATGCATGAAATGTAATGTGAACTAGCTATCAAATGAATGTAACCATGAGTGCATAAGCTATATAATTATAAATATGAAGTGAGATGCATACAAATTAGAACTGAAAATCAGAAGCAAGCATAAGATACATCGAGTTCACAAAAATGTGAGGTGGGAGAAATAGGATTCACAAGTCTATGTGTACAAATAAGGAATCTATTTTTTGCCTACTAGATTACATTAGAAGTAGAATGATCAACTAGGCTCAAGATGGTTTTAGCACAAAATGGATGTAATGATCCTTCACTATGTAGGGAATATGACTCTGTAAATTGTAATTGAAGAGTGCAAGAAGTAGGTCCAAATAGGTTGAAGTGATAGTTTTTAGCATGCACAGGAAGACACTGAATTGACAAACCAATTCTAAAAGAAGAGTCAACAAAGAAGACTATAACTAAATTGCAATCTAAATTTCAAGAAGAAGTGAAGGGATGAAGGCACCCACCTTGACTTGATCCCAAGACTAAGGTGCTCTTCTTGGCCCACTCTTGGTAATTTCAGCTCTAATGAATTGCCAATTGTAGCTCTCCTCCTGCTTGTTCTATAGCTATTTTCGTAGGTTCATCACCTATTCCTGCACATAGAAAAGAGAGAAAATGTTGGGTAGAAAGGGGTTTTCCTAAGTCAAACTCTGGTTTTAGGAATTAACCTTGAAATTGAATTGAATTGAACTTGAATTGAAAGCACATTGTTAGGTAGCAAAGGCTAGAACTGAAAATGGAATGTTAATACCTTCATAAAGATTCTTGATATCAAAATGCTCATGAAGATGTTGATGATGAATTGAATATAGTCAACTTTATGAATAGAAGATCATGGATGACATAAAAAATGCATAGATCTACAAATTACTCCTAATATTCAATGCTTTGATGCTTAATCTCTTGGTTGAGAGGGCTTGAGATGTAAAACTACTATCATATCATCATTTTACTTCCATTCTTAGTTCTTCATTTCCTAAGATGAGGGAGGATACCTTGCTTATATACCTCTCCCAAGAATTTCAAGGAGCAAAACTCAAAGCATGCCAACACGGGGAAGGATTTCCCGCTTGACCAATCTTATTGTTAAGTGGCTTAAGTTTGGAGTGAAACATGTGGGAGTAAGGCACCCTAAATGGCTTGCTCCTAGGAGTGGGTCGCCCAAGGTGCCCTACTCCCTCCAATGTGGCCTCAAATTGGGACTTGAGGTCCAAAATGGAGAGGATAAGTTGGAATGAAATGTGAAATAGGGCTGGATCAAGTATGTTGGGCATAAAAGGCCAAGAATGCTAAAATAAGGTCTAGATAAGCAAGAAATTGCACAGGGATGCGATTTATGATGCGACAACATAATATTTAAAACAAATTAATAACATATAGATAGTTTGAAAGTAAACCAAAAAGTACTTTTTAGTAAATAAAATAGCTATAAATTATATGTAATGGCTAGAGTGTAATTTAATAATCTTTTACACGTCAAAATAATAATATTTAATAATTACAAAATGTTTTCAAACTAAGCAATAACATATAGATATTTTAAAAGTAAAATAAAATAACTTTTAAGTAAATAAAATAGCTTTAAATACCATGTAATGACATGTGATAATTTGGTAGTCATTTACATGTTGAAATATTAATATTAAATAATTAACATAATATTTTGACACTAAACTATAACATATAGATAGTTCAAAAGTATAATAAATTAACTTTTAATTAAATAAGATAGCATTAAATTAGATGCAATGGATAGATTGTGACTTAGTAATTATTTACACATCAAAATTATAATATTTAATAATTAACACAATATTTTAAAACTAAGAAATAACATATACTAAATAAAATAGTTTTGAAGTAAAATAAAATAACTTTTAAGTAAACAAAATAGTTTAAAATTTAATGTTGACATTTTTTAGTAAAATGTATTTTAGATATTCATTTACCATTTAGAAGATTCAATACTAGGTAAAGTCCATTTGAAAATCCCTAATCCCTCAACCTTGAATTTCCATTTGGAAGGTCCTAATTACTCAATCTCTATAATATTCCCTCATACATGAACTAATCTACCTCCATCCATATTCCATTAATGCAACAATAATCAATATATAATATTAAATAATATAATTTTAATTTAATTATGTATATTAAATAAATTGTTAGTATTAGATAGAACACAATGCTCATCAAAAGAAACTATGTTCATTAATTATAGTAGTTGAGTTTGACTTTTCTAGTCTATGAAACCTTACAAAGTATGCAAAACACTTTCATTAAATTTTCTTTCTGGACACTTTTTAAATGAATGTATTTAAGATACGTGTACTAGTAATCAACCACTTTATCATTTAGAAGATTCTCTACTATTTCAAACCCTAATTACTTACTTGGAAGATCTTAATTATTCATTTGAAAAATCCTAATTACTTGACTATAATTGACTAATATTCTCTAGACTTAATATGTTGCTTAATATATGTGATTTAAGCAGTTCCAATAATCATCATCCATATGAACATATAATTATACATATATCATATTAAATAATATTTGTTATTATTAGCTGATCACGAAGAAACAACGTTGTGTTTGACTTTGCAAGTCTACAAAACCCTAGAAAGTATGTTCACGACTTAATATTTGCAAAACACTTCAGATCTGTTAAGCCTTGGAAAACGGTTAACAGAAATTGCGTCTGCACTGCAATAATGCAAGAATTTCCTTCCATGGATTCTTCCGATTGTCATAAGAGACGATATTCCATGGCGGAAAGCCACAAAATTCGAAGATTACATTATATAGCTGCACTCGTTAGAAAAAGAACTGCTGTTAAAGGCAGTTAAGAAACGGTGATAAAACATTGGAGAACCGAAAACATTAGACGGCATGAGCATAACATAGTGATTGAGAAGGCATCCAGAATTTGGGTTTAAGGGTTGGAGGGATTCAGAACCACAGGGCTCCGGCTTCCTTCAAGAGAGGGAGCAGAGAACCTGTGATGTGACAACTCATAAGCTGCTCCATCCCTCCCACCAGCTTTCTACCGATGAACACAGCAGGGACGGCGGGGGGATCAGCGAGCATTGTGAGCAGAGCGCCCTCCATCTCCTCTCCATCGTCTTCTTTATCCAGTTGATGGACGGTGGGATGCGCTCCCAAGGTGGACAAGAGGGCCTTCGCCGCCACGGATATGCAGCACCCACTTTTGCTGAACAATACCACCGCATCCTCCTCTACCAGCTTACGCACTCGTTCAACTGCAGTCTTCTCTTTAATCTCTTCTTCCCAGCAATCCCTTCTTCCCTCCCGCTGCATCTTCGTATTCTTCTTCCCTCTCAAGAGACCGCCGTTTGTTGAGCATTGATGGAGGAAAGAGGTGGGGAGTGTGGGTTAATATAGCTGCTACCTTGTCTCATCTTCACGTAGTGCGAAGCACCCTTGTTGTACAACCCAAACTCCGCACGTTACATTGTCAACAAATGAATGTTGCTATGAACAGTCAAGATAGGATCAAGATCCAGCGGTGCCACGACATGGTTGCTCTTTTACCGCAATCTGTAAAAACGCCATTGGCATAATGGAAGGTGCAACAGAGACTCTCAAATGATTGGTGGTTAGAACAGCTGTTTTGGAATTGTTATAAATTCTCTAGGTTCATGGTGATGATGGTTTAAAAGAGATTTGGGAAGAAAGAGTTTGCAAAACATTTTATCTTAGAGTGTGATGTATTTAAGATAGCAGGGATAAGTTTGTCAATAGCTTAATGGCATGTACACAGCAGGGATAAGTTTGTCAATATCTCAACGGCTAACGCGTGGTATAATTAATTATTCAGTATATCTAGAAGCGGGAACACTCATCATCAACTTGCATAGGCAAAGATCCGTTCTGATGGGGCTAAAGTTTGAATACGAGAAGAACGATGATTATAATTTTTTTTGTTGCATTACAATGTATACAAAATTATAGAAAGAAAATTCAAAATATGATTGAGAGAAGTGGATGGTTTTATGAGAGCATATCTTTATTTTTATGTGTTGCTTATTTTGAAAGGTAAAACATAAGGTTTTTTTTCTTAGCACACTCACACCATTAAACTCCACCCCTTGCTACCATTATACAATGTCAGACTCACCATTAATAATTAGTTAAATTATGATAAATTAAGAATTCTATTAATATTATATAAATCATGTTAATAGACATTTGCATGTATTGTAGTATAAAGAATAAAAAGAGCATGAAATAAGTGTAACTTTTATTTTATATTGATTGATGAAACAAAGAGCAAGGAGATAGGATGTGTAACTAGATGAAATGCCTATCCAAATGAAGATAACAAAGCCCATAGGAAATTTTGCCCCCTTCTCCTCAAAGCTACATTTTATTTTCTTGCATCTTTGCATATTGTTATTTGAATACCAAAGAGAAATACAAATTTGGTAACCATTAAATCTATGAGATTTTGATGAACACCAAATCCTAGAAATCCACGTCTTTGATTTTTATTAATAATCTATCACTTGTGTAAACCATTATGACTTATGGACTATCAAAGTCCAAGTCATATTGAGTAGGAGTTGGTAGTGAGAACCATGAGTAACTAAATTAATCAATATAAACTATGGGCTATCCATATCCCATGGGAGATCAAAATAGTGTTCAAACTTGAAGACAACAAAAAATGGTAGATATAGAGGCCTACATTAAATTTTATAGATAATAGGTATGCCTTTTCTTTAGTGTTCCATGGAGAGGATGTACAATGATCCATATTTTAAGGGCAAGCATAAATTTCTAACTAATGGACAATAAAATCATGGAAGATATTTGCTCATCCTCGATATTTTTTATATATCTTTGTCCTTTATTTGTATTGCATCATGAAATAGGGACTCCCAAGGAAATTAATATGTGTTTTTTATGTTGAGTAGCCAACTTGTTTATTTGAAATAAATGAAGAGATGAGAGAAATTTGACCTATTCTTCATTTTAAAGGAAACATCAATGCATGACTTGAAGCACTCCCAAACATAATTTTTTGGCTCTACATATCTAATATTGAGAAAAAAAAGTTTCAAAATTGAAGCTAAGATTCTCTACTACCTTGGAACTAGAGGATATCATTAAAATAACTATTTCAAAGTTATGCCATAATGTTGTCCCTAATAAAGAACCAACATAGAGAGGCATGTCCTTAATAGGATGTAACTAGCCCTAATTTATAATAAAGATAATTGAACACTCACCAAAAAAGAATTTATTTTTATTGAAACTTTTTCACTTAAATGGCTATCAATTTGAGTTAACAAACTACTTAGATAAATTAAAGTCAATTCATCAATCTAAACATATTTATTGTAATAGATCCTCTCTTTGAACATTGGTAATTCTTTCCCCTCAAGAATATCCATTTATTTTTGATGTAGGAGCGTTTGAAATATTTAAATGACCACTTGTTATAGAGCATCAAGTTACAAAGAGAGTGGTTGTAGAGTACCATATTGAGAGTTGGGATTTGGGGTTTTGAAGGGCAATTGCATATACCTATTGTTTGCATCTTTCCTCCTTGTCTCTCTCAACAAGGTATTCTACTATTTTACGAGGGCTACAAACAGAGATGGGTCATTTGTATCCACAAACCCATTGACCACAAGCTCCCATAAATCATTTGCAACCATGATTGTCTTAATTTTCTTTGCCCAAACATCATAGCTTATCCATTAAGGGATGGTGGTTGTTGTTACTCTTTCCTTCATCTCTAGCCATGTCTCCTACACAATAAAACTCAACATCTAGAAAAACAATGCCCAAACTCACAAGGATTTAGGACCAAATGGATTTGATAACACGTAGAAGAACTAAAATTCTCAGAAAGGAAAGAAAATAAGCTTTGACACCAAAAAATAATTGAATTTGATAAACTCAAATAATAGAGGCATGGAATGAATTTCTTTTTTATTTAAATCTGGAAATGAAACTACAAAAAAAACTACAAAGCTATAAAATAATCTAACTGATTACAAGCTAACTTGTAGCATTCTAAACCTGCTCCCAAACACTAAAAATATAGAGCTGCTCTAAGCTCTCTTGCAAACTACTCCTCAGTTGGAGTTCTAGACACTTGGAGCAATCTCTGCTCAACGAATCAAACAAACAACTACTTCTACACACTCTGAATCACTCAAAGAACAAAAAATATAAAAAAATTCCTCTACTACTACACAAACCGAGTTCAACTTCTCTCTAACTAGGAAATGCCCATTGACATTCTATTTGTCTGGGTTGCACACAAAATTTTCCCTCTCATTAAAATTTTGAAATCACCTACCAATATCTACAAACAAATAGCTCCAAATATAGCAACATCAGAAGAAAGTGGGATTTTGAGATCCCAATGAAGTGCTGGAAAACTCCAAGTTGCATTTACTCTTGGCTACTCCTGATAGGGTAGGTGTGCACGGGAGTGTAGGGAGGTGCAGATAGGCTCAACAAAAATTAATTTTCCAATAATATTTTCTATTAAGGAAGACATGGTAAATGTCCTTTTAGAGGGACCTTAGTTCTATGAAAAGGGAAATGCAAAGGTATTTCCCTCTATAAATGGAAGCCCAATTTTAACCCAAGTACAGATCTGGGCCAAGTTTCTCCGACTTGGGTCTGACTTATGGGGCTCTCCCTAAAGTGTTAGATCCCAAATATCCTCAAAATCTTAGTGGAGTCCTTTAGATTTTTTTTCACCATAGATTGTCACAAAAAAATAGCATATGTAGTACCAACTTATGCACTCGTACATCACATTTTCTAATTGCACTTGTTAGAAAAGGAACTATTGAACCTCCTACTATTAGAAGGCCAAATTTTATTGCTTGGACTTTTAAAGGAAGCTAACAAACGATGAAAAAATATTGGAGTATTAAATGGGTTGATCATTATGTAGTGATTGAGAACATGTTTTAACTTATAGTTGGAGGTATTCAAAACTACAAGGCTCCTACTTTCTTCAAGAGAGGTCGCAAAGAACCCATGAGTGATTCAACAATACACAATATTTTGAAACTAAGAAATAACATATAGATAGTTCAAAAGTAAAAGAAATTAACTTTTAAGTAAATAAAATAGCTTTAAATTTGATGTAATGGTTTGAGTGTGAAATGATAATCATTTACATTTCAAAATAATAATAATTTATTTTTTTAACAATATTTAATAATAAACACAAAATTTTGAACATTTAGATAGTTTGAAAGTAAAATAAAATAACTTTTAAGTCAATAACATAGCTTTAAATTTGATGTAACGGCTTGAGATTATTTGGTGGTCATTTACATGTCAAAAAATTAATATTTAATAATTAACACAATATTTTGAAACTAAGAAATAACATATATTAAATAAAATAGTTCAGATGTAAAATAATATAAATTTTAAGTAAATAAAATAGCTTAAAATTAAATTGCCACCCTTTTTTAGATAAATGTATCTACCATTTAGAAGATTCTATACTAAGTAAAATTTCATTTGAAAAACCCTAATTACTCAACCTTGAATTTCCATTGGAAAGGTTGTAATTACTCAATCTCTATAATATTCCATCATACATGAATTACTTTCTCCTATTGCTCTAGAAAACATATAACCATCATCTATATCTTTCAATAATGCAACTTTAATCAATATATGATATTAAATAACATAGTTTTAATTTAATTATGCATATTAAATAATTTGTTAGTACTAGATAAAACACAATGCTTATAAAAAAACCACTTTCATTAATTATGGTAATTGAGTTTGACTTTGCTAGTCTATGAAACCCTAGAAAACATGTTGAGATTTCAGATTTGCAAAATACTTCCATTAAATTTTCTCTCTGGACACTTTTTAACATGGATGTATTTAGATATGTATAGTAATAAATATCTACTTTACTATTTAGAAGATTCTGTACTAATTGAAATTTCGTTTTAAAAGTGCTAATTACTCATTTGGAAGACCTTGACCTCTATAATTATCCTCCATATGAATTATGTAAACCCATGAATAAACACATAAATCAATATATGATATTAAATAATTATATTTATTAAATAAATTATTAATATTAGACCAACACAAAGTTGATCAAAATAAACCACTTTCATTCATTATGATTGCTGAGTTTGACTTTGCAAGCCTAGGGTAACCCTAGAAAACATGTTGAGACTTCAGATTTGCAAAAATATATGTTAAACCTTGGAAAACTGTTAACAGAAATGGCGTGTGCATTGTACCAGTGTAATAATTTCCTTACATGGTTTTTAATAAAATATAAAAAATATAGGCTGTGATTCATAGATCGTGTAATTTGTATCAATGTTTTCCAATTACATTCATCAATCTATTATCAAGAAGAGGACGAGTCCATTTATATAGATATTAATGATGATGGGTTTTCATTGTTGTTTTTTCTATTTTAATCAAAATGGTTTTCATTATGGTTTAATCAATATATAGAAAAAGAGATGTACTTAGAAGACTCTAAAATTTTATAGTGTGTAGGGTTTATGTACATAAATTTAAATAATATTTTTATTATATTTATATTTAAAATATCAATATATTTTAATTTCAGACTATTTTATTTACTTAAAAAGTTATTTTATTTTATTTTAATGTCAGTATACTTAAAATGCCTTGTTTCTGGTGCGGGTGGGAATTTCTTGTGCGGCTGGGAATTTCTTGGTTCGCAGGGAGGGTGCATTTTGTTTGGAGAGTTTGGTGAAAATTTGTGTGTGTTGTGGCTGGGGTGTTTGGATCAGTTTGTTGATTTGGTAGAGTTTGGTGAAAATTTGTGTGTGTTGTGGCTGGGGCGTTTGGATCAGTTTGTTGATTTGGTAGCCTGGGGCTTGGTGTTTGGATTCTGCTGTTTGGTTATTGATTTTTTTGTGAAGCCTTCTTTGCTAGGGGTGCACTTTGCTTGTGCATGCGAGTGAAAGTGTTTTTTCTGGTTGGGGTTTGGGTGAGAGTTTTCTGTGGGTTTATTTATTTATTTTTTTAAGGAGGTCTTGCATGAAGTCTCTCCCCCGAGGGTACGATTTATTTGAAACAAAATAAAATTTTCAATAAGAATTGAGATTCCAAGTCAGTTTGAGGTACTATGTAGATTAGCTATTAATTCTTACTTATTCTTTTTTAATAATTAAAATTAAAAATATGATTGAAGTTTTGTTATTTAGAATTGTGTTAGGTCTAATTCTTATAACTTTGGTTGGATTATTTGTAATTGCATATTTATAGATGTAATGATCAATCATATTATGAACGGGTCTAGTCAAGTCATTTGCAGGTACATAAACTGCTTGAATGAAGGTTATAGATCCTTCTTTGGTAGAAGTTATTCTCTCTTGTAAAGAACCCATTTCCATGCTAAGAGTTGGTAGATAACCCACTACAGAAGGTATTCTACCTAATAATGTAGATACCTTTGATCTTGCTTAGGCAAAGCTGAAGATATTGTCAATAAATAGGAGTGCATCTTGTTTATTGACATCTCAAAAATATTTAGCCATAGTTAAAGTAGTTAAACCTACTCTAATACGAGCTCTTGTTGGTTCATTCATCTGACCATAGACTAAAGCTACTTTTTTAGCCCATAAAGGTGAATGGGTGTTTAGCAAGGAGTGAGCATAGGCCTCTACTTACGATTCAACTAGACACTATGGAGGAAGATGTAAACTACCTCACTAATCATGCTTTGATATACAAGTTTTTCTATGCCTAAATGATTATATCAATTGTAAAAGTTAGTTGTGACAAAGTCAATGTGTGGTGACTGTCGTGGAGTTGGTCACTTGAGATAGAGATTTAAGGATAGCTTCATGTTGGGAGATTGCCAAAGGTAGTATTGTTGAAGACCTACTTCTTGTTGATTCATATATTCATTGTATCCCACTCAAGAGAAGTGATCTTATGATTTCAAGATTTGTATCTTACCTTAGGGTTGTGCACTCTAGCCTACAAGTCCTTTAGGGAGTAGCGCGCTCCCTTGGTAGTGAGCCTAAAACTACATTGTAATCATTTCAAATATTGTGAGTTGACTCTAACCATGGTTTTTCTTTGTTTGGGTTTTTCATGTAATTCTGGTGTTGTTTTGTGCATGGTGTTTCATTGTTATATCTTTCATTGCTACTAATTAGAATAAGGTTAAATTGTTTGTGGATTAAGTAATAAAGTTTAGATATTAGGTTTGGATTGATTCAGTCCCCCCTCTTAGTCCTAAGGTGTGTTCAACAATTGGTATCGGAGCTAAGTTCATCCAGAAGAAGCTTAATCATTTGAGGCAGATTCAGGATGGCACAAGATAGATCCTACAAGATTCCCAAGTTTGATGGCACAAACTACTCCTAGAATATGAGGATGAGATCATATTTGAGCTCTATAAGATATAAAATTTAGAAGTCTATTGTAGATGGTTGTACTCCTCCCTCTACACTACTTGCTACTTTCGATGAAATTGGAATGCATGTGAACAATGGAAAGGAAATAAATGCAATAAGAAGTGGATTTTCTAATACAAAACTCTTGAGTATGATGGACTACAAATTTGCCAAATAAAACTGGGAGAATCTCAATAACATATATGAAAGAGACAAAAAGATATAGCAAGTTTGAGAGTTTGAGGATGTCTACTGTCTTTGCATCCATTATCTTGACATCTTGAGCATATATCTATTGTCTTTGCATTTAAGCATTGACCTTTTTATCCTTTGCATCTTGGTTTTCTCATATTCTAGCTTTTAATCATTTTATTGCATTCTCAAATCTTGATTTCCTCATAGCCTTTTGCATAAGTGCTTCTAAGAGCAATAATGTTAAATGTGAAATCTTGAGGAATAGGAGGGAAATGGAGTAGAGTATGATAGCATGCATGTGTATTAATTTAGATATTTTTTATGTTTCATGCATGTTTATTTGGAGGTACCTCATCTACAATTGAAACGCCCAGTGGGACAATCCTTATGTCCTCTTGATTAGTTTGATTTTTAATTGGCAGAAAGATTTCACGTATCGTATGCATCTCTATGAGGATTCTGTCAATTAATCTGGTTTTCACTTAACATCTCTTTGAACATCCTGTTAAGCAGTACACATAAGGTCTATGATTCCATTTCTTTCGCACTCTGTCTTGCCCTCATGTTCTATTTTACCATACGTTAGAACCCAAGGTGGATTGTGTTTCTTTTCTTTGTTAGTGTTGTGAGGCGTTATTCTCAACTCAGGAATCTGCACTGTATTCACTGTATACTCTCTCATTTGCATATCTTTCAACAAATTACAGGTTTTTTAGCAATTAGATTGTGTTTCTTCGACGCATTTTGCAAAATTGTTCGCATTTCTTTAAGAAACTCTTGGAAACTATTCACGCCTTCAAATCTGCATGCATAGATGTTGGCAAATGATTACAATTCAAAGAGACCATGGGCCTCTTTTTAATAGCCACGTCCAACTGTTCATGTGCCTTGTTTAGGCTCCCACGCTATTCAATTTGTTTTTCCACATTACTATATTACTCATGCATTTGATATAACAAAATCTGCAGTCCATTTTCCCCCATTACTTGGCTTCCCACGTGACTGAAAAATTCTTTCAAAACAAGTCCATTTTGGGCATTCCCTACAACCAATTTAAATTAGATTTTCTTTTTAATTGGATTTGTTAGTTTTACTTTTTCATTGGATTTAGATAGTTTAATTTTTTTAGTTTTAAATTAGTTTTGCTTTTTAGTTTTTAAAAAAATAGATTTTGTGTTTTTTATTTTAAATCAGTTTTTCTTTTTAGCTTTTTAAAATTTAGATTTTGTGTTTTTAGTTTTTTTAATTAGATTTTAGTTTTTCAATTTAGATTTTAGCTTTTAGGATTTTAAATTAGATTTTAATTTTTAGTTTTTTTAAAATTAGATTTTAGATTTTAAAATTCAGATTTTGGATTTAGTTTTTAATTAGATTTTAGAGTTTTATATTAGATTTTAAATTTTGTTAACTAGATTAATTTTTTTTATTTTGTTAATTAGAGTAATGTTTTGTTTTGTGTCAATGTGTTTTGATTTCTTCTGAACTAATCTTTGTTGCTTTGTGTTCTTGTGCAAGTTCCTTCTTGTGGAATCCAATCTCGTGTGTCGAAGATAATCTCTTGAAACTACTAATGACATTTGGTGCAGGATGCTTGACGAAGACTTGATTTTGAAACTGATTGTCTGTTAGTTTAGCGAACACTTCAATTGGTGCTCTAAAATTAACCAGTGTCTTGAGGGATAGGCTCTTTTTGTTTTACCTTTTAGAGCGTCTGCCTCTCGAGAAACCCTTTAGGCTTGGTGAGAGGGAACGACCCAAGTGGTAACAAGGCTAAGGCCAAGTCCATCCAAGCCATTATAAATAAATATGTCTGTGAGGAAACTTGCAGGCAACAAGTGCCCATGTGTCATACCAACGTATGTCTCCCTCAGCATCCATGTGATGCGTAAAAACCTGCAAGGGCTGGGAGGCCTCATTAATTTGAGAGAAACACTGCATGTATGGCCACGTCAATAGATACCCTTACTAGAAACTAATTGTTTTAGCAGCCAAAAACCTTCTACTTGTTGACTTAGGTGTTATAATACGCGCATGTCGAAGATATCCCTCATGTTTCCCTCAATTCGAGATAGTAAATTTCTTGGGAAGTGATGACCCAAAAATTCGAAGTTTGGTATGCCCATAGAAGTGAGTGTCATGGAAGGGAGCCAGTGCTACCAAGCTTCTAACTATCCAGTTGAATGTGATATTTTATTGTGAGGGGATTGAACAAGTATTGTCCTGGCCAACATTAGGATTGTCCTTGAATGTTTTTATTTCAATGCAAAATCAAACAAATATTTTGTCTACCATGTTTTCTGAGTGTATGCAAAACAAACAAGAACATTTCACAATCAACACCCACTTGAAATTGAAGCACTTTACAAAAACCTTGGTCTAAACTTTCAAGTATCCATCCACATTGTAAAATGGAAAGTTTGCAAAACAACATTGTCATTGAAACATTGAGCCCATGTTCGTAAAACAATCATTTCAAATCTCTTGAGACATCCTTTTTTCAATTTGATCTTTTAGGTTCTTGCATAGTCACAACATCACACCTTTTAGGAACTTGCATTCCACCCTTAGATCATACCATTGCATACTTCTTTTAGGTCTTATCCTTGCATCACATCCTTAGGTTATATCATTAGGTAAAACTTTTGCATACCACCATTAGTTCAAACCTTTACATAGCACCCTTAGATCAAACTTTTGCATACCATCATTAGGTTGTACCCTTGCATAATTCCTTTAGATAATACCCATAATCTTTGCATAGCCTTACGTCATTTTTTTAGGACACACCCTTTCTCCTTACACACCTTCATTAGGTCATACCTAAATTCTTGCCCATCCCCATCTCCCTTTAGGACATAATCCCACCTCTTCTATACTTCAATCAAAAATTGCAAAAAAAACAAAACAACATTACTTGCACTGAGGATTTCTTGTCTTAGGTTTGAAATCAACTTTCGATCTTCAATCACCCTTATCGCTTGAGGTGCATCTTCCTTGATTTAGGGAACTTATCAATGTCTTTGAGTTGGTATTTCTCTTGGAGTTCGTCATCTCTTATCATAGCATGCCCTCTCTTTGATCACTTATCCTTGTGTCTATCTATCATAGCACAAGTCAAACCTCACATTGCAAATATTTTCAGACCTAGAGTATCCTTAGTCCTTGCATCAAACATCATTCATCAAGTCATATCCCATTTAGGGTTTAGCTGCACATCACTTTCCTATCATATAGATTGCATTTTGCATCAATCCTTTAGCACATTCCCATCTCAATCATATCACATAGATTGCATTTTTGCATTGATCCTTATCATATCCCAATACCACCTTCCTATCATATAGTTTGCACTTTAATCTTTGAATTTATCTTTAGTTACATCCTAATCTCACTCATATCATATTGTTGAGTCTGCATTTTTAGGGTTTTTATTTCATTTAGAGTCTCATACATTTTCATAGTTCTCATCTTAGGTCAACGATCCGAACTATCATATATGCCCATGGCTATCTTGGCTCAAATTCAAGATCTCAAGAGATCCATATATGACATTCAAGTCCAACAAAAGGAATCAACGACACCTCTTCAGAGACAAATTCAAGATATCAAAAATGACAAATTGAAAGGAATTCTAAAACAACTATATGACTTGGAACAACAAGTGATTGAAAATGAAATGACAAATCTCGAACAAGATCACAAGATACCTTCACCAAGACAAAAAGATATTTCCTCCAAGTATCCCCTAGATAGATAGTTTACACCTTTGGGGCAATCTATCGAGTCATCTTTGAAAGAGCTACTTGAGCACAAACTTATCATATTGCGTAACAAGACCACATCGGGATGTGAATTTTTGAGTAATTATTGTGCATATCATAGACATAACAAACATGATACTTAAAAGTGCATGCAATTAAAATATAAAATTAAAGACCTCCTTGATAATGGTGTTATTGAAATTGAAGATCCTAATGATTCACCTAAGGAGAAACTAGATGTCATTACTAAGCATGATCAAAATTACGAACCCATGTGTAGCAATGACCCACATCTAGCCTCCATCTCTTCCATGATGCCTCCATCTTATAAGCCTTCTCAACAACAATCCATACCATATCCCTCAAACAGTGAACCTAATGATAAAACTTCTCATGTTGACCTTCAAGGGCTATCAATAGTACAAATCCAAGATAATGGTTTTTTCATACAAATCCTTTATAAGATTTGGATATCTTAGATCCTATGCCATCATACATTCCAATTCCAATCATACCCACTCTAGAAGGCCCCAGCCAAAATTCTTCCCCATCATGTAAAAACATGAATACCCTCCAACAATCCCCCATGCATATAGAAAATACTACCCCTTCCTTAGAAGTGGCTCCATGTCAAGAGGATAATCTGAAAAATGAAGAAACAAGTCCCATCATAAATCAAGACCAAGACACCAAAACTCTCCAATTCCATCCAATGGCTGAAAAAGATCCTAACTCCCTATAATCCCTTGATGATCCCCTTATACCTTTCCATTTATTCCAAGATGATCCCCTTCCATCTCAAGAGAAAATAATCCTTCCAAATCCCATTCCTAATCCACTTCCTAAGCAATATCGTGATGCCTCTTCCACCTTTTCAAATGATCCTATTCAAAATGAAGAGTCAAACACCCTTCCTACTCTATCCAATGGTCCTCTTCCATGCCAAGATCAAAGTATCCCTTCATCTCCTTGTCATAATCCTCCATGTTCACCTCAAGGATAATGCATACAAATCCCTCTCATGATCCTATCATTCCCTACATTCCACCTCCACCTCAAAATGGACTTGCCTCTGGCATCAAAAGTAATAAGAAATCGTTTGTTAAAAAGATCTTTCAAAGCATGAATTATCAAATAAAAGGGTTAGACATTCATGAACAAGGTATATTAAAACCCCTTGATATAAAAGAAAATATTGATTATAATGGCTACATTTCTCACTCTCAAGATGTTGGTATCCCTCACAAATCCTCCATTTTCTCCAGTTAAATCCAAACGCACACCTTCTGGATCCTCCAAATCTATTTTGGGTCCCTATATACCAAAATTAAAGTCTTTAAACATTTCATCTATCTTGGGTCTCTATATCCCTCCATCTCCTATCCATGTTACCCATAGCTTCCAATACACTAACCTTACCATAAGTCAAGATCAGCAAAGGCACACATCCTTGAGAACATTCCAAAAACCTACCCACAGGAACTCTTCATATCATTCATATCTATCCATGAATCCTAATGCCATTGGAAGCAACTTGGATGCTAAGCATAAAATTCCAATATTCAAAAATCCACATGAATTAGAGGATCAACATGTCCCATCTAATCGACATACAAAAACAAAGAAAAATTTGATCCAAAAAGAAAAAGAAATGTTCAAAAGGCCATAGAGGCCCACAAAGAAAGAAGAAAATTCAAAATTTGTACGAGTTTCTAAGTCTTACATCGAGGCAATGCGTTCTAAAGTATCACAAATAGATAAAAAATCAAGAACCATGTGGATTCCCAAGTCACTCGTACAGGACTTGAACACTAAAGAAAAATCAAAATTGGCATTCAAGTTTGCTACCCTAGCTTCTCCCACATCCAATATTGTAAAACCTCTGTCACCTCCTTCATCCATTTTGGCTCCTTGTGTCCTAAAATACACATCAACCTTTCCATCAAAATTACAAACTCCAAAATCCACTATTCCTCCCTCATTCCATCACCCTTCAAGGTGTGTGCCAATGTTGACCTTGACAATATTTCCATCCACTCTTACACAAATCTTCCAATATCCCATCCATTATCCAACACCTATGTTCTATCCTTCAATCATTCTTATCCAATCCTTTGCATAAATCCTTATAACCTTTCCATCTTATCATTCATTTCATCTCCCTTTACCATCATCCTATCGACATCTTTGAGCATACCTTCAATAGCCATGGATCATTATAGAACATCTTTCAGGGGTACTATCCAAAGAACAACTTGATTCCTAAGTCATATCTCCTATCATGTATCCATCATCTTCCAAAAGTTAAAAAAAATTCAAAATGAGAAAAAATAAAAGAGAAAATAAATAAAAAAAAAAAAAAATAATGAAAAAAGAAAAAAAAGAGAGAAATCATTCGTCCACTAGTGAAAACCTAGTAAACATGCGCCTTGGGCAAGTACCATGATGAAAACCTGGCAAACATGCATCATGTGTAATCCATTGTTTCTTGCACTCTTCATTGGAGGCAATTTCTATCCATGCTATCTTATCCACCACATCCATCTATTATCTCTCATCCTCTATTATCCCTCATTCACTCAACCTACATATGTATTCCTTTTCCACCTTTGATCTCGACAAGGTTAAGGATCTTTGTAGCTTTGTGTGTCCTATCTATTGCATTTGATCCACACCCTTCAACTCCTATCCTTCATTACCACCCTTTGGTGTTGTTTGTTATATCCAAACGCATCTCTTGATCTTGATCAAAATTAAGGACATAAAATGCTAAAAACCTCTTGACATGTCCATTCCTTTGGATCACATGACATTCGTTATGCCAATCCTAGCCTTACATTGCTATATCTGGTCCCTGTGCTTGGATTAAACATGTTATCCTATTGTGAGATAGTCCTTTAAAACTGTGTAGGCTTCCTCCATCATTCACTTATCCATTTATATCCCATTCATTCATTCACTTGCTCAAAATCCCTTTTACCTTGCTAGACACTAGGGGCAAACATTCAAAAAACCATAAAAATCATAAAATGTCCTGAAAAAAATCTTAAAAATCATAAAATGTCAAGGAAAAAAACCTAAAAAATCGTAAAATGTCCCAAAAAATCATAAAAAATCATAAAATGTCAAGGAAATAATCTTAAAAATCATAAAATGTCCTTAAAAAATCATAAAAATCATGAAATATTCTGAAAAAATTATAAAAATTATGAAATGTCCTGAAAAAATCAGAAAAATCATGAAATGTCCTGAAAAAAGCATAAAAATCATAAAATGTCCTTAAAAAAAGCATAAAAATCATAAAATGTCCTTAAAAAAGCATATAAATCATAAAATGTCCTCAAAAAACCCTTTAAAAACTAAAACATTTATAAAACCCTAAAAATCATAAAAATCTAAAATCATGTAATAAGCATTGCAATGGCATAAACACTTTGAACAAGCATACAACTTTGCACTTCAACAAACTCATGATGTGACAAGATTACGATTGAGCAAACATAACAACATCTAATCAACTTATAAACCCAAACACATTAAATATGATCAAAAAATCATCCGGCATGAAACATATTGTTTGTTTGTTTGCTTCTTTTCTTGTTTATTGTTCCTGATTTTCTTTTTTGGTGACATGTCTTTTAGCTTTTTCGGGATGTCTATGACTAGAGATTTTATCTCCAGGGTGTCTTTGACTAGAAAGGCGAGGATGGGGCATTTTCACCTGTTTGCCTCTTGTGGATTGTTCCTTAGTAATATGATGACTCATCTTAGGACAAGAACATTTAAGATCATCGAGGACATAATAGTTTGATGCAAATTGAGCCAATCCTTCTTATCTATTGTGTTTTCTTTCATGCAATTGGTATGATGATTCATTTGGGTTTAATCTATATCCAGATGAGCTTTTCCATTTGCCATAATAACCTCGATGATGACTTTAGCACTTCAAAAAGCACAAGAATTCTCATCACCTTCATATCCTCTTTCTCATCACCCCTTTCATCTCTCTTTTTTCATAATTTCTTCTATCATCTTCCTCATTCTTTTTATTGCAGCGAGATCAATCAAATGCTTTATCCAACTTTGCATGTCTCTAAATCTTTATTATTTTATCAAATCAATCAACTTTCTTCTTGCAATCTCAATGCCCCTGGATCAATCAATCCTTGGATCACCTTATCTTGTACTAGCATCAATCCTTATTAGCTTAATCAGCTAATCAACCTGGCTATACTGTTCATTTCCATCAATTGTTCAGTTACGCTTCATCATCTGTGCATTTCTATCAAATGTACATCTCAACTTAATCACTTGCGCAATATCAATTATCATATCTCCTTTTCATAATTTATCGAGAGATCAATCTCCATCAATCTGTTCAATCAATCTCTCGAGGGGGCATAACTAATCAATCATCACCCTAACCAGGATATCTCTGGGGCATATATCAGTTGATCATTTTCTTTGAAACAACGCGACAAGCTGCATTGTCTCAAAGAGAGGCAAAATGTAGACACATAAAATTTGTCATCGTAAGCCCGGGTGGATCCACTTTATTTTTCATGTATTATCCACTATTAATATTTATCATTTATCATCATTTATTCATTATTAATATTATCATTAATATTATTCTTATTTTATCATTTATCCATCATTAATTCATTAATATTATATATATAATCAATATTGATATTATCATTTATCCATTTAATAATGTTAATATTCTATCATTTACCATGAATTAATATTACTATCATTTATCATCTATTATTTTATTTAATATATCCATCTTCATAAACATATGCATAAGCATCTACATGACTCATTTATGCTTCCTCCTGTACCCATTTACATCCACCTTATGCATGTGGGATTAAAACTTTCAAGCCTTATTATTTAAATCCCATATTCATCCCACGAGGTGGAATCACCCGAAGAACATCTATAAAAACCAAGCTTCTCTCTCATTCTTCCATCCATTATCTTGGCATCTTGAGCACATATCTGTTGTCTTTGCATTTAAGCATTGACCTTTTATTCTTGTCATCTTGGTTTTCTCATATTCTAGCTTTTAATCATTTTATTGGTCTGCATAAATGTCTCTTGAGGAATAGGAGGGCAATGGACAAATAAAAATATTTCTTAAGTTAAAAAACACCATTTAAATAAATAAACTAGATCCAAATTGATTTCTCTCAACATTTATATATATAAGCTATCTATATAAGTGCACTCCTCTTCTTGATGATGAATTGCACAACACCATCTACTAATTCCACCCATATTTCTAGAAGGTTCTTTTTCTGGATGATGAAATGCTGAGCATGATTATGAATTAAAATTCAAAAGATGACAATGAAAACCATCATCACCACAACCCAAGCTAATTTATACTTATGATACACAACTCCCAATGGCACCTATGGCGTTTTTACAGATTCTGGGAAAGGCACAACCATGTCGTGGCACCACAGGATCTGGTTCCCATCTTTACTGTTCATATCAACATTCATTTGTTGAAAATGTAACGTGTGACCTTTGGATTGAACAAGAAGGGTGCATCGCACTACGTGAAGATGAGACAAGGTAGCAGTTATACTAACCCACACTCCCCACCTCTTTCCTCCATCAATGCTTTGCAAACGGCAATCTCTTGAAAGGGAAGAAGAATACGAAGATGCAGCGGGAGGGAAGAAGGGATTCCTGGGAAGAAGAGATTAAAGAGAATAGTAGTGCAGTTGAACGAGTGCTAAAGCTGGTGGAGGAGGATGCGGTGGTATTGTTCAGCAAAAGTGGGTGCTGCATATCCGTGGCGGCGAAGGCCCTCCTGTCCACCTTGGGAGCGCATCCCACCGTCCACCAACTGGACAAAGAAAAGGAGGGAGAGGAGATGGAGGGCGCTCTGCTCACAATGCTGGCTGCTCCCCCTGCCGTCCCTGCTGTCTTCATCGGTGGAAAGCTGGTGGGAGGGATGGAGCAGCTCATGAGTTGTCACATCACAGGTTCTCTGCTGCCTCTCTTGAAGGAAGCCGGAGCCTTGTGGTTCTGAATGTCTTTCAAGCCTTTAAACCCAAATTTTGGATTCAGCGGGAGGGAATAAGAGATTAAAGAGAGGAGTCCTTGTGGTTCTGAATCCCTCCAACTCTTACAATATCAAGCCTTTAAACCCAAATTTTGGATGCCTTTTCAATCACTATGTCAAGGTCAATGTCATCTAATGTCTTTAGTTGTACAATGTTTTGTCATCGTTTCTTAGTTGCATTTAAACAGTCCAAACAGTGAAACTTGGCCTTCTAAGAGCGGGAGTTTCGGTGGTTCTTTTTCTATCAAGTGCAGTTATTAAACGTAATGTAACGGGCGCATAAGCTGCTATTACATAGCCCATTTCTGTTGTGACAACCTAAAGAAAGCATGTAACGAAATTCCTGCATAATTGCAATTCTGTTAACCATTTTGGTACTCTAGTGTTAATGGAAGTGTTTTGCAAATCTGAAGTCTTAAAGGTGGTTTATTTTGCAAATCTGAAGTCTATTAACCAGTTTGGTATTCTACGGTTTAATGGAAGTCTTTTGCAAATCTGAAGTCCTCAGAACATGTTTTCTAGGGTTTCGTAAATTCCCAAAGTCAGATTCAATTATCATAACTAATAAAAGTAGTTTATTTTGCAAATCTTAAGTCTATTAACTATTTTGGTATTCTACTGTTTAATGGAAGTGTTTTGCAAATCTGAAGTCCGAACATGTTTTCTAGGGTTTCGTAATTTAGCAAAGTCAAATTTAATTATCATAACTAATAAAAATGGCTTATTTTGCAAATCTGAAGTCTATTAACCAGTTTGGTACTCTACGGTTTAATGGAAGTCTTTTGCAAATCTGAAGTCCTCATAACATGTTTTCTAGGGTTTCGTAAATTCCCAAAGTCAGATTCAATTATCATAACTAATAAAAGTGGTTTATTTTGCAAATCTTAAGTCTATTAACTATTTTGGTATTCTACTGTTTAATGAAAGTGTTTTGCAAATCTGAAGTCCGAACATGTTTTCTAGGGTTTCGTAAATTAGCAAAGTCAAATTTAATTATCATAACTAATAAAAATGGATTATTTTGCAAATCTGAAGTCTATTAACCAGTTTGGTACTCTACGGTTTAATGGAAGTCTTTTGCAAATCTGAAGTCCTCAAAACATGTTTTCTAGGGTTTCTTAAATTCCCAAAGCCAGATTCAATTATCATAACTAATTAAAGTGGTTTATTTTGCAAATCTTAAGTCTATTAACTATTTTGGTATTCTACTGTTTAATGGAAGTGTTTTGCAAATCTGAAGTCCTAATGGAAGTGTTTTGCAAATCTGAAGTCCGAACATGTTTTCTAGGGTTTCGTAAATTTGCAAAGTCAAATTCAATTATCATAACTAATAAAAGTGGTTTATTTTGCAAATCTAAAGTCTATTAAAACCATTTTGGTACTCTACTGCTTTATGGAAGTGTTTTTGCAAATCTGAACCTTAACATGTTTTCTACGGTTTCATAAACTTGTAAAGTCAAATTCAAACTCAAATATCATAATTAATAAAAATTGAATAAAAGTAGCTTATTTTGCAAATCTAAAGTTTGTTAATCATTTTGGTATTCTACTCTTAAATGGAAGTGTTTTGCAAATATGAATAACATGTTGTCTAGGGTTTCATAAACTTGCAAAGTCAAATTCAACTATCATAACTAATAAAAGTAGTTTATTGTACAAATCTGAAATTTGTTAACCATTTTGGTACTCTACTATTAAATGGAAGTGTTTTGCAAATCTGAATCTGAATATGTTTTCTAGAGTTTTGTAAATCTGCAAAGTCAAATCCAACTATCATAACTAATAAAAGTGGTTTATTTTGCAAATCTAAAGTTTGAACATGTTGTCTAGGGTTTCAGATTGGAAAAGTCAAATTCAACTATCATAATTAATGAAAGTAGTGTATTTTGATGAGCTTTGTGTTTTATATCATACTAACAATTTATTTAATAAGTATAATTAAATATATGGATAGAGGTCACAGGTTTTCAACAATACAATTCATATGGACAAAGATTAAAGAGGTTGATTAATTAGTGTCTTCCACAAGGAATTTCAAAGTTGAGTAATTAGGGTTTTTCAAATAGAACTTCAACTAATGTGAAATCTTCTAGGTAGTAAAGTTGATCTAGTATAGGTATCTTAAATATATATACTGAAAATATGTCGAGATAAAAAATGGAGTTATTTACTTATTTAGGTTATTTTATTATATTTAAGAACTATTTTATTTACTAAATATTTTCTTATTTAAAAAATAAATATTTTGTTAATTATTAATTATTAATATTTTTTGTGTAAATGATTATCAAATTTATGATGAAAAATAAGAGGTTTTTTTTGTTAATGTTCTACATCATTGAATCCACCCCTTGGTGCAATGATAGAATGCCTCTTGACAATAATTAATATAATATTAAAAAAAAAAGGTAAAAGAAAATATTAAGAAAATTAAAATTAGATAATTCTAAGTGCAAAATAATGCAATGTGAATTATAAATATAATTAGTTATTTGTTTGTATTTTGTTTCATATTTGTTTGTTCATTTATTAATTTATTTTATAGTTTTTCCTCTAGTTATTTGTTTGTAAATATTTGTATGTAACTAAATCCAAAATCACTCAAAAAATATTTTTATAGATCATGTCTTTGTTATTCACACTTAAGTGTACTTTTATTTAATGTGAAAGCAAAGAAATATATAAACAAAATTTTAAGTCTATTATAAAAATAGATAACAAAAAGTAAAAAGTTGATTTATTTTTATATGAAATTTTTTTAAGTCTTTAATTTTCAATAGAAATTACTTGCTTTTAATTATTTGGAGGTCCTCAATATCAATGTTTATAAGTAGTAAATAATATATTTAAAAAAAATAAAGATACTTTTTACAAACACAATATTAAAAAATAACAACACTTCAAATATAATAATAGATATAGATATTACATAAATAAAAATTTGATTCATGTTTATCTAAACTATAAAGAGATAGTAAGGATAATTAATAGCACCATCTAATATCACTTACGTATTCTGTATCAACGCTACGGGTATTCACCCTACAACTAACTAACTTTTGTATTTTCACCATCCTTTTGAAATTTTAAGTTTGATGTATCTAGAAACATTTAAAAGATTTTTTTTAGGCTTAAAATATCACTCACCCCTATACCCCTAAACAATGGAGCATGCGTGCAGCGGAAGAGGGGGTCCGAGAAGGCTAGGATTTTGAACACAGATGGAGCTGTGGAGGAAGATTGAGAACGCAAATGATGATGGAGACAATGTTGCTTCCTATTTTCTTTCTACTAATGGTGCTTTTGATGCATTACTAGCCAATGCTGATGGAGATAATGTTGCTTCATATTTTCTTTCTACTAATGGTGCTTTTGTTGTGTTTCTAGCAAATGATGATGGAGACAATGCCGCTTTCTATTTTTTTTCTAATAATAGTTCTTTTTCTACGTTTCTAGCTATATGTTGGCAAGAGTTTTGTAGGAGAGAGACATAGGAGAAAATAGAAAAGAACAAATAGCAAATGAAACAACAAAAATAAAAATAACTTTAATAAAAATGATATGTGCATATATATATTCATATATTTATTTGAAATTAATACAAAGCTAATTGCATTCAAACAAAGCTACAACTCTTTATTTTCAAATACAACACAAAGAGTCCCCTATTTTCTAGTCATTTCTACTCCTCATGTTGCTTCAGTTAAACCTATTTTTTGCCTTCTTTTTTCAGACATTGATCACCAAGACTACTTTATTTTCTTTCTCTATTAACTTGCTGTTATGATAATTTTGAATAATTCTACATGTTTCTAGCAAAAGAGGGGAAAAAAACATTAATTTTATTTAATTTTGATTACCTTGTCTATCATATGTAGATCTTGAAAAGATTACAATCAACAAAATTTTATTTAGTACTATTCTATTTGATTTGAAAATGGAAAGAACCGATCAAAAAAACAATGGAAAGAGGTTGGGATTTAGGACATGATGCAAAATTAAACGCTTACACAAAAGAAAGATATGAGAAGGATAGAAGAAACTGAAAGAAGGAGAAAAGATATAGAGGGAAATAATGTTGGTAGTTGTGATTAGTTCCAACACCCCCTCTTAATCACAACTCTCATCTACAATACCTAGTCAATCTCTTTGATAAACAAAATTTTATTTTCCTAATACCTTGGTAAAAATGTTTGCATACTGGTCTTCAGACCTAAAATGTTGCATTGAGATTTATTTATTGTTGATAAACTACTAATGAAGTGATACCTCATGTCTATATGCTTGCTCCTTTTATAAAAGACTAGATTCTTTGACAATGAAATTGCCGTGTTGTTGTCACAATAGATGTTAGTTTCCTCTTCTAGTTCATGCATCAATCAATTCTTTCAACATTCTTCTCATTCATATTACTTGACAAGCCCTGTAGTTGACCTGTAACTTGAATCCATACCAATTATACTCAATCTAGTTCTTAATTATTTCCAACGAAGGCCAAATCCCAATGAGTTTAGCGATAATGGTAGTCTTTTGCAATTTTTCTATCTTTGAGTTGAGGAATTCACATGGAATTCATAAGATCGGTATCTCCTTTGAAATATCCATATTAACATTACTTGCAACCATACAAATCGGTTTCCTACCCTCTGATCTTGCTTTAATCATCTCATCTACCTCTGCAAAGATATGGCCCATGTCTTGTGCATCTTTAACTCTTGGTTTCACTCCCTCACCTACCTTATTTCCTTCCTTTAACTTGCTCCCAATCTCTCTTTCCCATATAGGGCTTTTCTGCCAAGAGTCGCTTATGCCTAGAAAAACTCATCTTGTATAGTACATAAATATCAATAAAGGTAAATATTAGATAGGTAAAAGGCTGATTCATTTTTATCTAATTTGAAAATTACATAGAGAGATAGTAAGGATAATTAATAGCATAATCTAATATATTAGATGTTTTTAATTCAGTCCAAGGGGTTGTGTTCTATTGGTTAAATAATTGAGTTATCATTGTGGAGATCAAAAGTTCAGATCCCAAAGGGACATCTAATATGGAATTCAAAGTTGTGACTCTTAGTCTTCCACAGTTGGCTTCTAGGTGGTTTCTAATAAGTGGATTCTAATTTGTGACTCTTGGTCTTCCATAGGTTGATTCTAGTGTGCTTGCTCGAAATGAGCTAATGGTGGTTTCTAATAAGTGAATTCTAATTTGTAACTCTTGGTCTTCCTCAGTTTGATTCTTGTGTGGTTGCTTGAAATGAGCTAGTATTAGTGTCATGGTTGTGGTTGCTCAATATGAGCAAATATTAGTGTCATGTAATGGTGTCAAGTTGATGCGCATATGAGAAAAATATTCGTAAATGATCTGGAATATAAAAAAGTGTTCCTAATTCACTATCTTATATTTAATCACATGCCTTTCTATTTTATGGTGTAGTGTCAATATTCATATGGAAAGTGGGAGAAAATAATATATCTATGGATGCAAAAATAAATGAACCTGTTATAAATTTTAAGGATGCATTCTATTTGATCATGTAATATATTGATATTTCTTAGAAATTCTACAAAATACATGTAAGACAAGGAATACATATCTTATGATGTGGTATAGACCTATATCAATGAGATTGTCTTCATTGTTGACAAGGCTTATACTCCTCTAAAGGAAATTTGACCAAGAGTATCCTATATATTTCAACTTCCAAATGAAGTTACAATTCACAAACAAATGTGTGTCCAATTAACCTCCTAAACTTGCTAAATTATCCCAATGTAGAGGAGTTTACTACATACCAAGAGTAATTGACGAAAAAGAAAAGTGGGGAGCATATGGGAAAATCAATGAGAAATTATATAAAAATGGGATTCTCAAAACTAAGGATCAAGAAACATGTATACTTTAAATATATGAAAGATTGTAAGTGGGTTCCTTAAGGTCTAAACAAAAAAATCTAAATAATAAGATTAGAAACAAGGGTACAAAAAAAAGAAAAAAGAAACTACCCAAGGTCCCATTGTAAGTTAAATCCTTGATGAAAGAATCCTTAAAAATGCTACTCTAGACGAGTACCAAAAAGGAAAAAAAAGAAACAATAATAAGGGGTAAAAGACTTGACATAGAAATTGAAGAAGAGAAGAATAAAGTAGAAGAGACAAAAAAAATAAAAAAAAATAAAGCAATTTATGGAATCATTGATGATGGTCTATCATATAATGTCTTATTTGGAAGTAACTGCACAAAATAGATAAAATGTTCAAATAGGTGGAGACAACAAACAAATATATTATTGAAGAAATAATAATTAGGTATGTGGTGGCTTTTGTGGTAATGTTAGAATGAAATATAAAAATATGGAAGAACTAGTAACATCCCTTGTTTAAAAGGGAAATATTTATCCAAATTGGAGAAGAAATAATGATGAAAGCCTTAGCATAGACAAATCCATCCTTACCCATAGTATTGCAGCAAAAAATGAAGAAAATACAATCCAAAGTTCTCTAATCATAACAATCGGTAGATAAAATAATGTTACAAAATCTATAAGCTACCTACAAAAAATTAGGAGAAAATTGTTGCAACAACTAAAAGGCATATGTCGTGTTGACAGAGGGAGGAAAAAAGATCTTGAAAAGTTCATAATAGGAAACTAGTCAATCAAATGGGAAAGGGCCACCTCAAGCAGCATCCCCATCTTTGAATAAACCTTCCTCTTCAACCACAACTTCACCCATGCAAACCACCAAATATTTATTTCAACACGTGTATTTTATAGGGATTTCACCATTACAAAAGTTTTAGCTTGGTGATATCTTCCACCAAACACTAAGAGAATATATCCTAAAATAGCATGTGGAAAATATGGAGCAATTGGAAGGAGTAATAAGTGAGTATTAAGAATTATTCCCTAGTTATTAAGGAAAACATGTTGAGAAATAGTTGAAGTAAGTCATAGAAGGAACCATAAGAGTTTTAAAATGTGTTCTTTATGAAAAATATGGGATTAGATGCAAAATAGTGATGGCATAAAATTTAGGGGCACTACTATGAGACCACCCTCATGTATCTACAAAATGTGGTCTTTGTTATAAAAGTTATCTAATATTTTCCTTTATAGCAACTCCATTGTTAGGGCAGTGTTAGTGTTAGAATATTCCTATTTATGGTAATCTTTTAAGTAATATTGGTTAGGTGTATTTATATAGTTGGATTTGCATGTCTATATTCTAGATAGTAGTTGTTGTTCTAGATGACAATGTATATCCCTCCTTGCACTATAAATTGGATCAACTCTTGTAAGTTTAGTGTGTTGAGTTAATGGAATATGTCTTTAGCCTAATTTTTGTGTTTAGTGTTTTCATTTACTTGCGGTTTTTAGCATGTTTCATCTGGACTCATGTAGCTAAACAAATATCTCCATCTATCTATTAGATCATTGATTCTAAAATGGTACCATAGCTTCATTCTAGATTATATTTGGTTTGATAATCTAAATGTTTAGTTTTAAAATATTTTTTCAATTTTTTCACTTATATAACTATTGTAGATGATAGTTGCGAGTATCCTCGTTGTCTAAAATCTTTGCATGTCATAATTCTATATATTTACATGCACCATAGCTGAAGCCAAGTCTTGAGATTCTCAAGTACATTTTTGCATGTTTGGAAGGCATTTTATTTGAATGTAGAATCTAATTCTATGCATTCTCAATCTAGTGTGTGTCTTTTAATACATCATTTTTACCTGAAACATTTGTTGATTTATCGTCAATTAGAGGCCTATGTTTCTATGCTTTATGAGTATTTAAATAAATCGTATAGATATATTTTGATGTTAAGAAAATGATGTCTTAACCTTGCAATAATAAAAAGATACTATTGATTAATGAACGCAGGGAGTGTTGGAGTGAATGAATTTTTACCATTTATCTATGCTTAAGTTTACTTAGGCATCTGAAATTATTAGTTATTTCTTTAGTGCATTTAATAATTATGTGTTAGTTGAATGTCAGTTATCTTTATCAATCTCTCCTGACCTTTATAAGAAAGAAATTTGTACATTATTGTGCATCTCAATCCAATTATTCATCTATCTGATGAAATAGTGTTCACTTATCTCCTATTGTGAAGGTGGTTGTTTACACATTGTTGTTCTTGCTAAGTGATTACACCAACATGGTATCAAAGCCGACTATTTGCGTCTCCTTCTATTGAGAGATTTCATCAGCTTTTGAGATCGTTATTTTATTTGCAGGTTGATTTGTTTGCTTTGTGAGTGCTATTTCAATGGCACACAAAGCATTGTTTATATTTCTCTATAGGCATATCTGGATCAAATTCCTTATTAGATGAATTTTCTTTGCTTACCAACTTTTCACAATATTGGGATCAGCTCCCATTGATTGGTGGCTTCATTTCTGGTTGAGGGCTTTCATGTATTGTTTAGATTGGACTTCTTTTCTTCGCTGGCTTAGCAATCAATTTGTTATTACATAAGTGTATTGCTTTCTTTTCCTATACCAGTTTGGTCGGCTTTGATTGATTGCCAGATTGAAAGCTTTTCTTTTCTCCTTATACACATCCAGCATTCATTTCCATTTGTAGACCAGTTTACTTGCCTTGTCAGCTCTCTTTGATCGAAATGATCATATCATAGGATTGTTTTGTTGTAGCATCAACCAAGGCTTCCTACATGACATATACCCTAAGTTCAAAGGTATTCAATGCCCTCACATAGTTTAGACCATTATTCAAGGGAGACTTTTGGAGATCCACATATTCCTTAATTCCCAGATGATCCTACTTTGGATTGCCTTCTTTCACTTGACGTTGTTGACAATATTCCCTTTGATGATGGTACCTTACAGAAGTTTGAATATGAAATAGTACTTGAGAGTTATGATGATCTAGTGACTCTCCCTATAGCTCCTAAGTTGAGATCAAACTTTCATCTTTTGGTGGTGATTCATTGATTATTACCAATGTTTCATCACAACATCTATCTATTTATCTTTCTCATTGGGATTCCTATTTGCCATGTATTGGTTCATTGTTTATGGAATCTGACATTCCAGATTTCAAAGACCAATTTGAGGGTTTATCTCTCCTATTTGTTGATAGTTATGGTACAACTAGTGTCACTTCATCTTTGTCTTTGCAGCTTGCTCAAAATTAGTTTCCATTGGTTCCTTAATTTTTTACCTTTTATTGTGATTGGGCATGTACCTGATTGGTTCATGGCATCTTAGTCATCCAAGGACTTGACAAAATATGAGCAAATTTCAAATATATAATCATCATATATTTGAATTTCTTTTTCTACCAATTTCTATCTAGAACGAGAAGCATTCTAACATTTGTACTTAGATTAGCTTCTTCCCAAGGGGAGAAATGTTGTTTGTAGGAATTGGACTATGTTTTGCCTTCAATAACTCACCATTTATGTAGGAAATTATCTATTATAGGGGGCTATGCAATCTCATTCTTTCCTTCCTATGGGAAACATTAATTGTATATACATGATGTATGTAGTCCTTGGGGTATCGGTAAGTCCTCCATGCATTGACTTGTTCTTTTCTCTCTTTTAGAGAAGAGTTTCGTCCCACATGGTTTTCTCCTTTTCTCTACTTGTGAGAGATTACATTCCATTTTCATTGTACATAGGTACCTAACATGGCTTAGTTATCAAGACATCCTTGGAGTATCAGTAAGTCCTCCCTGCATTGACTTGTTTTCTTTTCTCTCTTTCGAAGAAGAGTTTAGTCCCACATGGTTTTCTCCTTTTCTCTGTTTGTGAGAGATTGCAATGCATTTGCATCATACATGGGTACCTTACATGGCCTAGTTATCAAGATCCATCTTGCATCTTACATTTCATAATAATCTCCTTAAGTTGTAACACTAAAGAGGGGGTGTTGGAGTAAATGAGTTTTTAGCATTTACCTACGCTTAAGTTTGCTTAGCCATCCAACATTCTTAGTTAGTTTTTAGTGCATTTAATAACTATATGATAGTTGCATATCATTTATCTCTATTGGCTCTCTCTTTTCCTTTATAAGAAAGATATTTGAACATTATTTTACATCTCAATCCAATTATTCATCTATCTAGTGAAATAGTGCTTGCTTATCTCATATTGCATATGAAGGTGATTATTTGTATATTGTTGTTCCTAGAGGGTGGTTACACCAATAGGGATTTGTAGGTGGGGTACCTCACTTGTGGGGTTCAAGAGGATGACCCTACTAGCAAGGGATTCAGGAGTCATGCACCTCAATGGGGGTTTGAGGGAAACACCTTAGTAAGAAACATTTTATGCATAATTTAGCATTGTAAGTCTTTGTCATAGATAATTAGGTCCTAGATCTAATGGTGTATCTTATGTGTGCTTTGCTTTCCCTAGAGGGAAACACTATTTTATGAGGGCATTGTATTAAACTATGTATTATAGTATTAGAGCTTGATCGCCTTTACTTTCAATTGTTGGTTGTTGGATTTTTTGAGCTAATTTATATTTGAGTGGGCACTTGTGCACAAGATATTTTTTATCTTGTTGCAAAACAATTTAGATGGTAAGTTCATCAAGAAGAATAGAGGTGGAGATTTTTTCTACAAATAATTTTTAGATGTGGAAGTTGAAGATGGAGGATCTATTACAAATTTTTAGATGGTAAGTTCATCAAGAAGAATAGAAATGGAGATTTTTTCTGAAAATAAATTTTAAATGTGGAAATTGAAGATGGAAGATCTATTACTAGATCGAGACATGTGATATGCCATTGATAAAAAAATATTTAGACTTACAAATCCTAATTTGTCTTTTCAATATGATATTATGGACAATAAAGACAGGGGTCTAATCATATTATTCTTTGAAGACTCTATTTTAATCAATGTCCATGAAGAGTCCTCTACAAAGAAGCTATGGAAAAAACTTGGTGAGATGTATCAAGCCAAATATTTAGTGAACAATGTTTTCTTGAGGAAGAAATTGTATTCAATGAGAGTGGAAGAGGGTCAACAAATTACATAACAACTAGAAGATTTCAATATGTTGGTGGCTCAATTTATATTTGTTGGTGTCAAGATCAATGAGGATGAGAAATACATGATCTTTCGCCTAATTCATGCAGTTCTCTTGTTATGGATATCAATAACAATTTTATTATATTGAAGACCGAAGATGTGGTGGGTTCTTTTATTTCTAGAGAGACAAGGAGGAAGGTACACATTAATTCCAAGGAGGGGATAAATATTCATAAAAGACTTTTTAAAAAAGGCAAGAAAATTAGTAGTATGATAAATCCAAGGCCAAGGGGAGATCCAAATATCTTGGAAATTCCAAAATTATTTGTTGGAAATGGAATAAGTTTGGACACTTCCATAAGGAGTGTAAAGAAGAAAAGAAGAAAAAGAAGAAATTTGATTCTAATTTAAAGTCCAAGAAGGAATATGGTGATGTGTTCATTGTAGCTTTGGCCACGTGTGTGAGTAATGATTCATGGTTAATTAACTTGGGTGCATATTTTATATGACCTCCAATAGAGACTGATTTTCTAACTATGAGGAATTTGATGGTGGTAAGTTATACTTTGGCGATGATTCTTATTTTGTGAGGTGGTAAAAATTAGGGTGTCACCACCTTAATGGATGATAATGCCACTAATTTCCATTGGATCACCTCACATTAAGGGAAGGGGATTGAACTTGAATAATCCAATCTTAAAAGGACTAAGTCCAAATCAATTTTTTTTATTAATTTACTAGAGTTAAAAACTAAATTTGAATTAGGGTTAATTTGCCATGCTGGATCTAGGACAAACAATGATAAATTGACATATAACAATAGTAAAAAAAAGTTCCAGATATCATGAAAAGTTGTAAACCCAAATATGAAGAGGGAAAATGGATCAAAACCTATGACAAAAGATTCAGGCTAAATTGACGGGACTGAGGGGAGCAAGTCACCTAGACAGACTGCATCTTTTCCAGATAAAGATGATGCACAAAATTCACTATCAAAAGGTCATCATACATTCTCAAGACTAAGGGGAGTTAATCATCCTGGTCCTACTCTTTTTGCACATTCTAAATCTATCTGATTGTCATGTCTATACTGCTAGATTCCTTGCTTGCAACACTTGAGATAGTTCGATGCAGACAAAAAAATGAAATAGGTTTTGTTGATGGAGATTTTCCTTAGGTAAAAACTTAGTTTAGGAATTAACCTTAAATTGAATTGATAATTGAAATGGAATTGAACTAAAATATAATGCTTTTCTTTTGAGGGAAAGGCTAGATTTAATCTAAAAATGTTTGAACTTGATACCTTGATGAAGTTTGCTTGAATCTATTGCAAATGTTATGTTGATGGTTGTCATTGATGTCAACATATTGTTTTGAGAATTGGTGACTTGGAAGTTGTGTTCCAGGAATGTTTGGTGCTCAAAAAGATGTGCGACAGTTAATATTTAGTGCTGATTGGTTGTGATGATGGCGATCTAGATTTTTCCTCTTATCAGATATGATATTGATTGATTGTATTCATGAGTATCTTGTTTTCATTTTATATTTTTTGCTGAGTTGGGTAGTGATATTTTGGGTCCAATTCGATTTGAAATTTGAGTTTGAGTAGTGGCATTTATGTAGCATATGAGTCATGATTTGGGTCTGATATTTATGATGGATGTAATGTGTTGATTTGATCAATGAAGTGTGTTGTGGTACGGTCTACTTCTCGATCCTTCCCACCACTAGAATTCTTAGTGGTGACCTATTTTTGAATCTCTGTTTGGCTAACTTAGAAGATTATTTTTATCAGAGACAAAATATATAAGAAGACACTCTGATTGTGCTGAGGTATGGGATGTGTGTGTAGACACTCAAAATTGTCATGTCTAATTAAATAAATATTTTATTTATTTAATTATCTAAGCCTAATTCTTCTATTAATTAAATAAATTTTTATTTATTTAATTAATTCATTTATCCTCTTCTAGCCTTATTTCTCATTTAAATAAATACATTTATTTATTTAAATTATCCCTTTCCTAAATTAAATAAATATTTTATTTATTTAATTGTCCTACTTCTTCTATTAATTAAATAAATCTTTATTTATTTAATTAATTCATTATCTTTTTCTACACATGACACATGTCATTCATCTCTTAATTCCTACACTATCTACCTCTTTCATTATTTTGGTATTTCTTTTACTTACCCTCTAATCCTAGCCGACCTCTCTTTTTACACCTCTCAATCTTAACCCTCCATTTCTTATTGTGTCTTCTATTTAAGGAGATGCTTTCTTCATTGTCAAACCCTAATGACACATGCTAATGACTGATTTTGGAGTACTTGGCTACACTACGATCCTACTTGCAACCACATTCCGTTCTTTGTTGAGCTCTTGTGCATACAAAAATCTAAGAGCAAGCATATCAAACAAGATCAATGGAGATAGGAAGAATGGTGATCAAAACCCTATTGGACATGTGATGGTATAATCTTTGTGATTTTGAGTTATTTTCATTGTCTTAGGTAATCTTCATATGTTATGGTGGATCTTTGTTCATTGTTAGGCTAGGGTTTAGTGGTTGGATTCATTTAGCCTTTCAATATTGTTGTTTATTGTTATCCATTTTCACCATAAACATTTTGGCACGCCCGGTGGGACTCTTGTCCCTTTGCATTTAACATTTTTGTTGTAGATTTTGCATTTTTGAAGTTGCAGATCGGACGATTTCGGCGACATTTTAGTTTTTTTCCGCGTCTGCGAGTGTTCGGATTGCGTTTTTGTGTTTCAGAACCGTCTGTGATGTCGTGAATCGCGCCTGTGTTTTTGCTAGATTTTTATTTTTGCAGGTTTCTGGAATCGCGTCTGAGAATTTTAACCACGTCTGTGACTGATCTTATCGCGTCTGCGTTAGGGAGAGGCGTCTGTGGTCTATGATCGCGTCTGTGAACTATAGAACCGCGTCTGTGTAGTTCAGACGCGTCTGTGTCTTGTATAAAGGCGTCTGTGCTTTCTGTTTTGCAAATTTTTCAAGTTTCTTTGATTCGGGTTTTCGGATTTTGTACTTAGGGTTTCAGATCTGGTTTATTTTCGGCTAACCTTTGTAGATCTAGCTAACCTGGTTTGTGCAACTTGCTTTGGAGGCAAATACGTTTTTGTTGAAGGCCCCTTTTCACAAAGTCTTTTTGGGTTTTCTAAAATTTACCTAACTTGTGTGCTTGCAGGAAGGGGTTATCATTTGAAACAACCCAAACTACTAACAATTTTGTTGCAGGGCCTTAGCTAGGGTTTTGTAATTTTTATTGTGTGCCTTGTTTTCATAGCTTAGCAAACACTTCAATTGGTGCACTAAAATTGAATCATTGTCTTTTGTGTCTTGAGCAATAGGCTCTTTTTGTTTACTCTTTAGAGGGCCTGTCTTCCCGTGTGGTCATTAGGACTACTAGTGAGAAGAGAACGACCCAAGTGGTAGCGAGGAAAACCCACCTCATCCAAACCACTATAATCAAATGTATTCATGGTGAAAACTATGAATAACGTGTGCTGATTAGTTCATACCGACACTATGTCTCCCCATAAACCCGTTTGATCAAATTTATTTGATCATTTGTAGGGCGTAACCCCTACCGGCTAGGAGCCTTCTGTATTTACAGAGTTGAAAGTGCCGCATGTATGGCCACACGAGCGGATGCCCTTACTAGCACCTCTTTGTTTTAGATGCCCAAATCCTTCTAGTTGTTGAGGCAAGAGGTCGGACCTCTGGTAGCGGCCCACACACATACGGTTCTTAGTAGAGATACAAAGTTCGCCATGGGGAGTTTTCATGGGGACTGATGCTTGGCTGACCCGAGAAGTGAGTGCCGAGGGTGGAGCCAGTGAGGTCAAGCATCTAAGTATCCACTCTGAATAGCGTAGCCTCGGGGGTAAAACCCTATGTGGGATCAACAACTATTGTCTTGGCCAGCCCTAAGATTTGTGCTTGTCTTATGCTAAACATTCAAACACTCAAAAACAAAACAGCAAAACATTGTGTCTTTTGTGTCTTCAAGTGTATGCAAAAACTTTTTACATCAAACAACACACTTTTTGGAGTCTAAACAGTCTGCAAACATTGAGTCATCAACATTGTGTCCTCTTGTCACGAAAAATAGTCGAACAATCAGATTTGGTCACAGCAAAAAAAATTCACAGATAGGAAAGATTGCACTAAGGTTACAGAAACGCGTCTGTGTCTGTTCAAACCGCATCTGTGTCGGATAAACGCGTCTGTGAAGTACAGAATAGCGTCTGTGTTTTTATCAGCGTCTGTGTCCACAATTGCAAAAAAAAAAAAAAAACTGTTACAGTCCTGGCAAACATCAACAGGAAAATCTCAGAATCACGTCTGCGTCAAACAGAGTAGCGACTGTGTCTTAAAACCACGTCTGTGAAGTATACAGAGGCGTCTGTGTCAGGATTTGAAAAATTTTAACAGTCAAGCAAACAAAGAAAATAAGTTTCGGCATACTTGAGCTTCCTAGGTTGTCTCTTCAGGTTTAATCTAGCATTCAGCCTATTCTAAGGTCTTACACAGTCCATCATTGCTTCATACCTCATTTTACATTCACATTTGTCTAAACTTGAGTCAAAAGGTCACTTGCTTGTCCTCATCATACTTTGTCAACACACTACATACTACTACACTTTGCTAAGTGGTCCCTCATCAAGGTTTCTTACCTTTGGGTCTCATTTGGTCTTACTTAGAGTCAAGGTCAGCTTACCTCATCAAGAGAAACTATCCTCTCTTTGGAAGTCACACCTACTCTACTACTTACATACTTGGTCTTACACTTTGGACATTGCAAGTACACCTCAAGATTCATTTACACTCCATACAACTCTTGGTCTTCCATACTCTTGTCATTTTCGTCTAGTTTCTCACATATTGGTCTAGCACCTAGTTCATGGTTGAAACCCGCCTTCAAAAATCTAAGAGAATAGCTAAAGAAACTCAAGAATCCGTAAACATGAGTTCTTATGAGTATGACAATGATGTATTCTACAATCCTGAGCACACTACATTACCAGACATGAATGTTTATAGACACAATCCAAATGTGGAAAGCGCAAACACTATACACAACGCTACACACAATGACACAGTGGACAATTCTTCAATACTATCAGCAGACATACAAGAATCTATAATGGACCCACAATTCAATAGATTGGTTGAAGAGATAATGAGGAGAGATCGTCAATACTTTCTAAACATGATGGCACAAAGTGGAGCCAAAATACCGCATGATTTTGACTTATCTCAACTTATGGAAAGTAGACCTTCACAACACACTCAACATAACATGGATCAAAGGAGACCAAATAGTGGAGGACCAAATAATATGATGCCGAAGGCACCATCAGTTTTGCTTCAAAAACCAGCACTCCCACATACACAAGCTCAAGCATATGATACTTACACTCAAAGACCATCATGGAGGCCTTATGCTCAAACACATGCTCAAGATATGGGTCAATTAAGACAAGTGGATACACAAGGACATCCTCAAAATTTTGACACAAGGAGACCCCATGTCAAAATTGGGGGCAACACAATGGAAAATGAAAGGCCTATTGAATATGGTTTGTATACGCAAAACAGATATGGGGTCCCTCAACAAGAAGTTATGCCAAGTGCTCCATATATGTCGCAACAATATAGACCTCCATATGGACATGTCTACGATCAGTATCATCCATATATGCAACAAGTTCCTCCTCAAATGGGTGTTTCAAACATGGGATATGCTACAAGAAATCCATCTCCTCCCAAAAATAATTTGGAGCAACAAATTAGAGATCTACAAAAGAAAGTGGAAGACATGGGCACATCAAAACCCACATATACTATGAGAGATATATGCCCCTATCCCTTCGATAAGAGCATTCCAATGCCTCCGTTTCCTCCGCACTTTGTAACACCAAAATTTGACAAATATAGAGGGAGAGGAGACCCCAAGGCACATATAAGACAATTCTTCACAGCTTGCATTGAGGTAGCCGCAGAAGAAACATACTTAATGAGGTTGTTCCCACAGAGCTTAGGAGATCAAGCGATGGAATGGTTTTCTCAATTACCTCCCGGTATTAAGTCATGGGGCGACTTGGCAGAGGCATTCATTCAACATTTCTCTTACAACATTGAAACAAATGTCTCAGTTACTCCCTTGTGCAATACGAAACAAAAGGAAGGAGAATCTTTCGCAACATTTTTACAGAGATGGAAAAACTTAGCTAGCAGATGCTCTTGTGAGATCCCGCAAAAACAAATGGTGGAGATGTTCACACAAAACGTTAATAAAGCTATTGGCTATGATCTCAGAAAAGCTTGTTTGTCTACATTCAAGGATGTCATTGAAAAGGGCCTAGCAACAGAAAAGGTCTTAATTGAACAAGGAGTTATCAAGCTATTCAAAGAAAACAAAGAGGACTTCAAAGGAAAGGACAAACCAAAATTTTGGAACAAGAACAAGAACACGGTTAATGATGATGTTGTTGATGCCAACACAGTAAGACCAAAGTTCGTCTTTTCTGGATCAAGTTCTACCAACAATCAAGTGAACAATCAAACGGCTGCTAAACCACGAAGGAAGTATACTCCATTGGGAGAACCACTTGAATCAGTATTCAAAAAGCTTGTAGCAAATAAAGTGATCACGGTCCCAGATTTTCCTCCATATGAACCAAAGGTAAAACCGAATTGGTGGAATGATGATGAATTTTGCGAATTTCATAAGAGCAAGGGTCATAAGACAAGTAATTGCCATCGATTGAAAAACATTGTGCAAGATCTCATTGACAGAGGAGATATAGAGATTGAGGGACATTCATCTAACCAAGAGCATGAGGTGTTTAAGGAACCATTCCCAAAACATGACAAAGGAAAAGGCAAAGTCACAGATGATCAAGCCAATTACACCAGAGCACCTTACAATTATGATTCTACCATCAATCACATCTCAATGGACAATCATATCTCTACCATTACTATCAAAAATAAAAATCCTGAGAATCCTCCTCAGCGACCTAAAATTGTCCTAAAAGGTGTGGGATCTTCATCCGAAGCTACCTCCGAATTTCATGTTACAACCCGTCGAGGTAAGATTACATTGTCAGGTGCCTCCACTAAGAATACCAATCCTTTATCTACCAAGCCTGAGTACGATCTTGTAGAACAACTAGGGAAGACACCCGCGCTCATTTCCATACTTGAGCTCTTACGCATATCCCCCGCTCATAAAGCTATTCTTGACAAAATCTTGAGAGACACTACCGTTCCTACTGATCTGAACGTGGACCAGTTTCAAGCCATGGTGGGATACCTTTCCATTCCACATTCCCTTACATTCATAGAAGCTGACGACACCTTCGTAAGTTAGCCACATAATGCACCATTACACATTGAAGCCTTCATACATAAACATCAAATAAAGCGAGTCCTGATAGATGGAGGAGCAGGTCTAAACATTTGTACATTGAGCACCATTAAACAATTGGGATATTCTGACAAGGTTGTGAATTCTACAAACAAAATCACCATCAAGGCATATGATGATGAAGAACGTTCGTCCAAGGGCACAGTCACCTTACCTCTCAGAGTTGGGCCAGTTACAAAGGATGTGGTTTGTCAAGTACTTGATCTAGATCTCACATACAACATATTGCTAGGACGTCCTTGGATTCATGAAATGAGGGCAGTCCCATCTACATATCATCGATGTATCAAGTTTCCACACAATGGAGTTGAAGTGACCGTCAAAGCAAATCCAAATCCATTCATATATTGCAACAATCTGCAACCTAGATCAGAAATAACAATTCCAGCCAATCGAGAAGCTGTTCCATCTTCAGCGTATGTGGATCCAAAATCCTTGAAACCTTCTACATCAAAGCAAACAGAGATCAAACAAAAGTTCAAGTTTAAAGACATGGGATGTGGGGAGTATATCTTTCATGTTGATCAACTCCCACTATCTCCTAAGGTATTCAGTCGACATGAACAATCTATAAATAATTTGCAAGGAATTGGGTACGAAGCACCTAGTGTTGTGGCTACTAAGTCTGAATGCAAATCTCTTCTAGTGGTGCAAGCATCTCTTGATATCAATAGTTCTAAGAGTGGTTCCAGTGAAGAATCTATTGAGCATATCGCCAACCCTCTTGAGAACTCACATAGCCTTACCATTTCATCCACTCATTCCATTTCCACTTTGCTCCCAAACTTGGATCAACAAGAATTACAAAAGCCCTTACTCATTGGGGATCACAAATCAAGCTTTGAAAAGAAAAATCTAAAAGTAAAAACTAAAGAAAAGTCCTTTAGTCCAAATCAAAATCAAAAGCTATTGGACTCTGCAAAAATCAAATTCAAGGATAAAAATCCTATGAAAGGAAAAGAGAAAGAGTTGATATCCCCTAATATCAAAATAACTGGGGGCAAAAATTCTACAATTGCAAGTCAAAAAGCATACTTGTTGATCTTAAGTCTCCATCATGCTATCCTACTTTCACTTCTTTTCGCAATCATAAGCCTTCATCATTCATCCACTTGTTCCACACATCCTTTTCCTTCTGGCGATACATCATGGACCTTTAATGGAGCTTCCTTGAAGGACTTTGTTATCAGAGATGCCCAAACTTCTTCAGGTGACGCGCATATGGGCCTGTGTAGTCCACACACTAGTAATTCTATCTCAGTTCCTTTATCAAGGAAGACAGTCACTCAAACTACACATCATTCAGTCAAGGAACAATGCAGTTACAATCACAAAGTCAAGCCTCGCACATTTGAGGTAGGTGACTTGGTTCTCAGAGAAAACCCCAAGAATCAGCAAGACAGAGAGAAGAAGAGCAAGTTCGAACCAAATTGGCTTGGTCCTTACATCATTACAATGACATATGGATCTGGGGCATATCAGCTCTCAACTACAGAAGGTGAACCCTTAGAGGATCCTATCAATAGCATGCACCTTCGCAGGTTCTACACATAATTTTCAGAATATCCTAATTCAAAAATACAAAAAAAATCAAAAATTTTCAAAAATACAATAAAAAAAATTATAAAACAAAAAAATCGTTACTTGGTGAAAACCTGGCAAACAGGCGCCTTGTGACAACAAAAAAATTGAAAAATCGAGAAAAGTAAAGAGAAATAATTTCGTCCAATGGTGAAAACCACTTCGGTGGCGCCCTGGGCAAGTACCATGGTGAAAACTGGGTCACCAGCGCCATGCGTAGAGACATTGCTCCTCTCTCCTTCAGGATTCTCTTTCATCCTTTCACTTTGCACACACTCACGACCAATTCATCCATAATAAACTTACCCAGTCCCATCATGGCTTGTTATTGATCTACCCAAGATTGGTTAGCCATTCATAATAACCTCCCTTTTCACTCCCTTTCCATCCATAATAAATCAGATCCTATCTGTGACTACGGCTAAATCCTACATCTAGTAATGGGTGTGGAACTGAGAACATCACATGTTTCGAGGAATACAGTTTCTTCCAGCTTCCTTCAAGTCTATCTGCGCACAATCCGCAATAAAGCAACATCTGCATCACCAGTCCACAATAAAGTTCCATCTTCTCCACAATAAAGTATCAGTTTCATGGATTCAGTCAGTTTCAAATGAGACACAGCAGCAACAATGAGCTTCAACCAAATCAAATCTTTCAACAGACTCAGACAACATATGGTTCAGTGCTATCTATCCTTTTTGTGAAAGTGAACATTGTGACCACAATCGAATAAGACTTAAACAAGTGACAAGAGACACTAAACTTGAGGACTACAGTGGATGTTGGTGTCGAGTCTTAGTTTTCTTTTGATTTTATCTTTTTGGTGACATGTCTTTTAGCTTTTCCAGGATGTCTTTGACTAGAGATTCTATCTCCAGGATGTCTTTGACTAGAAAGGCGAGGATGGGGTATCGTCACCTATTTGCATTTGCTATCTGTTGATTGTCTTTTAGTAATACTATGACTTGTCCAAGGATATGAGGACACTGTGAGTCTAGTATGAACTGGGGCATTCCTTGTTTGTGACTGTATTATCTCCATGCAAACAGGTACAATGACTTTCTGGGCTGAACAAATGCCTCGATTGTCATAACCTATTCTGCCATAATAAAGCTCAATGATGATAACACACAAGAAGCTCTTTCACGTTCATATCTTCTGTCTTCCATCCCCCTTCTTGATTGACTTCCATTGTCCTTCTCGAGTCCACGTAGCCCGCTGTCACATGACTGAGTATAATGACACACCAAAAACATTTGCATTTCATATAGTTACACCTACATCACCACATATAAGCATTTCATACATACATATAGATATCACAATTGCATCACATCCTGCATACAACACATGTTAGCACATCTCACATTTTCATTATGAAAATAATCATTTGCATTATCATATTCATTTGCATTACATACATTCACATTTGCATCATGCATCACATATACAACATAAAAGAACAAAAATATATTGCATTGCATCATATAAGCATCCATATCATAAAACATGTATCACATAAGAACATTTCATCACATAGGTACACATGCATATAGCTGCCACAAAAATGAATCATCTCTCATATATAATCAAAATGTGTCATGATACAATGATGTCAAAAAGACTCATATGGCTACAAAATCACCCGCAGGTGTCTACAATACAAAAATGGTACAATACTGATACATAGGGAGCCCTCTAAGGCTATGATGAACTCCCTCCCTCGGAGCCGCCTGGCCTCGACGGAGTTTGAGCCCTAGAAGGACCCACCCCAAGATCAACTCTCCTGGCCCCTGCGTCCCCTGCAGCCACCCCTCGTGTCGTCCTATCCAGACAGAGGAACCCACTGATAACTCCTGCCAACACTATTGGTAGTGCTAATCCTGTCCATGTCATGGTATTCCATGCCACATGTCCCACCCTCATCCCTAGTCCTGGATCCTAGAACACTCATCTCAGTGCATCCCTATCTCCGTCTCGATCATAGGGTACTAACTCCCCATCAATCGGTATCCGCAGAATCCTGTATACATCCTCCAAGGTGACTGTCATCTCACCCATCGGCAAATGCAAACTACAAGTCTCTGAGTGCCATCTCTCAGCCAGTGCAGTCAACAATCCCATGTTCACCCGAAACTCAGGCACATACAGAATGTATCTCAATCCCATAACCTCAATCGCAGCTCAGTCCTCGGCTGTCAACTCAAGTCGCAACCTCTGAGTCGATGGGAATCTCTCCCGTGACTCCAGCATCGGCAAGTACTCCTGCAGTCAAGCAACTCAATCATGTCAGTTATCGTGGCATTCACTGTTTATCACAAAATGCTACTCGCTATCTAAATGCACATAGCTATTTATCCTAGTGACACTCACTATTCATCACAAAGTGTTGCTATCTATCCTAGTAGTACTCCCTGTTCATCACAAAGTACTATGTGTGTGACACTCACTGTTCATCACAAAGTGTTACTCACATTTGCACTCTCTGTTCATCACAAAGTGCTGCTCATATTTTAGTACTCCCTGTTCATCACAAAGTGCCTTGACCTATCTTAGTCTTCCCTAGAGGACCTTCTTAAGTGTATCCTCTCAGCAGCTTATCCAATCGACAGCATATGTTCATCACAGAACTGCCGATTTGACCTGGAAGACATAAATGCGCATTTATTACATTACCTAGTATGAGTTAATGACAACAATAAATGCATCAAAGTATGAGGAGGTTTTGTGGTACTCACTGGCTCTCCTGCCTCCGTTGGCCTCTAGAATCGGTGAACACGGTCGAAACTGTGAACAAAAGCCATCATTGCTGACTGTTGCTGCTTTATTTTCGCTTTGCACTATGCTCTTGTGACGGTGTAGATGACAATGAGGATGTATTTTCCCCCGTGGTCTATCTTATAGATTGCCCTAGCTCTCATTTCCCGAGTCAGTCTTCCTTATCCCGTGACTTTGTCACTTTATCCAATCAGTCCATTCTATCCCGTCTTTCTTATCGAGAGATTGTCTGCAATCTTTTCAGACATTTTCATCCAATCTCTCGAGGGGGCATATAATTCCCATCTTGGGGCAACTCTGTATCAGTTCATCTTATCTTCTTTGAAACAACGCGACAAGCCGCATTGTCTCAAAGAGGGGCAAAATGTAGACACTCAAAATTGTCATGTCTAATTAAATAAATATTTTATTTATTTAATTATCTAAGCCTAATTCTTCTATTAATTAAATAAATTTTTATTTATTTAATTAATTCATTTATCCTCATCTAGCCTTATTTCTCATTTAAATAAATACATTTATTTATTTAAATTATCCCTTTCCTAAATTAAATAAATATTTTATTTATTTAATTGTCCTACTTCTTCTATTAATTAAATAAATCTTTATTTATTTAATTAATTCATTATCTTTTTCTACACATGACACATGTCATTCATCTCTTAATTCCTACACTACCTACCTCTTTCATTATTTTGGTATTTCTTTTACTTACCCTCTAATCCTAGCCGACCTCTCTTTTTACACCTCTCAATCTTAACCCTCCATTTCTTATTGTGTCTTCTATTTAAGGAGATGCTTTCTTCATTGTCAAACCCTAATGACACATGCTAATGACTAATTTTGGAGTACTTGGCTACACTACGATCCTACTTGCAACCACATTCCGTTATTTGTTGAGCTCTTGTGCATACAAAAATCTAAGAGCAAGCATATCAAACAAGATCAATGGAGATAGGAAGAATGGAGATCAAAACCCTATTGGACATGTGATGGTATAATCTTTGTGATTTTGAGTTATTTGCATTGTCTTAGGTAATCTTCATATGTTATGGTGGATCTTTGTTCATTGTTAGGCTAGGGTTTAGTGGTTGGATTCATTTAGCCTTTCAATATTGTTGTTTATTGTTATCCATTTTCACCATAAACAGTGTGAAACTGAAAAGGAAAATCCAATTGATGTTGATATGCAAAGTGTGTTGTTAAGTGGCACCAGAAGCAGTTCTGACATTGCAGTTTATTTTTCAGTGGTGGATTCTCTTTTCTTTCTTCTTCCTTTGACAGTGAGCTAGCCTTTGTAAAAATCACCTTAATCGATGATATATTGAGAACTAATATTCTTTGTGGTTTTTCCTTTTTTGGGTTCTCCACGACATATCCAGTGTTTTTTGTGTGATCTGTTTTGTGTATGTGTTTTCATATTATATCTATTCTAATTAGTTTTGTTGGTCATTCTGGATTCATGAAAGAACAAAGGATAGATTTAAGTTGTCAACCGATTCACCCCCACTCACAGTTTCCTAGATATTTAACAATTGGTATCATAGATTTGATTCCTTGGAAAAGAACTTAACCACTTGAGATAGATCCTGATCCGATGGCACACAAATTAACCATTCATATCTTTGAAGGATCTAACTATGTCTTCTGGAAAGTGAAGATGAGAGGTTACCTGATCTCCTTGGGCTACAACACTTGGAAAGAAGTAGAAACTAAGTATTTACAATCAACAAATGGTCCTGCCACTCTAGATGAAATTCAAGCATATGAAGAAAATAAAAAGGTGACGTATGCTATCTTTAGTGCTTTATCAAAGATTGAATTGACAAAGGTTATTTCATTGAATATTGTTTATGAGGTTTGGCAAAAGTTGAAGGATATCTATGAAGGAAATGACAAAGTTAAATTATCAAAGAAGCTGACAGGTAAGCGTAGATATGAGAACTTGAAGAAGGAAGAAGGAGAAGATATAACAAGCTATTTTAGAAAGTTGACAGTACAATAAATGAAATCAGAGAACTTGGCGGCACCTTAACAAATGAAGACATAATTGAAAATATTTTGATGTCTCTACTAGAAAACTACAATGATAAGATCTCTGTTATTGAAGAAACTTATGATCTGAAGAAGTTTACTAGGGAACAACTATGGGCAAGTGCACCAAGATGGGGGACCAAAAAGATGCCAAATATTTTTTTGGCCCTAATCAAGCCCTTTTGCACATGCCAAATAGGCTTGGCTTGTCAAACCTAAGGGTTGGGCATGCCTAATGTATTTGGCGCATGCCAAATATGGTGCACACCAAATAAGGTGAGCACCAAATTTGGCGTGTGCCAAATGCATTTGCATTTTGGCAAGTGCATTTTCAATTTTGAAACTAAAAATTATCATTCTCTTTCATTTCCTCTCTCTTCAAATATATAAGTTATATTTTATGTCTATATTGTCAGGATGTTTGAGAGTGGTTTCAGATCTCTAGGAGTTATAATGCAGATTCTAGTTTTAGAGAATTCACATAAATTTTAAACTTAGTTAAATTTTCATTTAGCATGCTCGTATCAACATTCTCTCTCTCTGGTCTCTCCTCTTTCCCTTCTCTCTCTCTCTCTCTCTCTCTCTCTCTCTCTCCCTTCCTCCCTCTCTTGCACTTGGGTTTTCTCTCCCTCTAGTTTCTCCCTTAACACCCACCTTCCACTTTCTCTTTCTCACTCCCCCTATATCCCTCTCTTCATGTCTATCTCTCCCTCTTTGTGATAGAATTAAAGGCAAATTCCAGGGCAGAGAGAGAGGGAGGAAGGACTGCGTAGAGGGAGAGACCTAAGAGAGAGAGATCAAGTGGGAGAAATGAAGGGAATGATTGATGGAAAGAGATGGATATATAAGGGAGAGAGGGAGGAAGGGATGGAGAGAGAGAGAGAGAGAGAGAGAGAGAGAGAGAGAGAGAGAGAGAGAGAGAGAGAGAGAGAGAGAGAGAGAGAGAGAGAGAGAGAGGTTGAGGCAAAGAGAGAACCCAAGTGAGAGAGATGGAGGGAGGGAGGTAGGGTTTGATGAAAAGAGACAGAGAGACCTAAAAAAGCATAAAAATCATGAAATGTCCTAAAAAAGCATAAAAATCATAAAATGTCCTTAAAAAAGCATAAAAATCATAAAAAAGTCCTGAAAAAATCTTTAAAATCATAAAAAGTCTTGAAAAACCCCTTTAAAAACTAAAACATTTATAAAACCCTAAAAAGATAAAATCATGTAAAAAACATTGCGATGACATAAACACTTTGATCAAGCATGCAACTTTGCACTTCAACGAACTCATGACATGACGAGATTACGATTGAGCAAACATAACAACATTTGATCGACTTATAAACCCAAACACATTAAATGTGATCAAAAAATCATCCGGCATGAAACATATTGTTTGTTTGTTTGCTTATTTTCTTTTTATTGTTTTTGGTTTTCTTTTTTGGTGACATGTCTTTTAGCTTTTTTGGGATGTCTCTAACTAGAGATTTTATCTCCAGGATGTCTTTGACTAGAAAGGTGAGGATGGGGCATTTTCACTTGTTTGCTTCTTGTGGATTGTTCCTTAGTAATATGATGACTCGTCTTAGGACAAGATCATTTAAGATCATCAAGGATATAATAGTCTAATGCAAACTGAGACAATCCTTCTTGTCTGTTGTGTTTTCTTTCATGCAATTGGTATGATGATTCATTTGGGTTTTATCTATATCCAGATGAGCTTTTCCATTTTCCATAATAAGCTTGATGATGACTTTAGCATTTCAAAAAGAACAAGAATTATCATCACCTTCATATCCTCTTTCTCATCACTTTTCTTCTTTCATCACCCCTTTCATCTCTCTTTTTTCATCATTTCTTCCATCATCTTCTTCATTCTTTTTATTGCAGCGAGATCAATCAAATGCTTTATCCAACTTTGCATGTCTCTGAATCTTTAATCATTTTATCAAATCAATCAACTTGCTTCTTGCAATCTCAATGCTCCTGGATCAATCAATCCTTGGATCACCTTATCTTGCGCTAGCATCAATCCTTATCAACTCATTCAGCTAATCAATCGGGCTATACTATTCATTTCCATCAATTGTTCAATTACGCCTCATCATCTATGCATTTCCATCAAATGTACATCTCAACTTAATCACTTGCACAATATCAATTATCCTATCTCCTTTTCATAATTATCGAAAGATCAATCTCCATCAATCTATTCAATCAATCTCTCGAGGGGGCATAGCCAATCAATCATCACCCTTACCAGGATATCTCAGGGGCATATATGCAAAATGTAGACACATAAAATTTGTCATCTTAAGCCCAGGTGGATCCACTTTATTTTTCATGTATTATCCACTATTAATATTTATCATTTATCATCATTTATTCATTATTAATATTATCATTAATATTATTCTTATATTATCATTAATATTATTCTTATTTTATCATTTATCCATCATTAATTCATTAATATTATATATATCATCAATATCAATATTACCATTTATCCATTTAATAATGTTAATATTCTATCATTTACCATTAATTAATATTATTATCATTTATCATCTATTATTTTATTTAATATATCCATCTTCATAAACAAATGCATAAGCATCTACATGACTCATTTATGCTTCCTCCTCTACCCAATTGCATCCACCTTGTGCATGTGGGATTAAAACTTTCATCCACCTTATGCATGTGGGATTAAAACTTTCAAGCCTTATTATTTATCCCATATTCATCCCACGAAGAACATCTATAAAAACCAAGCTTCTCTCTCATTCTTTCATCCATTATCTTGACATCTTGAGTACATATATGTTGTCTTTGCTTTTAAGCATTTACCTTTTATCCTTTTCATCTTGGTTTTCTCATAATCTAGCTTTTAATCATTTTATTAGTTTAGATATTTTTATGTTGCTATCAACATAATTTCTATAATTTATAATTTATCATCGTAAATTAACTAATTACTAATATTAGAGACATTTAATTTATATTTAACAATTAATTAGATCAATAGAATAATAGAGCAGCCTAAAAGCTTATATAAAATGATAGAGTAATGACAAGTAAAATAGTTCAACATATTTTGATTTGTTAATTTAAGTTTACAAAGTAATTTATTTTTTATTAAGTAGAAAAGAGACTCAACCCATTACACATTAGAATAAAAAATAATTTCTTAATTATGACAAATAAAACTATTTCTAAAATTTAAAAAAATCACCTTTTAAATAAATAAACTATATCCAAATTGATTTCTCTCAACAGCTACATATATAAGCTATCTATATGAATCCACTCCTCTTCTTGATGATGGATTGCACAACACCACTATCTACTAATTCCACCCATATTTCTAATATTTCTAGAAGGTTCCTTTTCTGGATGATGAAATGCTGAGCATGATTATGAATTAAAATTCAAAAGATGACAATGAAAACCATCATCACCACAACCCAAGCTAATTTATACTTATAATACACAATGCCCAATGGCACCTTTCTTTATACCAATGGCGTTTTTACAGGTTCTGGGAAAAGCACTACCATGTCGTGGCACCGCAGGATCTGGTTCCCATCTTTACTGTTCATATCAGCATTCATTTGTTGACGATGTAACGTGTGACCTTTGGATTGTCCAAGGCGGCTGTATCGCACTAAGTGAAGATGGCACAAGGTAGCAGCTATATTAACCCACACTCCCCACCTCTTTCCTCCATCAATGCTCTGCAAACGGCAATCTCTTGAGAGGGAAGAAGAATACGAAGATGCAACGGGAGGGAAGAAGGGATTCCTGGGAAGAAGATATTAAAGAGAGAAGTGCAGTTGAACGAGTGCGTAAGCTGGCAGAGGAGGATGCGGTGGTATTGTTCACCAAAAGTGAGTGCTGCATATCCGTGGCGGCGAAGGCCCTCCTGTCCACCTTGGGAGCGCATCCCACCATCCATCAACTGGATAAAGAAGAAGAGGGAGAGGAGATGGAGGGCGCTCTGCTCACAATGCTGGCTGCCCACCCTGCCGTCCCTGCTATCTTCATCGGTGGAAAGCTGGTGGGAGGGATGGAGGAGCTCATGAGTTGTCACATCACAGGTTTTCTGCTGCCTCTCTTGAAGGAAGCCGGAGCCTTGTGGTTATGAGCCGGAAGCCGGAGCTCAAGCCTTTAAACCTAAATTTTGGATGCAGCGGGAGGGAAGAAGAGATTAAAGAGAGGAGTCCTTGTGGTTCTGAATCCCTCCAACTCTTACAATATCAAGCCTTTAAACCCAAATTTTGGATGCCTTTTCAATCACTATGTCAAGCTCAATGTCGTCTAATGTCTTTAGTTCTACAATGTTTTGTCATCGTTTCTTAGCTACATTAAAACAGTCCAAACGGTGAAACTTGGCCTTCTAAGAGCGGGAGTTTCGGTGGTTCTTTTTCTATCAAGTGCAGTTATAAAATGTAATGTAATGGGCGCATAAGCTGCTATTGCATAGCCCATTTCTGTTGTTACAATCTAAAGAAAGCATGTAACGAAATTCCTGCATAGTTGCAATTCTGTTAACCATTTTGGTACTCTATTGTTAATGGAAGTGTTTTGCAAATCTGAAGTCTGAATGGTGGTTTATTTTACAAATCTGAAGTCTATTAATCAGTTTGGTATTATATGGTTTAATGGAAGTCTTTTGCAAATCTGAAGTCTTTCGAACATGTTTTCTAGGGTTTCGTAAATTCTTAAAGTCAAATTCAATTATCATAACTAATATAAGTGGTTTATTTTGCAAATCTTAAGTCTATTAACCATTTTGGTACTCTACTGTTTAATGGAAGTATTTTGCAAATCTGAAGTCTTTCGAACATGTTTTCTAGGGTTTCATAAATTCTTAAAGTCTAATTCAATTATCATAACTAATATAAGTGGTTTATTTTGCAAATCTTAAGTCTATTAACCATTTTGGTACTCAAATCTGAAGTCCGAACATGTTCTCTAGGGTTTCGTAAATTGGCAAAGTCAAATTCAATTATCATAACTAATAAAAGTGGTTTATTTTGCAAACCTAAAGTCTACTAAAACTATTTTGGTACTCTACTGTTTAATGGAAGTGATTTGCAAATCTGAACCTTAACATGTTTTCTAGGGTTTCATAAACTTGTAAAGTCAAATTCAAATATCATAATGAATAAAAGTAGTTTATTTTGCAAATCTAAAGTTTGTTAATCATTTTGGTATTCTACTGTTGCAAAGTCAAATCCAACTATCATAACTAATAAAAGTGGTTTATTTTGCAAATCTAAAGTCTGAACATGTTTTCTAGGGTTTTAGATTGGAAAAGTCAAATTCAACTATCATAATTAATTAAAGTAGTTTATTTTGCTCAGCTTTGTGTTTTATATCATACTAACAATTCATTTAATAAATATAATTAAATATATGGATAGAGGTCACATGTTTTCAACAATACAATTCATATGGACAAAGATTAAAGAGGTTCATTAATTAGTGTCTTCCACAAGGAATTTCAAAGTTGAGTAATTAGGGTTTTCAAATAGAACTTCAACTAATGTGAAATCGTCTAGGTGGTAAAGTCAGTCTAGTATAGGTATCTTAAATATATCTATTGAAAATATGTCAAGAGATCAAAAATGGAGTTATTTATTTACTTAAGTTATTTTATTGTATTTAAGAACTATTTTATTTACTAAATATTTTCTTATTTTAAAAATAAATATTTTGTTAATTATTAATTATTAATATTTTATGTGTAAATGACTATCAAATTTATGATGAAAAATAAGAGGTTTTTTGTTAATGTTCTCACACATCATTGAATCCACCTCTTGGTGCAATGATAGAATGCATCTTGACATTAATTAATAAAATATCAAAAAAAAGCTAAAAGAAAATATTAAGAAAATTAAATTTAGACAATTCTAAGTGCAAAATAATGCAATGTGTGAATTGTAAATATGATTAGTTATTTGTTTGTAGTTTGTTTCATATGTGTTTGTTCATTTATTAATTTATTTTATAGTTTTTCCTCTAGTGATATGTTCTGATCAATTTATTAAAATTAATTTTATATTTTAATATATTAATTTTGTATTAAGTATCATAAAATATCATTATAAAATTCAGAAGTCTAGGCTGGAGAACACATAGCCAGCTAGCATTTAGATCTTACAGTGACAATAAAACCATGTCAGGAAGGTCAGCGGGCCATATTATGTGGCCTTATATACAGGATGCAACTGAAATACAAAATTACAAAGTTGGATGTCCCATATACAAAATATATCATAGAGGATTGTCGACTAACTAAATAGGAAGGAGGAGTTAGGATCAATATTGTCCCCCATGGGGGGGAGCCACGCAATCCATCCTAGCTCACCCTCGCACCACACCAGTACATTTCCTTCGATGAACTGGTCTCTAAAGGGGTGGGAAGGAAGACCTTCCAGTTCTAGCTCAATAAAATCCTCCCTCTATTGTCTTGCCTCCATCTCCTGCATAAATCTCATTAGCGCCTGCTCAAAGTGTGTCTTGTTGCTTCCCATACGGTCCCAAGTGAAGCCATGGGATAGTTCTCGAATGAAGACAAGAGTTGTTCCATCATTCAACCATCTGTCAAATTTGTCCTCATCCATCCGTAGAACCACAGTGACTTGCATATAAGAGACTCAGTGAGTTATCTACCCTTTCCAATAAACACATCATCATTCTCAGATTTCTGAATGATCCAAAGAATTTCCAAGGAGAGAACAAACCAAAAAATATTAGCACATTTCTTGCCACCTTTAACATAACCAAGTACCACCTCTTCAATAGAAAGACATTTATTATCAACTAAGAAGCCAAACAATTTCCATACCTCTTTGGCAAAATGACATTCAAAGAAAATATGAAGCACAGACTCAGGGATGCGACACAGTAGGGGGTTGCCATTATTATCGTTAAGCGTGATCTTGTGAAGCAAAAGTTTCCAAGAAAAGAATTTCTTTTTTGGTTCAGTCGGATTAGACCAGAATCTCAAGAGGCTAGTGTGCCACTTTTTAGAATCCGAGGTGAGGTTCTAGATATTGTTGAGATGGGTTAGAATATCTTCAGAATCAGCAATGGTAAAGTAGACCAGTTTGGCCTTTATTAGAGGAAGGTGGGAGCCATCTCTCCAACAAAGGGAGGAGAATGGGGAGAGTAAAGAAGGGGCGGGTGAGGAGAGGATGGGATTGAGTGCAGACTTGAGGACATTGTAGGTTCTTGCTTGGGAGGTGGGGAGGTTGAATTCAGAGCTAAGGGCATCCCAAGAGATCAGAGTACCATCTTTCAGGATGTGTTCAAAACTAACCAATCTTAAGTTGTGCCACTTCAAGGCAGAACACCCTTGAAGACAAGCCAGTTGCTTTCCATTATGTAGAGTATTCCACCATATAGATCTTCCCAAGTTGAGAGATCCCTTATTATCAACAATACCCCTATTGCTGATGAATTATCTGGCATGGTTCCAAGCCCTCCATATAGACTTGAAGACTTATGAACCCACAGGAGAGATCTCAAAATTACCAGCAATCAGGTCCCCCATGGGAAAGTTCTTCCAATTTTTTGCCTTTTTAGGGGTGGAGCGTTGTATATTGTGTCTGATTAGAATTTTCCAAGGTTCATAGCCATCAAGGGCTTTAAAAATCCATTTGGCAGCCATGGCAATTCCCTGAGTTTTAAGGTCTTTGAGGCCTATACCCCCCTGCATCTTAGGTCTAACACAACAATCCCATTTAACAACATGTTGTTTCCTGTTCCCCTTCCCATCTGACCATAAAAATTTCTTGATTTGTTTTTGAAGATAGTTGAACTGGTAATTAATGAATAGCCAAGCTGAGGAGCAATAGATGTTATATGACGACAAGATTTTTTGACAAACCTGAAACTGACCTGCTAGGGGGAGGAAGTTCCTGTTCCATTTGGTAAGTTTTTTATCCACCTTATTCCTGAACCACTCCCACATTTCTTTTAGATTTGGGGAGATAGAGAAGGGAATACCTAGATATCTAGTGATAGTGTTTGGTCCTCCCCATTTCAAGTCAAATTTGGACATCCAGTTAGGAGGGGAATCGGTCCATCCTAGCAAGGTAGATTTATGGAGAGCAATTTTGCTGGCTGAGGCCTTACAGAAGATTTCAATATTATATAGCAGAGAGGATAAATTTTTCTCATCCAAGGTTAATAGAATAGCTATATCATCAGCAAATTGGACATTGATGATTTCTTCTTTATTAGGGTAGAGATGCATTTGACCCTGGGGGTTATACTAAAGTCCTTAAGAACATAGTGCATAGCATCAACAACCAATACAAATAGGGTTGGGGAAAGTGGGCACCCATATCTTATTGACCTGGAAAGAACAATATTACCAGATCTATTTCCATTTACATCAACAACAACATTGGCATCACAGAGTAATGTTTGAACTACCTTACATAATGTCTCTGGAAACCCCAAACTTACTAACATCTGTATTATGAAGCTCCACTCTATTCTATCATATGCCTTTTCAAAATCAATCAACAACAGGGCCCCATTTAGTCTCGAGTCCTTAGCCCACTCAAGAGATTCCCAATAGGTTACCAAGTTCTCTAGGATATATCTGCCTTTAACAAAACCTGTTTGGGTGGGGCTGATTATTTCTGGCAGAATGTTAATCAACCTGTTAGCTACCACTTTGGCCAATATCTTATAGGATACATTTAGTAGTGTGATAGGCCTCCAATTCTTTAGCAATGTCTTGTCCCCCTCCTTAGGGATGAGCTTAATGACCCCTTGATTGATTTCTTTGCCCAAGGTTCCTTTGCTTTAATAGCATCTAGATATAGGTCGTGGAGGTCACCTACAATCCACCTAATGTTTTTCTTATAAAATTCCACCGGAAAGCCGTCTGGTCTAGGGGACCTGTCATTGCCCATTGAGGAGATGGCCTTTACAATTTCCTCTTTTGAGATGGGTTTCCCTACAAACTCATAATCCTCAGCATTAAGCTTAGTTGGGATCAATTCCTTAATGAGCTCCTTACCAGCCCTATATTCATCATTTAACTCTTCTGTAGTGAATAGATTTTGGTAGAACTGGGTGAAGCACATTAGGATATCCTCTGAGCTTCTAATATGGGTATTGTTATCCTAGATAACATTGATGTTCTCTTTTACCTCTTTGACTTTAAGCAATTGGAAGAAATATTTTGAGCCCTTGTCTCCTGAGTCCAACCAATTTAATTTGGTTCTGGTTTTCAACTCCCTAATTTTCTCATTCTGGATCTTCCTAAGGTGGTCTTTGATTGACACCAAAGTGTTAGTAAGGTTTTCATCATTAGGAGAGTTCTGAAGATTCATCTTTGCGATACAAAGGTTTTCCTAAAGCAACCTTTCTACCCTCCTAGCATCCTTGGCTTTCTTTTTCCCTACTGTTTTGCAGAGGGTGATATAGCTTTTAATGTTCAGGTTCCATTTATCAATCTTAGAGAGTCAGTTTTGATCTTTCATATTAAAAAGTCTGATGAAGGCCAGGGTAGAGCAAAGATCCTCATCCTCCAAGAGTCTAGTGTTTAAGGTGAAGGAAGGAGGTCTTGAACAGGGGAGGTGATTAGATGGGGAGAGGTCAATTCCCATTATTATGGGGTGGTGATCTGACAGTGTGTATGGGGAGACAGAGTAATGATCTCCATTAGCTCCTTTGCCAATATCAAAGTGGCTTTTATTGAAGTAAAGTCTATCCAACTTGCAATAGATTCTCTTATTCAGCTATTGGTAGTTACACCAAGTGAACCATACAGTGTTCAATTGGTCTTTTCTTCCAACAATAGGGTCAACAAGATGTAGTTTATTGATCATTATGTCCCATTGCAACCTTTCCATACCCTTCCATTCAAATTTGTTGCCACCTTTTTTGTCATTGGTTGATTGAATCATATTGAAATCCCCCCTATAATCCAAGGGATGTCTTCCAGCCCTGCTAGCCAGTTCCATAGATCCCCTCGCTCTCTATAGTCATTAGGGGCATATATAGAGCAAATTCCAAACTTTTGGTCTTCCAGTTGAATAGAAACCCAAATAGCCCTCGCACAGGGGGATTGCCCCCAGTTGATCACTTTGCTAGCCCATCTAGGAATAAGTAGTATGGTTGTGCCACCTTTACCCTTGGTATGGTTAGTTTGAAAGGAAGTAGCCTCCCTCCAAATACTTTTCAGACCGATTTGCAGGGTGAAGCCCACAACTTTTATCTCTTGAAGGAGGAGGCAATCCATGTCCTTATGTCCATTAAGGAATCTTTTGATGATATATTTCCTATCAGTGGCCTCAAGGCCCCTAATGTTCCAAGAGAATATTTTATGAATGGCTCACTTTGTTGGGTAGGGTCCGTTTGGGATTTAAATCCCTCAAAAAATTTAGGCCATTCCTCTTTATTTGTGATATTGCTAGCATCAAATGCAATAGAAGAGCAGGGTCTACCTCTCTTCTTCGTTGCCTTGGACATCTGTTTAGGGCCAAGGGATTCCTTCCTAGAGGCACTATCTTTACTATTCTTGGGGGTTCTCTTCCTTCTAGCCTTCCTATTTTTAACCATAGTAAACCCTTCCTGTGTATCTGTCGAGCCTTGTTCAAAGTTAGAGTTTCCAGGAGTGAAGGGGTCCATGATGATCCCCGTTTCTTGTGTGGCAGTTTGCTCTGTGTTCAGGGCATCAATAGGGGTGCTAGAAGTACAATAGGTATTACTAGCAGGGTCTCTCCTAGTGGCTTATGAGCCAATGGATGCATCTAAAGGGTCTACTAAGATATCATCCACAGTAGGTCCACCAGCTTCCACTTCCAGGGTAGAAATCTCACTAGTTTTGAATCCACTAGGACCCCTACATGCAGACAATTCAGGGGCCTGGTTCGAGGCCCTGCTAATGGTATCTATTATAAATGGAGCACCCCTATACATGTCCTCTAGGTCAGGTATCTGCCACGGGGAGGCTTCAATTTCCAATTTCTGCTTATGAAGGTCTTGCTCAAGAACTTTCCTAGCTTCAACAACTCTTCTCAATTTTTCCACCAGTTGTTGTGCATTCTGGGATCTCGAACCTGAATGGAGTTTGGGGATACCAACAAATTCAGAGGGGTTAAAAGGTGTGGGATGGGTAGTGGAGAGGGCTTCCTTAATAGCATTACTATAGTTCAAGATGGAGTTAGCCATCGAGGGGGCTGAGGAGGATTGTGGGGGGGTCGGGTGGGTGAGGGGTAGGCGGTAGTGGGGGGAAAAAATCAGACTCGGGGGGAGTGGGAGAAAGATCATGAGTAGGGATAGATGGAGGAGGTTCAAAGGGAGCAGCCCAAGGCTCGGAGGGGGAGGACCAGAAGAAAGGGTCTTGACTCTGTTGGATTTTATATTCAATAAAGGGAATTTGGTTCTAAAGTGACAAATTACTTTATAGTAATGACAGACATCTATGCCACCCATGTATTCAATTGGACAACAGAACATTTTATTGTCAAGGCAGATAGCAATTTCGGCAGAGTAAACAATACCTAGTTTTAGGGCTATGAGTAACCTAGCATCAAGACGAGGGAGAACCAAGGGGGAGGAGTCAATTTTTACAATTTTTCCCAAGGGTTTGGCAATTCTATCTATACAAGACTAGAGAAAAGGGGGAATATTTTTAGTGGTTATCCATTTTGAACAAGACAGGGCGAGAATTTCATCATTACAAGCCTCAAGGTCCCAACGTACAGCCCTGAAAGACAAGTTCCCCACCGACCAGAACTGTTTGTTGACAATCTTGCTTTGGCTTTCTTTATTATCAAAAAAAATTAAGAACATACCCTTTTGAATCATTCTACAAAATGAAAAAATGAAACCCTAGTTTATTGACCCACACATCTTGCAACCATTTGTTCATGTATTGATGAGATGGTAGATTATTTACATCAAAGGCGGAAAAAAAATAGTTGAATCCCTAAGCCTCAAAATCTCAGAAGAAATAGCAGAAAGCATTGAACAATTAGGTTTAATGATGATGCACTTGGAGGGGGAGACCTCACCTTGTTTTCTCGCGAGATGGGCTTCATCTTCATGCTGTTGCGCAGTCTCAAATTTTGCATCATCCGGGAATAGAATCTGCTTGCCCTCCACCACCTAGCTGAAGGTCTTCTGTCCCGCGTGCTCATTCTTAGAGGAATGAGGAATGGACAGTTTATCCTTGACTTGGGCATCTTTATTGGCCTCCATTAATGGTTGTACGCCCGTAGTTAATGTTCGAGGGCTGCCAGTGAAGCTAGGGAGCCCTCGCATGCAGTGGCAGACTGCAACCAGTGACACTTTCAAAACTTGTGCCCTAGTTGCAGAGCGCCCTCTCCTATCCAAAAAAAATCTTAATATATTAATTTGTTAAATGTGTTGTTTAAATTATTTATTTCAAAATATAACTAAAAAATGTCATTTTTAGTTTGATTCATTTTTTCTATTTCATTTTAATGATTGATTATCTCAAATATTGACGTAGATATTTGTATGTAACTAAATCTAAAATCACTCAAAAATATTTGGTCAAGTGCACCAAGATGGGGGACCAAAAAGATGCCAATTTTTTGTTTGGCCCCCATCAAGCCCTTTTGCTCATGCCAAATAAGGCATCTGCTCTATTTGGCATGCGCCAAATAGGCTTGGTTTGTCGAACCTAAAGGTTGGGCATGCCTAATGTATTCGGTGCACACCAAATATGATGCACGCCAAATAAAGCGAGTGCCAAATTTGGCATGTGCCAAATACATTTGCATTTTGGCAAATGCATTTTCAATTTTGAAATTGCAAATTATCATTCTCTTTCACTTCCTCTCTCTTTGAATATATACATAAAATATAACATTTATACTTTAACTTATATTTTATGTATATATTGTCAGGATGCTTGAGAGTGGTTTCAGATCTCTAGGAGTTATAATGCAGATTCTAGTTTTTAGAGAATTCACATAAATTCCAGACTTAGTTAAATTTCAGTTCAGCATGCTCGTATCAGCATTCTCTCTCTAGTCTCTCCATTTTCCCTACATTCCCCCTCTCTCTCGTGCTCTTCCCTTACCTCTCTCTCTCTCTCTATCAGGTATGTTGGCATTGCATGAAGATTGCATTAATGAAGTATAAGTGTTGTCATTGATGTCAATTGTGACCGATAATAGTGTTGTATTGCAACCGGTAGTTGAGCAAGTGAAGGAAATCGGTATTACTATTGAAGCAAAGAGATCAACCGGTAACCCTTGTTGATATGCCAAGCCCTAACTGATGGAGCTTGGTGAAGCAATTATGTTGATCTATGATTGAATGGTGATCGAAAATGATTATGTCGCGTATGCATGATGCACGTGATGAGTTTCAAGTGGTTTTTGGTGTGTAGAGATAACTGTTTTATCTTGGGAATGAGCGAGTAAATTGCATGAAGAGGAAACCGCATGATGAGTTACAGGATTCGATGAGTGGTGATCAAGGAGTGGTCGAGGTTGTCTAGGACAATGTGTAGATCATTGCTATGTAATCCAACGGTCATGTTTGAACCGATCTGTTTGTTATCTCTATGAGATCTTAGGTTTTGGGATGTGTTACCGACCTATTGTTTTTCTTATAAGGTCGATGAATTGTTTTGTAATAGTGTTGGCAATTTTGGTTAAGTGTCAGTGTGATTGATTGCCGAACCAAAAGAAGTATCTATAGAATATTTTGAAGGTAGATAGGAGCATGAATAGGATCTAATCAAGCAGAATAGTGCTATTACCAGATCGACAAAAATCTTGTTGTTGTCTAACAATTAGAACAGTTAAATCCCTTAACAAGGTAAGATTTAACAAGCTTGGTGTTTTCTAAATCCTCTAACCAGGTGATCCAATAGCTTGGATTTGAAATCCTCTATCGAGGTTACTCCTAACAGGGTATTTCCTTTAACACGGTATTGTAGTCAATCCCTTAACCTGGTGGTCCTTAACTGGATCTATTCCTAATAGGACATTTTTGTAAAGCTTCTAACAAGGCTTGGCTCCTAACAGGGCGAACTTCAGAAGAGTTCAGAATACTTGTGGGTATTCATCCCCACCGTGGTTTTTCCCATTTGGATTTCCACGTCAAAAATCATTGTGTCAAGTGGTGAATGGTTTTTGTGGTTATGTTTTGATATGGTTAATCTGTTTAACTGGTAAAGCCACTTAGATGTGCTAAGATGACCATAAGTGATTTGAAATGTGCTATTACTAATGTTAGTAAAGTGTTTTGATGTTTTGGTTAAATGGTTTGATAGTTTTAGATTTGTTACACTATTATATTGGTATTCCAGTCAACCAGTAAACTTGACAATGTCGTTGCAGTTTATTGTTCAGTGTTTAAACCGGTTAGTTCAGTGATTGATTTATGAGTTGGGTTTGAGTTTGGTGAAAGTTTAGTTTGTTTTCTATCTACTGATTCACCCCCCCCTCTTAGTAGTTGACTGGATCCTTATTCATTCATCATATCATCAATTAGTATCAAATCATTTTAGGTCCTCTAGTGTCTAAGCCTAACAACTTGAGGAAAAGATCTAGAAGAACATGATGAAGAAAGAAGGTCTGAAGTTCAATAGGGAAAACTACATAATCTAGAGTGATAGGATGAAGATCTATATCAAAATCTTAGGAAGTCAATATTGGGAACATGTTACCAAATATAGCTTGCCTAGTGGGATTATGTCTGATGATCAAAAGAAGTCCAACAACAATAAAACAATCAAGCATTGGAGGCCATTATCAGTTCCTTGTCCGATTTAGAGTATGTTGATGTCCATGGTTTGGAGACTGCTTTTGATTTGTGGAAGAAACTTGAGGATATCTATAGCGGTGATGAGCATGTGAAGATTTCCAAAGAGGAGAGTCTGAGAGGTAAATTTGATGACATGTGGATGGTTAAAGGTGATAATATTCAACAGTATGGTCAGAGGATCAAGGAGATAGTTAGTGAGATCAAAAGTGTTGGTGGTTAAGTAGAGGATACCACAGTGGTTAGCAAGGTGTTGAGAATCCTTCTATCGGTCTACGCTATCCAAATTGCAACCATTCAGGAACTCAAGTCTATTGATAAAACAAAGGTAACTCTTGACTCCATCATTGGTAAACTAATTGCATTTGAATTAAATCATTATGATGGAAGTGCTCAAAAATCAAAATCTACATTTAGAGCTTCAGTTTCTAACCTACCGGTAAGGAAAAGCAGAGAAGCCAATCATAGTTATGAGTCTAGATCCAGCAGAGAAGTTGATGATGAAGATAGTCTGATTGAGCTTGAAGCATTGTTGGCCAAGTGGTTACCTAGAGGTACCAGTAAGTACAGAGGTAAATTACCTTTGAAGTGTTTTGCATGTAACTGGATTGGACATATTACAGCCAACTGTCCAAATGGAGACAATGAGCAGAAACATGAGATTGCCTCATTGCAGTTGATGGAGGAATCACAGATGAGGAATCTTAGGGAGATGCAAATGAGGACATTGTCTTTGTTACCATTAAAGAGGAGACATTAGATCAGAAGGCATTAGTCTCTTACATGGATAGTTTTGATGATTGGATTATAGACAGTGGTTGTTCACACCACATGACCAGTGACCGAAGTAAGTTTCTTACTTTGAAGGAATTTGATGGAGGTGTTGTGAGATTTGGAAATGACTCACCCTGCATGGTAAAAGGAAAGAGAACCATTTCTATTAATGGAAGGAGAAGTGCAGATGATGTCTACTGTGTTGAAGGATTGAAACACAATCTGTTAAGTGTTTCTCAACTCAATGACATAGGTTATCCACTGGAATTCAAGAATGGAATGTGCAAAATCTATGGAAGCAAAGGTGAATTGATTGCAACCGACAAACAGACAAAAGGAAACTTATTTCATCTAAATCCTAAAGTCAACAATTGTTTCATTGCTAAAGTAGAAGATAGTTGGCTTTGGCATCAGAGATTTTGTCATGTAAATTTTGACAACATAGTAAAAATTAGTAAGTCCAAATTGGTAAGAGGTTTGCCTCAGTTGGACAAACTGGTGAATGCTCTGTGTAAGGAATGTCAGTTAAGCAAGATGGCATCCTCAAATTTTAAGAGCAAATCTTTCTCAGCAGAACATTTGGTAGATTTTGTTCATACAGACCTCTGTGGACCAATAAGGACTAGGAGTATTCAAGGTGATTGGTATTTTATGATCTTCACTAATGATTGATCAAGAATGATGTGGGTCACATTCTTGAAGGACAAAACAGAAGCCTTTAGCAAGTTTAAGGCATTCAGGGCCTTAGCTGAAAAAGGAAAGTGGAAAGAAGATAAAGTTCTTAAGAACTAATCAAGGTGGTGAATTTACTTCAGAGGAATTCACTAGATATTGTGAAGACAATGGAATTAAAAGGTATCTTTCTGCACCTAGGACACCATAAAATAAATGGTATTGTAGAGAGGAGCAATTGGTCAGTTGTTGAAGCTGCTAGAACTATGCTAATACAAGGTGTAGCGAAGACTTTCTGGAGAGAAGCTGTCAGCACAACTGTCTACACAATGAGCCGAATATTGGTTAAAAGAGGTAAGGATAAAACTCCTTATGAATACTGGTATGGTAGATCATCTAATGTCAGCTACTTGAAGATTTTTGGCAGTAAATGTTTTATCAAGAGAGGTGACTATGTTGGTAAGTTTTATGCTAAGAGTGATGAAGGCATATTTCTTGGTTACTCCACCAAGAGCAAAGCCCATAAATGTTACAACAAAAGGGAAAAGAAGATCATTGAAAGTGTTGATGTCCGAGTGGATGAGTTTCCTGAAGATACAAGAGAAACCAGTGGGGAGAAGAAGGAAGATGAACCTTACATACTGATTTTGGAGCCAAAACTGGTGAAGCTAGAAGTTGGTGGAATGAATGTTGCAATACCAGTTCAACCAGAACAGGAAGATTCTGCAGAAGATGAAGATAGTGAGGAAGAAGAACCTGAAGATCATCATCATGTTATTCCAAGGTATGTTAGACTCAATCATAATCCTAATCAGATTATTGGAGATAAAGATGATGGAGTGTTAACTAGAAGAAGAAGAATAGGGAATTCTTGTATGATCTCCACTATTGATCCTAGAATAGCAAAGGAAGCTTTTGGAGATGATCACTGGATCAAGGCTATGGAAGAAGAGGTTGACCAGATTGAGAAGAACAATACATGGACCCTAATACCCATACAGGTGAACAAAAATGTAATAGGTACTAAATGGGTATTCTGAAATAGACCGAATGAAGATGGAGTAGTAGTCAAAAACAAAGTCAGACTGGTATGCAAAGGTTATGCATAGGAAGAAGGAGAAGACTATGGCGAGACATTTGCACCAGTTGCTTGATTGGAGAGTGTTAGGACTCTACTTGCATTTGCAGCATATAAAGGATTCAAAGTATATCAGATGGATGTGAAGTCAACATATCTAAATGGAATACTAGAAGAGGAAGTCAACATATCTAAATGGAATACTAGAAGAGGAAGTCAACATTCAACAACCAGATGGTTATGCTTTGACTGATGCAAAGGATATGGTATACATAAACTACATAAGGCACTATACAGTTTGAAGTAAGCACCAAGAGCATGGTATGAAAGACTACATTCACACTTGGTGAAGATAGGTTTTTTAGAGAACCAATGAAGACAACAATATATATCTCAAGACTGAAGGAGATAAGATACTAGTTAGTGAGGTATTTGTGGATGATATTATTTTTGGAGGAAATGATGACATGAGTGATGACTTTGCAAATGAGATAAAAAGTGAATTTGAGATGCCTCTGGTAGGAGAGATAAAATTCTTTATAGGTTTGCAAATCCAATAGATGAAGAATGGTATTTTTATCACTCAGTCCAAATATGTGAAAGAGGTATTGAAGACATTTTGAATGGGATATAGTAAACCAGTTGGGACACCAATGGTTATAGGTTGTAAACTGTCTAAGGAGGATGATGCTACATCCATTGATAAAAAGGAGTATAGGTCTATGATAGGGAAATTACATTATGTTGTTCACATCCAGACTGGATATTTCTCATGCAGTTGGATTAGTTACCTAATTTTAGAAGAACCCAAAGGAGAGACACATGGTAGAAACTAAGAGGATATTCAGATATCTGAAAGGTACTATTGATTATGGATTATGGTATCCATATGCAGGTAATTTTGATTTTAAAGTCTATTCAAATGCAGACTGGGCAGGAAATGTTGATGACAAGAAGAGTACAACTAGAGGTGCATTCTTTCTTGGAGGAAGGCTTATATCTTGGAGCAGCAAGAAGAAAAGTTGTATATCATACTCAACTACTGAAGCTGAATATGTTGCAGCGTATATGAACTGTACCCAGGCAATTTGGATGAAACACATTTTGGAAGGGTTCAAGTTCAAGATTACAGAACCGGTAAGGATTTTTTTGTGATAACAACAGTGCAATAAATATTTCAAATAACCCAATGTTGCATGCTAGAACCAAGTGTATTGAGCTGACATATCATTTCTTGAGAGAAAAAGTGCAGAGTAAAGATGTGTTAATGGAGCATGTATCTACTAAGGAATAGCTAGTAGATATATTTACTAAACCTCTGCCTAAGGATACTTTTGAGTATCTTAGAGATCAACTAGGGGTTGTGCCCCTACATGAGGTCAATTAAGCCAATGTGGAAGACATCAGTCCAGGAGCTTATTGAAGATCTTGAAGCTGGATTTGTGTAGAGTGGAGTTACTCCACAAGGGGAGCAACTAGTTGCAAAATAGTGAAGTATGGCACTGTATGTTTTACTTTCACTTTGGCATTGTTGTCAAAGGGGGAGAAGAACTATAGCCAGTTACCAGTTGAAGAAATGGAGACTTAGTTGAAGGAGAGTACATGGAAAAATGTAAACCAAGATACCTATACTTGTGTATGTGCATTACTCTCAATCATCACAATCAAAGGGTATTGATATTTGTATTGCCATCAATGCCAAAGAGGGAGATTTTTGGCATTGCATGAAGATTGCATTAATGAAGTATAAGCGTTGTCATTGATGTCAATTGTGACTGGTAATAGTGTTGTATTGCAACCGGTAGTGATGCAGTAATGCAACCGGTAGTTGAGCAATTGAAGGAAACCATTATTAGTATTGAAGCAGAGAGATCAACCGGTAACCCTTACCTATTGATATGCCAAACCCTAACCGATGGATCCTGGTGAATCGGTTGTGTTGGTTTATGATCGAATGGTGATTGAAGATGATATGGTTAATCTGTTTAACTAATAAAGGCACTTAGATGTGTTAAGATGACCGAAAGTGATTTGAAATGTGCTATTACTAATGTAAATAAAGTTTTTTGATGTTTTGGTTAAATGTTTTGATAGTTTCAGATCTATTACATTGTTATATTGGTATTCTAATCAACTGTTGAACTTGACAGTGCAGTTGCAATTTATTGTTCAGTGTTTAAACTATTTAGTTCAGTGATTGATTTATGAGTTGGGTTTGAGTTTGGTGAAAGTTTAGTTAGTTTTCTATGTACTGATTCACCCCCCTCTCTTAGTAGTTGATCGAATCCTTATTAATTCATCGTATCATCAAGGTATCTACCTCTCTTTCACTTCCTCCCTCTCTTGCACTTGTTTTTTTCTCTCCCTCTAGTTTCTCCCTCAACAACCACCTTCCTCTTTCTATTTCTCACTCTCCCTCCATCCCTCTCTTCATCTCTCTCTCTCCCTCTTTCTGATGGAAATAAAGGCAAATACCAAGGGAGAGAGAGAGAGAGAGAGAGAGAGAGAGAGAGAGAGAGAGAGAGAGAGAGAGAGAGAGAGAGAGAGAGAGAGAGAGAGAGTGGTTGATGGAAAGAAAGGAAAATACCAGGGATAGAGAGATCCCAAGAGAGAGAGAGAGAGAGGGAGGGAGGAAGGGAGGGGTTGATGGAAATAGAGGGATATATAAGGGAGAGAGGGAGGAAGGGATGGATAGAGAGGGAGAGATCCGAGAGAGAGAGAGAGAGAGAGAGAGAGAGAGAGAGAGAGAGAGAGAGAGAGAGAGAGAGAGAGAGAAGGAAGGGGGTTTGATGAAAATAGAGGGAAAGACCAAAGAGAGAGCCCAAGTAAGAGAGAGAGGGAGGAATGTAGGGGTTGAGGGAGAGGGGGAGAGGGAGATTAAGAGAGAGGAATGGGTTGAGGGAGAGATTGGGGTGATGAAAAGAGAGGGAGAGATTGGGGTGATGGAATGAGAGGGAGGGAGGAGGGGAGGGGTTGATGGAAAGACAGGGATATACTAGGAAGAGCCCAAAGAGAGAGCCTAAGTGAGAGAGGGGAAGAGAGAGAGATATAGGGAGATAGGGGTTGATAAAAAGAAAGGGATACTTGAGAGAGAGATAGCCATGCCTTCCTCCCTCCATCTCTCTCACTTGAGATCTCTCTCCCTCCTTCAACATCTCCCTGCTTCCATCTCTCTCACTTGACCTCTCTCTCTCTCTTAATCTCTCCCTTCCTCCCTCTCTCTCATCCCTTCCCCTCCTCCCTCTCTCTCACTTGGGCTCTCTCTGGTATCTTAATCATTTTTCATCCCTTCCTCCCTCTCACTTAAGCTCTATCTCTCTCTCTCTTAGGTTAAGATTGGGAGGGAGAGAGGGAGAGTGAAGAGAGAGGTTGAGGGAAGGAGAGAGGGAAAGAGATGGAGAGATAATTGAGAGAGAAAGAGAGGGTGAGAGAGAGAGATACTTGAGAGAGAGAGGCTTGAGAGAGAAGAAGAAAGGGAGTGAGGGAGAGAATGTGAGAGAGACACTTATACAGTGAGAGAGATAGATAGAGAGAGGGGGAGGGAAAGAATGGGAGGGAGAGACGGAGAGGGAAGAAAGAGGATGGTGCAAGGAGAGAGGGGAAGAGGGAGAGAATAGGAGAGAGAGATACCTAAGAGAGAGAGAGAGAGAGAGGATGGGGGAGGGAAAGAGGAAAATAGAGGAAGAATAGGAGAGAGAGACACCTAAGAGGGATAAAGAGAGAGAGAGATAGAGGGTGAGAGGGAAAGAGACTTGAGAGAGAAAGAGAATGGGATTAGGAGGGGAGAGGGAAAGAGAGTTAGAGAGAGAGAGAGTGGGGGGGAGGGAGAGAGGTAGAGAATGGAGAGAGAGAGAGAGAGAGAGAGAGAGAGAGAGAGAGAGAGAGAGAGAGAGAGAGAGAGAGAGAGAGAGAGACCTGAGAGAGGGGGAGAGAGAGAGAGAGATCTAGATAGAGGGTGAGAGGGAGAGAGAATTAAAAGAGAAAGAGAAAGTGAGTGGGAGGAAGAGAGGTAAAGAGAAATATATTTGAGAAAAATAGAAAGGGAGGGGGAGGGAGAGAATGGGAGAGGATGGGAGAGAATGAGAGAGATATAGAGATAGAGGGTGAGAGAGAAAGAGAGTTAGAGGGAGAGAGAGAGAGAGAGAGAGAGAGAGAGAGAGAGAGAGAGAGAGAGAGAGAGAGAGAGAGAGAGAGAGATGGAGAAATTGTGTGTTTGTGTGTGAGAGAGAGAGAGAGAGAGAGAGAGAGAGAGAGAGAGGGAAGGGGAGGGAGAGAGAGAAAGACAGACATAGGAAGAGACTTTAGAGAGAAAGAGAGAGGGAGAGAGGGAAGGAGATAGACTTTAGAGAGAAAGAGAGTTAGAGGGAAGGAGAGAGAGAGAGATGTGAGAGAGAAATATAAATGGAGGGGGAGGGAGAGAATGGACAAAATGGGACAGAGACACCTAAGAGAGAGAGGCAAAGGGAGGGGGAAGGGCAGGGAGAGAGGGAAAGAGAGAAAAAGAGGGAGGGAGAGAGAGATAGGAGGGGAGGGAGGAAGAATAGAGATAGGGAAAGATAGAGAGTGAGAAAAAGAGAAAGGGATGTTAGATAGTTCAAATAACCGGAAGACAACTCAGAGGGGAGGGGGGCGAATCAGTTGTCACAAATTACCAGAACCATTAGCAATTAAAACTTTAATACCAGAACCCAAAACATTAATACCAGAATGCTTAAACCAAATACCAGAATAGAAGTTAAACCAATTAAGCATAAACAATAATCACATAATAAATACCATCCACATGACACCAATATTTGTACGTGGAAAATCCGGTAAAGGGAAAATCCACAGTGGGAAGCCTACCCACAGCTAGATAATACTTTTGTAGTAATTACATGAATTACAATTGAGGGGCCCGCAATTGTAGGAAGGCCAACAACCTAGAGCGCACTACTCATCACAAAAGGAGTCTCACTGACTACATAGAAATCCAGACTACAATCCGGAGAAGTGTTGAACTACAAAAGATAGCATCTCCTATGCCTGAGTACAATTTCGGTTAAGCTCAATACCGGAGGACTAAATCCTCTTACATTAACCCAATTCAATCTCCAATGATCAACCAAATCCTCTACCTAAATGATATTATATTATTCGCACATTACATTCCCATTTCCCATTCCTATATATCTCTGCCATATGATCTACAATGAGATCTTACATTTATATATACAAACCCTCAACCATAAACAATTAGGTCGGCCACCAAATAATAAACTAATTACATAATTAAACACCATGTCAGTCTTATACCAAACAAATAATATCCAACACATAAGATATCCCAGAAACATATCAAGAGGTCCAATCCACACGCTTCATTAAACCGGTCCATAACCTAGACCAATCAGGACCCATTATAGGTCCACATGCCACAACAATGATCTTCATCTGCCAAGTCTCAAACATGATCACCAACAACATCCTAAAACTTCACCAGAAGATGCACCAACACCACATATGTAATCCATCAAAGATCTTCATCAAAAGCTCTACCAGTGAAACCCTCGCCGGAACTAGAAACCAGGCTTCTAAGAAAATAGGATAGCATCTGATAACAAGACCAAAACCAACTTACTGAATATGAATATGAGTATCATGAACAAGCCAATTCCATCACCAAATCATATCAGAGCCTACCGAATCATGTTGGATCCAAATCAACCAGAAACCACTCAACCTATCGGGACCAAAAGGGTTCCAGTAAAGCATCCAAATAGCTAGTGTTGGTATAAATGACAAAACATCAATGCAACAAATAATAAAATCCACTAAATTTCCAACAATCTCCCCCTTTGGCATTGATGGCAATACTAGATGTGAAAAACATCTAATTACCAAGAAATGCCAAACAAGTCTCCCCCAATGGAAGGCAACCAACAATCTCTCGCATACAACTCTGAAATAAAGACCAAACCCCTCTTGTGAATAATATCTCTCTAAATCTTTGAATTTCTTCCTTTTTCCTTTTCTTTTCCTATTCTTTTTTACATCAATATCACTCCCCCTTTGACGTCAATGCCAGAAATCTGACAAAAATATCAAAGAAAAAACATAAACCATTGAATCACAGAGTTGAATGCTCCCCCTAAGCAGTAGCATCCCCACATCAGTGTCAGAATGAATAGTATCCCTAATAACGCATACCAGACTAACATTCATAATTATAGGAGAAGATTGGGTAAAAAATGGAAGACTTGTGGTAGGAGGAATGAAAGAAGAGGAGTTTCCTCCTTGACTAACATTCGTAGGTATGGTATTTTTTGTAGAGGTAGCCATGATGTTTGATGCAAATGTGGGAACACTAGCCATAGGAGTAGTCAAGGGAATGGAACAATTAACTTGACTAGGAGGTTGTGTATAAACTAGGGATTTAGTACAACTTTTCATGGGCATAATGTTAGAAGATCAACACCAAGTTTATCACTATGAACCATTCTTTTTAATCCTTCAATCAATGGGAGAGCTTCATTTTTGGGGTATTGTTGACTCATCCATTGTTGGATATTTTCAAATTGATTGTCAATCTTCTCTAGTTGGTCAATGGAAACCCTAGTTAGTGATTCCTCCACACCATGAGAATTATCTAAAGAATAGGGATAAACGAGGACATTTGTAGGATTGGAAGAACCACCAATATCCTCATGGAAAAAGTTATCCAAATTACGCTTCATCTCCTCAGTAATTAAACCTTAGGAAGCCTTAATTCTGCAACTTCTTCTCATGTGGATACTATAGGTTGGACTAATAGTAGTAAAACTCATGCACTAAAGGAGGGAAATTGAAAATTTGAATTTCGGAATCTAAGTTGCAAAATAATTGAATAATGGAAAATTATAGGAAAAATGATCACTCACTTAAATGAAGAAATTGATTGAAAGCACAAAGAGAAATAATGCAACCTCTTAGGAAATTTGAATTTAAAATTATGGCTTTGCTAAAATAACCTCTTAATTTAAAATTAAAATTACCCACTAGGAGATAGGAATTTAAATTTAAAATTAGGGTTGAAAACAACCTCTTAATTTTAAAATTTAAATTGGAAATTATGATGTTGAAACCCCAACTTTTTTTTTGACCTTAGATTGACCTAGAATCAATTTAATTTCACAAATATCTAGATTTTAGTAGTAAAATACCACCAAAACAAGCTCCTGAAATTCAAGGAGAGAAAGTCAAGACTAAGAGGCTGTTAGACAAATCTGATACTGGGAGTAAACTGAGAAGGGGGGGGGGGGTGAATCAGTTTACTATCAGAAATCAGAACTATTGCATATCAAATCAGAGCACAAAGAAACCAACACAATGAAGGATAAAACATGAAAGCACAATACACTCAACACCAAAAAATTTGACATGGAAAACTCAGTAAAGGGAAAAACCACGATGGGAAACCCTACCCACAATCAGATAATACTTCTGCAACAATATGTGAAATAATTACAATGGGGATTGCACTTGCAATTAGGCCAACCGCCTAGAGCTCACTTCTCATAAAAAAAGAGAAGTCTCACTGACCTACAAAACATTGGACTACAATCCAGAAAGAATGAACTGTGAAAGTAGCATCTCCTAATGCTTGATACAATTCCGGTTAAGAACATAACCATCAATCCCACAAACCATCAATATGAAAGTTAAATGAATAAGTCACCAATAAATATAGATCATCAACCTTATGATAAGGTCGGCTAACCCTAAACCCAAAAACCCATAATAATGAAAATTACATTACACGGTATCACCAGACCAATATTATGATTTACATTACATAGCATGGACCTAATTCAAATATCCAAACAATTATATCCATCAAAAATTTTGTTAAGACCAAAATCCAACACGCTTCACCAACTAGTAGAAACCTTTAGTGAAATAACAGAAGGTTTAACTGGATCCAAAAAGTTACACCATAATAGCATACCAGCCAATGCAAAGTCACCAAACACTCAAAATATGATCAAGAAGCACCTTTAGCTTGATAGAAACCGATTCCATAAGCCGGACCAAAATCATCTGACCAAAACATCAAATATCGCTTACCGGTAGAGATAATTGGTACCAGGAAATACCAATCGGGAACATAAGTGATAGTTACCAGAGCACCAAAACATGAACCAACAGAATATGGAAAACATATAACCATCCAGAGTAAGTATCCAGAACTGATTTCAAGGATCTGATAATACCAAATCAAAATCATAGCCAAAACCAAGATGATCACCAAGACTAACTGGGATAGGTCAAACCGGGATACAATGTTGACATCAATGACAACACTTAACCAAATCTAGCATATTGCCAACAATCTCCCCCTTTGGCATTGATGACAATACTGAATGTGAAAAACAATGCCAACAATCTCCCTCAAAGATATGACTAATTTTCACATGAATACCATCTCTCCCCCTTTGACATCAATGACAAAGGATGGATACCAAACCAAAAATATTGAACCAAACAACTGACTACTCCCCCTGGATAGTAGAATCATCTCATCAACCCGGATCAAAGAAAATATTTGATAAGCTTACTGGATTGATGCATTCCTCCATCTCTAAGTCTCTTTCGGAGGGTTGGTAACCCCCAATTGATCTCTGAGATATTCAAAAGTATCTTTAGGCAATTGTTTTGTTAGATTATTTGCAATCTACTCCTTAGTAGACACATAAACCAATCTAACTTCCTTTGCTTCAACCTTTTCGTTCAAGAAATTGTACCTGTTTCTATGCCTGAATGTCATGAATGTATTAAGCTAATTAGCAAAATAAGAATGAATCACCAATTCTCAACTAATTAACAAACAAACAAACATAATCAATGAAAATCAATACGAAATAAAGAATGAATTCAAATAAGAACTCCCTTATTTTTCTTCTTTGCTTCCATTGTGCTTCTCCAATTTGAGTGGTTGGTGGCTCTCAAGTATTGCACCAATTTCCTGCATACAAATACTTTGAAGATTGATTTTGCGATTCTACAAAATCTAGCTTGAATTGATGAAAAGAGGATGAATACTTTGAAGATTGATTTTGCGATTCTATGGTGTTGATTGGGAGATAACTGAAATTGATTGATCAATGAACTCAATTGATTGATTTGTTAACTCATTTGATTGAGTAGTCAACTGTATTGATTGAAGAGTGAGATGAATAGATGGATTACTCAACTCACTTGATTGATTAGTGAACTGAATAGATTGGGGAGATGACTGAATTGATTGATTAGAAGACTGAATTGATTTTGAGTTAAAAAGGATGATTGATGAGTTAACTGATTTGATCAATCAGTTCTGATTTTAGCATGTGTTGTAGGAATTTGAAATTGAATTTGATTTTCATTTTCAATTTGAATTTGGTCCTTCGAATGCTGAAATGCACATGAAATTAACTGAAATTCAAATTTGGGGAAATGTGAATTTGATGATATGAAATTAGATGAAATGAACTGAAATTCAAATTTGGGAGAAATGAAATGAAACTAGATGGAATTAATTGAAATTATCATTTGGGGAATTGGAGGAATAAGTTAATTAATTTAAATAATTTAAATGAAATTATTTAAACTTAGGAAATAGAATTAATTAAATAATAAAGATTATTTAACTAAGGAAAAGGTCATAATTAATTAAATAATTGAGATAAGGTGATTAAAATGATTTGAGAATAGAAATAGAATAATTAGGAGTGTTGAAGGGCGATGATTAGAAGAAATAGTTAGTTTAATCAAATAATTAAATAGATGAATAATTAGTGTAGAATTAATGAGACATTTTTAGGTGTCTACATTTGCCCCTCTTTGAGACAATGTCGAAATGATGTTGTTTCAAAGAAAATGAAAAGAAAAACTGCCCCTGTGATGCTAGGGTATGATGCCCCCTCAGAAAAAGTGGTCAGAAAATTTTGGATCGAAGACCAGTTTTTCGGAAATATGCTAGATAGTGATAATATGAAGTTTAAAAGAGTTTCGATCTCGTTTTCTATGTCTAAAACTGTGTTGAAGTTGGAGGGGTCCACGGGCGTTTATGTTAAGAAACCCTAATTTTTGAGCTTATATATTGAGGATTGGTATGGATTTGAGCTCATTTGCATTTTTTTGTTTTAAAAGAATTTCTTAGAGAGATTAGAGCTTCTAGCCATCCTTGGAGTGAAATGGCAGGTCATAGAGTGAGGTTACATTTATCTGAGCGAGTGTGATCTTATCAAAGACCTCTCGGTACTGGTGGCATGGTGAGTTGCCTGATTTTTTGCCAATTAATGTCTATATTTTGCAAAAAATTAAATCATTTTTTGATGTGTCATTTTTCATGTATGTCGCAATTGAGTATCGATATTGCTGCAATTGACTTAATTATGTCGCAATTGAGTTTAACGCTTCACACTTGATATTTTATGTCGCAATTGTTAACTTTGTGTCGCATTTGAACATTTTGGATCACATTTGATAGTATCGTATCACATTTGGCATAAATATGTCGCATTTTATTATTTTGCTTTGCAATTGGTAATATTGAATCGCAATTGATAATAAAGGCCTTTTTCCTTCACTTTATGCGTCCTGATAGTTTTGATGACATAGTTGACTCATTTTTTATATTTTCCAAATGCAAGCACATTATCCAGTACTTCGTGCTAGGCAGACACAGCCAGATAGTCTTGATCGACGTCATGAGTTGGATGCAGAAAATACTACTTTGTTACAACATGTTGGATTATATTATATAGCACATTTTCCTGAGGTTACGACCAACAGGGCTATGATTACTACTTTGGTTGAGTGGTAGCATTCAGAGACATGTTCTTTTCATTTACCGACTGGTGAGGCATCTATCACACTTGAGGATGTGTGGTGTATTTTACACATTCCGATATCTAGTAGGTGAGTTACTTTTGATCGTGATGACGATATTTTAGCTATGTGTACATTGTTTGAGTGTGAAGAGAAGGATCTACATATCTGTGGTCGTTATGAGATTCGTTGGGATGATTTTGATTATGATGATTTCACTGTTGTGCTTGCTTGTACTGTTGCTGGATTATTGATTCCTGATAGACGTGCCCATGGTTTTCCTGTTGGATGGGGACGTGCTATACATGATATGATTATTGGCAGACGTGTGTTTGCTTGGGGTCCTTGTCTTCTTGCCACTTTGTATCATCAGATGCATGGGATTGTTTACTTGTAGCAGAAATCAGTTGGATGTAGTATTACTCTACTTCAGACATGGGCTTGGGAGCACATAGCTATCTTTCATCCTACATTACATATAGATTGTGAGGCATAAGGCATCGAATAATATCTTGTATTGGCATCATCAGATTGATATCTTACAGTACTTCTCATGGTGTCCTTATCTTACTTGTCCTGGTTGGACTGATGATGCTCATCATCTTCCTTTTTGTCGACAATAGAGATATCTTATTGGTCGAGACGTGGGTAGTCATAGGGTTATTGATATGCATCTTCCTGGTTGTGTGCTCAGACAGTTCGAGGAATACAGGGTATTCCAGATGTGATGACTTATTTTGTTCGCACTACTTGAGAGGTTGGTGATTGGGGTGCTTGTGTACAACCTCATGTTTCTATTGTTGAGTTTGATGTTCTTGCTCCTATTTTCTGGGGATGGCAGCTTGGTGTAGCGGATCCAGGGTCCACAACGTAGTATAGTGTATGGTGGATACAACATAGGCCTATACCTTTGACAGATTTGACAGTTCTAATTGGTGCTCAGTAGATTAGACATGGCAGGGGTTCTAGAGGGAGAGGTGGAGAGGATAGGGGCAAAGGAGGTAGAAATAGAGGAGGTAGAGGTGGAGGAGGTAGGGATGGAGGAGGTATAGATGGAGGAGGTAGGGATGGAGGAGGTAGAGGTGGAGGAGGTAGGGATGGAGGAGGTAGAGATAGAGGAGGTAGGGATGGAGGAGGTAGAGGTGGATGAGGTATAGATCTGATAGCAGTGGTTGTAGGGTAGATGGATAGTGATAGGGAGGATGTGGATATTGGTGGAGAGACTGCATCCATGAGAAGTTCTGATGATAGTGATGAGTCAGGATCAGGGTCATCAAGCAGTGATGGAGATGAGGGTGGGGATGATGGTAATGATGTGGAGATGCCCTAGGCTATAGAGTCTGCCGATATCAGGTCAAGCATTTAGAGGACTTGGTCGCTACTTTGCGGTAGCGGCGGGTGGAGGATAGGGATGAGTATCAGCATGCGATGGAGGATTTGACTACAGAGAGGGATCAGATAGTTGCTGATAGAGATCAATTACAATGGGAGAGGGATGAGAAAGTTAGGCAAACTCAAATCACTATGGATGCATATGATCATTTATTTGGGCCAGTGACGGAGGCTTATAGCCAGGTAGATAGATATTTTGCTGCTGCACAAGAGGCTATTTATTATTGGCAGCTTATGAGAGAGCTATCCCTAAGGGTCAGAGGGAACCTAGTTTTAGTGCTTTTATGGGGATAAGATCGAGTCGATCTACCTCTTGATAGACTAGCAGTGGGGGAGTGATGGGTCCACCTAGAGCATCGTCGGGATAGGCTAGAGCTAGTCGAGATGCACCTACTGATATAGGAAGTATAGGTTGAGAGATTGGATATTGATTTTGATGTTGTAGATACGATGTATTTTGACACATTTTTGTTATATATAATATGTTTTCTTGATGTGCTTTTTGATGGTGAACTTCATGGTCTAATTTTTCCTTATTGTGATGATGCATGTAATATGAATGTGATATCATGTAGTGATTTGATGTAGCTTTATGTTGTGATGCATAATGGTTGATGAAAACTTTATTATGATTATGAACATGTGATGTGATGATGTTTATTATTATTTTGTGTCAAAATGCATGTTGAGGATTTTAGAAGAATTGTTAGTTGTTAGACGTAGAAAATGATCAATCAACTGAATCAATCTTTGTAAGCTAGTTTTTGATGTGATAATGGATGATATGATAGAAATTTTGATGAGAAAGTCTTTATTCGTGGTGCAATACATTATCATTATTGAGCCTTATTATAAAACAATGGAGCTTATTACACCAGGGTATAAGGAACCAAGATGTATAGATATCTCATTGCAAAGAAACAAACACATAATAGACAAGGAATGAACCCTCCATTCTAGGAATTACACTAGGGGTTGAGGTATGTGTGGCATTCACAAGCTAAATGCTCCTATCACAGACACCCACTAGAGCAATTTCCCCAGAACTTCATCGGTTCAAACCACAAATAACATGAAAGAAAGGGATCATGCCCATCATGGCTCCTCTAGTCACTTTTTGGACATCCTTGAGTAGCTAAAAGCAATGATCTTCACAAATTTGATAAAAAGAGTCAACCAAAATAGACAAAACTCAACAGTTAGACTGACTGCGCCTTTGCTTTGATATGTTTGGTGTGATTTTGATAATGTCTGGTTTTAGAAGTTTTGGACCCCGTATAAGACCGATCTGTCTGGTTTTGAGTGTACCGATTCTATTTAAGACAAGATATTGATCACGTTGATAGTTTGATAAATCGATAGATTAGACAGTTGATCAATTTGATTGCAAATGTTTTGACAAGATAGTTGTATCCTTTGTTTAACTTCGTGTGAAGTGTTTGCTGGACATCTGTTGGGGTGTTTGATTCTTGTGAGACAATTTATTGCAAGTTTTAAAATTGATATTTGAATGTTTTTGGATTTTGTGGATCGATATTGATTATTTTTGGATTTTTTCAATTATCATTTTTTGATTTTTTAGGATTTTTTCAGAATCGTTTTTTGATTTTTTAGGATTTTTTTAGAATTGTTTTTCGAATGTTTAGAATTTTTTCAGGATCGTTTTTTAATTTTTTAGGATTTTTTCATAATAGTTTTTTTATTTTTTTAGGATTTTTTTAGTTATCTTTTTTTGAATGTTTGGAATTTTTTTAGGATCGTTTTTTGATTTTTTAGGATTTTTTCAGGATCATTTTTTATTTTTTAGAATTTTTTTAGAATCGTTTTGGATTTTTTTAAGGATTTTTTCAGTTATGCCCCCAAGTGTGCAGACCTTACAAGATGATGCATAATGTGATGGAGATGATGAATTTTTTATATGAGTTATGCTAATGCAGGATGCATGACAAAAATGCAATTCTTATTCGAACAAGGATGAGTGTGTGCGTCTTTCATTCTGAAATGCACTAATTGGATTAAAGGTGTGAAACGTTTCAGAGATAGGAGTTCAATCCATTCTTAAAATACTTAAACCATCCAACCTAACACACTATGTAACCAGGATTTATGAATGGAGGCACGAAAAACTTCTCCATCAATTCTTGAAATTTTGATCTTCTTTTTCTCATGTGTGTGTAATTGAGTTCATTTTGTCCCTTATAACCATCGAAGACCCTTAAAATCCTATGTGGCTAGCTACATGAGTTATTCTAACTTCAAAAGCAACCTGGGTAGAGCTTCACTACCAGCAAGCTTTTAGGGCTCTAACAAGGTTATGCACTATAATCTCTCAAACATTTCTCCATTGCCAGTAGGCGTCCATAGCCCTGATGGAGTTACTTGCATGTTCCCATAGTCAATATTTCTCTTTTTTGTCGCACTTGTATGCGTGATATTTCAGTAATATATCATTTTTTTTTGTTTTGCCTTGAGATTGATATTGGCATAACATTTTTTTCTTTTATTTTCTTTCCATGACTTGTAAGTAATGAGACCTGCTTGGGTATGACAATTATAGCGGAACTGAAGCAGAATATTGGATTTTTCACTAGCCACATGATCAACTAGGTATCTTGTAATGACTTAGAGTTTTTGATTAATGCGTGAGATATAGAAATTGATAGATTTTGGTAACAAGACTTGATAAGGAAACCTCTATCCAACCAAGGATAAATCTTAATCACAATGTGATGTTGAAGATGAATGACTTAGAGACTTCCTAAATATTTCATGAACATGTATCTAGGAAATGAGACAACCTTCGTTCCTTTCAGTGCAGACAGGTGAATGATTCGGACAATCACCATGTTTTTGTTGGAAAATGCACACTCCAATGAGATATTGTAGGTGATTGAAGGTATTTTCATTGATGGAAACCTTACAATCATGTGATACCGATAGACAGACACAAGCACCAACACCGACAGACTCTACACCGGCATACAAAATATCGGCACCAAAAAGGAAGATTACCGACACCCTGGCTGACAACAATTTTGTATTAATGTATTTTGTAATTAATTGTAAAATCTTTTGTAATCCCACATGGCGGATTGTAATATGACTCATATATGTATGAGATCATTGTAGTGATTTTATACATGTTAGGGTATGATGCGAAAGATAGAAGGTAGCAGACCTATTATGCAAATTATTGGATAAGGGTTTATGTATGTAGCAGAACTTAAATCGGTACTGAATTTGGCATAGCAGATGCTAATCTGAAGCAGTAAAAGACATTGGATTAGTATAATCCGTTTTTGTAAGTCAGTGTGACTTCTTATGTAATTGAGCAATGAGCTCTAGACACTTGGCCTTCCTGCATGTGCAGACCCCTATTGTAGCAGTAATATTCTCTTATTGGCCAGTAAGTGAATATTGTGGGTCACAAATCCCACTGAGGTTTTCCCCACACCAAGTTTCCTTGTTAAAACATTGTGTTATGGTGTTCTTTTCATGTTGTGATTGTTATTCTTATTTGTTGCATTATTTCTGGTTTACCGGTACATAGTTTTAATATGCTTTTCATGTTATAAGTTAAGAAAATATTATTACTAGTCAAATACAGATTCACCCCCCCCCCCTCTTAGTATCTTTGGCAATCCTAACAATTGGTATCAAAGTCTGGTCCTCTACTTTCAGAAGCCTAATAGCTTGGGGAAGATCTTGTCACCAGTAGAGATGGAAAACTTGAGAAAGAAATTGGAAACAACTCTTTCAGACTATGATGTAGAAAAGGTGAAGAATATCAAACTTGAGGATGATCTGAAGGTTGCTCAGGATATCATTCAAGAACTTCAAGATAATTACACTATAGAAAGGAATAAAAGAAGAGAACTTTGTGAGAAGATGCAAAAAGAGGAAGATGAAAAGGAAACTCTTAATGATTTGGTAAACAAGCTGAGACAAGATAACTATACAACAAAGAATGAAATGCAAGCTATGACTATGAGGTTTTGTAAAGAAATTGAAGACAGAAAGAAGAATGAAGATGACTTGAATAGAAGACTAAATGATGCTAGAAATGAAAACACAAGACTCAGTCATGAAAATGATATGTTGAAGACAAATTTGATGCACACACAAAATGACAGAACTGAACTCATGAGACAGAAAGGATTCTTGGAAAATGAGCTAACTGTTGCAAATCAACACAAGGAGAAATTCAAGAAAAGTTCAAAAGAACTTGTTGACATGCTGAATAATCAGAAACCTAATGGTGTACAAATGGCCTTGGCTTTGAAGCTGGTGAAAGCTCCGGTACTGCAAACAATCATGATCATAGCAAACTGGTAAGACAACCTAATGCTTACAAATTCAATGGGAAATACTTTAACTGTAACAAGTATGGTCATAGAGAAAATCAGTGTAGATCTAGAAATTATCAGAACACTAATACACCCACTGGTCAATGTTCTAAATGCATCAAAGTTGGTCATAACTCAGAAAATGGTAAAATGAATGTAAGATGTTATATTTGTGGAAGATTTGGACACTTATCTAATCAATGCAGAACACATACCGGCATAGGATATGGGAAATCTATTCAGAAAAACAATGTGACTTGTTATGCCTATAACAAAATTGCACAGATTGCAAAATTTTGTAGAAGCAAGTCCCCACCGGCAAATAACAAAGGTCCTAGTTTGAAAGGTAAAGAAAAGGTTGAAGAGGTAAAGCAAGAATTCTCAAAACAATGGATTAGAAAGTCAGATCAGAATGTTGAAGGGAATACCCCTCCACCAGTAGAACAGAGTATCACTTCACCGACAGGAGACTCTTCATCTAACTGAAAGAAAATCCTTGGGGGGTTTAGCAACAAAATGAAAAACATGCTATTATTCCCTCGACTGATGGTGAGAAGTTAAAATTACTTCTATACCGATAGATGAGTTAAGTTGTGACTTAACCGATGAGCATTAAATGTGGTAGTTGGAGAAAATAACATTATAAAGCAAGTGTTTTGGCTCCTTTTTCATTCACCGAGCATTCAAACCTTCGAGAGCGCGAAAATTCCCAAGCGAAGCCATCCTTAGCAAAAAAGTGAAGCAGTTCATCAAAGCATTCATCCTAAAGGTAGATTGAGGTATTTATAATCATGGTATCTTCATCCACTCCTGAATTTATTGCAAACCCTACTGTGATTGAAGTAATTAAGCACCCTAGACCCGTATTCAAACTAGTTCCTGAAATAGAAAAGAAAGATGATAGCATAGGTGCATTTTCTCAAATTCCTAAGGGAGTAGCATATGTCGAAGGCCCTAGGATGTATATACATTGTCATATAGAGGAACTAGGTGATGATGAGATCAAAAACATGTATAGCATTGTGATTTGTGATGAATCTGAAAATATCAAGTCGGAACATAAGATAGTGGAAATCCTAGGTTTTACTGAAATCCTTAGTGTCCTGGATTTTCCCAAGGATATTATAAGGATTGTGCTAAGCAGAGTTCATGGTGAATTCTTCTGGTTGGATACAATTCATAAAATCACAAAGGAAGCTGTTAAGGAAGTAACAGGGTTACCTTCCATCGGTAGCAGGCCTAATAGAACAAAGGTGGTCTCAAATGACATAGTGATAAACCTAACTGGTGCAACATTCGACAAAAAGGTCTCTAAGGGCAAATGATGTAAAGGACATAAATGTGAGATTTATCAGTATGATCTTAGGCTACAAAGTTACACATGCAAATAGGTTGAACTTAGTTTCTAGCCTATGTATTAAAAGTGCTTATGACATGGTTAATGATAATGCAAGAATAGATGTATGTGAATGGCTCAAAGATGAATTGATAGACAATCTGGGGAAGATTAAAGGAGATAAGAAAGGAACATTCAGATTTGGGAATTTACTTGTTTGTCTAATGTTCTACATAACTAAACAAGTACCTAGTATTGGTGCAAGAGATTTTGGCTTTGACATACCGGTAGGAAAGCAACTATTGGATCTACTAAACAACATGGGAGAAAACAAGGAGAAAAACCTAAATGAATATTTTCAAGCATTGAAAGCTCGATTAGAAAACTAGAGTAAGACTCTCACAAGCTATTGTGGACAAGTATCAAAAAGAAATTTGTTTTGTAATTAAAAAGGATGAAATCTGGATGGAGACAGTTGTCCCTAGAACTATCTGGGTAACTGAAATGGGCTATGAAATAGATGACAATATTATTGAAACTTATGCAAAAGCCCTCCTTGAAGCACCAAAGGAACCCACTGAGAAGGTTTTTGGTAATGCTGAAACAATTGAGAGTGGAATTCAATCTAGAAAAAGGGTTAAAAAGGTCAAAGAAATAGTAAGAAAAGGAACCCGGTAAGCAAAAGCAATTAAGGAAGATGTTTTGAAGCAAACTGGTATAAAGGAAAGTGAGTTGGAAGGACTTCAACTGGAAGCTCATCTTTCACCATTTGGAACCTCCTCTGAGAGTGATATGCCAATAGTATTTAAAAGGGTAGAAAGGAAAAGAAAACCCTCACCGGTACCCTCACCTACACCCAGGAAAACAAGGCAAAAACAACAGGCAGTGAGGCCTCCAGTGAAAAAGAAGTTGACACCTAAGAAGAAAAGAAAGGTAAAACAAGATACTGCTCCACTAGATAAACTTCTAAGTGAAATAACTGAAGATGGTAAATTGAAGAACATCAGCAAAATATACAACACACTATCTATAGATGACAAGGAAAGCTTAGAGAATAGTGTAATCTTACACTTGGATATATATATAAGAAATTTTTGATGGAAGTTGTTGATGAAATACCAAATGATCTTTATAGGAGATTAGAAGCTAGAAGGTTAGCCATCATTGAGCTAGACAAGAAAATTAAAATTGAAAAATTACTTACAGTACATCCAGTCAACTCACCTGATGAAATAGATAAACTAATCAGTGAAGCAAACTAGACAATATTCTCCACTACTCACCGACACGTAGCACTAATGGTGGGTAGAGTAAATGAAGTCTCTGAGGAAACAACAGATGTATGGGATATATTCTTTGTGGAAAAAGAAAAACAGGAAGAATTACTCAAACCAAAGACTATTAAAGTATACCAAAGGGGCAGGGATAAGGGGAAAGGTAAGGTAGGTGGACCTCCAAGCCTGAAAATAACTGATAACTTAACCCCACCTCCTTTGAATACTCCACTGGTAGATACTATAGACAATCAACCGGCTACTGAGAGTATGGAGAATCCATTAGAGGATACAAATCCCGAGTCTGAAGTTTTGTACACTATGAATATAGATACTCAAGAAGTAAATGTTGTGGTTGATAGAGAAACCACTGAGGACAAGAAGACAGATGTGACTACTGAGTCACCAGTTGCAGATGTTGAGGTTGAGGTAAATGAAACTGTAAATATAAACACAGAAAAACCTACTCAGACAGAGCAACCAACAGAGGATACCACTGGTAAACCATTAGAGAAACTGATAGATACAACTAATAAATAGTCAGGAGAACCAGAAATGGACAGTACAGAGGTACAAACAAAGAAACTGGAAGTGCATACAGAATCATAGATTGAGAAACCGACTGTTGAGAGCTCAGAGAAACCTTATGAGATACAGATGAAAAAACCAGAAAAGGTACAGGTTGAAACACAAGTTTAGACAGAGACAGTACCACTGGCCAAAACTGAAAACCCCAAACCTTTGTTTGTAGAAATGCAAACTCAAACTGACCTACCAGAGGTTGAACCAAGCAAGGTGATTACTACAACCGGTAGTATGGCTATTGTGAAGACATTTGGACAAACATCTGGTACTTCTATGGCAGAATTTAGACCTATGAATGTACCTTAGGTCTTATTGGATTCAATAAAGATCACAGAGTGCAATGCACAAGCCTATAAGGCTATTGATGACACAATTCCCATTCTTAAATTGATAGCACCAAAGTGTATTGTAGATAACAAAGATTCTTTAGGTCAACTAGAAACATTGCCTAAGTTCATCACCGGCAACATATTGACTATTGATCAAATAAATGAGGACACATTCAAGGAGAGATTGGTTAAGGAAAAAGAGAAATCCTTTGAGGAAATTGTGAAAAAGAATAAGGAGAAAATGGAAACATTATATCCAGAACTTGGAGAGATAATTCTTGACTTCAAGAAACTGTATAGAGATTACTGTAAAACAAATATCTTAACAGAAGATCTAGACAAGGAAATCAACAAAGCACAAGATAAGATTAACAATATTGCTGACAATGTGATAGGTACATCAGATTCATTTTTGGAGATATAGAAGAAGATTGTAGAACAAGAAGAGAAAATCAAGCAGTTAGAGAAGGACAAAGAAAGAATAAAGGATAAAGAAAAGGAATTGAAATGTAGACTTAGTCCCAAACTAGACTACCTCATTTCTTTGAGAAAAAAAATTTCTGAGGCTCTGGTTCCTGGACTTAAGACACTAGAAGAGCAAATGCACATACTCACCGGTAAAGTGTACAAAACTCAAGAGGCACTAAAAGACAAAAAATCATTTAGTAATGGTTTAAATCTGATTTTGACAAATATATTTCAAATTGTAACCTACCGGTTACAAAAATCTAGGCAGGACTCCACTGACGGCGAATGACAACCTTTGTCATTGATGTCAAAGGGGGAGTAGTAGAGATGAGAAAAATAAAAAAATAGAGCATCTGCTCAGGGGGAGCACACATCTAGTACCATTTTTGGAAAAAAATTTGGACTTCAATTTTTGGATACATTCTTGAATTTTTCTCATGAGTGTTGCCATCAATGCCAAAGGGGGAGATTGTTGGTAAATGCACACTCCAATGAGATATTGTAGGTGATTGAAGGTATTGTTATTGATGACAACCTTACAATCATGTGATACTAGCGGACAGACACAAGCACTAGCACTGACAGACTCTACATCGACATACAGAACACTGACACCAAGAAGGGAGATTACCGGCACCCTGGGCGACAACAATTTTGTATTAATGTATTTTGTAATTGATTGTAAAATATTTTGTAAGCCAACATGGCAGATTGTAATATGACTCATATATGTATGAGATCATTGTAGATCATTTTATATATGTTAGGGTATGATGCGAAAGATAGAAGGTAGCAGACCTATTATGCAAATTATTGGATAAGGGTTTATGTATGTAGTATAACTTAAACCGGTACTGAATCTGGCATAGCAGATGCTAATCTGAAGCAATACAAGACATTGGATTGGTATAATCCATTTTTGTAAGTCAGTGTGACTTCTTATGTAATTGAGCAGTGAGCTCTAGGCAGTTGACCTTCCTGCATGTGCAGGCCCCTATTGTAGCAGTAATATTCTCTTATTGGCTAGTAAGTGAATATTGTGGATCACAAATCCCACCGAGGTTTTTCCCACACTAGGTTTCCTCATTAAAACATTGTGTTATGGTGCGCTTTTCATGTTGTGGTTGTTATTCTTATTTGCTACATTATTTCTGGTTTACCGGTACATAGTTTTAATATGCTTTTCATGTTATAAGTTAAGAAAATATTATTACCGGTCAGATACTGATTCACCCCCCCCCCCCCTCTCAGTATCTTTGGGAATCCTAACAGTTTTATTGATGCAACTATATGAGAATAGATAATGCAATGCAGTAAAGAAATATGTAAATGCAGTTCTGGAATTTGAAATGAACCCACCCTTAGATGTAATATCTTTTTAGGTGCATATTGTTGATAGGATCAGGGATTGAATCTCCCTCCAATTTTTTGCAAATGATAAGTGACATTCCCAATTACTTTCGTTATGACAAACAAACCCAACCAGTTAGGTTCAAACTTTCCTAGTTTTTCATGTTCAACAAGATTTCTTTGATTCTTTAAGAACGATATCTCCTATTTCGAAGCAACGTGAGTTGACTCATTTGTTGTAGCTTCTTCTCATTCTATTTTGGTAGCCATGTAAATGGTTTAGAGTGCTTTGTCATTTTTCATCTACGAATTCCAATTCTTGGAAACATGCTACTCTATAGTTTTCTTCTGAGATTATTTTTTTTAGAGAGAGTCTTAGGGATGGCAATTCTACTTCGATAGGTAAAATGGCTTCTGCACCATAAACCAGAGAAAATGGTGTTGTACAGGTTGTTGTACGTATACTAGTTGAATTTAGTTGGAGATGCCAATCTCATCCACTATCATTGACAACTTTCTTTAATATTTTCAAAATAGTTTTATTTGTTGCTTCAGCTTGACCATTTCTTTGGGGATAGTAAGGTGTTGCAAAATGTTGTTGGATTTTAAATTGTTCATAAAGCTCGCTCACTTCTTGATCTTTAAAGGGTCATCCATTATCAGTCACGATGCACATGGGTACCCCATACCTGCAAATGATATAATTCAGGATAAATTTCACTAATTGTTTTCCTGTTGTGAAAATCATCGGGATTGCTTCAACCCATTTTGTGAAATATTCTGTAGCGGTTAGAATAAACATATGTCCGTTGGAAGAGGTAGGATTTATTTTCCCTATAAGATCTAATCCCCATTGTGAAAATGGCCATGGTGATGTTATTGGCTAAAGATCTTGAGCAAGTGCATGAATGAGATTCCCATGTATTTGGCATTGCTTGCATCTTTGGACATACTTGTAAGCATCTTTTTCCATTGTAGGCCAATAGTAACCTATTTGTAACAGTGTTTTTGCTAGAGCAGGTTCAGAAGAATGTGCTCCACATATTCTGTCATGAATTTCTTTTAAGGCAATTTGTGTCTCCTCCATATCAAGGCATCTAAGTAAGGTGTTGTCTATACTTTTCTCATTTAAAGTATCAACAATGATTGCATTTTTTGATGATTGTCATATGAGTGCCTTTCTTTGATTTTGTGAAAGATCGGGAGGTATATATTGATCATGTAGGTATGCATATATATCTTTGTACCATGGAGACTCAAGTCCTACTATCATATAGACATATTCATTGGATGGTATTTCATAAGCTAGGACAATGAGTTATTCCACTTGAAATTCAAAGTGAGTTTCATCATTTGGCATATACAAGAGAGATCCTATTGTTGCCATTGCATCTGCTACCCTGTTGTGCACTCTCAGAATCTATTCAAATGTGACCTTGGTGAAGTGTTGCTTGTATTCTTCTACCAATTGTTTGTACGGTTGTAAATTATCATCTTTTGTGTTGTAATCATCATTGACTTGATTAATGATGAGTTGTGAGTCTCCAAATACCTATAGATATTTGATGTTCCATTGTAGTGCAGTGTGTAGTCCTACCATCAGGGCTTTGTATTCAACAATGTTACTAGTACAAGGAAAGGTAATCCTAAATGATTTGGGAAGTGAATCTCCTTGATGAGTTATGAATAGAATTCTTGCTCCTACTCCATGATTTGTATGTGAACCATCAAAGAATAATTTCCATTGTGTCTGTGTTGATAGTGTAAATACTGATTCATCTGGAAAATCTATCACCATTAGATGGTTGTCTTGTAAAGGTGCTTATCCAAGTTGGTCTGCTATGATTTGTCCCTGTATAGCCTTTCTACTGATGTATTCAATGTCAAATTTGTTGAGTATCTTGACCCATTTTGCAAGTCTTTCGGTTAGTGTTGCTCTATTCATCCGGTATTTGAGTGGATCAAATTGTGCAATCGGTTGTATTTTATGACTCAACATATAATGTCAAGTTTTGTGATGCAAATACTACTACAAGACATGCTCTTTCTACCTGTGTGTAGTTGAATTCATACCCAATGAGTGTTCTACTATTGTAGTAGACGACTCTCTCTTTTCCTTTTTCATCATGTTGTGCTAGGAGAGCGCTTAAGGAAGAATTTGTTGTAGCTATATATAGTAGTAACGGTTTCCCATGTACTGGTGGAACCAATATTGGAGTGGACAATAGATATTATTTTAGTTTTTTGAATGCCTCATGGAATTGTTGTGTCCATTCAAATGTAACACCTTTCTTCAAAAGATGTTGAAATGGTTGGCACTTTTCTACCAATTGGGCTATGAAGTGCCTTATGGGTTGTAATCTTCCTTGTAGACTTCTGAGTTGTTTGAGTGTAGCAGGTGATGGCATGTCTAAAATAGCTTTCACTTTCTCTGGATCTATCTCAATTTCATGATTGGATACAATGAAGCCCAAGAGTTTACCAGAGGTTACCTCGAAGACACATTTTTTTGGATTTAGTCATACATTGTATTGCTCAAGTCTATCAAAGATCTTAGCCAATATGTTTAAGTGACTATCCCTTGTTTTGGATTTTTCTAGTAAGTCATCTACATAATCTTCCATGATTTTGTGTATCATATCATGAAACAAGGTGGTCATTTCTATTTGATAAGTGGCACCTGCATTCTTAAGGCCGAATGGAATCACATTCCAACAATACGTGCCCCATGGACAAGTAAATGTTGTCTTTGGTTGATCTCTCTGGCACAATTTTGATTTGATTATAACTGGAAAAATCATCCATAAGAGAGAATTTCATGTCCAACTGTTAAATCCACTATAATGTCTATATTAGTGAGTGGAAAGTCATCTTTGGGACAAGCCTTGTTAAGATCTCTGAAGTCGGTGTAGATCCTGATACCTCTAGTATGCTTGGATATCGGGACTAGATTTGAAATCCATTTAGCATAGTCTATAGGTCTGATGAAACCCACATCTAACAATATTTGTAACTCAATTTTGACTAACAAGGATATGTGAGGGTGCATTTTCCCAAGCTTTTGTTTGTATGGCTTTACCCTTGGAAGTAAAGGCAAGTGATGTAAGACTAATTCTGGGTCTAATCCAGGGATATCTGCATAAGACCATGCAAAATTGATGGGTCTTTTCTTAAAGAATGATAAATTTCTTTTTTTCCACTGGGTCAAGGGATTTTGCTAGGTGAATGTTACGAACCTTCTCAGCATCGCCGATGTTGATTTCCTCAGTTTCTTCTACCAGTAATGTTGATTGTTCTTTATCAACAGGTAGGGTAGCTATTATGTGTTCAACTTTATCATCACTTTCATGATTAAGAGAAGAGATTGCTTCTCCAAAATATGTAGTTTTGTCTATATCTACTTCATAGCCAGCTTTGTGATCATTATAAGGAAATCCATCCCTTACACCCAAGAATTCTGCTATAGCTTCGTTATTTTGGAACCAATATAATTGTGGCTCTTCTTGCCCCCATTCAATCAGACATGAATGCATGAGGAGAAAATCTTTGTCTCTTTTCATTTTAGAGGATCCAGATATCATGCATACTTGATTATGATTTGTTGTTTCTTGATCATAAATTGGTGACAGGTTGTCTTGATTGTCAGATGGAAATTCATATTCATGAGAATCTGTGATGCTTTCTATATATGTTTCACCTTATGATTTTGTATCACTTATCTACTCTTGTTCTAGTAACTGAATTTGAGTGGATCTCCTTTGTATTTTGGATACCCTTCTTAAGCCTGGTATTAGTCTTTGCAATCTTGATTCATCTGATTCAAATAAAGGTGTTGAACTTGTTTCTCTTGGCAAAAGTATTGATAATAACCAAGTATTTGGTTCATCTATTGGTGCTAAACCTATATCTGTTGCTATGTTTGCTTGCACAGAGGATTCAGGTATTGTATTGCTGGATGTCTGTGTGGTAGGTTCTTGCAGGAGTTGTCTCATGTCTTCACCATATGATTTTGTGATAGGAGATGTTGGTAGTCTCTTTCTTTTTTGAGGTGGAAAGAAATCCATCTTTGATGATGGCTGGTTTATAGGTATGAAATTTGAGGGTATCTTTGGCTTGCTCAATATATCCAATGTTCGTTGTCTAGCTTCTGTTATTGGTGGCACATATTTATATCCCAAGCCTTGATTCTTTGGATTTTCATGTGGTAAAACAGGTTCTAATATTCCTTGTTTTTGTAGTCCTGACCCTGTGGTGCCATCATATCCATGTTTTTGTAATATCTTGAAGCCATTTCCATATTGATGTAGAGGTATCCTGGGTACTACCATTTCATCCTCCTCTCTATATATCCAGTGATTACTATCTTCATTTAGAGATTCTTCTTGTAGATCTCTCCATCTAATGAAGGAGCAAGAATCTGAATATTTTACTATTTCTTTTCCTTTATATTGCTTCATTGTTGTGTTCCGAGGCTTCCCAAAGGACCTAGGAGAAAATTATGATTGTTTGCCGTCTGATGTGCTTGAAATGGAATATTCTCCACAACCAACTTCTTTAATATGAAAAGAAGATGTAGTTGGTGTATTTCTCTCTGTTTCTTTAATTGATAATGATTCCATTTGTAGGTGAATAGGAGCTTCTTGATTGTTTGGTACTTGATTGTCTAAGCTTGCCCTTAAATGATTACAATGTTGGAAAGGGTTCGGGTCACCATGGACAGTGATCTCTATACCATTGTATGGGAACTTTACACATTGGTGGAAATTTGATGGTACTCCTTGCATTGTATGTATCCATGGGTGACCTAACAACATATTATACCCCAATTCTCTATCTAGTACTTGAAAGGCGATATTTGTTGTAGATGGTCTCACTTGTACTAGTAAAGCCACCATACCTTTGGAAGGACATTCCTCATTGTCATAGGATTTTATATTGATTCTCTTAGTAGAGTCAATATAATTTTCAGAATATCCCAGAGCTTTGATCAAATGTAGAGTGCATATGTTGAGGCCTACGCCACCATCTATTAGTACTCTTCGAATCTTTTTTCGGTAAATGAAATCTTCTAAGTGCAATGGATCATTATGCATGAGTCAGTTGCAGAAACATCCTATTTAGTGAATGTGGCCTTTGAAGCTGACAAGTTTCCTACCATTGATTGAAATGTGTTCTCATCAATGTCCCTAGCAACAACTGAATCTTGTAAGGCTTTATCCAGGACTGCTTTATGGGCTAGGGATATGCGCAACAACTCAAATAATCAAATTTGGGCTGGATTTCTCTTCAATTGATCCACCATATTATAGTTGCTAGTTATTGAAGGCTGGTTCAGAGGTACTCCTTGTAATGTGACTTTCGATCTTCTTGTAATGATGGAACAATCTTTGCTTCTAGGATTCATTGTGATTGTAGGTACCATTTCATGTCCTTCACTTAGTGTGTTAATGGCATAGTTAAATGCTATATTGGTATAATTGGCTGTATTGTCTTGTGCATTAGAATTGGAAGCCTTTCCTTTGTCATGTTTGATAGAAGGATCTTTGAAAATGGTATGATTTATATTTGGTGCTTTATTATCCACTGTAATGTCACCTTGATCTATGAGATCTTGGATGAGGTTTTTCAATTTGTAGCAGATTGTTGTCTTGTGACCCTTATTATGATGATATTCACAGAAGTCATTGTCATTCCACCAAGCAGGCTTAAATGGACTTGGTTCATATGGCCTAGCTTCCAGTAAAGTTATGGCATTTCTCTGTATCAACTTCTTCAATAGGTTCTCCAAGGGGTGTGAAGTTCTTTCTAGGTGCGCTTATCCTTGGAGGCCTTGGATTATTTGACTATAGTATATTGGTGTCATTTGTCTGAGACTGGTTCTTATCAGTTGGTCCTTGTTAAGATATTGTTGGTTGAGCTCTGTTCACAATACGTGCATCAACAACTCCATTGTTTGTTATATTTTTGTTTCTAGACCAAAATTTTGATCTTTCATTACTTGTGCTAGTGGTTGGTCCACTATCCTTTTGGTGTTTTAATATCCCTTGTTCTAATAGGCCTTTCTCACATTTGATGCCTTTTTCTGTTATGTCTTTGAAATTATTTAGGCATTGCATTTGTAATGGATATTTAATCAGAGGCACAAGATTTTCATTAAAAATGTCTACTTGTTCTGCTTCAGGGATGTGACTGAGGCATCTACGATATAGATCTCTCCATCTTTGTAAGAATGTAGCAAAAGTCTCACCTTCTTTTTTCTTTGTTGCACACAAATCCATTAATGTGATTGGATTATCTATGTTGAAGGCAAAGTTGGATATAAATAACTCAACTAATTCTCCCCATGAAGTAATTTTTGGCAGAAGGTGCGAAAACCATTCTAGTGTTGTCCCTCCCAAGATTTTTGAAAATAATCTCATCAAGTATGTATCATTGTGAGCTACTTCAATGCATGTCATGAATAATTCTCTTATATGATCTCGAGGATCTTCTTTCCCTCTATATTTGTCAAATTTTGGCGTTTCGAAATGTGGGGGTAAAGGTAGCATGTATAGTTTTCTATCAAAAGGATAAGGACAAAGATCTTCCATGGTATAGCTCTTTTTATCATTCTCTGCTTGTATACTAGCCATTTTCTTTTGTAGGTTCTCCATTTGTTGAGTCAGAAGTTCTATTTGGGTTATTGGTGTGTTGACTTGATGAATGTTCTCTACAAAAGGAATAGTATTTGAGTACCTTTGAGCTTGTTGAAATGTAGACAAGCTAGGTAACCATGTCCCATAAGTCCCAGCAGGCGGTGTGAAGTATGCAAATTACAGAGTAGCATTTGGCTGAGCCAAGCTTGTTGTCCCTGGATTCATATTCTGACTATTGTAGGTGGAACCAACCAAGACTACTGGTTGAGTTATATTTGCCAAGGTAGTGGTGTGAGATATTGGAGCTTGTAATGTCATATTTGGCATTGCCCATGTTGTAAGATTGGCAATTGGTGGTGTCACTGTTGATTGTATTGAGATTGTAGCCATATTTGCATTTTGAGATATACCTTATGTTGTTGTAGCAATTGTTGCTTGTGTCTACGTTGTAACGGGTAATTGAGGTATATTCTAGTTTAATGTCATACCTTGTGGCATTATTGTTGAAATATCCACCCTTGGTGGTAGTTTGGCTCCATTTTGTACTAAGAGAGTGAGATATCTATCTCTGTCACTATTAATGAGAGCATCAAGAATCATTAATGTTGCAGGATCTTGTTGGGCTGCTTCGAGCTCTTCCTTTGTCAAATTATGTAGTATTTCATCTAGGGAAGGCATCTTGCTTAGGTTTGTTGACATTGTTGCGGGTGTGTAACCCTATGTTTTTTTTTGTGTGGATAGATTCATATTACATGTAGGATTGACGAAGGGGTCGTTGTTAGGATCCATTTGATTTTTTGCCTTTTGAGCATGCGTTAATGGCATGAATATTGCTTCAAAGTGATCTTGACTCTCTAAGATGTGTATGCAAGACTTGGTTAACTGCAACTAAATATGTTTCTATGACACCCTACAATACAAACAACATGATGTATGATGATGATGATGATGATGATGACTTTCTATCTATGATTTCAAAATTCGGACAGGATATTTTTAGCGTATTGCTGGAAAGCTTCAAATTTTGCCTCTTCTTTAATTCGGTTTTCTAGGTCTATGTCTATCTGTACTAACCGTAGCATCCTAAAATTGTGACACTTGCAATTTCGACCGCATTTGGGTCTTCACGATGGCGACGCAACACGCAACCTGAATGGAGACCCCGAAACCTGATTATGACACTGAAAACAGCATTTTCTTGCACCCTGGCCTGAACCTCCTTTGCACCCTACTGTCCCGGGAGGTGGGACTAGGGCGCCCTGGTCCCCCAGGACCATGGCACCCAGCGCCCTGGTCCCTGGGTCCTATTTTGGGCCCAGTCTCTTTTGGACTTCGGGTCTTTATGTTTGTAAATTGGAAAATTATCTTTCCTGGTCGGCCTAAGGTTGGGAAAATCAGTCTATCAGCCCTAATTGACAAGTATATAAACTACATTTTCCTCTTTCATTCGGCATGATGGAAAAAGCGTGGAAACTATACTCAAGCATTCAAGCATTTAAGCATTCCTTTAAGCAATTGATCATTTCAAGTCTCCATTCAAGGCTAAGTGTTGCATTCAAGACAAGGATTCAACCATTGAAGAGGAGATCACTTACAACATACTACTACAACATACAACATACAACATCTATACCTTCGCACATAAGGATACAAACATCCTTACAACAAGGTATTAGTACTTGTTTTACATTACAGACATTTACATTTACAGCATTGCTCATTTCTTGGTTAATTCCAAAATCGGGGTTTGACCTAAAGGAAAACCCCTAATCCCTAACCCCCCAATCGTCTTCGCTTTTCTGTGTGTAGGTTGCAGGTACGTGGCTGAAATTGAAGATTTGGAATCCTTGTGCAGAGACGAACAGATCCCCCTTCGTTTCGCGGATTTTTCGGAGGACCGTGGCGCCGGGCGCCATCATCTCGACAACTTTTGCTCAAATTTGCAGGACAGCGCCGTATCGACATTTTACTGCTAATTCCAGGTCCGCAGCTTCATACTGTATTCCTATCTCAGTTTATAAGTGAATCTTTCTCACTTTCTATGCATTCCTAGCTTAATTCTTCTATCAACATTCTTGACAAAAGAGGGTAGCCTTGCTTTCTTAACCCTTGAAACACATTTAGCATCCAATCTTGCATGGTGTGGGATTGGATCTTGTGGGTTTCAACCCCTCTTTTGAATGTAAAGTCTCTCCCCTAAGTGAAAACCATCAACCCTAGAGTGAATCTCCCTTCTCTCTCCTTGGAGTTGGAAGAGGGGAGAGCAACTAGGGTTCGATCGCGATTTTCCGCTTTACACTAACTTTCAAACTTCTTCATCTATGATAGTTTGGACTATGTTGTATTGGTTTCTATCAATTATCAATTCTTTAGCAAGGGTATTTAAACCGTCAATTATTTCTAATTGAATGTTGTTTGTCCCAAGGTGTGGTTGTTCAAATGGGAATTGATCATTTCCTTTTAGACCCATGCGTTGAAGATTGCTATGTAGATAATGCAGACTCTAAGAATGAACGAATGATACCTAAAATGATGGAAATTTTTTCTTTTTTCTAACACGGTTTGAGGAATGTTTCTATGGTCTTCTCTACCTATTTTCTAATGGCTTCTTTTTGAGCTGCTCTTTGTATCTTTTTCCTTAGTTTCTCATCAAGGCGAACAAACATTTGGATTTCATCATCTATGATGGCCTCAACTGTATCATATTGGGCACAATTGACTCTTACTTCCCAAGTGAGGTTATCTAAACCATCAATTATTTGTAATTGGTCAGTGTTTGGTCCAAGATTTGGATGTTCGAATGGGAATTCTCCATCTCCTCTAATACCCATGGACTTAGGTTTGATTCCCATAATCTGACGCGACACTATTCTTAAGGTACTTTGGTGAAATGACTTGTGTGAGGACCTTGTGTGATGATTCTAATGGAACTTATACATGAATTAAATACCTAGGACCTATGATCACTTGAAAGTTATATTTTCATCAATTTTGAATTTTTCCAAAAGGTTTGGTTCTGACGTTGGTTTTGTTGTTTGCACTTGTTTTTCTTGTTGAAGTTTTGATCTTGTTGAACACTGAAACTTTTGACTTTGTTTTGATTTGTATCTCGCAATGTTTTGAATTTGTTGAAGTATAGAAAAGAGCACATCAGTCACATCAAAAAGAAGTAAACCATGAATATAGAAATTGTTTAGGAAAGTTTTTTAGATTTCCATGAATGTTGGAATCTTTTTCAAGACCCCATTTTCTTTTCCTTGTATTTGGGCAATCCGATATCAGACGGACTCTCCTAATATCAAAAGGTCACAAGTATTATCACAACCCACAACTTGATACTCCGTTAGCTCAAACAGTCACGTCACACCCTAGGGTGCACCCATTTTTTTGCCTTTTTTTCTGAAAAATTAGATCAAAGAAGATTGCTCCTCAATTGGTTTATTATCCTGGGAGATTTATGGTGAGTGTCTTGGGGGTAGATTATTCCCTACCCTTGCACTATGATAAAACAAGTTTTTGGTTACTGACTCGTCTTGGCTTCTAATTTCTATGGTGTTTAGATAGGGTTATGTTCAAGTGGTCACAATCAGCAGCATTTTACACTTCGTTGAGGGAGGTCTCCCAGTCTGTAGAGGTTACGCTCTATAGATTTTAACACACCGTATAGGAACTGAGGGAGGCATAACACCTTTGTGAAAACATGTAACACTTGTCCCACATGATTTTCATCACATACGTATTTGATTATAGTGGCTTAGATTACTTGGCTTTAGTCGTTGGCCACTTAGGTCGTTCCCCTCTCACCTACCTTAATGGTGCCCTAAGGGTAACTCAGGAGGGAAAGCCTTCTAAAGGATTTAATTGCAAAAAATAAAGGAAAGCATGAAGGAAGAGAGTTTGGTTTTCTGATCACCCATTGAAGGGGAGAGCATAATGTTAGGTCCCAGAGACAACTGAGAGGGTGGGGGGCGGGGGGGGGGGGGGAGGTGAATCACTTGTCCAATAAATTCAACCAAAATTAACTTAACCAAAACTTAATGCTTAATATCGATAAACCAAACTTTATGCCGGTAGACAGTTTTATCAGTTAATTGCAGTATCGGTAAAGATTAATGCATGAAATAGAAAGACAACAACATCCACAACACATAACACAAATATTTCTACGTGGAAACCCTGTAAGGGGAAAAACCACGGTGGGAAGCCTTACCCACAATCAAATGACACTACTATAGATATTATGTGTGTACAATATGGATTCTGCACATGCAGAAAAGCCAGCTACCTAGAGCTCATTGCTCAATCACAAAATGAGAGTCACACTGACTACAATTGGATGGTTAAATCTAATGATAATGTACTGCATAAAATAGCATCTTCATATGTTCGATTCAGTATCAGTTCAGTTCCGATTGCCTTCACAAAAACCTTCCTTCAACCTTCAAATGATGTCTGCGTGTATAGCTCTACTTATTTTCGCATATACCTTATTACAATTCTTTTTCCCAATCGCATATCAATCTCACAAATGAGATCTTACATTTATACCATAACCCAAGACCAATTGAATAGGTCAGCTCACTAAAAGATATTACCATAAAATCAATTACAAATAAATCAATATTCGATGCATGATGTTGACTCAATACATTTACAATAATAATAAATCATCTCCATAACGTGTCGTGCTGATCAGGAATAGATATGCCTGTCAGTGCATATCCTAGACCTATTTGTCTGTAACAACAAATATGCAAACCCGAATAAATAAATAACCAAATCACCAAAACCAAGTGATCAAATAATGTCTTCGACATAACCAGGTAGTCTCCAGGTCATTCCAAGTGTTGGTGAGCAATATAATCTATCGGTGAACCAAATACCAGTGATTGTGCATAAGTCTCTGACTTGTCAGTGAACATAACCAAATATCTCCAAGTGCTGATAAGTGTTGACAAGTGATGACAGGTGTTGACATCAATGACAAAACCATATCAACATATCCAAAATACCAACAATCTTCCCCTTTGGCATTGATAGAAACACAAGATGGAAAAACCATCAAAGTGCCAAAATAGAAATGCCAAAACTCAAAAACCAACAATCTCTAGAAATGAAAATACAGATATAGAGAGTAAAGAGAGTAATCAATATCTCCAACAATCTCTCCCCAAAGTAACAATCTCTCCCCCAAGGGATAATGTGTTTTTCCATATCAATCTCTCCCCCTTTGACAACAAATGCCAAAGCATTACAAAAACCAAATTAAATACAAAATACCAACTCATTCAATATACCAACTACTCCCCCTGAGAAGTAGCTCTCCTCATCAAAGCCAGAATAAAAGATTTCTCTATTAATTCTGTCGGTTGATGGCAAACATCAACTATCTAAGTCTCTACCAGTGGGGGTAGGACTCCAAGTTTCTCTCTGAGATATTCAAAAGTCTCCTTAGGCAAAGGCTTTGTAAAAATATCTGCAATCTGCTCTTTAGTATTCACATAAACCAATTTCACTTCTTTTACTTCAACATTCTCTTTTAGAAAATTAAATTTGATAGAAACATGTTTAGTCTTAGAGGGAAATATCGGGTTCTTTGATATATCAATTGGTGTCATATTATCACAGTAAATAGTTATAACTTCCTTGCATTTTACCTTTATGTCCTTCAATATTTGTTTGATCCATAATACTTGTGTACAATTAGTTGTTGCTGCAACATATTCTGATTCTATTGTTGATAGACTTGTACAGCTTTGTTTCTTGTTCAACCATGAAATTAGTCTGCTACCAAGAAAAAATGCTCCGTCGGTGGTGCTTTTTCTGTCATCCAAATCTCCTGCCCAATTAGCATCTATGTATGCACATAAATCAAAATTTTCATCTCTAGGATACCATAAACCAAGATTTGTAGTAGTTTGTAGGTACCGAAAAATCCTTTTCATTGCTGATTCATGATTTTCTTTAGGATTACTCTGAAATATTGAAACAATACATACTGTATTCATAATATCAGGTCTTGTTTGTGTCAAATATAGTAAACCTCCTATCATAGACTTGTATCTAGTCAGATTAACAGTTGTTGATTCATTCTTCAAAGATAATTTATCAGTTGTAGTCATAGGTGTGCTTACCGGTTTACAATTTTCCATGCGAAATTTCTTTAGTAATTCCTTCAAGTACTTAGATTGACATAGCAATATACCTTTATCAGTCTGTGAAATATACATTCCTAAAAAGAATTTTATCTCTCCAATCATAGACATTTCAAATTCTTGCTACATTTTGTTAGAAAAGTCTTTACACAATCCATCTTCTCCTCCAAAGATTATATCATCAACAAAAACTTCAATAACCAAGATGAAATCATTAGTCAACAATTTTCTGCAATCTCTTGTTAAAACATATATATGCCTTTCTCTTAGATGAATAACCAAGAAATATTCCTTCATCACTTCTAGGATCAAATTTGCCAATATACTCATCTCTTCTAATATAGCATTTACTTCCAAATATTCTAAAATATTTAAGAGTAGGAGTATTACCGAACCATAGTTTATGAGGGGTCTTACCGGTTTCACCTCTGATGTGAACTCTATTGAATGTATAAATTGTTGTATTGACCGCTTCTCTCCAGTATATATGAGGTAGATTTGCTTCTGATATCATACTTCTGGCTGCATCCAGGATAGTTGTGTTTTTCCTTTCCACAACTCCATTCTATTGGGGTGTTCGGGGTGTTGATAGCTATCTTTTGATCCCATTCACTTCATAGAATGTATTAAATTCCTTAGATGTGAATTCACCTCCTTGATATGATCTCAAACATTTGATTTTCTTGTTGGTTTCATTTTCTACCATCACCTTGAATAGTTTGAATTTCCCAAATGCTTCAGATTTCTCCCCGAGAAAATTAACCCAACACATTCTAGAATAGTCATCAATAATTAGCACAAAATACCTATCTCCTTATATACTTCTAGTTCTTGCTGGACCACATAAATCAATATGAATTAAATCAAGAACATTGTTAGATTTTTCTAGAATACTCTTGGAAGTTGCTCTAACTTGCTTTCAAATTGACATTCCTTACATACCAGATTGTGAGGTTAATTCTTTCTCAACTAATTGACCAACACTCAAAAGATTATGCTTCAAACCTTCAACATAGTAAACATTATTAGTATTGTGCTTACTATCAAAAGATATAGTTCTTTTTCCTTTGATCAAACAAGCTTTATCATCTCCAAATCTTACTAGACCTCCATTATATTCCTGAAAGGTTTAGAATTTATTCTTATCACCAATCATGTGATGTGAACATCCTGAATCAATAATCAATTCATCCTTATCTTCAAATTTAGCTGCCAGGGCCTGCTCTATCGGTTGAACAAAAGGTGTCGGTTGATCTTCTGTTATAGCAACAAAATCCCATCCATTGTCTATCGGATCTTCATCAGAATCATTAGTAACTCCTTCATCAATATAATAAAAATATTTGTCTCTATTCTTCTTAAACTTGTATTTTTGATAGTCAGGGTTAGGCTTATATGTTCTTTTAGCTTCTTCTCTTAATCTTACATGTCTATCGGGACATCTAGAAGCCATATGACCAATCTTATTACAATTAAAACATTTTAAGGGTGCTTTACCTTCATACTTACTTCCAATTGGACCTTTAGGCATTTTCCTTGCAAATAGTGCTTCAAGTGCTTCAAGTTCTTCATTTTCTCTCCTGTTTTCTTCAAGTTCTCTTGCATAGAAGACTTTCCAATCAGATTTATCAGATGATGATGATGATGTTGCAGTTGATGATGATGCCTTGAAAGCTAGATCTGTCTTAATAGTAGTAACAGGACCAAATTCCTCAAGCTCAAAAGCTGAAAGTTTTCCAACCAAAGTGTCTCTAGATACTGATGCATTGGGCATTGTTCTCAATTCATTTATAGCAATAAATTTCATTTTATATGTCAGTGGCAAAGCTCTTAAAACTTTAGAAACAATCTCATCTTCACTTAAGGTTCCTCCACAACATTGTATACCCAAAATAATTTCATTTACTCTTTCCATAAAAGTAGGAATTCTTTCTTCTTCTTCTTCTTCTTCTTCTTCTTCCATTTTCAGACTTTCATACCTGACCCGGAAGCATTCAAGTTTTTCAATTTTGACTGTGGAATCTCCTTCATTTAATGTTTCCAGTTTGTCCCAAATAGCTTTAGCAGTAGATCTATCTGACAATCCCATGACTTGCTGATTTGATAATGCACTCAAAAGTGCTTCTCTTGCTTTGAAGTCATTTTCCTCATCTTTAGCCAAGTTAGGTGGATTAGGTTGACCTTGAGTAGGAGCAATATAGCCATTCTTTGTAACATCCCATATTTCCTTTCCAATGCAATTCAAATGTGTCTCCATCCTGATCTTCCATATGCCATAGTTAGTTCCATCAAGTTTCAGATTGTCCTTCTTGAAATAGTTAGAAGACATTCGATCTCCTCAAGCTGTTAAACTTCTGTAAAAAGAAGACTAGGGTCTGATACCAATTGTTAGGTCTCGGGGACAACTGAGAGGGGGGGTGAATCAGTTGTCCAATAAATTCAACCAAAATTAACTAAACCGAAACTTAATGCTTAATATTGATAAACCAAACTTTATGTCGGTAGATAGTTTTATATGTTAATTGCAGTACTGGTAAAGATTAATGCATGAAACAAAAAGACAACAACATCCACAACACATAACACAAATATTGTACGTGGAAACCTTGTAAGGGGAAAAACCACGGTGGGAAGCCTTACCCACAATCAAATGATACTTCTGCAGATAGTATGTGTGTACAATATGAATTTTGTACATGTAGAAAGGCCAGCTGTCTAGAGCTCACTGCTCAATCACAAAATGAGAGTCACACTGTCTACAATTGGATGGTTAAATCCAATGATAATGTACTGCATAAAATAGCATCTTCATATGTTGGATTCAGTACCAGTTTAGTTCTGATTGCCTTCACAAAAACCTTCCTTCAACCTTCAAATGATGTCTGTGTGTATAGCTCTGCTTATTTTCGCATATACCTTATTACAATTCTTTTTCCTAATCGCATATCAATATCACAAATGAGATCTTACATTTATACCCTAACCTAAGATCAATTGAATGGGTTGGCTCACTAAAAGATATTACAATAAAATCAATTACAAATAAATCAATACTCAATGCATGATGTCATCTCAATACATTTACAATAATAATAAATCATCTCCATAATGTGTCATGCTGATCTGGAATAGATATGTCCACCGGTGCATATCCTGGACCTATTTGCCAATAACAACAAATATGCAAACCCAAATAAACAAATAACCAAATAGCCGAAACCAAGTGATCGAATAATGTCTTCAACATAACCAAGTAGTCTCCAAGTCATTCCAAGTGTCGGTGAACAATATAATCTGCCAGTGAACCAAATACCGGTGACTATGCATAAGTCTTTGACTTGTCGGTGAACATAACCAAAGATCTCCAAGTGCTGATAAGTGTTGACAAGTGATGACAGGTGTTGACATCAATGATAAAAGCATATCAACATATCCAAAATACCAACACATAATACATATCTCCTTGAAGACATAAAAAGAAAAGTTCTTTTTTATCCTTCCATTGCAATGATTTTCTATTCTAAGTGGAGATGTTGCTCCACACAGACATGGTGTTCATTTTTTTTTAATAGATTAATAACTACAGAGGGGCAACACCCTTGTATTAATCAAAACTTGAAAAATACATAACTAGTTCATAAAGAGTCGTAGGGGGAGAGAACCAATAAGAAAACCCCCTACCATTGCTCCAATAGTAAATACAAAAAAGCCAGCCACACTGGTCAAGATACTAAAAAGCTAGGAGAAAACAACCAGAGGAGAAAAATGTTGGTTGAACCAAAGGCCTAAACATTATATGAAATTGAACAAGGAAATTAGGATTCTTCTGTATTTGAGTCTGGGTCCTTAGTATCAGGAGCAAGAGAAGCAACTACATCCAAAATTACCGAGAAATCATTCCTGCAAGCTGCGTGGGCCAATGATTCTGCTTTCTCCCTGGGGTGACGGTCATCATCAGGGAATCCACTCTTCTCCACTACCAAGCCCCCAAGAGTTGCCTTCAACTATGTCATAGTTGGCCGTAATACCATGGTCTTCTCTACCCGAAAGCCCTTCCTCCTGGATATAGGTGCTTCTCCAGGCAGCCATGAAGCTAGGCAGTATACCAACAATCTTGCAGAGGAACTCAATATTTTTGGTAATAATAGGCCAGGAGGCTTCCAAGGCATTGAAGTCAAGAGAGCTTACTATCTCCATTTTCCACACCTCTGCACCATTTCCCAAACTCATATAATAATTTTGGGGAAAGGGCAATCTGAGATTGCCATCAACATTATCCAATAGTGCATCAATTTTCCCAAGAAATCAATGCTCAAACACCATTTGGGTGAGAAGCTTCGCCCTTTGCTTGCTGGTCCCCATATAGAGCAGCATGGCTAGGAAGAAAGTCGGGATGTCTGCATTAGTTCTGTATCTATGGTATGCATTAAGGAATTCCTCCCCCAAAATTCTTTTAACACAGTGTAGAATCAAAGGGTGACTTGAGGAGAGAACCGATTGTAGGCGCTTATCAGAGATTTTGCCTAGGAATGCCATTTGACGGTAGGTTGCCTCCAACAAAATTGGTGTTTCCATTGTGAGCAATAGAGAAAGAAATGGGAAGAGTTTGATATGTTAAAAATAAGCAAGTCATCCTTTATTTATCTCTCCACCTCATAAAGGTTGAGGAGCTTAAGGGCTGAGCTAAGCGAGCCAGATTACTTCACACAAACAAGGTACATCTTAAGCATGTCAAATTAATCGCAAATGATTGCCTCTTTGATGTTAGTCATCATTTGTCTTTACCATATCTAAAAGTAATGATGCAAATTAGATATCTTTTGACAACATCTAAACCGAAGCTTGAGTTAATGACCTTGGTGGGATCATACTACTGAAACCATAAATAATACCGGTTGGGGATAGTCAAGAGGTCGGTAAGAATACATCTCCCAATAAGAACAACCAACTAGTAGGGGCCAATGCCATCAGGGGCACAAACATCCCTTCTTAGAACAAGATCGGATGTAACACTTCAGCCATAATAATCACCATAATAAAAATGTAGATGTGCCTCCATCCAAACAGGGTGTCTGGAGAGAGAACCAAATGCAGCCGCTTATCATAAATCTGCTAGACACTTCTTCTTGTAGCATCAACAAAGGCACTGGAGTAACTCCGAAGAGATCCTAAACCGGAGTGTACAAATTATCGGTTGGGGGGAAAGGTGCAAGAGGCCTATGTAAACGTCGACAACACCAACCGGTAAAGATCGAGTAGCCGGGACTAATACCCCAACTGGTAGGAGCCAGAAAAATCACTATGAAAGGGAGACCCATACCCGGTAAGGGTACATCCCTCAAGTTGTACTCCCGACCAGTAGAGACCAAACTTCGGGGAACCAAAGCGGTTCATTCCTCTACCAAAATAAATGCAGCATTAAACCATAATAATTGCTATTATCAAGATTTACCTATGCCTGAGTCGAATGCCCGGATCAAGACCACCGTTAGCAATCACCATCTTAGATAGTCTGTCTGCATCCACATTGCCTTCTCTATAGATATGGCTGATCCAAAAATCTTCAAAGGTCTCAAGTAAACCCACCATAGGTCAAAGTGATAGGTTGAGATGCCAACTGGGGGTATGGTTATTATGAATAACATTGATAACATTTAATGAATCATCCTCCAAATGGATTCTTTTTATCCCCAACTTAGCCCCCAATTGCAAACCTCTTAATGTCACTCAGAATTTAGCCTCATTGTTAGTGGCCAGACCGATGTATTTAGAAATTTCCTTAATGTAGATGCCTTCACAATCTCTAATACAACATCCAATACCACTATGCCCCGGATTCCCTACAGAGGCACCATCGAAGTTAATCTTATGCCACCTTGGTTGCTTCCCACTTAACATTCAATCTTGGATTAACCAGTATCTCAGGATTACCATTACCGAAAAGCAAGGGGATGGTCAAATTTGGGAATGAAAGCTTTAACTTCCAATCCTAGTCATTGTATATATTCTTTTTCAGTGATTTGGACTTGGTCGCTTCATTTAGGAGCTCAACTAGGTGGTTCTCAATTTTCCCACAGAGGGCTAACTAGCCCATCTCTCTATCTTGGAAAATTATTCAATTCCTTTCTTTCCAAATTTCCCAAATCATCAGTGAGGGAAGAATGACAAATAATTCCCCAAATAATGCCTTGCATTTTGATTTAGACCATAGTAGAAACCAATCATCCAAACCTTTCGGAAAAGGGCATACCAGATTTAACTTAACCATAAAATGCCACCAATAGTTGCTGGAGAAATTACAGTGTAGCAAAAGGTGATCAATTATTTCCTCTTGATTCCGACATAATACACATCTACTAGGCCCATTAATACCTAATTTAAGGAGTCTTTCATTGGTTAAGATTTTCCTCTGAAAAATCCATCCAAGCAAATGAACCTGCTTTAGGAAGAAGATGTTTGTGCCAGAACAACCTAACCGGCCAATCCTTCTTATCTACTGCAACTTCTTTTAATTTATAGCCAAAACATACCTTATACTTACCATCAGAAGAGCCACAAATTCTAATGATGTCCTCATCCGGGGATGGATGAATAATTCAATTCTTTAGAATATCGGTAAGGTCTTTCTGATTTTGGGCTAAAACAAATGTGTCTAGAGAGTTCCACACCCATTTGTCCATACCCTTCTCCTTAATTGAATGACCATAATCACAGACCTTGTGACCCCAAAGCTAGAAATTTTCTCTCATTATAGGTTGAAGAATGGGGTTATGACACAAGGCTTCATTGCCACTCCAAGAATCCAGCAAGAAGGATGCATTCCTCCCATTTCTGACATCCCAAGTGACCTGATTGCTAATGATCTCTCTGCACTCCAGAATAAAATTCCAAATGGTCAAGCCCCTGGGAGGGTTGGTAACTGTGAGAATCCTTTTAGGCTCAAGTGAGTCCAGATATTTGTGTTTAAGGATTCTTGTCCATCTCTGATTACCGCCTCTACAAATTTCCCACACCAATTTTGCACCCATAGCCAAATTCATAATAGAAATCTGTCGAATGCCAGCACCTCCAACATTTTTTGGTTGGCTTATTTTAACCCAGGCAATAAGTGGAAACTTCCCTTTATCATTTGATCCATTCCAAAGGAAATTTCTCATTATGGTGACTAACTCATCTTCTATGGCAACCGGTAACTTCATGCAAGCCATCGAGAAAACCGGTAATGCAAAGAGCACTGATTTTATCATAGTAAGCTTGTCGGCAGATGATAACCACTTCCCTTTCCAATTTTCAAGCCTAGCTTTACATTTCTCAATAAGATGTGTCCAATAGAAAGTCTTATTGTGGCCATTAAAAAGAGTAGTCGCAAGGAATTTACCTGGAACGTTTTCCACTCTTAAATTAAGGATTCTTGATAGGACAACTTGTATATTCGGCATCCTGTTGATAAAGAAAACTTCTGACTTGTTCCAATTGATTTTGTGCCCTGAAGACTTGTAGTAGTCATTCAGGCATGTATTTATTATCCTTGCCTCTCTTCTGCTAGAGGCACCAAAAAGAATAGTATCATCGCAAATTGCAAGTGGTTTGAATGTTCAACTCCCGTAGCCACATTGACACCCAACCAGTGACAATCACGGTGAAGAGATTTAATCATCCAACCTAAAGCTTCAGCCATAATTATAAACAGAAATGGCAACATAGGGTCCCCTTGGTGAATGTCTTTTGTTGAAGGGAAGAAACTATGAGATGAACCATTAACCAAAACTGAGAATTTGGGGGTTGATAGACAATTCTTGACCCAAGTGATCCATTCATTATAGAAGCCAAATTTTGTCAATACTTCTACAAGAAATTCCCTGTCCACCATATCATAGACTTTCATGATATCCAGCTTTAATATCATACAAGAAGCTTTAGTCTTCCTAGCAGTGTGGAGGGTTTCATGAGTAGAGATGATGCCTTCAACAATAGAGTGACTAGGGGCAAAGCCACTCTGTTCATCTGAAATAATATTTTTTAGAAGAGGTTTCAGCCTATTAGCAATGATCTTTGTTACTATTTTGTAAACTGAGTTGCATAAAGAAATTGGTCTAAAATTGCCCATTTGCTGAGGGTTCTTCTTTTTCGGTACTAAGTCTAAAAAGGTATGATTGATGGCTCCCAGCATAGTCATTTTTCTCCTAGATTCTTCTACCTCTATGTGCAGATCCTGGGCAATAATGTCCCGAAAATGCTGAAAGAAGGACACAGGAAAATGATCAGGGCCTGGAGTCTTATCAGGATTCAACTAGAAGGTAACTTTCCTGACTTCTTCTAAGTCAATAGGTTTGAAGAGCTCTATATTGTGTCTTTCAGTAATTAAAGGAGGGATTGCATCTAGAATTCTATTTCTTGCTTTCTGATCATTCTAACAATTGCCATTCATCAGAGATTCAAAATGTCTTACTACTTCTCAAGAAATATCCTCATAATCTCTAGCAATATTACCATCCGGTTTTACCACCTCCGATATTCTGGACCTGGTACGATTGGTATTAGCCGATATGTGGAAGAACTTGGTATTTCTATCACCATCCTTGAGCCAAAGTTCTCTGGATTTCTATCTCCAGTGAATTTCTTCATGCCAGAGAATTTCATTTAGCTCAGACTTGAGAGAGATTTTCCTTTGGAAGAGTGCTTCATTCATGCCTGACTTAATGACAGAATTGGAAAGATCCTCCAATTCTATCATAACCCTGAGTTTCTCTATATGGATGTTTTGGAACTAACTCAAATTCCACTCTTTGATTTTGATCTTAATATACTTGAGTTTCTTATTTAGCTTGAACAACCTTGAGTTGTTTTCGAGAACCAGTTCATTCCACCATGCTGCTATTAGATCATGTAGATCTAGCACTCTAAGCCACATCGACTCAAATCAGAAAGGATGGCCACCCTCAGAAAGTCCTAGAGACACATTAAGGAAAATAGGGAAATGATTTGAACCTATAAGGGTAGAATAGTTGATTCAAGAATAAGATTTTGAGCTAGCCAATCACCAGCCACTAGAAACCGGTCAAGACGTTCTGCAATTTTAGTGAAACCGGTATGCCTATTTGTCGATGTAAAGGTACCATTCTTCAAGGCAACATCCAATAACTAACTCTTATCAACAAAATCCTGGAAATCTTTCTGAGCCATACCAATCCTCTGAATACTACCCTTCTTTTCATTACTTGCCAAGATAGCATTGAAGTCACCTGCAAACACACAGTTGCCCATAGTGATATTTTGGAATCTGTTTGACAGGAGTGCCCATAGCTCACATTTTTCATTAGTAGTAGAAGGTCTGTAGATACTAAAGAGATTGATACTCTCATTTTTACATAAACTAGTGACCAGACAATGCTGCCAATATTTATCTTTGCCAAGGAGAGTGATTTGAACATTCAAAGGGTTCCAGATTATTCCCATGCCCCTAGAGGCTCCCTTGGATTGCCTTAAATGACCTTTCCATTGTTTCCATAATTTTTTTTTTTTCAATCTTAGGCTGACTCCATTTAGTCTCCTGTAATACCCAAATATTCCCCTTAGTCTCATCAATCTGGCGCTTAATTAAATGCCACTTGTCAAGGGCATTAAGGCCCCTGACATTCCAGGATAGTAGTTTCATGGAGCCTAGGGAAGGGGGTTCCCCTTCCCTAAGTTAAGCTTGGATTTCCCATTAGCTGCACCTATGATTATCAACAGTTTTTTCCTTTATTTGAGCCCCCTTTTACCCTTTGGATGGAAGTTTGGTACATTAATATGTGACTCAAACTTCCCAAACCCTTTTGCAGTATCATCCATTATAAGGTTGGCAACCGGTTCAATATCTTCTTCCCAGTCTGAGGTAGAGGAAACAATTTCCCCTTCTTCCAAGCCAATGGTGAAACCTTTCTTGCCTGGATCATCAAAGGTGATTGGACCATCTGGCAGAGGGGGAGTAATCTCATCCTCCATCATACTAAAATCATTGGTCTTATTGGGTACTGAGGAAAGAGTAGCTGCAAACTCTGTTATAATATCCTTTTGAAGGGTTTTAGCATCTTCCAAAAGATTTAGTAGAGCTTGAGCACTTTCACTATTGGTAGAAAGGGCCTGTTGATGGCTAGACACAACAAGAGGAGAATAAACAATAGGATTATTCTTTTCCATCTCCTTCATACTGGCCACCAAGAATTGCTTAGCATCATTTACTTCCCAATTTTCTGTATTCTCCTTGAATAACTTCGTGTCAACTGGCTTAGATTGCACACAAGCATAACTTTTAAGGATAGAGGCCGATACTTCACAATCAAGATCTATGTGCTCCCTTAAGAAGCATTTGGGGTAAAGGTGCAACTGTTCTTCCCTATCAATCCTTTGAATCCATACCTCTCCAACCCCAATAATTTTGACTTCTTCTAGGATTTTGGAGATCTGGTCGGTATTAATACATATCCTGATAAAGCTACCCCACACCCTATCCTCCAGAATATTGTCCATAGAAACAAAAGTGTCAAGCTCTTTGCAGATATCTTTTATCATCTCAATGTGCCAATAGTCTGATGGGCAGTTATATAACCTTAACCAGACTGTGTTTTCTGGTAGGGTATGGAACTAGGGATTAAAATTTGGTTTCCAATCAATGATATGCACCCCAATCCCATTCAAAGTATAAGGACCTTTATTTTTAGCATTAAACATGTCTTCATTTTTCATAAACTCAATCAGATAATAATCATTTGAAAGGACATTAAAGTTAATGTTCTCTCCCCATTGTGATCTACACCATTTCTCAAAATTTCCCCTTAACCATTTGCCACTACCCCATTTGGTAAAGAAACAAAAATCTTGAAGATTTGACCTAGCCAAATTAATCTTATTATCATCCAAAATAATAGTGGGTCTCGAAGTTTTCCTTACCAGTTTGTGGATGGTTGGATGAGTCGATGGATTGTATCTTTGCCAGTGTTCATTTTCCAAACTCGATCCACATTAGATCGCTGGTTTTTGGCCGAGGCAGTGGACCGCTAGGCCTCAGCACAATCGACGCGTGAGGTTTTGTCTTGCCTAAACCTCCCATTCCGAAATTTATTAGGGTCATTACCCATAGGGGGTTTAAAACCTTTCCTATGACAATTATGAATGTTAAGTTTTCTTGAGTTTGATAGAGAGGGATTAGGTTTTAAAATTGACTTCTAATTGTGCGCCAAATCAAAAGCAGGAAGCTTCCCATTTCAAAACCAACCATCATTGCTCCATGAGAAGCCATTTTTCTTCTATGCCTGTGGGTTTATTGGCCTGAGATTACTATCTGTGTAGGGGTGATTAGCATCTGATTTCCTCTGTGGTCCAGGATCCCTACTACCTCTCATCACAGGATTAGGTACATCCACCTTCCATGGTCGGCCTGGTGATTGATCTTTCCATGTTGTTGTTTTGAGCACTGGTTTCTTGCCGATCGTAAGGTTTCGTATTGCTTCGATTGGAAAAGATTCGTCTACTTCATCACTCCAAGACCTAAACATCCCTTGACCCTTGCCATAGATCGGAGCCCCAACAATCTACTTGCTAGTTTGAAGCCTGCTATTGCTGCTACCATTGCTGAATTTGCCACCTTCGCTCACCATCTTTCTCTTAATCTTACCCCAATTCTAAACCTACATGTTTATTAATCAGAGTAATCACATGGTGTTCATTTTAACTAGCATAGCAATGATGAAATTTATTTTGTTCTTTTATTAAGGCACCAAAAAGAAGTGTTTCTAGGCTACCCCAGTAGAAAAATAATAATGTTAGTCAACACACAGTGGGTTGTCCAGCCTAATTTTCCAATTACAGAGTTCTGTCTTTTCACAGACAGAAAGATATTCTGGTAAAAACTAGAATTGTAACAAAACAGAAAATGAAAAACTAAATCTATCAAATGCGACTAAAATACTAATCAAATGCGAATTGATATCATATCAAATGCGACATGATAAACCATCAATTGTGAATTATTGTGTAAGCAATTGCGACATGATGACTGATCAATTGCAATATGATGTGATAGCAATTGTGACTTTTTTCTTTTTTCTTTTTTTTGAAATTTATTTATTGATTTATTTTTTTTGAACTTTTAATAGAGAAACAAAAGATAGAAGAATTATTTTGCAATGATATTGTTCCACACTATGCAAGCCAACACATCTATTTCGTCAAAGAATTTTTATTTGGTTAAAAAGTGATGGATGGTTTTGTGATACTGAGCGATCTCCTCTTTTTCTTTGATCTCACGGAGCTCCCGTTCAGCCTTTAGAAGTCTTTGATAAGCCTTTTATTGTCTCCTATTCTTCTTTGCCTTTCTTGCACCTGAAATTTGGAATGTCACCTTTCCTGCCATTGGATTAGATACATTTTATGTGCAGAAATCAACTTTTCCAGAATTCGACAAAATTTCAAGGTTAGATGCGCAAGACAAAATCATTTAAAAACGACACAATTTTTTTTGAATTCGCAATCTTTTAGAGAAATTGCGATCCATTTAATCAATTGCAATATGATGTCTAATCAATTACGATATGATGTCATAGCAATTGTGATATGTTATTAGCAATTGCTAAGTTTTGTGTATGCAATAGCGATATCCAGTTTCCTGTGCATGTACGGATTTGCAAGTTTTGTCAAAACAGAAAAATGAAGGTTAGAGTAAATTCACGTCGGGTTCACCGTTTTTTCTATGCCTGAATGTCATGAATGTATTAAGATAATTATCAAAATAAGAATGAATCACCAATTCTCAACTAATTAACAAACAAACAAACATAATCAATGAAAATCAATACGAAATAAAGAATAAATTCAAATAAGAACTCCGTCATTTTGCATCTTTGCTTCCATTGTGCTTCTCCAATTTGAGTGGTTGGTGGCTCTCAAGTATTGCACCAATTTCCTACATATAAATACTTTGAAGACTTTGATTTTGTGATTCTAAAAAAGCTAGATTGAATTGACGAAAAAAGGTTGAATTTATAGATTTTCAACACAAAGGGTGTGAGAAATAGAACTCAAGTGTTGATTGGGAGATAACTGAAATTGATTGATCAGTGAACTCAATTGATTGATTTGTTAACTCATTTGATTGAGTAGTCAACTGTATTGATTAAAGAGTGAACTGAATAGATGGATTAGTCAACTCACTTGATTGAAGAGTGAACTGAATAGATGGATTAGTCAACTCACTTGATTGATTAGTGAACTGAATTGATTTTGAGTTAAAAAGGATGATTGATGAGTTAACTAAGTTAACTGATTTGATCAATTGGTTCTGATTTTAGCATGTGTTGTAGGAATTTGAAATTAAATTTGATTTTCATTTTCAATTTGAATTTGAATTTGGTCCTTCGAATGCTGAAATTCACATGAAATTTACTGAAATTCAAATTTGGGGAAATGTGAATTTGATGATATGAAATTAGATGAAATGAACTGAAATGAACTGAAATTTGAATTTGGGAGAAATGAAATGAAATTGGATGGAATTAATTGAAATTATCATTTGGGGAATTGGAGGAATAATTTAATTAATTAAAATAATTTAATTGAAATTATCTGGGAAATAGAATTAATTAAATAATAAAGATTATTTAACTAAGGAAAAGGTCGTAATTAATTAAATAATTGATATTTAATTAATAATTGAGATAGGGTTAACTAATTAAAATGATTTGAGAATAGAAATAGAATAATTAGGAGTGTTGAAGGATGATGATTAGAAGAAATAGTTAGTTTAATCAGGTAATTAAAGAATTGCTTAATTAAATAGATGAATAATTAGTGTAGAATTAATGAGACATTTTTAGGTGTCTACAATATCTTTATGGAAATGTGTTTTGATTTGGAATGAAATACCAGATTCTTTGACACATGAATAGAAGCAGTGTTATCACAATGAATAACAATAGGCTCATCATAACTTACCCTTATATCTTTTAACATTTGTTTCATCCATAAAACCTAAGTACAGTTGGTAGCAACAACTACATATTCCGCTTCAACAGTAGACAATGAGGTGCATGATTGTTTCTTGCTAAGCCATGAAACCAACTTATTTCCAAGTTAGAATGCACCACTAGTGGTTCTCTTCCTGTCATCCACATCTCCTACCCAGTTAGAGTCTATATAGGCACATAATCTGAAATCATCATTCTTTGGATACCATAACCCAAGTTTTGTTGTACCTGCCAAATATCTGAATATCCTCTTGACAACAATATCATGTGTTTTTGTAGGATCTAACTGAAATCTAGAAGCAATACAAATAGCATTCATTATATCAGGTCTAGTCAGAGTTAAGTGCAACAATCCACCAATCATTGATTTGTATCTACTTGGATTCACTTTAGGAGGTTCATCATCCTTTGACAATTTGCAACCGGTTATCATAGGAGTACTGACAAGTTTTGAATTATCAAGTCCAAATTTCTTAAGTAATTCCTTCACATACTTAGTTTGACAAATGAAAATACCTTTATTAGTCTGAGTAATCTTCAAACCTAAGAAATTTTTTATCTCACAAATCATAAACATTTCAAATTCATTCTTCATATCATCAGCCAATTTCATGCATAGGCTTTCTTCTCCTCCAAAAATGATATCATCCACAAAGACTTCAATAATCAATATGTCATCATGCTCAATTTAATAATATAGGTTACTGTCAACATTAGCTTTGCTAAAACCGATCTTAGAAAGATATCTATCCAATCTATCATACCATGCTCTAGGGACATGTTTTAGTCCATATAAAGCTTTCTTCAATCTGCAAACCATGTCCTTGTCTTATGATAAGTAAAATCCATTAGGTTGCTCAATGTAGACTTCCTCCTCAAGATCTCCATTGAGAAATACACATTTGACATCCATCTGATATACTTTGTCATTCTTGTGTGCAACATAGGCAAGAAATAGTTTTACCACTTCGATTCTTGTAACCAAACCATAAGTCTCACCATAATCAACTCCTTCTTCCTGTGAATAACCTTTGCAAACCAATCTAGCTTTGTTTCTTATAATTTTACCTTCCTCATTCAATTTGTTCATGAAAACACATTTAGTTCCAATAATATTTTTGTCTTTAGGTCTACGAACTAGCTCCCATGTCTTATTCTTTTCTATCTAATCTAATTCCTCTTCCATTTCTTTCATCCAATTTTCATCTTTATTTGCTTCAATAAATGATTCTGGTTGAATTTGAGAAATCAAACATACCTCTTTAGTAGCTATCCTTCTTCTAGTCATCACACCTTTTCTTTTATCTCCAATGATATGATCTTCATAATGATTTAGTTTCACATACCTGGGAGTCTTTGAATTTTCTTGATTTACTGACTCTTTTTGTTGTTTCTTTGTCATAGTCGAGTTTTCTGATGTTATTGGAGTCATTGATTCAATGCTCTGAGTAGCTTCTTGCATTACCAATTCAGGTATGATAAATTCATCTTCTAGTCCACAGTCATATGATCTAATCTGATTACCACCTTGTTCATCCACCTTAACATTTATGCTCTCCAATATCCTATTAAATGTTTTGTTATAACATCTATATGCTTTTCTCTTATTAGAATAACCCAAAAATATTCCTTCATGACTTCTTGGATCACATTTTCCCAATGCATCATCTCTTCTAATGTAGCATTTACTTCCAAAAATTCTGAAATATCGAATAGTAGGAGTATGACCAAATTAAAATTCATAAGGAGTCTTACCGGTATCACCTTTTATGTGTACTCTGTTGAAAGTGTATACATCAGTATCGATAGATTCTCTCTAATAGATATCAAACAATTTAGCTTTAGTCATCATAGTCAGGGTCGCATCCAATATGGTTCTATTTTTCCTTTCCACCAATCCATTTTGTTGTGGAGTTCTAGGTGCAAAAATTTGTCTTCTGATTCTATTCTTCTCACAAAAGTTGTTGAATTCACCAGATGTAAGTTCACCACCTTGATCTGATCTTAAGCATTTTATCTTCAATCCTGTCTCAATCTCAACCATAGCTTTGAAAATTCTAAATTTCTCAAGGGCTTTTGATTTTTCTTTTAAAAATGCTACCCACATCATTCTAGAATAATCATCAATAAGTAACATAAAGTATCTATCACCTTGAAAACTTGTAGTCCTTGCCGGTCCACATAGATTAGTATGAATAAGATCAATAATTTCATTAGATTTATCATGTATGCTTCTAAAAGTAGTTTTGACTTGCTTACCCATTTGACATTCTCTACATACCGGATTGTGAGGTTTGACAATCTTGGGAAAATCTCTAACAGCCTATGTTGAACTGATCTTCACTATGATATCAAAATTTACATGACACATCCTCTTATTCCATAACCAACTTTCATCAATCTGAGCAATCAAACAAGCCATCTCACTGGAGTTCAAATGAAATATGTTTGCTTTGGTCTGAGTTCTGGAAGCAATTTCCAATCCAAATCTATTAATGATCTTACATTTCCCATCCTTGAATTACAAATGAAATTATCTATCCACCATCTAACCTACACTTAAAATATTATTCTTTAAGCCTTCAATATAAATAAACATGATCAATATTAGTCTTACCATCCAATGGTATTGTCCCCTTGCCTTTGATCCTACATGCCTCCTTGTCTCCAAATCTGACTAGTCTGCCATCAAATTCTTGTACTGATAGGAATTTTCTCTTGTCACCGTTCATGTGATGTGAGCATCCACTGTCTATAACCAATTAATCCTTTTCTTCAATTTTAGCAGCTAAAACCTTCTCCTCAGAATGAATTGCTTCAATGACAAGTTTCGGAGAATCATCCTTGATAGCAATAAAAACCCAATCTTTACCGAAGCTTCCATTGTAGGATCGACTCACCGGTTCATCATCATCATCATCATCATCATTGATGGGGTTCACCTAGCTTGCTCACACTTCACCTAGTTGGTGTTGCTCAATTCCACCAACCTCTCCAGGTCTAGCTATGCTCCAAGACCTCCAAGTCCTTCTCAATCTCTTCTAGAGATTTCTTCTTTCCAATCTCAAGGTGTTTGCATCAAGTGTTTAACTAAGAACCCTACCAATCCAAAGTATTTCTCATATGCTCATTCTTGTTGTCTTGTCTTCAACTTGTCAATTTCACCTCCTGTTGTTGTAAGTTGTTGCAGAGGTGTGGAGGTGGCTTTTAACATGAAATTAATTCCATTTGAGGTTTGCATCCATAATTTTTCCTACTGATTTCATCATTTTGCCTAGAAAAGGGCTACAAGGAATGAGCCCCTATTAGGCCTCCAAAATCCGGTTTTCTAGGGTTTAGAAGAAAATGGTCCAAAAGACCCTACAAAAAGGTTGGTTTTTCCTCAAACACTCACCTATCCCCAAGTGATTTTGGTGGTTTTGGTTTCCCAACTCACTGTACAATGCCCTAATCCAAAAATGAGGGTTTTGAAGGGTTTCTAGGCCTCCTAACCGGCAGTGACTGATCAATTTAGTGAAATGGACATCTACAGGTCTTGTCAAGGATTATCCTTGTAATGGAAAGTCTGTATGGACCTTATTAACCTCTCTAAGTGATTTGACTATAGGTTTGTGTTCACCTCTGCACTATGCATTGAAATTTCACCCTATATTCTCTAGTCGGGTTGCTCCTAGACTCGCTTAGAACAAGGTGGTAGCCATATTAAACATCGCTCCCCAAACTTCTCCCTGCATATTTACACTATAAAAGTGGTTTCCTTCGATTTCTCATCATTCCGTGATGGTAGCATGGAGGGATTTTATGGGGAAACCATTTTACAAGAAATTGCTATATACAAGCCAAAACTAGCTGTTTGAAAACAAAACTATGAAAACACCAACACACACTATTTAAAAATCTTGAAATGAAACAAAAGACTCTGAAATACACCAAAGAAGCTCAATCCATAACTGGATCAATGGATTCAATCCATTTGTATTCACATTGTAAGCAAAATAAGCCAAAAACAATGATAACAGTCCGAAAATGAGTAGTTTCAGAATGTTAATCAAACAAAATCAATCTTCCAACCTTGGTAACCATGTAAGAGGAGGTTATTATAGTCTTCCCCATGTTTGGAGGCATTCTAGGGCATTGTGCTATCCCTAACTCCATCGCTAAGCATTTTAGGATAAAAGTTGTCATGACAACTTTCAAAAGTTGTCATGACAACTTTTACAACTTTTTGCTTTTTGCTTTGCCAACCTATAAAACCTATTTTAAGTCATCACTCATGAATTTTTAAGCATTCCTAATACCATACTAAACCTCTCTCATTCTCATGCCAATTTTTACCACTTTTGACCATCAAGAAGTTCAATTTCCTACTCAAACTACTACCGATGTACAAAATGCAAACCTAGGAAGAAAACAAACTCAACTAGGCCTACACTTGACTCAAAACAAACATCACACTCACTCTTTGGACCCTCCTAGATTCCTTATTAGGAACCTGACTTGGCTAAGGTCAGTACAAGCCAAAATTGGAAAAGACTATAAGCCTAAGTCCTAGGTGCTCCTGCACCATTCTCGCAAACAAAAGAAAACTAAGTCACCTCCTTGGGAATCAAATTCTAATAAATGCTTAACTTCTTAAACTCTATCTCAAGAACGCATGTAGCTTCAGCATCATCCATGCCCTGCTATTTGACTAGGTGTTCCCAATAGATTTGGTGTCTTGTCTTCTTAGCAATCTTTAACTCAATACCTTTTCAGCCTTTGGATTTGGTTTTGCTGGTAATTGAAGGTTGTTTGCATCATTCGATACCTCTGAGTGACTGCAATCTAAACCTTGGATTGGTCCTTTGTAAGAAACTAAGTCTGCAATGTTGAAAACTGGTGACAATCCTATGTCACTAGGTAGGTCCACCTTGTATGCATTTTCTCCATACTTGGCTAGAATGGCACATGGACCCAACCTTCTCATTTGCAACTTGTTAGGTACTACTTTCTATAGCCTTGCTTTGTTTAGGTGCACCATGACAAGATCTCCCACTTGGAATTATAGGTTCTTCCTTCTCTCATCAACTGTTTGCTTGATCTTACTTGTGTTCTCCATCAATGCTTGCTTGACTGATTCATGTACCTCCTTCATTGACTGAGCAAAGTCTTCTGCATGTCCACTTCTTGTTTCTGCATTACCTAAGTCTCTTAGCTCCAATATACCCCTTGGGTGAACACCATAGACCACTTCAAAAGGGCTCTTGCCAGTGGTCCTATTCATTGTGTCATTGTAAGCATATTCAGCTTGTGGTAGCACTTGATCCCATGTCTGACCATATTCTTTGGTAAGGCACCTCAATGAGTTCCCTAAGCTTCTATTCACCACTTCAGTCTACCCATCTGTTTGTGGATGGTAGGCTGATCCAAAAGATAGGTTGGTGCCAAGATTTTGCCAAAGTGTTTTCCAAAAATGACTCATGAACTTTGAGTCTCTATCTGAAACAATGCTCATGGGTAAACCACGTATCCTTATCACTTCCTTGAAGAACAAATGAGCTATTCGGCATTAATCATGAGTAGTCTTGCAAGGCACAAAGTGGGCCATCTTACTAAATCTGTCCACAATGACATAAATGTTATCAAATCCCTGCTTTGCCCTTGGTAAACCTACTACAAAGTCCATACTAATGCACTCTCAAGGTCTATTTGGTATGGGAAGAGGTTGGTATAAACCAACATTTAAAGAAGTGCCCTTGGCCTTTTGGCAAACAATACATGTCTCCGCATACTTTTTCACATCTTGATTCATCCTAGTCCAATAATAATACCTCTGAACCAACTCTTGAGTCTTATTGACTCCAAAATGACCACTAAGGCTGCCATATGCTTCTCTTGTATGAGATTTTCTCTCATTGACCCTCTAGGCACACAAAGTTGTCCACCTCTAAACAATAGTCCATCTTGCAAAGTAAAATCTGAATACTCACTATGGAAATGATTTTGATACTCTTTACACACGTTGTAGGCATTTGAGAAGTCTTCATCATCCGGCTATACGTCTCTAAAACTGTCAACACCTATGCTCCTTAACTGAATTTCTTGGACTATCAAGAGTCTCCTACTCAATGCATCAACAACCTGGTTTAACTATCCTTTTTTGTGCTTGATTGTGAATGTGTAGGCTTGCATGTATTCCACCCATTTCATGTGTTTATGACTGAGTTTTTCTTGTGATTTTAGAAAGCTTAGAGCTTAGTTGTCCATATAGACTACAAATTCCTTCAAAGCCTGCACTAAAGCATATAATTCCAAGTCATAAGAGGAGTATTTCCTCTTTGCATCACTTATCTTCTCACTATGGAAAGCTACTGGTCTTTCTTCTTGGCTTAGGACAACACCTACTGTAACATTGCTTGCATCACATTCCACTGTGAAAAGTCTCTCAAAACTAGGCAACACTAACACCGATTGAGTAGCTATCTTTTCCTTCAAGGTTTCAAAACCTCTATTTGCTTGTTCATTCCACTAAAATTCTTCCTTCATTCCACCCCTAATTGTGTCCAACATTGGTGCACATATAGCACTAAATTGCCTAATGAACTTCCTGTAGTACTGAGCTAGTCCATGAAAACTTCTCACCTCTATTGCTGACTTAGGAGTAGGCCAATTTACTATGGCTTCAACCTTGCTGGGATCCATCTAGAGGTTTCCTTGAGATAACACAAACCCAAGGTAAACCAACTCCTGCTTAACAAATTCACACTTGTCCAAGTTCATGGTTAGCTTCTCTTCATACAATATTTGTAACACATTTTGCAAATGATTAATATGATATGCCCTATCCTTACTGAAAATGAGAATATCATCTAGATATACCACTGCAAATCTACCTATGAATTCCTTCATCACCTCATTCATTAGTCCATGAAGGTTCTTGGAGCATTGGATAATCCAAATGGCATTACAAGCCATTCATAAAGACCCTCCGTTGTCTTGAATGCAATTTTCCAGTCATCACCCTCCTTAATCCTAATTTGGTGGTATCCACTTTTAAGGTCAATCTTGGTAAATTATTTGGCTTCCCCTAAACAATCCATTAGGTCTTCTATTCTAGGAATTGGAAACCTATATCTGATGGTGATCCTATTTATAGCTCTAGAGTTAGTACACAATCTCCAAGTACCACCTTTCTTTGGAGCTAACACGGTAGGGACATCACAAGGGCTAATGCTTTTCCTAATTAGGCCTTGGTCTAAAATCTCTTGGATTTGCTTGGCAATATCAACATTTTGTTGGGAAGTCATTTTGTAAGCTGCCTTGTTAGGTAAGGATGCTCTGGGAATAAAGTCTATCTGATGGCTTATGGTTCTTTTAGGAGGTAAGGTGGCTAGTTGTCCATCCCTCACTATACCTTTGAACTTCTTCAATAGGTCTCGAACCTCTATTGGCAAATTTGGCTGCTCTTTCTTGTCTTCCTCTTTAGGCTTCATTACTAATGCAAACCCTATACCTTCAACTTCCTCAAGTGTCTTCAAGAATTATTTTTCACTCACCAAAAGAACATTAGGACTCACTGCCCTCTTTTCACCTTCCTCAAGGATATATTGGATCTTGAATGTGACTCCATCTTTCTTGAATGAGTATGCATTCTTGGCTCCATCATGAATAACTTGTCTATCAAATTTCCATGGTCTTCCTAATATAAGATGACATGCATCCATGGGTAGGACATAACATGACAGTTTGTTCTTATACCTCCCAATGGGAAAATCCACCCATGCTTGCTCATTGACTAGGACATGTTGGTCTTTGTTCAACCAAGTGACTCTATATGGGTTGTTGTGAGGTATCCTTTGTAACTTAAGCTCACTCACTGCCTCTTCTAATACAATATTGTTTGTTGACCCTGAATCAATGATCACTTTGCAAACTTTGTCCATTATCTTGCATTTGATCCTAAATAATGACCTCCTTTGGCTAGGCTCTTCTCTGATAGGTTCTTTTATCAAAGTTCTCCTTATCATCAAGTTGTCACCTACCTCTGATTCTAAGGCAACCTCTGAAGTATTGCTTCTTAAAGTCTCTTCTTGAAGGTAGTTCACTCTCCTTTCACTATTTTGTGATGATGATCCCTTCTCTGGACACCTATATGCTGGATGACCAAGTTGGTTGCAATGGTAACACTTCATTATGGAAAAGTATGAGGAACCTCTACCTTGTCCACTAGATCTTCCTCATAAACCATTGTTTGACCCCCTTCCTCTATTGAATCCTCCTTTACTAGTGTCACTTTCTTGTTGCTCAGTGAGTTTAGGCTCACCTTGTGTTCTTTATTCTGAACTTCTTCCTCCAAAGCCTCCCCTATGGCCTCTATTTTCTCTTCCTCTACCTCTGCCCCTATTACTACTTGAATCATGTTTTCTTTTAGGTTTTTCTTCCACTTTAAGGTCAAGTTGATATCTTTGATGAACTGTCTTTGGGCTCATTAGACTGAGTTCATCTTGGATGTTCCACCGTAGACCATTTAGGTACCTAGAAACTTTGAGACTTTCTTCTTCTACCGCATGAGATCTAAGGCTAATTTTATGGAACTCCTCCATATAACTACTCACATCAAGGTCTTTTTGTCTTAGATTTTGTCTCTTCCTATGAATATGCACTTCATAGTCATCAGGGAGATAGACTTCTTTGATTTTGACTAACATCCCTTTCCAAGAAGAGATGGGTGTTTTGCCCATTTTCTTTCTCTCACCTTGCACAAATTTCCACCATGTGAGAGCAGCTCCTCTCATCCTAGATTTGGCAACTTTAGCTCTTTGGGCTTCAGTTATGCCTTCACACTCAAAATGGTTCTCCATGCCTTCTATCCATTCTAGAACCACTTCAGCTTTCATCTTACCAGTAAACAATGGCAATCCTTCTAGTGATTTACCAATTAAGGCCTTCAATGCCTTTAGGAAAGGTTCTTGTTCTAAGATACGATCAGGTTCAGGTACTTTGTCTATCTTTGACACCTCTTTATCCTTCCCTTCTGCTCCTTCAACCTTTACCAACACTTCTTCTACCTTGGTTTCAACTTCACCAAGCTTACTTTCCAATTAAATCAACTTCTCCCTCAGGAGTCTATTTTCTTCCTCCTGATCATCCACTTTCTTTTCCAACTTTGGATTAGTCACCATGTTGTTGTCTCCTACAGATTCCACTGAGGACATCTACTCACCTAGCCCAAATCTTATAGGCTCTGATACCAATTTGATGGGGTTCACCTAGCTTGCTCACACTTCACCTAGTTGGTGTTGCTCAATTCCACCAACCTCTCCAGGTCTAACTATGCTCCAAGACCTCCAAGTCCTTCTCAATCTCTTCTAGGGCTTTCTTCTTTCCAATCTCAATGTGTTTGCATCAAGTGTTTAACTAGGAACCCTGCCAATTTAAAGTGTTTCCCATATGCTCATTCATGTTGTCTTGTCTTCAACTTGTCAATTTCACCTCCTATTATTGTGAGTTGTTGCAGAGGTGTAGAGGTGGCTTTTAACATGAAATGAATTCCATTTGGTTCCATTTGAGGTTTGCATCCATAATTTTTCCTACCGATTTCACCATTCTCCCTAGAAAAGGGCTACAAGGAATGAGCCCCTATTAGGCCTTCAAAATCCGGTTTTCTAGGGTTTAGAAGAAAATGGTCCAAAAGACCCTACAACAAGGTTGGTTTTTCTTCAAATACTCACCTATCCCCTAGTTATTTTGGTGGTTTTGGTTTCCCATCTCACCTTACAATGCCCTAACCCAAAAATGAGGGTTTTGAAGGGTTTCTAGGCCTCCTAACCGGGAGTTACTGATCAATTTAGTGAAATGGACATCTACAGGTATTGTCAAGGCTTATCCTTGTAATGGAAAGTCTATATGGACCTTATGAACCTCTCCAAGTGATTTGACTATAGGTTTGTGTTCACCTCTGCACTATGCATTGAAATTTCACCCTGTCTTCTCTAGTCGGGTTGCTCCTGGACTCGCCTAGAACAAGGTGGTAGCCATATCAAACATCACTTATATAAATTATCCCTACATATGTACATTATAAAATTGGTTTCCTTCCATTTCCCAATAGGCCATGATGGTATCACAGAGGGATTTTATGGGGCAGCCATTTTACAAGAAATTGCTATATACAAGCCAAAATTGGCTGTTTGAAAACAAAACTATGAAAAAATCAACACACACTATTTACAAAGATTGAAATAAAACAAATGACTCTGAAATACACCAAAGAAGATCAAGCCATAACTGGATCAATTGATTCAATCCATTTGTATTCACATTGTAAGCAAAATAAGCCAAAAACAATGATAACAGTCCAAAAATGAGTAGTTTCAGAATGTTAATCAAACAAAATCAATCTTCCAACCTTGGTAACCATGAAAGAGGATGTTATTGTAGTCTTAACCATGTGTGGAGGCATTCTATGGTGTTTTTCTATGCCTAACTCTATCGCTAAGCATTTTAGGACAAAATTTGTCATGACAACTTTCAAAAGTTGTCATGACAACTTTTACAACTTTTCACTTTTTGCTTTGCCAACCTATAAAGCCTATTTTAAGTCATCACTCATGAATTTTTAAGCATTCCTAAGACCATAATAAACCTCTCTCATTCTCACACCAATTTTTACCACTTTTGACGATCAAGAAGGTCAATTTCCTACTCAAACTACTACCTATGCACAAAATGCAAACCTAGGAAGAAAACAAACTCAACTAGGCCTACACTTGACTCAAAACAAACACCACACTCACTCTTTGGACCCTCCTAGAATCCTCATTAGGAACTTGACTTGGCTAAGGTTAGTACAAGCCAAAATTGGAAAATACTATAAGCCTATGTCCTAGGTGCTCCTGCACCAATCATCATCATCATCAGCATCATCATCATCATCACCACCATCATAATAGCATGATTTATCCTTATTCCTTCTAAATCTAGGTTTGTTCTGATATTATAGATTAGGCTTATAACTCTTCACAAATCTTTCATGATTCCTAGTAGCTCTTTGAAGTAGTCACCTGTTAGGAGGGACCTCAAAGAGATCAATCGAGACCAGTCAGCAAGAGTAAACACAACAAAAACACAAATATATGATGGAGGTAATGCATAATAGATTTTTTTATTTCATGAAAATCGATTACAACCAATCGGTAACAACTTGGTTACAGAAACCGGCTCACAGGCTTACTAAAACATGCTCAAAGTACAGAATAGGTCACAACAGGGACCTTCAATATTAAGATCTATCTTCTACGTTTAGTCTAACTACTTTATTTTTTGATCATTACATTCTAATGCACAATTACAATTATATATGATCCAAGGGGATCCGGTCAGCCCAAAAAAGGATTAAAACCTGAAGAACAAGACCTAATGTGTAAAATCAACAAGGTCGGCCTCCGCCAAGAGATTCCTCTGGAAAATCCAAAGTATGAAGTGTAGATCATAGGAAAAGGTCGGCCACACGCCAGGAAACATCGAAATCAATGCCCAAGGCTCTGCAAGCTTCGAAAGGGGTTCTGGTAGATCCCCAAAAATAGGTCCACACAACTGGTAACAAGAGCTATCAACTGGTAATAGGAAACTGTCAAGGAAACTGATAGCGATAACTTGTCGGAAAATGATCCAAATGCGATGCGGTTTGGAAATCAGAAAGATGATCAAGTCTTCAAGTAGAATCCAACTCCACAGGATCCAGTTAGCCAAAATTGGGACACATAGAAAGAAATGTTGAAACTGCAAACAGAGAGAAAAATAGAAAGGATAATGTTTTTGGTTGATGCAAGATTGCTATGAACCAGGGATGCTCCTGCATCGGACATTCGGGGTTATTGAAAAAGTGAGTCTCTCAATTTACTAGGGTCAGAGGAAAACCAAGGCAGTCTACCTCTTCCTAAGAAATCCAAGATAAATCTTCAATTGGTTTTTCCTTCCACTTCACAAGATACTCATTATACTGACTGCTCTGGGTACTACGCCCAATCCTACTATCCAAAATGTCTTCAATATGATCTGGTTCCTTCCGGGGTAACTGTTTCTCCAATTTTGCAATATTGTCATCACTAAATTCCAGTTCATGATACTCATGAAGATTTGCAATGTTAAACACAGGTGAAATACTCAGACTATTCGGTAACTCCACTTCATATGCATCCCCAGAATTGAACTTCCTCAAAATCCTGCAAGGTCCAAACTTTTTCATCTATAATTTGTTATAAGTCCCAACCAGGAATCTTTCTTTTCTTGGATATACCATCACTTCATCGCCAACTTCAAATACTTTATGTCTTAGACTCTTCTCATTTGCCTTCTCCTTATACTTGTTGTTCATGTCCTCTAAATTTTGCTTAACCTGAATATGCAAGGCTGGCATGTGATCTGCAAAGTCTTCTGCTTCTGAACTTCTTCGATCTTCACTGCTAATATCTCTTAATTCTAATATACCTCTAGGATTGATTCCGGTAACAATCTCAAAAGGTGTTCTTCCGGTACGCATGTTTATTAAATTATTGTAGGCAAACTCTGCTTGTGCAAGGATCAAATCCCAACTTCCAGTTTTATCTCCAACTAAACATCTCAACAAATTTCCCAAGCTTCAAGTTAACTACTTATGTTTGTCCATCAGTCTGTGGATGAAAATTAGAATTGAACTTCAAAACTTTTTTCATCTTGTTCCAAAGTGTTCTTAAAAAATAGCCAACAAACTTGGTGTCTCTTTCGGAAACTATGCTCTTAGGTAATCCATGCAATCTCACTACTTCCTTGAAAAATAGGTTTGCTACATGTAATGCATCTGATGTCTTCTTACAAGGTATGAAATGAGTCATCTTCGAGAATCTATCCAATACCACAAATATAGAATCATTCTCTCTTGGTGGTTTAGGTAATCCAAGTATGAATTCTAAGCTTATATCTTCCCAAGGTCTTACCAGTACTATCAAAGGTTTATACAATCTCCCAATGCTATTATTTTGTCAGTACGAAAAATGTCCAGTTAATTCTCCACTATGTTTCTCCTTTATCAAATTCTCCCTCATAGAACTCTTAGGTATGCAAAACTAAACTCCTCTGAATAGCATGTCATCCTGAATGAAGTAATCCAACCACTTGCTTCTATCTACCATAACCATTTCTCTACATGCTTTCCAAGGTTATGCAAAATCTGGGTCATCATCATACAAGGTCTTCAATTCCTCAAATCCTAATATTGTCACTCTCATCTTTGTCAGCAAATTCCTTCTCCTACTCAATGCATCAACAAATTTGTTAGATTTTCCACTTCTATGCTTCAACACAAAGGTGTAACACTACAAAAATTCTACCTATCTCATATGTCTTTAATTCAACTTACTCTGACTGTTCAAATATTGCAAAGCTTGATGATCTTTATACAACACAAACTTCTTAGGCAACAGGTAATGTCTCCACTTATTCAAGGCTTGAACTATGGCATAAAAATCCTAATAATATATTGAATATCTCCTTCGGGCATCATTCAATTTCTCACTAAAATAAGCTACTACTCTCCCTTCCTGACTCAACAATTCTCCTATTGTTGTTCCACTTGCATCAGAATCCACTTGAAATTCTTTATTGAAATCTGATATAGCTAACATAGGCTGCTCAGTCACTTTCTACTTCAACAATTCAAAAATTTTGTTTTCTCTGGTGGTCTACTTGAATTCCTTCTGATCTCCCCTCATTGATCTAAATTATGGATTCGGATGACAACACCTGAGTGAGAACCTATGGTATTGTGGATTTGTTTACATGAACAAGATAAACACATAATTAAAGCAAGCCAAAAAGTAATCTACTCAATTCAAAAATCCAACATATATCAGTTCATGAGATTCCAAGGGTCACCAAAAACCCTTGAGAATCAAAACCCAATAGTCACATCTGTTTATTTAAATAATAAAATTTAAAACTATGAAAATTTCAAAAAACTATATGAAATTTTGTCCTAACTTTAACTAGGCATAACTTTCTACTTAGGCAAAATTAGGAGCCACTTAACTCATTGGAAAGGTCTCCAAGAGCTTAAGGTGAAGTCCTAAAAGAATTGCCTACGACAACATTCTAAGGGACATGCCAAATTTTCAAGGACTGAAAATGCCCCGAAGGCCTTCAAAAACGCCAAATACAAACATATAGAAAAACTAGAAAAAATATGAAAATATTATTTACAATATTTCAAATTTGCTTTTGATCATTACTTCCCCCTTGAAAAGCAATGAGCCCCATTGCATCAACACTCTAAATGAGATGATGAAAACGTAGCTGAATCTGCTCCCTAGTAAATCACTTTCCTTGTTGAGAAATTTACCTTGCTCAAACCACTTCTATTGTTTGAGTGTTTTCACCATGGTGTCTACAATCTGATCACATTTGAATGGAGAAGCTGCATTTGGATTCAATTTTGTAGTGGAAATTGTTTTTGCAACATCTAATAGTGGAGGAAAATATGGCTTCAAGAGTTCCACATTGAAGACTAGATGAAGATCCAGAAATGGGGGTAAATTAAGCTCAAAAGCATTATCACCAACATGCTTGATGATTGTGTATGGACCATAATGTAGAGGATGAAGCTTCCTATTGGGACCCTACAATCATTCCTTCTAGATATGTAACCACACCTTGTCCCTGACTTGAAAATTATGAGGAGTACGATGCTCATCATGTCTCTCCTTATATTTCTTATTGGTATGCTTCAAGATTTCATGAACTTGTTGTTGCAGATGATGAATTATATCAATGAAGTGGGTTTCCTTATCGTCCTCCTTACCAACACGTGAAACCATATCAGTTTGAATAAGTGGTATGGTAACATCCATGAGTGCAAGTGGCTGATAACCAAGACAAACCTCAAATGGGTTGTGACCAGTTGAACTGTGAATTGCCTTGTTGTAGCTATGTTGAACATATGGAAGACTTTCATCCCATGTGCGGGGATGTTTTGAGTGATACATGCATAGGATGTGAATGATCATCTGATTCACTACCTCTGTTTGGCCATCTGTTTGAGGATGGAAAGCAGTAGACTTTGTTAATTTTGTGTCCACCATCTCTTCCCATAATGTAGACCAGAACTTACTAAGAAACCTATTATCCCTATTTGAGATAATGGTATTTGGCTGAATAAAATGAACCCAAATGTGTTCAAAGAAAAGCTTTGCAATGTCCTCTACAAAAATTGTTTTTTTTACAAGCCACTAATATTGCCATTTTTGAAAAATTATCTACCACAACATACACACAATCATGGCCTCTTTTGGTGGTAAGAAGACCAGACATAAAGCGATAGAAACTGAATGCCAAGGTTTTTTAGGAACACGAAGAGGTGAATACAGTCCAAGTTTAAAACGATTGACAAGCTTAGCAATAACACATGCAGTACAAGCTTGAATGTATGAAATGACATCATTTATCAACTTTGGCCAATAAAAATACCTCTGAAGTATAGCAGTAGTCTTACCTATGCCAAAATGACCAACAACCTTACTATAGTGAGAATCTCATATCATCTTTTTGTGTTCTGCATTGGGCACACAGATTTGGCCAAGGTGACAAAACATTCCATCCTGCAAATAGAAGTCATTCACTTGATGTCCCTTCACCAATTGATTATAAACATCTGCAAATTCAACATCATTCTCATACAAACAAGCCCATGCTTCAGTTTGATGACCACATGAGTCCAATACCATACTTATAGCTACAATCAAAGGCCTTCTCAAATAGTCTGCTACTTTGTTAGCGCTTCCCTTCTTGTGGTGAATATTGAGATGAAATTGTTGAAGATAGGCAGACCATCGTTGATATCGATCATTCTACAACTTCCCTTATGTTTGCAAAAATTGAAGAGGTTTGTGGTCTGTGTGGATGACAGTCTCCTTACCCAAAATATATTGTTTCCATTGCTTACAGGCTTGAACAATGGCATACAATTCCTTGTCATAAGTGGCATACTGACGCACTATATCAGAAAAAGTCTGACTATGATATGCAACTGGCTGACCATGTTGCATGAGGACTGCTCCTAGGGTATATTCTGATGCATCAATTTTTATTTCAAATGACTGTTACAAGTCAAGAAGAGATAAAATTGGTGCAGAACATAACCTTCATTTTAACTCCTCGAATGCTTATTGTTGAGAAATTGTTCATTTAAACTTTGCTTGTGTTCCCCCCCGCAATGACTAATTTAGAGGCCAAGACAAATGGGAAAACCCCAACACAAATCTATGATAAAAGTTTGCCAACCTAAGGAAACTTCGTGACTTTGTGAGATTTCTAGGAGATGGTCATTCCTTAATCACTTGTATCTTCTCTGAATCAACATGAACACCCTCACTGTCAATAACATATCCTAAGTATCTGATACTCCACATACCAAAGGAGCACTTCTCTTTGTTTGCATAAATCCCATGATCTTGTAAAGTTGAGAGAATTTTTTCCACATGTTGTAAATGTTCCTCCCAAGTTTTGTTGAAGATGAGTATGTCATCCAGATATACCACCACAAAGGAATCAGTGAATAGTCTGTGTATATCATTCATCATTCTCATGAATTCTGTTGGAGCATTTGTTAGAATGAAAGGCATCACTAGCCATTCAAACAATCCCTCTTTAGGTTTGAAAGTGGTCTTCCACACATCAGCTGAGTCAATTGGTACTTGATGGTATCCCGATTTCAAATCAATTTTTGTGAAGAATCGGGCCCCTCTAAGAAAGTCCAAGAGGTCATCTATTCGAGGAAGTGGATACCTATTTTTGACTGAAATTTTGTTCAAGGCCCTATAGTCAATACAAAGTCTCCAAGTTCCATCCTTTTTCTTTGCTAGAACAATGAGACTGCCACAGGGTGATGCACTTGGACGAATATGCCCCTTCTCAATCAATTCTTGTATTTGTCTCTTAATTTCATTATTTTCTAATACTGATCTACGGTAGATTGGTTCATAGGCAATGGAGTTCCTGGTATCAAATCAATAGTGTGTCTCACTTGGCAGTGTGTAGGTACCCCAGTTGGTAGCTTAAATAGACTCTCATATTTTATCAAAATTTGATCCATCGATCTTTTCTATAGAGTTGTGGTGTTTGTGATGGCATGGGAATTATATACTGACTTTCTCTCTTCTTCAAAATGAATCATCAATAATATGAATGTTCCCATTTTGGAAACCAACCTCCTACATTTCTTAGCACTAATCAAAGAGGTAGAGTATGCAAGGCTTACCTCTGGTATTCAATATTTTTGCTCACCTAATCTGATTGTCATGATGTGAGGTCTGGACTCATAAACACCATGGTGCTAGTACATATATGGTTGTCCCAACAAAACATCACAAACATCTAAAGGAGCCACATCACATATTACCTCATCTTTGAAAGGATTTATAGAGTATGAAAGGTGACATTGCTGGTGCACTTGGATATCTCTCCCTTGACTTACCCATCCCATTGAATAGGGTTGCAGGTGTGCTATTGTTTTTAGATTCAATCTCTTTAGTCTCTGTTGATATTAGGTTCTTTTGACTTCCACTATCAACAATAAAGTACAGGGATTTTCCTCTGACCCACATCTGTGAGTGGAACAATCTCTCCTCATCCTCCTGGGGGAATATCTTTGTAGTAGCTACCGTTGCATATGGATCAACCTCAATGACCTATTCATGACTTTCTTCTATGCAAGATTCTGCCACCTTAGGTTCTGCCTTGTCCTCATGCGTCTCCATCATTAAACTTTTTTATGGTTCTGCAATCTTTTGTGTTATAAGAGGGACTCTTATGGAATTCACACCACATATCGTTATCTTGTGTCTTCTTCATACCCCATGCCTTTTTCGTTGGTGAATTGGAAGAAGATTCCTTGGAGGTTTGTTTCCATGTAGTTTTGCCACCTTCACCCTTCCATCTGCGGTTTGCGAAGTTATCCCTCCCTTTCTATTTGAATTTCTTCTCAATTTTTGTAGCAAATTTATATGCACTAGGTAGAGTCTCTATGTTCAGGAATTCCATTTTAGTTTGGATATACCTATGAAGTCCACTTTGATATTTCAAAACTTGATGCTTCTCACAATCTTTGATGCCAAGCTTTGCTGCTAAAGCTTGAAACATATTAGTATATTCTTGAACAGTTTGGTCCTTTTTCTATCGAAGCAATTGCCACTGCATATATTTCTGTTCATATGTATCTACGGGAAAGTATTCTTCCTTTATGTGCTCCATGAATTCTGCCCGTGTGGGTTTTTGATCAAAAATAAAAGTACTGCCAGTTTCTACTGCCTTGGATGCTAACTTCGCTTCCCATGAATCTTTCACATGATTTTTAGTTGTGAGAAGAGAGAAATTTATTTTCTCTTCATCTGAGAATTGGTTGATAGAGAAATACCTTTCCAGATTTGAAACCTAATCATCAACAACATCCGCATCAATCTTTCCTTGAAATGCAGGTATATCAAAATTCACTTGCACTTTGAATGGTGTATACCCCATGAATGGTGGGTTTTCTTGTGACCCACGACTTTCTAGCATTTTCTTGAATTGCTCCATCATTTCTTCATGTTGTTTTGTTAATGCGTCTGCAACCAATGCTTTAATGTCATCGTCGGTCTGCAACTTAGCCATTTACGATCCTGTGTGTCTCAAAGGTAGTCTAAAGGATTCCTTGTTTCCAACCTCAATCTTTGATATGTTGATTGCATGTGATATGACATATAGGAGTGAACTTTCTCTAATACCACTGAGCCGAATTATGGATTTGGATGACAACACCTGAGTGAGAACCTGTGGTATTGTGGATTTGTTTACATGAACAAGATAAACATAGAATTGAAGCAAGCCAAAAAGTAATCTATTCAATACAAAAATCCAACATATATCAGTTCATGAGATTCCAAGGGTCACCAAAACCCCTTGAGAATCGAAACCCAACAGTCACATCTAATTATTTACATAATAAAGTCTAAAACTACGAAAATTTCAAAAAACTATGTGAAATTTTGTCCTAACTAGGCATAACTTTCTACTCCGGACTCGAAATTACAAGCCATTTAACTCATTGGAAAGGTCTCCAAGAGCTTAAGGCAAAGTCCTAAAAGAAATGCCCATGACAACATTCTAAGGGATAGGCCAAAGTTTCAAGGGCTGAAAATGCCTCGAAGGCCTTCAAAAATGCCAAATACTAACATATAGAAAGACTAGAAAAAATATGAAAATATTATTTATAATATTTTAAATTTTCTTCTGATCACTCATGGTCTTAGTCATAAAATTTTTGATGAAATTTTGGTAAAAACTAGCCAATCCATGAAATGATCTTACCTCTCCAATGCTTTCTGGTTTAGGCCACTCAACAATTGCTTTTACTTTCTCAGGGTCCATCTTCAAACCATCCTCAGATATCACAAATCCCAAATCCCAAATAGACTAACTCATCCTTCATGAAAGTACACTTCTTAATATTGATCAACAACTTTTCTTCTATCAACCTCTACAAAACTTGTCTCAACTGCAACAAATGCTCCCCTTTTGTCATATTGAAAATCAGAATGTCATCCAAATATACAATAACAAACTTACCCAATAATTTCTTCAATACCTCATGAAAGTACTCGGTGCATTAGTTAACCCAAAAGGCATCACCAACCATTCATACAGTCCTTCATTTATCTTGAATGTTGTCTTCCACTCATCTCCTTCTCTGATCATGATTTGATGATATCCACTTTTCAAATCTATCTTTGTAAAGTATTTGGCCCCACTCAAATAGTCCATTATGTCATCCATCGTAGGTAAAGGAAATTGGTATTGCATTGTGATCTTGTTTATTTCTCTAGAATCAACACACATTCTCCACTTTTAATTCTTCTTAGGTGCTAATACTATTTGTACTGCATAAGGGCTCAGAATTTCCCTACTCAAACCTTTCTTCAATAGCTTTTGCACTTGTCTATTCAGTTCTTCATTCTTTGCTAGTGTCATCCGGTGTGCAGCTCTGTTAGGCAAACTAGCTCTGGGAACCAATTCCATGCAATGAATGATACTTCTCATAGGTGGAAATCCATTAGGTAAATTATCTAAAATGATGTCTTCATATTCTGTCAGCAAATCTTTTATCTCTTCCGATCGTTCCTCTTCATGCTCCAGATTCTTAGTCTTTTTAGGAATTAAGGCAAAACACACATTTGCATGTCTCAATCCATCCAAGAATTTCCTTCCATCTACCAAACAGATTCTAGCATTCGTACAGACTTCACTCTTCAAAGTTTCCTCCAAGGGCAACAAGGTTTTCTTCATCCCATTGGCCACAATAGTGCATGTATTATTCCTCCCATCATGTATTGCCTGTCTATCAAACTGCCAAGGTCTACCCAACAAAAGATGACAAATATCCATAGGCATAATATCACACAAGACTTCATCTTAATAATTCCCAATTTTGAATTTCACCAAACATTGCCCACTTACTAACAACTTATGTCCATCTTGAATCCATGCTATCTGATAAGGTTTAGGGTGTTTCAATCTCTCCAAATTCAACTTATTCACCGTCTCTTCTGAAACAAGATTATTTGAACTACCATTATTAATAAAAACTTTACAACACTTACCGGATACCTTACATCTGGTCTTGAACAAATTCTTCCTTTGCAAGGGCTCTTCATCTATCCCGGTATGACACAAAGCTCTCCTCATCATCAACAGTTCTCCATCTTCTGGTTTATTGTTTGATCTGGTGGGGTTTTCTTCCACCACTGCTACTCTTCTGGTATTCTCTATCTTGTTACACTCAAAAGAAAGATTTCCTTCTCCTCCACACTTATGGAAAGTTCCTCTAAATGTTCTCTTGTTTGGTCTTCTAAAATTCTTATTCCGGTAGCCATCTAATCCTCTCCTCTGGTAGAAATTTCTATCATCTTTCCGGTATGAATTACCTTCTTTTCTTACTTCCTTGTCCTTGTTCTGATCTGTACAGGTTCCTCTACCTTCGGTATATCCTCTTCCTTCTTGAAATCTTCCTCTGGTAAACCTTCCACCTCTCTCATGTCTTTTGTTTAGCTTATCTTTTGCCTTTAGGGCATACTGGTAAGCCTCTTCAACACTCTCTAATTTGATCAAACTGAGTTCATCTTCTATAGACACCCGCAATCCATTCAAATATCTTGCGACTTGTTGAACTTCATCATCAACATGTCTGGATTTGATGTTCAACTTGTAAAATGCTTCGGTGCATTCCTTCACACTAGATTCCTTCTGTCTCAAATTTCTGCAACTTCTGGAACAGATTCACTTGATAATCAGCTGGCATACATTTTGACTTCAACTTAGCAATCCTTCCATCCCATGTCTTAATATTCTCTTTACCTCTTCTTTGTCTATCAACTTGCAAATGTTCCCACCAAAGAGATGCATGACCTTTCAACTAGGTACAAGCATATTTCACCTTCCTCTCTTCTGTAGTGTTTTCAAAATCAAAGTATTTATCCATCTTCAAGATCCAATCCATAAATTCATCTGAATCCAACTTCCCATCATATTTCGGTGGGGTAAAATGAGGTTTAGTATACACCCTACTCAAAACCCTCAAAAACCTTTCCTCGTCCAGATCAACCGCCGGTGGCTTTACTTGTCATGTCAAGGCTTCTTCTCCTTCATCTTCACTTACATCTTTGATGTGTTGGCCTCTTCTCTGGGTTGTCTCCGTGGCTTCCAACTAGGTTGCTATCCCTCACAATATTTCCATCACAATAAGGTCTACATTCCCATGTGATCCACCATTCCTAGTTCCTCTTTGTGCTATCATTTACACCAGTCCTCTACAACTGCAGGTCAGATCCACAGTACACCACCCTACAAAAAAATCTCAAGACACGCAACCTTCGAAACAAAAACTCACTTTGATACCACTTGAAGTAGTCACTGGTTAGGATGGACCTCAAAGAGATCAATCTGGACCGGTCAGCAAGAGTAAACACAATGGAAACATAAAGATATGATGGAGGCAATGTAGAACATATTATTTTATTTCATGAAAACTGATTACAACCAACCTTATTGCATGAAAAATATTTAAAAGGAACTTTTCCTTCATACTTACTTCCATCTGTTCCTTTAGGAATTCTTCTAGAAATCAGGGCTTCCAGCTCTTCAAGTTCTCTTTCTTCTCTCTCAATATCCTCCAAATATTTAGCTTACATCTCCTTCCAATCTATCTTTTGCTTACCGGAGGCAGATGCTTTAAATGCAGTTTTGTTCTAGTAGCACTCTGATCTCTAAGTTCCTCAAGTTTAAAAGCAGTCAATTTCCCAAGTAGTGTATCTCTGGTAACAGGGGTACTTGACATTGTTTGGAGCTCATTGATTGTAGTAGCCTTCATCTTATAAGTCGGGGGTAGAACACTTAGAACCTTTGACACAATCTCATCCTCACTAACTGATCCACCATAGCATTTGATTCCCATAACAATCTCATTTACTCTATCTATGAAAGAACTAATCTTCTCATCTTCTTCCATCTTCAAAGCTTCATACCTTACCCAGAAACCTTCAAGTTTTGCAATTTTCACTGCCTAGTCACCTTCATAAAGAGTTTCAAGTTTCAACTAGATCAGCTTTGCATTCTCCAACTCTATAAATTTCAATAGTTTTTCATCAGATAGGGCACTTAATAATGTTTCTTTTGCTCTAACATCATTTTCAGCTTTCTTCTATTCATCAACAGGTATCGGTGTTCCATGTTGGCATTCTACACTCAATGAGAATGGTTGATGTTGTCATTGATGGCAATCAACTGGTAACAGGTTTCTACTCATTCACCAGCAACACAGACATCATCTACAGGCACATTCACCAGCATCCAGATTACACCAGCAATGAAGTATACCGACACTTAGGCTGACATGAGACAAAGTTTTGTTTATGTGAATTATATTGTAATGTAATTACTTATTTGTAAGCGGACATGATTTATTGTAAAGACTCATATATGTATGAGATCTTATTGGTCATTTTTTATATAGCATAGAGAGGAAATTATGTAATGGTATTATGTAGAAGATAGCGAAAAGATTTTGTAATAAGAAAGATAGGTTATGTGAGTGAATATCATTCACCGACATGTTTTTGGTGAAGGTTTCTGACAGAGCTTAAACTAGTACTAAATCAAGCACTGCAAATGCTATTTTGAGCAGCACATTGTATTGGATTTAACTATCCATTTTGTAGTCAGTGAGACTCTTCTATTGAGCAGTGAGCTCTAGGTTGTTGGCCTGCTTCCTGCATGTGCAGGCCCCTGTTGGAGGTAATATTTATTCATATTGGCCAGTGAGTAAATATTGTGGGTCACAAATCCCACCGAGGTTTTTCCCAGATCGGGTTTCCTTGGCAAAACATCTTGTGTTATGGTGTGCATTTATGTTGTCTTTGTTATTTCTCTTTGCTGCACTATTGCTTGTTTACCAATACATTAATTTAAGTTACAAAGTTGTAAATAAGTTCAAATATTCTATTAACCGGTTAGATACTGACTCACCCCCCCCCCCCCCTCTCAGTGTCTTTGGGACTATCATTGCATCTAACAATTGGTATCAGAGCCTGGTCCTCTATTTGCAAAAGCCTAACAACTTGAGGAAGATTCTGAAACCGGTACCGATGGAGAATTTGAGAAAACAGTTGGAAGGAGCTCTTGAAGATTTTGATGCAGAAAAATTGAAGAATATCAAACTTGAAGATTATCTAAGGACTGCCAAGGAATTCATTAAAGGACTTCAGGAGAACCTGGTTATAGCACAAAATAAGAGGAAGGAACTTCGTGAGCAAATGCAGAAACATGATGATGAAAAGGAAACTCTTAGTGATATTGTAGAGAAGCTAAGGCAAGAGAACAGTAATATGAGGAATGAAATGCACGATTTAACCATGAGGCTATGTAAGGATATTGAAGACAGGAAGAAGAATGAAGAAGACCTGACTAGAAGACTTAATGATGGAGCAAATGAAAATCTGAGACTTTTTCATGAACTTGATATGCTAAAGAAAAATCTGATTCACATGCAACATGATAAAGAGGAGCTTATGAGACAAGTTGGGATTGTGGAAAATGAGTTTATCACTGCAATGAACACAAAGACAAATTCAAGAAAAGTTCAAAAAGACTTGATGACATGTTGAAAAGACAAAAACCTGACGGAGACACAGTTGGACTTGGATTTGAACATGGAGAAAGTTTCGGAATTGCAAATAATCAAAGATCATAGCAAACCGGTAAGACAACTTAATGCTTATAAATTTAATGGGAAATGTTTTAATTGCAACAAATTTGGTCATAGAGCAAACCAGTGTAGATTTAGAAATAATCAGAATACAAATTTACCCACCGGTTAATGTTCCAAATGCAATAAAGTTGGTCATAACTTAGAATATTGAAGAATGAATGTGAAATGCTATGTTTGTGGTAGATTTGGACATTTATCTAATCAATGCAGAACACAAACTGGTCAAGGATATGGAAAAGCTATATAGAGGAATAATGTAACTTGTTATGCATGTAACAAGATTGGGCATATTGCAAAATTTTGTAGAAGCAAGACCATACCAATGAATAATCAAGGATCTAATGAGAAAGGAAAGGAAAAGGTAAATGAAATAAAGAAAGAATTTTCAAAACAATGGATTAAGAAGAGAGATCAAAGTTGATGAATCTATCTCTGCACCAATAGAACAGAGTAATACTCCACTGGTAGGAGATTCTTCATCTAACTAAGGAATAATCCTTAGGGGGTATGGCAACAAGTTGAAAATCATGCATTCTACCCACGGTTGATGATAAGAAGACACATTTCTTCTTTACTAGTAGATGTGTTAAGATTTTACTTGACTGACAAACATTTAATGCAGTTTTTGAAGAAATTTTTGGCTATAAAGCACTAGAAAACCCTCATTTCAATCCACCAAGCATCCAAGCAGTCGGAGAGCGCAAAGTTGAGCGAAGGCATCCTAAGGTGAAGTAGCAAAGTTTTTTCAAGCATTCAAGGGTTTCAAGTAAGAGGTATTTATCTTTTGAAATGGCATCCTCATCCTCTGTACCTGAATTTATTGCAAATCCTACTGTGGTAGAAAGCATTAAGTGCGCTAGGCCCATATTTAAAATCATTCCCAAGATCGCAAAGCAAGATGATTCCATCAAAGCCTTCTCTAAAATTCCAAAGGGAGTTGCTTTTGTCGAAGACCCGAGAATTTATATTCACTGCAACATAGAAAATTTAGGGACTGATGACTTAAAGAACATGTACAATGATGTTATTACCGATGAACAAGGTTTGGTTAAACTGGAGCATAAGATTGTAGGAGACTTAGGATTTGTTGAAATTTTGAACATACCTGAATTTCCGAAGGAGGTAGGTCAGCTTGTACTAAGCAGAGTTCATGGAGAGTTTATGTGGCTAGACTCTATTTTTAAAATCTCAAAAGAAGCAATCAAGGTAGTTACTAGTTTACCCTCAACCAGTAGTAGGCCCGAAAAAACAAAGAAGATACCTAACAAGGGTGTTATGAACCTAACCGGAGCCACATTTGACAACATATCTCTTAGCTTAATGAAATTACTGATGCAAATGTGAGATATGTGAGCATGGTACTTGGCTATAGAGTAACTCATGCAAACAGATTAAATTCAGTTTCTAGCTTATGTATTCATAGTGCATATGAGATGGTTAATAACAATGCTAGGATTGATATCTATGAATGGCTTAAGGATGAACTGATAGATAACCTAAAAAATATTAAGGGTGACAATAAGGGGACATTCCATTTTGGCAACCTACTTGTGTGTTTGATGCTTTACTTCACCAAAGAGATACCTGACATTGGTCATAAGGAATTTGGATATGACATCCCGATAGGAAAACAAATCATGGAAGCTATTACTGATATGGGCTCTAACAGTGATAACATTATAGCAGACTACTTCAAAAACTTCCAAACTAAGATGAAGGCTGGAGAAAGGTTACCACAAAGCATTGTAGATAAATATGACAAGAAAATATGTTTTGTAATCAAACGTGATGAAACATGGATGGAAGTTGTTACTCCTAGAACTATTTGGATAACAAAAATGGGATATGAAGTTGATCTAAATATTCTTGAAGCATATGCTAAAACACTTCTTGATGCACCTAAGGAACTATTTGAAGAAATTTTTGGTAGTGCTCATACCATTGAGAGTGTTGTTTCAATGCAGAAGCGGAGAAAAAGAAGAGAAAAATGCATCCAAGATGGCTAAGGATGTTAAGGAAAATGTAATGAACTTGAGTGGTATATCTGCTAGTGAACTAGAAGGATTGGAACTGGTAGCTCATGTTTCACCGGTTGTCACTTCTTCAGATATAGACAGTGGAAAAGAAGCTGAGTTCAAGAGAGTTGAAAGGAAGAAGAGGAAAACCCCATCGGTTTCCTCTCCTTCTCCCAAAAGGACTAGAACTTTAAGGAAGAAGCAGCAAGTTGTAAGGGAGCCTAAGAAAAAGCTAACTCTTAAGAAGAAACAAACTAAGACACTGAATACGCTTACACTGAGGGAACTGGTAAATGAAATAACACAAGAAGGTAATCTCCATAATGTGAGAAAATTGTATAATTCTTACAAAGATTCTGACAAGGAGACAATGGAGGCTAGTATTATTTTGCATCTAGACATCTATAAGAAGGTTTTGATTGAAGTTGTAGATGATCTGTCGAACGACTTGTATCTAAGATTAGAGGCTAAAAGAATGTCAGTGATGGAATTAGATAAAAAGTTAAAAGTTGAAGTATTATCGGTAGTGCACCCTGTAAATTCTAAAGAGGAAATTGATGAACTGATTTCTGAAGCAAACCGGTCAGTTTTTGTGAGTGACATCGACAGGTTAGGAGGGGGAAAGCACAAAGGATACTTTTATGACATTTTCACACATCACCACATTGCAAATGGGGACCCCTACTCTTTTTTGCTCTTTTAGAGTGGTTGTCTTAGTTTAGCCACCTAGCTTAGCAGTAGTTTTGGAGCTTTTAACCTCTTACTTGAGAGAAGGTGCAATGCACTTTCTAGGTCATGTCTAGGCATGAATTCCATGATGAAGGTTCAGAGTAAGAAATGCATGTAAGAGTGAAATGTGGAATATGAATCGCTTTCCTTGGATTTCTGAAAGGAAATTCAAGGGTCCCCCTAATGGTTGGGAGAGTGAAAGAGATAGCTAATGAAACTATAGACAAATGGGACATATTTTTGTTGAAAAAGAAAAGAAAGAGGAAAGCGAGAGATAGAAAATGGATAAATCATTTGCGAAGGTATACCAAAAGGACAAAGGTAAAAGCAAAATTGGTAGTATACCTATTATAAAGATCACAGATAACATTCCTCCACCAGCACAGGATACTTCATCAATAACTTCAGATACATAGGTACATATAGGCAATCAACTGGATAAGGCAACTAAAGAAGTAACACATGATGACACTAACCCGGATTCTGAAATTATTTTCACTATGAATGTTGATACACAAGATTTTAATATTGTTGTGGATAAGGATACGTTAGAAGTTAAGGCAGCCGATGCTAAGAATAGTGAGATCTCTAAGTCACCGGCACACATTGTTGACTCTCAGAACACTGAGATACCGACAGAAACTAAGAAACCAGAGACTGAGAAACTAGCAGATGCAGAGGTACTTACATAGACTGAAAAACCAGCAGAAGCAGAAGTAATAACATAGAGTGAGAAACTGACAAAAAATTTAAATAAAGGGGAAACAATTGTTGGAAATAGTTAAGGCAATTGGGCAAGTATCTATTGAAAGGAAATCTATTGTAGAACCAAGCACATCCACTGGATAATTTAGACCCACTAATGTAACAGATGTTCTTTTGGATTCAATTAAGAGGATAACAGATTGCAATGCCTTAGCATTTAAGGCTATTGATGACACATTACCTATTTTGAAAATGATTGCACCAACCTGTAAGATAGATCACATTGATGATTCTTTAGGTAAATTGGACGCATTGTCCAAATTTATTACTGAAAATGTTCTAACCATATATAAGGTAAATGAGGAAACTGTAAAGGAAAGAGTAGATAAAGAGAAAGGTTAATTCTTTGAGAATACTATCAAAGACTGTACTGAGCACATGGATTCATTATTACTGGTACTTAACTCAACAATTTTGGAATATAAGGAGTTGTATAGAGAAGCTTGCAAGCTTCACCACCTGACTGGAGATATTGATGAGGAAATTAAGAAGAAACGGAAGGAGATAGATGACATTGTGGATAATATGATAGGTTCTTCGGAGCTTACCTCAGTTTTTGAATAGGAAATGGCAGTTTATGAGGAAAAGTTAGAGAAACTAAGAAAGAGAAAGCAAGGATAAGGTTAAAGGACCAGGAACTGAAACGCAAACTTGGTCCAAGATTGGACAGTCTTATTACTCATTAGGTTGAGCTATCAAAGGCAACAATTCAAGGAGAATGGTCACCAGAGCAATAGATGCACTATCTGATCGGCATGATCCAGCATACAAAAACCATTCTTTCTAACAATAACAAATTCATGTAGAGATTGAATCTATTTTTGGTGGACATTTTTCAACTTGTACATAACCGATTACAAGCTATTAGGTAGAACTCTTGTATTCATTGATTCTTTTTGACATCCTTTGTCATTGATGTCAAAGGGGGAGTAGTATGGAGAAAAATAAATGCACAGAGGAGATCACTTGCTCAAGGGGGGTACACTTCTTTTGGATTTAATTTTTGGATAACAGATTTGGATTTTTCTCATGAGTGTTGCCATTAATGCCAAAGGGGGAGATTGTTGGCATTCTACATTCAATGAGAATGGTTGATGTTGTCATTGATGGAAACCAACTAGTAACAAATTTCTACACATTCACCGACAACACAAACATCATCTACAGGCACCGGCGGGCACATTCACCGACATCTAGATTACACCGGCAATGAAGTATACCGGCACTCAGGTCGACATGAGACAAAGTTTTGTTTATGTGAATTATATTGTAATGTAATTACTTATGTGTAAGGTGACATGATGTATTGTACAAACTCATTTATGTATGAGATCTTATTGGTCATTTTTGATATAGCATAGAGAGGAAATTATGTAATAGCATTATGTAGAAGATAGCGAAAAGATTTTGTAATAAGGAAGATAGGTTATGTGAGTGAATATCATTCACCAACAGATTTTTGGTTAAGGTTTCTGACAGAGCTTAAACTGGTACTGAATCAAGAATTGCAGATGCTATTTTGAGCAATACATTGTATTGGATTTAATTATCCATTTTGTAGTCAGTGAGACTCTTCTATTGAGCAGTGAGCTCTAGGTTGTTGGTCTTCTTGCATGTGCAAGCTCCTGTTGTAAGTAATATTTATTCATATTGGCCAGTGAGTAAATATTGTGGGTCACAAATCCCATCGAGGGTTTTCCCACATCAAGTTTCCTCACCAAAACATCTTGTGTTATGGTGTGCATTTATGTTGTCTCTGTTAGTTCTCTTTGTTGCACTATTGTTTGTTTGTCGGTACATTAATTTAAGTTACAAACTTGTAAATAAGTTCAAATATTCCATTAATTGGTTAGACACTGATTCACCCCCCCTCTCAATGTCTTTGGGACTATCATTGCATCTAACATTCCATAATTAACATCATGAGGTATATACCCTTTCTCCACTATCTCCCAAACTTCAGCTCCAAGACATCTCAGATGAATCTTCATTCACTCCTTCCATATTTTGTAGTTTGTACCATCAAATCTAGGACTCTCCTTCTAATAGGGGTTGAATGTAGAACTAGATGTAGTTGCCACTGGATCTCCTCAAGCGGTTAAGCTTCTGCAAAGAGGACCAATGCTATGATACCAATTGTTAGACAGATCTAATACAAGGAGTAAACTGAGAGGAGGGGTGAATCAGTTTACTATCAGAAATCAGAACTATTGCATATCAAAACCTTTAAACCAGAGAACAAAGAAACCAACACAATGAAGGATAAAACATGAAAGCACAGTACACTCAATACCAAATTTTTTGACTTGGAAAACCCGATAAAGAGAAAAAACATGGTGGGAAACCCTACCCACAATCAGATAATACTTCTATAGTAGTATGTGAAATAATTACAATGGGTATTGCACTTGCAATTAGGCCAACTGACTAGAGCTCATTGCTCATCACAAAAGAAAAGTCTCACTGACTTACAAAACATTGGATTACAATCTGGAAAGAATGAACTGTGAAAGTAGAATCTCCTAATGCTTGATACAGTTCTGGTTAAGAATAGATGTCTGCCCTGCAATACCAAAAACCTTATGTTGAATGATATATCACTTGTTCGCACATAAACCTTCCTGTGATAATGCATACATAACCGTCGATCCTAGAAACCATCGATATGCAAGTTACATGAATAAATCACCTATAAATACAGATCATCAACCTTATTATAAGGTCAACTAAACCCTAAACCCATAATAACAAAAATTACATTACACGGTATCAACAGACCAATATTATGATTTACATTACATAACATGGACCTAATTCAAATATCCAAACAATTATATCCATTAAGACCAAAATCCAGCATGCTTCACCTATCGGTAGAAACCCTTAGTGAAATAACAAAAAGTTTAATCGGATCTAAATAGGACCACCATAATAGCACACCAACCAATGCAAAGTCACCAAACACTCAGAATATGACCAAGAAGCACCTTCAGCATGATAGAAACTGATTTCATAAGCTGGACCAAAATTGTCTAACCAAAACATCAAATATTGCTTATCGGTAAAGCTAACTGGTACCAAGAAATACCAACCGGGAACATAAGTGATAGTTACCAGAGCACCAAAACATGAACCAACAGAATATGGAAAACATATAACCATCCAGAGTAAGCATCCAAAACCGATTCTAGAGATTTGATCATACCGGATCAGAATCATAACCAAAACCAAGATTATCACCAAGACTGACTGGGATAGGTCCAACCAGGATACAATGTTGACATCAATGACAACACTTAACCAAATCCAATATATTGCCAATAGAGGCTGCCTCTTGGTCCGGCCAACGTTTTGCCAAATTTTTTAGGAAGTAATATATTGTGATTTTAAAGCAAATTCCAGAAGGATGTGGAAATCCAAGATGTCTAGATGTGCGAAATCAGGCCTTGAAGGTTAAAATAAGACATAATTAGGGTATTTGATGAAATGAATAAAATAAAAAGGGGCACACTTAGGGTTAAGGGCCCATTTTTATGATATGGAGGGGGATAAAAGAAGACTTCAGATTTAATTAAATGCTTAAAGGGAAATTGAAAATTTGGAAAATGCACAAGATTAATTTAAATTTAAAAATTAGGGTTTGTTGCATTAACCACTTAATTTTAAAATTAAAATTTGAAATTGAAATTTGCTCCAAGATTTTAATTTTGAATTTGTATTGAAATTAACAATGAAATATGAAGAGGGAAATTCAAAATTTAAACAGCCCACAAGCTCAATTTTTAAATTAAAAATTAGGGTTTTTGAAATCAACCACTTAATTTTTAAATTTTGATTGGAATTTGAACATGTAGATGAACATTTGAATTGTAAAATTGAAGAGCATTAAGATCTAAAACAATTAACCCAAATTATGCAATTCACAAGCTTAATTTTGAAAATAATAATTAGGGTTTTTAGTGAAATTAACCTCTAAATTTTTTAAATTTGCAAGGAAATTAAACTTGTAAATGAAAATTTGGATTTTTAAATTGCATACACACTCATATCTGAAAACAAAAATTAGAATTAAAGGTGTTTCACGTCGGGTTCACCAAAATGTAAAGGGGAAATTTTGATTTGGCAAATTGCAACATAGAAGGAGAAATCACCAAATCAATTTTCGCTCTGGGGGGAGATTGTCTTTACATTCAAAAGATGGGAGGACTCCACTAGATTCAATTACAAATCAAATAAGGACTAAATACTAATTGGATTGATTGATTATGATGTGTTTTCCCTCTTTTGTAAGTTGAAATATTGATTTGGGGTAAATTATTGAAATTGAAGACAAAACTGAGAAAATACTGAGCTACAGGTTCAGGATTTTGTTGTGCACCTGGATTTGAGTAATATGAGCTAATTCGGATTTGCCCTACGAAAATGCCCCAAAAAAGAAGGGATCATGGCACTGCCTCTTGGTCCTCTGAATTTTCTACGCTTCGAAAAGGGTTATTCTATCTCTGTGTCTTAAGCTTATTTCTAGAAGTACAATTGCGCACTTGTTTCCTGCACACAGAAAGAAATGGAAATAGTTTCAAAATAGGGTCTTGCCTTCGGTCAAACCCCAGTTTTGGAATTAACCATGAAATTGAGATAAATGTAAATGAAATGACTGAAAGGAAAGGTTCTATTTTTGAGGGAGATGTTGAATTATGATTGAAATTGAAATGATTATACCTCCTTGTGAAGTTTTTCTTGCCTCCACATGGAATCAAGGTTTCATGAAATAGGATGTAGATCTCCACTTCAATGTTTGAATCTTGACTTTATTGTTGCTCCAAGGCTTGAAGGAAGACTGAAAATGCTCAATTTCTCTTGAATTCTTGATTGCTTGATGTCGTATGTGTGCTCTTTCTAATTGATGGATGTTCAAATGAGAGGGGAAATCCTCTTTATATACCTACCTATCAGATTAATTGGCTAATTTTTTGACATAGGCCAATATGGAGAGGAGAATCCCACCCAAAATTGAATTGGGAAAAAAGGGTTTAAAGAGGGCCCAAAATGAGGGGGACAGGGCATGGTGCCTTGGTCCTAGTGAGGACCAAGGCGCTACGCCCTGGTCTTGACCTATTTTGGGGCTAGGATCAAGTGCACAACAAGTGAAAAGTTAAATTTTTTGGTGTTTGTGATGTGTAAGAGCATAATCAGGTCTTCAATCAGGCCAAGGGGTGCACACACTAAGGTGAAGACCCAAATGCGATCGAAAATTGAAAGGGGTGCAATTTTAGGATGCTACAATAGTTATATAAGAGATTATAATATATTATACATTATAGACTAAGAAATTAGTTATTGATCAAAATATATAGTAGAAATTAAAATTTTTGTTATAATAAACAAATTTACAATTAATAAAAAGGGATCAATAAGAAATGTCCACTAGTATTGGATATCCATTAATATTGGATATTCGATACTAACGAATATCTGATATTATTGAATACCCTTTTTTTTGACAAAAAACTGTACCCTTGGGATTTGCCTTGGGAGTGCTTTGGGATCTGGGTTGGACGCGCCAAACCCAAAAAGTCAACACAAAAAACTTGTTTAGAAGTTTTCATGGGTTTTCCAAACTTCTCCCATGTGGCTAACGACTTTTTCTAAACCCAAAATTGATGAGATGAAAAGGGTTTCTTAATGAAATTATTAGCTTTCCACAAATATAAATTCTACTTTATTTTGAATTTAATAAATTATTATTATTGATGTTTTACATATGTTGAACATCTAAAGTCCAATTGATAGGCTAATTAAAAAACATCTATAACTTTCAAACAGATTAACATTTTTTGAATCCAAAAGATGCATTGACATTCTATGCTTTGCACACTATAGGATTAAAAAAATTGAATTTCATTAAAATAAATTAAGTGATGATGGTTAGACATACAATTTTTTATATTTTAAAAGATTTCTAGTAAAAAATTACAACTAGTTTTTTAATTATCAAAAAATTATAACTAATTTTTTACTTATCAAAAATTACAAAAGAATATGAATCACATCTGGGCATGAGTCCTTTACTTATATTTAAAGTGGCATAAAAAATATTATGTTTTTCTTGTACTTAGGTTAGTCAGACATACACCTATTTTTTTATATTTTTCTTGAAAAATTTAGCACTACTGCATTGAAATTTCAAATTTACACCAAATAGATTCTTTTTTTCAGAAAAACAACTAGTAACTTATAAACTACATTCAATTTTCTATAAATTTTCTTCTTACATATTTTTAAATTATGTTCATAACCTATTCAAATTTTCATGTCAAGTTGCCTAACTCTATTTTTTTGAATTTTCATTACCACTTAAGGGCCTAGTTTGACCCACCATGATCCTACACATACCCTTGCATTATAGCTACGTATTGTGATGTAATTTGAGATTTTGCTAGCTAAATTGAGTTGTCTCTAGATCTCCATTGGTGGTACTCTTGAGAGAATCTTTTTGTACAAGTATATTGTAATCAATTGTTGATTTCTGAATAATATATTGGGTGACTTTTGGAGTGTGGTTTTTTCTTGCAGAATGGTTTTCCCATTGTAATGCCAAGGAATGGGGGGTTAAAAATGTTAGGGTTTAGGCAGATCCGAAGAAAATACAAATTAACAATTATATGCAGATACAAACACAAAAAATGAAAAAAAATACATAACATAGATAATGCAGTGATTTAACGTGGTTCACCCAAAATGGGCTAGATCCACAGAACACAGTCTTCCAATCTTTTCTTATTATCCACTAAATTAGTACAACACCATTACAATGTCTTTTACATTCCAGCTGCTTATATCATGCAATTTTTAGGGCAACATACAAAGTCAGTTATTTTTTAGAGTTTTTTCAATGTCGTTTTTTTTTTTTTCAACAAAAAACGGCAAAAAAAATTCCTTGAGGGTTGCGCCCCCGAACCCCGCCAAGGATTCATAATGAGTGTACAATACAAGTGCATGATCAGTCGCCACATATCAACAAGAAATAGGATTCACATGTCTATGCAAACAAGGAATCTATTTTAGTCCCTAGTCCTTATTACCTTTGGAAGGAAAATGATCCACTTGGATCAAAACGATTCAAGCACAAAGTGGATGCAATAGTCCTTCGTTATTGAGTTGAAATGTGATAATCAACCTTTTTTTGTGTGTATAGGATTGTAACGAACTAATAACCCATTTTTGGAAAAACAATGTTGTAATATAGGATGAGACTAACCTATAGACCAAATTTGAGGCAAAAGTGCAGGGACCCAATTGCCTAGCTCAGCCCACTCCTGGGACTCAGTTGCCTAGCTCGACCCACTCTCATCAATTCCAGCTCTGAGGAATTGCAAACTATAGATCTCCACTTGATTAGTTTGTACCTATTTCCATAGCTTCACCACCTATTCTTGCACACAGAAAAGAGAAGAAATTATTGAGGAGAAAAGAGTTTGCCTAATTAAAACCCCACTTTTGGAATTAACCTTGAAATAGAATTGAAATGAACTTGAAAGGAAAGCATGCCATTAGGTAGTAGAGGCTAGATCTGAAAATGGAAGTGTCTTATATACCTTAATGATGTAAATGCTTCTTTGGAGATGATCATGAATTTTGATGCAATAGCATGACACCACACAAAATACCTAAAAGAGAATCATAAAAGACATGCTTGCATGAAGGTTGTTGAAGGTTTCCACAATAAATGGTTGAATACTTGAATGCTCACTTGAAATCATGATCTCTCTATGACTTGATTATTGACTCCTTGATTCTCAAAATGAGGGAGGATACCTTTCTTATATACCTCTCCCAAGTATTTCGAGGTGCAAAACTCAAAGTAGACCAACTTGGGAAAACAGTTCCTCCTAAGTCCACTTGACCATTGTGTGGACATAATTTTGGACCAGATTAGGGGGAACGGGGTGCCCTAGGTGACTTGCTCCTAGAAGCAGACGCCTTTCTCCCTCCAAGATGGTCCTAAATGAGGAGGAAATGCCAGAATGATTTGTTGTGTTGGATTGCGATGAGCGGAACCGGATGCGAGAGGTCATACATGCTAAAATAGGGCCTAGTTGAGCAAGAAATTGCATAGGAATGCAATTTAAAACGCTGCACCCACATAAATTATTGTGTTGTGGTATGCATGCTATTTATATTTATTTTTGTTAACTTTTTCATGTACTTTTATAAATATCTTAAAAGTTTTGCATAATCCTCCTCTTAAGGTTAGTGTAGGAAGTTGTTTTGCTTCCTTAACTTCCTTTCAAGTGTGTGGGTGTAAATAGGGGATCTTATCCTCATCCATAAAGATGATCGTAAGAGTTGCAGTTATCTTAAAAGAGGCATGATGATCCTTCGACTACAAGCTCATTATATTATATGAGTTTGGGCTACTATTTATGTAGTGTCAAAGGGAAAAACATAAAGGTAATTTATTTTTCCCATGCAAAATATCAAAGTTGTGACTTCTTGAACATATTAATTATTTTTAAGTTTTTAAGATGATGTAACACTTCTTCTATTTGCTAAGGTGAAAGAAATGAAGATTACTTTCAAACTCATATGCTTTCTTAGAGATTCTAGAGATTAGGATTCCAGTTGTTGGCTTCACTTGTCTCTATCAAACCTGCATGGAAGCTTGTTGCAAGTATCCTTATCCTCCTCCTAATCCCACAATCTCCTCATCCTTGCATATTTTGTGACTTGTATTTCATGTGAATAACAATCTACATGCCACACATTAAGATCAACATAAGTTCTAGATAAAAGAAAGAAGGATGGAACACCTTATGTCAAATACATATTTGGTGCAAGGCAATTTTTCTCTTACTGGTAGTAAACTTCTTCATCTTTGGTTACAACCTGTAGGTGCTTGTAGACTTTGATTGCTTTGAGATTTTTCTTTGCATGAATTGTTTGGACAACATTAACTTTATTGTTTAGGGAATTTTCTATTATACTTTTTTTAATGCATCTTCCACCTTATTAGATGCATCCACTTTGTGCTTGAGAAAAAAAGAAATACCATACAAGTATTTTATCCACATCATGTTTCTAAGATTTTGTTTTACCTAACTATTAATAAACCTAAATTCCTAGTGATCAATATACCAAAACAAAACTTCCTTGCCATAAAGCATGAAGAAATACATGAAATTAATAATAATAAACTAAATATTTATTTTTAGATTCATTTAAATTCTCACTAAAACTTGTAATATGTTTCTTACCCCAAAATCCAATATTTGAGTTTGAAAAAAAAGCCAACTCTTTTTGTCAAAATTGACTATTGAATTATAATTCTAATCTTTTAAGTGAATTGTATATCTCTACATTATTCATAATTATTAAAAAATCATGAGTTGTACTGCAAATGAGCACAATTTATTTGAAATGAACACAATTTTATTTAAAGTTGAATACAAATTTGCAAGCTTGCCTAACTAGGAGGAAGAAACTGGTTTTAAAAACAGAACCAAAACAAAGCCTTGAGCCAATATAACTGTTCCTGACCAAGGCTTGCATTACAATTTATTTCATCAAAGTAGATTATACTTATTCTGGTTTCCCTAGAGAGTATTTTGCAACTACATTTGCGCATTTTTATCTTTTACTGCTCTATTGCCATCTTTCATGTCTCCGTCATAATCAGCTACAGGAGAGGATTTATCATTGACATACAAGTCAACAAGAACAAGCAAAAGAGGATAGCTGATGGTGGTAAGACACCAATTGATTACCAACTCTTTTACTGGAGAAGTTTTATGGGCATCAATCTGCCAAGCAACAGCAGCTCCTGCACTCTGGACACCTTTGTAGAATCCACTGTATCTACTTAGAGTCTGAGAGTCATCACTAAGAGCCCCAATCATCCAGTAGACCAAATTTTGGAATATGGCATCCAAAAGTCCATAGGAGAAATACAGTACAAATGGACCTGCATAAGAGGTCCCTGAGTCCTTGAAATCAAGCTTAGGCTTTTTCCCATTGTATTTCAGCTCATTGGCAAGCCCACCTGCCCAGATGACTGTTCCCAACAAGGCAACTACAGCCACACCCATATATCCTCTTTTCTTCCTGCTCTGGGAACCATAGTCAAGGACATACCCAATTCCAATAGATCCCAACATCTGTGCAGCCCAATAAAACACATTATTGAGTCCCTTAGTCCTCAATGTGAACAAGTCACCACCATTAACATGATTGAATTGGTAGGTGTAAAAGAAGTTACTAGCCCAAGCAGCAGGGAATAGCAGCAGCATCTTCGAATTGGAAAACAGCTTGAGAATTTCCAGAAACTCAGTTGTGGGATTGGAATACTTCATCATGGTCACTTTAGTTCCATCATCCCTAACTACTTTATGGGGTGGAAGCAGGGTTAAAGTCAGAAGGGCACCAAAACCCATGAAGCACATGAATCCTATGTATGTTCCATCATTAACACTCCCTGCAGTTCTGTGATAATTTGATATGAAAGGAATGAAACCTCCTATCACACCTCCAAGATTGAAAATGCTCCAAAACATTGAAATATACCTGCCCTTCTTGTCCTCTGTTGGGTATGAGGTCATGATGGCACCCTGCCCTGCCCAAAGCAGTCCTGCTCCAATACCCAAAACTGCTCCTGCAATTATAGCAAAAAGTTGGTGCTGGGAGTGATTGTAGTACAGAAATGATCCAGCATAGAGCACATAGGTGGAGCAGCCTAAACATAAGGTGAGGCGAGTGCCTAGTACATTGTAAATGCCTCCACCCAATATGCCAAACACTGCAAATGTTGTGTAGAGAGCAGTGTTTGCATTGTTGGCTGCTTCTGGGTTCACCTGTCCTCCACCTCCCATGCCTGAGAGAGCATTGAACATGCCAGGACAGCAAAAGCAGACAAATCCAATCAGGATCACTTGAACAACAGGGGAATTATACCGAAACGCTTTCGAAGGAATCCCTTCCTCTGCTTGCGCTTCATTGTCTAAACCCATGACTGATATCAATCCTTCCGTAAACAAGGATTCCTCCGCCTCTTCTTTGCAACCCGAAAGTGAGGAGATTCCAATCTGGCTGCCAGTGGGATTCTTTGAATTTTCTCACTGATAATTATGAATCCTGCCTTCCCCATAGAGCTATATATGTGGGTGCTTCTTAAATTCAAATTTGTTTTGATATGGGCGTCAGTTCATTGGAGTCTAAGCCGGCTAGCTGGATTTTATTGTAATAACATTGGTCTTAACGACAGTGGCAAAATGTCCGTTGTAAACTTTCTGTAACCACCTCAGAGATGGGTCCATCTGCGTGGTAAGCAATGCAGGTAGTGATTTAATCTATTAATACGAGGCAAGCATAGGCAAGGGGTTGTTAACTGATAGGTATTGGATTGTGACAGCAATAAAGCAATAGAAGAATTTTTTTTTTTTTGGAAAATTCTTATTCTTTAAAAGAATTTGGTAATTTTTTTTTAAGAAGAATAAAGCAAGTTTTCTATGTTTAATGGTAGTTGTTATTTTGAAAATATTTTATATATTTTGGTTGTAATGAAGGTAAAGTTAAGGTTGTGAATTGTAGATTGTAAGAGCAATTGCAAATTATAGTCTGTAAGAGCAATTGCAAATTATAGAATGTAAGAGCAATTGTTAAGATGTTGTAAATTGCAAATTCAGAATTGCAAGAGTAATAGCAGCACTATGGAATTTGTAATTGTTTTCTTTGAACAATAAAGATATCTATACCTTGGAGTTTGTAATAGTTTTCTTTGAATAATAAGGATATCGATACCTTGTCTATGGATGTTTCTTTGGCATTCTATCAAGGTTTTACCACGTAAATTAATGCTTTATGTGTTATTTTGTAATTCTATTTCATTTTCTTTGTTTTTATTTGCAACTGATTTGTGTTGTAATATTTAATTTTCGGAGTTTATGCTTCTACTTTTCCAACAAGCAGTACCAAAGAGATTTTTTTTGAAGTGACTCTATTAGAATTTGGTGTTGATTTTACAACATCAAATGGTGAACATCTTGAATGAAAGGTTCAAGGTGGAGAAATTTGATGGAAAGAATAACTTTGAGTTGTGGAAGCTTAAGATGTGTGATTTGTTAGTGTAGCAAGGATTGCAAGGTATTGGTAGGAAAGTTAAATAAACCTACAGATATGTCTAGTGAGGACTAAGAAGATGTGGATATGAGAGCTCTTAGCACAATTTGGTTGTGTTTGGCGGATGAGGTTTTTTTCAATATTGTCAAAGAGGAAACAACATCAGGTTTATAGAGAAAAATGGAAGAGATCTATGGTGTGCATTTAATGCTCATGGGTGTGTCTTTTGGAGTTGGTCATGCGTTTTCTTTTTACATTGTAGTGGTATGGAGCTTTGATTTGGCAATATGTTGCTCTCAACTTGCATGGTGGTTATGTTCCTTTTCCATGTGGTCATGTGTAGTGAAATGGTGTGCATGTTGGTTGTGTGCTTTTAGCCTTGTAGTCACATTTGAAAACACCTACTATTTGGACTGCAATATGGAGTGCGTGTGTTGGGTTTGTGGTTTCACCCTTGGTTATATGAAGGCACTAGATGATTAGCCATTGCTTGCATGAGTTGTGGAGCTGATTATTCTATAACCTAAATGCTCCTTGACAACTTTCTTTTTGCATTTTTCCTATTTCTAAAAGTTGCAGGTTTGTAGATCTATGTTTATTCCAAATGTTATTTAGATGGCAAATTTTATGTAATTGGAGATGTTGACATCTTGGAATGCCATGTAGGACTTTTAGTCTTTGGTTCATGTGTCATGACTTGTTGTCTTTGACAAGTTTTCCTTGGTTTAGAGGATGGTTTGGTGTTATGCCATGGTGGTCTCTTGATTGAGCATTAGAGTTTTGGCATGACAAGTGCTCTTGGGAGCATGATATGTTCATAGGGAGCATATGATCTTCTATTTAGGAGATGTTAGATCACAATGTCATGTTTTCATTATTCTATATCTATGTGTAGTTGGAGCTTTGACATTGATTTGGCAAGTTCTCTTGGTGTTGATTACATTGGTCATGTGCTTGGGATCTTCATGAGAGTGTGGTGTTGCATTAGGAGCTTAGCATGGATTGATTGGATATAGGTGCTCACGGATACTTGGAGATATAGTTGAGGCTTGGAGTTCTCTTGTGATTAGAGACATGTGTTGAGACTTCTCCAAGAAGTCCGAGGAGCCTACACCTTGGTGGAAACGGTTATCCAACCCTTAGAATGCACCAAGGAATCATTATTCTTTATACATTATAAAATTTGTTTGGTGTAGTCTAGGGGCTAGACAGCCATTTCCTACCTTGGTTAGGGTCAAGATTGTTGGACTATGAAAATAATAAAGCAATAAAGCAATAAAACTATAAAACCATAAAAAAAATCATCTTTTTAAGAAAAAAAACATTTGTATTCTTTAAGAGGGAATTCCTGAATTCTTTGTTCAAAGGAATAAAACAAGTTTTTTATATGTTTAGTGATGGTTATTATCTCGGAGATATTCTCTACATCTTGGTTGCCTTGAAGGCAAAGTTAAGGTTGTGAATTGTAGACTACAAGAGCAATTGTTAAGATTTGTTGTAAATTGCAAACTCAAAATTGTAGAAGGGATGGCAACAACTATGGAAGTTGTAAATTTATTTTTTGAACAATAAGAATACCAATACCTTACAAGTGGATGTTTCCTTGGTATTTTGTCAAGGTTTTACCACATAAATCAATGTCTTATGTGTTATTTTGTTATTCCATTTTATTTTCTTCATTATTTATTTGCAACTAATTTGTGCTATAATATTTAATTTTTTTTATTTATGTTTCTGCTTTCCAACAATAAGGACATTTTATTTTATATGTTAGAAATGATGATATAAATCTATTTCAATAGGGGAATTGGAGTATATGTGGAGGAGAAGCAAGATGCAAGAAGAGGAGTTAGGGGAATGTGTAGTAAGGTAAAGGAGCATAAAAGTAAAATTGTAAATTGAAAGATATTTTTACTATAATCATATGTCATAAGGTGAAGGAATCTATAAATTGAATTGTAAATCCTCTAAGATGATTGAGCCTACAAATTGAACTATAAATGTAAAAATATTTCTAATGTGAGATCATTGGATTGAGTGTATCTCCACAAGAATGTAAGAAGTCCTAACCCTTAGTAACTAATCTTTAAGAAAAGACGACAACAAATTTGAAATATAAAATTTATATATTATTGTTCATAGTAATTAAAGTAGGTTAGTAAAATTGTAATTTAGAATGTAAACATCCAACCTCTCACTAATTTTAAAAAAAGGTTAGGGATTTGAAATTTGGAATTTACATATTATAGTTTATAGTAATTATATTAAGTTGGTGAGATTGTAAAAAAAATGTATTTTACGTTCACTAGAAAAACTAAAATCATAATTCACAATAAATGTGTTTGTCTTTAAAACTAAGATATATTACTAATGAGAACAATAAATGTGATTTTACTCTATAAGAAGAATGATCAAAATATTAAAAAAATAGAAAACATAAATTTGAGAACTAATAATTTTTTATTTTTTATTTGGCAAAAGTGGCAAGCCACTAGTATATTAATATAATAATAGATTACAAAATCTGGTTCAAAGAGCATACTAGAAGGAAAGAACTAATTATTGTTAGATCTTAAATTAGAATAATCAACCTGATAAGATGTAATTTACCATATAAATGGACCCTCATATAATTCTAGCTGCCTTTATTTAAAAATGCATTCTTTTAAGATAATAATAGAGGGGTTTTGTGTGTCCCCAACTCAAAAAAACAAAAAACCATATGGTGTTGTGGGGAGATGACAAATAACAAAAATGATCAAACAAAATATTAAGTTGAGAGAAGTTAAACTAGATCCATGCAAGATTGGTGACAATAATGAAGACAAAAGAAGTAAATTAGAAAATAATAATCAACACTTGAGCAAAATAAAAAATTTAAACTTAGAATAAATATATTTGCAACGAAGAATTATGAAGAATTATAAAAGATGTCCTAACCATTAATAACCCCTTAAGGCCAACAACCAAGGCCTCACTTGTGATCCTTCCTCTTCAATTGAAATTAGTCACCACCACTTACTTTGGGACTTCCTCTCCACCACTAGTCAAGAAACATAACAATTTGAATTTGACATCATGGATTATGTCAAATAATGAAATCTCTTCTCTACTCTATTCAACATGCCACTGAAAACAATGTGAAACAATGCAAGCAATGATAACCTTCAAGGTGCCTTAATTTGTCACACAAATATGAAAATAAATGGCAGATCAACATTAAATTGATGTCTTAATTTAACACAAAGATTAAAATTGAATGATATACATGTAGGCAATAGTAACCTTCAAGGTGTCTTAATTTGTTAAAAAAATATGAAAAATAAATGACATAATTATTTATTAAATCAGCATTAAATTGATACCTTAATTTACCAAACAAAGATTAAAATTGAATGATATAATTGTTTATAGGCTCCTTGTTTCATTAGGTGTACTTAGTAAGATCATTCATTGTTGTTTTCAAACCCATGTTGATGTGAAAATGCTTTATAAATATAGTGTCTAAGTCATCAAAGCGTGAGATCAAACTAAGAGGCGGTGAATAAATTAATTGAATAGCATAATCCTTTAGGGTTCATGGAAATAATTTAGCGTAATCTTATCATTATATGCATAGTATATACAAGCAACTATGAAATATTTTATATGAACTCTGGTCCTTTTTTTCATTATTTAGATCAAATGTAAGAGACACAAATGGTTTGATAGGTATTAGGGATGTAATCACTTTTTAAATGCTAATGGCATGTGTTGTGGTAATTTTCAGATGTTGATTTTCTTCTTAAGTGGAACGTTTCTTGTAATTATCTATGCATGGTAGTGATAGAGATAAGTGTTGTATTATGTGTACGTGAAATAATGGAGGGGTATAATGAGGTTGTGAGGCAAGGGGTTAGGTCATATTTATTGATGGATGGATCACGTTATGGGGCCTACTAATTTTAGGATAAGATGGAAAAATACTTAGATTCAATGTTTGGGGAAGATGAAGAGTAAGATATATGAGTGGATGGCATGACACTGAAATGGTAATGTGAGTAGAAGGATGAAATATAAATGGTTCATAGTCTAGTAGTGAGAAAATTACTAGGAGGTATGGTGGAAAGGGTAAAGTTCATTCCAAGGTATGGTGGTATCCCTTAGTACCACCTTTCCTACCTTCACATTTCTTATTAAATTTGTACACCAATATGAGAAAGTGCATTATGATACCACCGCAATAAAGTTTAACCACCAAGTTCAGGATGGATTGGTGTGGTTCCCCTACACTTAAGACACCAAATTTTCAAACCATAAACAAAGAAGGTTACAAGATATTGGTTAGTACTTGTCAAGTTTTTTGCTCACCAAGGGCACCTTTTTGGGGCCCTGTCAAGTAGAGAAGAGAACTCAGAATGATATGAATGAAGCTATGCAATAAAAACTTCTTGGATTTTTTTAGCTTATTTTTTGGAAAGAAAAAGAATCATCTTTACATATTGATAAGGAGTTAGAAATACTAGATTCCCTTTATTTATCTTTTTTTATTCTTTATCACATCTGTAGTAAAATCTTGTATTAAAATATACTTTGTGTACTTGATTAGATCAATCGGGTCATGTAGTAACAAGATTCAAATCTTCAGGTCTCTTAGGATGCCTTGGCTGCATGCATCACTACACTTCCACTTGACACCTATCATCTAATAAATAGCTCATCTCACAATGACCTTATGAGAGCACTCATCTTGAGGTGGGCTTCTTACTTATAGGAATTCGACAATTATCCGCTCCACACTTGGCTACCCAGTGTCTACTGAGGGCATGATAACTAGTACACCATAGGTGTGTCCTTCCCAGTCCTCTTGTACTAAGGAAAACTCCTCTCAATTCTCTAACACGTACATTGGATATGGACTGAACTATCTCACGATGTTTTGAACCCAGCTCACGTACCACTTTAATGGGCGAACAACCCAACCCTTAGAACATACTACCGCCCCACGTGGCGAAGAGCCGACATTGAGGTGCCAAACCTTCATGTCGATGTGAACTCTTGGGGGAGATCAACCTATTATCCCTAGAGTAACTTTTATTTGTTGAGCGATGACCCTTCCACTTGGCACCATCAAATCACTAAGGCCGACTTTTGTGCTTGCTCGACGGGTCAGTCTTGTAGTCAAACTCCCTTCTGCCTTTTCATTATCAATAATGCAATAAGGAAGAAGTAATAATTTAGTTCATGAATGCTTGGAATCTATATGACTCAAGGAGACATCAATTTTGCCAATTTGAGTGCAAACATGAATTGAATTACTCTTCTCGCAAAATACTTTGGAGGGTTAATATCCTCTACTTAGTGATACAAAAACTTATGAGGTTTACTATCATAATGTGCTCTCATATACGTCTTTTGGCCCGCCTGACCAACTTCTTGAGACCTAAAGATATTTTCATGCTCAAGGTGTGATTTTTTAGCTAACAATGTATAATCAGGTTCATGAATCTACTGCTAAACTTTTAGCGAAGTACAATCATCCAGTTTCCTTAGGCCTTATAAAAAAAATTGATTTGAAAGGGACAACACCGAGTAGAGTGGGTAAAATCTCACTTGGTCAAATAAAGATCAGTGAATTGGCATCGAAGTCATCTTTTGATAAAAAGCAGCGAAGATTGACATTTCTACAAAAAACAATGAATTTAATTCAGAGTTTATTAGGCCTATTCTATGAGTTAGGCCTAGCTGAATAAATTCAGCTAAATATTGAAAGTAAACAAGTCTTGTCTATTCTCTTTTTTTTAAAATATTCATGAAAGAAACCAATAGGGGGAGTTAACTTTGATTCAAAGTGAGAGATTTGTTCTTGTACTAAAAACAATCTATTTTCTCTCAAAAGGAAATCATCCACTTCAAATTCGTACAAAATTATTTTTACAATTGAGTGAAATTTATTAGTCTTTTAAATGCCATTTAATATTTTTGACATGCCAAATTTTCAATAGTAGCAATAATCCTATATCATCAAGATTCTACTCCATCTTGATATAGTCCAAAAAAGTAAGCCAAGAACCATACCAATTTAAATTAGAAAAATTTCTAAGCATTCTAAAAGTTCTAATAATTTCTGCTACTCCGTTAAAACAAGAGGAATTATACTGCAAAACTTTGATGAGATAGAAGTTCCTCTAAAAATGAATCAACAATAAGGGAATTATGCAAGAAATATAAAAGGAAAATCCAATGAAGATACAAATAAAAATATCATATTCCCGAACATTTAGTATATATTGTTGGCATTTGCATGAAGATTGCATTAATGAAGCTTAAGTGTTGTCATTGATGTCAATAGTAATTGGTAATGGAGTTGTATTGCAACTGGTTGTGATGTAGCTATGTAACCGGTAGTTGAGCAAGTGAAGGAAACTGGTATTACTATTGTAGTAGAGAGATCAACCAGTAACCCTACCTGTTGATATGCCAAACCCTAACCGATGGAGCTTGGTGAATCGGTTGTGTTGATCTATGATCAAATGGTGATCGGAGATGATTATGCCATGTATGCATGTTGCACATGATGAGTTTCAAGTGGTTTTTGGTGTGTAGAGATAAATGTTTTATCTTGGGAATGAGAAAGTACATTGCATGAAGTAGAAACCGCGTGATGAGTTACAAGATTCGATGAGTGGTGATCAAGGAGGGATTGAGGTTGTCTTGAACAATGTGTTGATGATTGCTATGTAATCTAACGGTCATGTTTGAAATGATTAGTTTGTAATCTCTATGAGATCTTAGGTTTTGTGATGTGTTACCGACCTATTGTTTTGCTTATAAGGTTGATGAGTTGTTTTGTAATAGTGTTGGAAATTTTTGGTTAAGTGTCAGTATGATTGATTTCTGAACCAGAAGGCATATCTGCAAAATGTTTGAAGGAAGATAGGATCATGAAAATGATCTAATCAAGTAGAATAGTGCTATTACCAGATCAACAAAAACCATGTTGTTCTCTAACAATTACAACATTTAAATCCCTTAACCGAGTAAGCTTTAACAGGCTTAGTGCTTTCTAAATCCTCTAACTAGGTGATCCATTAGCTTGGATTTCAAATCCTCTATCGAGTTTACTTCTAACAGGGTATTGCCTTCAATAGGGTATTGTAGTCAATACCTTAACCGAGTGGACCTTAACCAGATATGTTCCTAACAGGACATTTTTGTAAAGCTTCTAACAAGGCTTGGCTCCTAACAGGGTGAACTACAGAAGAGTTTAGAATACTTGTGGGTATTCATCCCTGCCATGGTTTTTCCCATTTGGGTTTCCACGTCAAGCATCATTATGTCAAGTGGTGAATGGTTTTTGTGGTTATGTTTTGATATGGTTAATTTGTTTAACTAGTGAAGCCACTTAGATGTGTTAAGATGATCAGAAGTGATCTAAAAATTGCTATTACTAATGTTAGTAAAGTATTTTGATATTTTGGTTAAATGGTTTGAGAGTTTCAGATCTGTTACATTGTTATTTTGTTATGCTAGTCAACCGGTAAACTTGACAGTGCAGTTGCAGTTTATTAATCAGTGTTTGAACCTGTTAGTTCAGTGATTGATTTATGAGTTGGGTTTTGAGTTTGGTGAAAGTTTAGTATGTTTTCTATCTACTGATTCACCACCCTTCTCAGTAGTTGACCGGATCATTATTGATTCATATCATCAATTGGTATCGGAGCATTTCAGGTCCTCTAGTATCTAAACCTAACTACTTGAGGTAAAGATCTAGAAGAACATGATGATAAAAGAAGATTCGAAGTTCAATAGGCAAAACTATAGAATCTGGAGTGATAGGATGAAGATCTATATCAAAATCTTAGGAAGTCAATATTGGGAACATGTTGTTACTAAATATACCTTGCCTAGTGGGATTTTGTCTGATGATCAAAAGGAGAATAATCAAATATTAGAGGCCATTATCAGTTCCTTGTCCGATTCAGAGTATGTTGATGTCCATGGTTTGGAAACCGCTTATGATGTGTGGAAGAAACTTGAGGATATCTATAGCAGTGATGAGCGTGCAAAGATTGTCAAAGAAGAGAGTTTGAGAGGTAAATTTGATGACATGCAGATGGCTGAAGGTGAGGCTATTCAACAATATGGTCAGAGGATCAAGGAGATAGTCGATGAGATCAAAAGTGTTGGTGGTAAAGTGGAGGATACCATAGTGGTTAACAAGGTGTTGAGAACCCTTCTACCAATCTACGTTATTCATGTTGCAACCATTCAAAAACTCAAGTCTATTGATAAAACTAAGGTAACTCTTGACTCCATCATTGGTAAACTAATTGCATTTGAATTAAATGGTTATGATGGAAGTGCTCAGAAATCAGAATCTACATTTAGAGATCCAATTTCTAATCCACTGGCAAGGAAAAGCAGAGAAGCTAGTCACAGTTATGAGTCTAGATCTAGTAGAGAAGTTGATGAAGAAGACAATCTGATTGAGCTTGAAGCATTGTTGGCCAAGTGGTTACCCAGAGGTACTGGTAAGTATAGAGGTAAATTACCCTTGAAGTGTTTTGCATGTAACTGGATTGGACATATTGCGGCTAACTGTCCAAATGGAGACAACGAGCATAAACGTGAGAAGTATGAGAAGTACAAAGGAAAAGGTAAAAGAGATTGCCTCATTGTAATTGATGAAGGAATCATAGATGAGGAATCTGAGGGAGATGCCAATGAGGAAATTGTATTTGTTTCCATTAAAGAGAAGACATCGGATCAGAAGGCATTAGTCTCTCGTATGGATAGTTATGATGATTGGATTACAGACAATGGTTGTTCACACCACATGACCGATGATAAAAGTAAGTTTCTTACTTTGAAGGAATTTAATGGAGGTGTTGTGAGATTTGGAAATGACTCACCTTGCATGGTAAAAGGAAAGGGAACCATTTCTCTTGATGGAAAGAGCAGTGTAGATGATGTCTACTGGGTTGAAGGATTGAAACACAATCTTTTGAGTGTTGCTCAACTCAATGACAAAGGTTATCCATTGGAATTCAAGAATGGAATATGCAAAATCTATGGGAGAAAAGGTGAATTGATTGCAATGGGCAAGCAGACAAAAGGTAACTGGTTTCACCTAAATCCTAAAGTCAACAATTGTTTAATTGCTAAAGTTGATGATAGTTGGCTTTGGCATCAAAGATTTTGTCATGTAAATTTTGTTAACACTGTCAAAGTCAGTAAGTCCAAATCAGTAAGAGGTTTGCCTCAATTGGACAAATCGGTGAATGCTTTGTGTAAGGAATGTCAATTGGGGAAGATGACATCCTCAAATTCTTATAGTAAATCTTTCTCAGTAGAACATTTACTAGATTTGGTTCACACAGACCTCTGTGGACCAATAAGGACTAGGAGTATTCAAGGTGATCAGTATTTTATGATCTTCATTGATGATTTCTCAAGAATGATGTGGGTCACATTCTTAAAGGACAAACCAGAAGCCTTTAGCAAGTTTAAGGCATTCAGGGCCTTAGCTGAAATGAAAGTGGAAAGAAGATAAAGTGCTTAAGAATTGATCAAGGTGGTGAATTTACTTCAGAGGAATTCACTAGATATTGTGAAGACAATGAAATTAAAGGCAACTTTCCGCACCTAGGACACCACAACAAAATGGTATTGCAGAGAGGAACAATCAGTCAGTTGTTGAAGTTGCGAGAACTATGCTAATACAAGGAGGTGTTGCTAAGACTTTCTGGAGAGAAGTTGTCAGCACATCTGTCTACACAACGAACTAGTATTGGTTGAAAGAGGTAAGGATAAAACTCCTTATAAATACTGGTATGGTAGGTCACCTAATGTTAGTTACTTTAAGATTTTTGGCAATAAATGTTTTATCAAGAGAGGTGACTATGTTGGTAAGTTTTATGCTAATAGTGATGAAGGCATATTTCTTGGTTACTCCACCAAGAGAAAATCCTATAAATTTTACAACAACCGGACATAAAAAAACATTGAAAGTGTTGATGTCTGAGTGGATGAGTGTCGTGAAGATACAGGAGAAACCAGTGAGGAGAAGAAGGAAGATGAGCCTTACATTTTGATTTTGGAGACAGAACTAGTGAAGCTAGAAGTTGATGAAATGAATGTTGTAGTACTAAATCAACCGAAATAGGTAGATTTTGTAGAAGATGAAGATAGTGAGGAAGAAGAACTTGAAGATAATAATCATGTTATTCCAAGGTATGTAAGACTCAATCATAATCTTGATCAGATTATTGGAGATAAAGATGTTGGAGTGTTAACCAAAAGAATAATTAGAGAGAATTCTTGTATGATCTCCACTATTGAGCCTAGAACTGCAAAGGAAGCCTTTGGAGATGATCACTGGATCAAAGCTATGGAAGAAGAGCTTGACCAGATTGAGAAGAACAATACTTGGATCCTAGTACCCAGACCAGTGAACAAAAATGTAATAGGTGCTAAATGTGTATTCAGAAATAAATTGAATGAAGATGAAGTAGTAGTCAGAAACAAAGCCAGATTGGTATGCAAAGGTTATGCACAGGAAGAAGGAGAAGACCATGGCAAGACATTTGCACCCATTGCTAGATTGGAAGGTGTTAGGACTCCACTTGCATTTGAAGCATATAGGGGATTCAAAGTATATTAGATGGATGTGAAGTCAATATTTCTAAATGGAATACTAAAAGAGGAAGTCTACATTGAACAATCAAATGGTTAAGCTTTGACTGATGCAAAGGATAAGGTGTGTAAAATACACAAGGCACTATACAATTTGAAGCAAGCACCAAGAACATGGTATGAAAGACTACATTCACACTTGGTGAAGATAGGTTTTCAGAAAACTAGTGAAGACGACAATATATATCTCAAGAGTGAAGGAGATAAGATATTGGTTAGTGAGGTATTTGTGAATGATAATATTTTTGGAGGCAATGATGACATGAGTGATGACTTTGCAAATGAGATGAGAAGTGAATTTGAGATGTCTCTAGTAGGAGAGATAAAATTATTTATAGGTTTGCAAATTCAACAGATGAAGAATGGTATCTTTATCACATAGTCCAAATATGTGAAAGAGGTATTGAAGCCATTTTGAATGGGAGACTGTAAACCAGTTGGGACACCAATGGTTACAAGTTGTAAACTGTCTAAGGAGGATGATGTCGCAACTGTTGATGAAAAGGAGTAAAGATCTATGATAGGGAAACTACACTATGTTGTTCACAATAGACCGGATATTGCTCATGTAGTTGGATTAGTTGCTAGATTTCAAAAGAACCCAAAGGAAACACACATGGTAGAAACTAAAAGGATATTCAGATATTTGAAAGGTACTATTGATTATGGATTATGGTATCCATATGCAGGTAACATTGATTTGAAAGTCTATACAGATGCATCCTGGGAAGGAAATGTTGATGATAGGAAGAGTACAACCGGAGGTGTATTCTTTCTTGGAGGAAGGCTTGTATCTTGGAGTAGCAAGAAGAAAAGTTGTATATCACAATCAACTACTGAAGTTGAATATGTTGCAGCATATATGAATTGTACCTGAGCAATCTGGATGAAACACATTCTGGAAGGATTCAAGTTGAAGATTACATAACTGGTAAGGATTTTCTATGATAACACTAGTGCAATAAATATTTCAAAGAGCCCAGTGTTGCATGCTAGAACCAAGCATATTGAGCTGAAATATCATTTTTTGAGAGAGAAAGTGCAGAGTAAAGATGTGTTACTGGAGCATGTATCTACTAAGAAACATCTAGCAGATATCTTTACTAAACCTCTACCTAAGACTACTTGGGTATCTTAGAGGTCAGCTAGGGGTTGTGCCCCTACATGAGGTCAATTGAATAGATGTGGAAGACATCAGTCCTGGAGCTTATTGAAGATCTTGAAGCAAGATTGGTGTAGAGTGGAGCTACTCCACAGGGGGAGCAACTTGTTGAAGAACGGTGAAGTATGACACTGAATGTTTTACTTTCACTTTGGCATTGTTGTCAAAGGAGGAGAAGAATTGTATGGTTGATGGGGAGAAGAACTGTATGATTGATAGAGAGAAGAACTATAGCTAGTTACCAGCTAAAGACATGGAGACACAATTGAAGGAGAGTACATGGTAAAATGTAAACCATGATTCCTATACATATGTATGTGCATTACTCTCAATCATCACAATCAAAGGGTATTGATATTTGTATTGCCATCAATGCCAAAGGGGGATATTGTTGGCATTTGTATGAAGATTGCATTAATGAAGCTTAAGTGTTGTCATTGATGTCAATTGCAACCGATAATGGAGTTGTATTGAAACTGGTAGTGATGAAGTTATGCAACTGGTAGTTGAGCAAGTGAAGGAAACCAATATTACTATTGTAGTAGAGAGATCAACCAGTAACCCTACCTATTGATATGCCAAACCCTAACTGATGGAGCTTGGTGAATCAATTGTGTTGATCTATGATCAAATGGTGATCAAAGATGATTATGCCATGTATGCATGTTGGACATGATGAGTTTCAAGTAGTTTTTGGCATGTAGTGATAACTGTTTTATCTTGGGAATGAGCGAGTACATTGCATGAAGTAGAAACCGCATGATGAGTTATAGGTTTCGATGAGTGATGATTAAGGAGCGATCAAGGTTGTCTTGAACAATGTGCTGATGATTGCTATGTAATCTAACAGTCATGTTTGAACCGATTTGTTTGTAATCTCTATGAGATCTTAGGTGTTGTGATGTGTTACCAACCTACTATTTTTCTTATAAGGTTGATGAGTTGTTTTGTAATAGTGTTGGCAATTTTTGGTTAAGTGTCAGTGTGATTGATTGTCGAACCAGAAGGCATATCTGCAGAATGTTTGAAGACAGATAGAATCATGAAAAGGATTTGATCAAGTAGAATAGTGTCATTACCAGATAAAAAAAAACCCCATTGCTCTCTAATAATTACAATAGTTAAATCCCTTAACCAGGTAAGCTTTAATAGGCTTAGTTCTTTCTAAATCCTCTAACCAGGTGATCTATTAGCTTGGATTTCAAATCCTCTATCAAGGTTAGTCCTAATAGGGTATTGCCTTTAACATGATATTGTAGTCAATCCCTTAACCGGGTGGTCCTTAACCGGATCTGTTCCTAACAAGACATTTTTGTAAAGCTTCTAACAAGGCTTGGATCCTAACAGGGTGAACTTTAGAAGAGTTTAAAATACTTGTGGGTATTCATCCACACCATGGTTTTTCCCATTTGGGTTTCCACGTCAAAAATCATTGTGTCAAGTGGTGAATGGTTTTTGTGGTTATGTTTTGATATGGTTAATTTGTTCAATTGGTAAAACCACTTAGATGTGTTAAGATTACTAGAAGTGATATGAAAAGTGTTATTACTAATTTTAGTAAAGTGTTTTGATGTTTTGGTTAAATGGTTTGAGAGTTTTAGATCTATAACATTGTTATTTTGTTATGCTAGTCAACTAGTAAACTTGAAAGTGTGTAGTTGCAGTTTATGTTGGAAATATGGATGGAGTAACTGAGAGGGGAGGGGTGAATCAGTTACCACAAAAATAAATCCACAAGTCCCTTAGATGTCTTAAATATAAACTGCTGAAACTTGGTAAATTAACTTATCAGTGTTTATTAAACATTAACATGCATAAAACAAGTAACATGAACATAAGTAACACCAGATATAACGTGGAAACCCAATTTTGGGAAAACCACCAATGTAACTAGTTACTGATTTTCACTCTTCTGAAGTGAGCCCTGTTAGGAGCCAACCCTGTTAAAGGTTACAAAACACACTGTTAGGTGTGACCCTGTTAGAGGATTTGATCACCCTGCTAGGAGTGGCCTTGTGAAAGGTCTTAAGAACAATTCAACCGAATTGTCACCTTGTCAGAGGATTTACAAAATGGTTGTTAGACCAACTCTGTTAAGAGATTTCAGTATCACTGCTACAATGGTTAGAAAGCAACAATGAAGTGATCTGAATTAAATACAACTTATCTTGCTGATACAGATCTCTATTTTGCGCCAATAGATCCTTACTGATCACATATATCTTTTCTGCACCTCAAGGATATCACTGATCCTTCATCAGAATTTGCACATTTCTGCTCCTTCACATTTCCATACTTTTCATACTTCACCACACTTCGAAATCGCAACTTGATCTCTCATATATACCATTCAGGTTACCAAGTTGGCCCAATTACAAGTTAAAATGAATATTACATAGGTCGGCTACATATACAAATTTCAATAAATAAATATTGCTTCGGTCGGCTGCATAAACATTTCACTGATGCTCGGTGAACACTGCTGATTCTTCGGTAACCGACTGAACTCGGTAAGTACTGCGAACTCAGTATAGACTGACTTTCCTTCACATATTCTTCGAAGACCGACTTAACTCGGTAAAGACTACGAACTCTGTATAGCATACTGGAGTGCTAGGTAGACTCTGTAACTTGCTTCTCTTACCGTCTGAACTCGGTAGACTCTGTCTAACTGCTTTGCCGAACATTTTGAACTCGGTAGACTCTGTCTAACTGCTTTGCCGAACATTCTGAACTCGGTAGACTGATATGACATTTGTGTAACATCAAAGACAATACACAATTAAACAATTGTATCCAACAATCTCCCTCTTTGGCATTGATGGCAACACAACATGTCATAGCAGAATGAAATTTGAAAACAGGTCTTTTCTTTTATGACAGCAACATGCCAACATAACTTTCCCTTTGGATAGAGAACACTCCTTCTTTCAATAATCTCCCTCTGTGAAGTAACTTCATCTTTGGACGGTAAAACTCTCCCTCTTTATCAAACAACTCTCCCTCTTTATCTTAATGAACTTTCTTTTAAATTTTAGTAGGATATGACAGTAACTCTCCCTCTTTGACAACACATGCCAAAGACAATAAGACTTTATCTGAGTTATAATGTACCTTTTGTACTGATTCATATGCAATATTTTCCTGATTATACTGCATCAACTAGTAGATTTTTCACTTAGGATGAGTTGATGCATCACTAAAACTTTTCTTTAGTGAATTTTAGATAGGGGAGTGACCCCTAACTTACCTCTTAGATACAAGAATGCATCCTTAGCCAATGGTTTTGTGAATATGTCAGCAATTTGTTCCTTTGTGTGAATATATTCCAATCTGATCTCCTTGTCCTACACCAATTCTCGGACAAAATGATATTTTATTGCAATGTGCTTGGTTTTGGGATGCATTACTGGATTCTTGGACATGTCAATTGCACTTGTATTATCACAGAACATAACAATTGGTTCTTTGATTTCCATTTTCATGCCTGCCAATAGCTGTTTAAACCAAACAACATTTGAACAATTTACTGCTGTAGCAACATATTCTGCTTCTGCTGTAGATTGGGATATACAGTTCTACTTTTTGCTTGTTCAGGAAACCAATCTCTTTCCTAGAAAGAATGCTCCTCCGCTTGTACTTTTTCTGTCATCAATGTTTCCTGCCCAATCAACATCGTAAATACTTTCAAATCAAAATTTCCTCCAAATTTGTACCATAATCCATACTCTTCAGTTCCTTTCAAATATCTCATTATTCTTTTGATTGCCGTCATGTGACTTTCTCTTGGCTTTGCTGAGAATCTTGCAACAATACCAACTGCAAGAGCAATATCTGGCCTAGTATGAACAACATACTGCAGCTTTCCAATCATAGATCTATACAGTGTTTGATCTACTTCTTGTGATTCATCTTCCTTGGTAAGCTTCAATCCAGTACACATAGGAGTTCCAACTGGTTTACAATCTTCCATACCGAACTTTTTCAGTATCTCTTTGATGTATTTTGATTGTGTAATGTAGATACCATTTTTGTTCTGTTGAATTTGAAGACCAACAAAGAATTTGATCTCACCAAACATAGACATTTCAAATTCCTTATTCATTTGTACTGAAAATTATTTGCAAAGATCATCATTTCCTATGAAAATAGTATCATCTACAAATATTTCTGCTAAGACAATTTTGTTATCTGATCCTTCCTTGATATACAAGCTACTGTTATCATTAGTTCTTTGAAATCCAATCTGAATAAGATAGTTATGCAATCTTTCATACCATGCTCTAGGGGCTTGTTTCAGACGATACAATGCTTTATGTAATTTGTAGACCATGTCCTTCTTTTGTGGATCAACAAAACCTTCAGGTTGTTCAATATAAACCTCTTCATCCAATATACCATTAAGAAATGCAGATTTAACATCCATCTGATAAACTTTGAATCCTTTGTAGGCGGCATATGCAAGTAAGGTTCTGACTCCTTCCAATCTTGCAACAGGAGCAAAAGTTTCTCCATAGTCTATTCCTTCTTGTTGAGCATATCCTTTGCATACTAGTCTTGCTTTGTTTCTTGAAACTTTGCCATCTTCATTCAGTTTATTTCTGAATACCCACTTAGTTCCAATGACATTTTTATCCTTAGGTCTGGGTACAAGAGTCCATGTCTTGTTTTTCTCTATCTGTTCTATCTCTTCTTTCATAGCCTCTGTCCAACTATCATTTCCCAATGCATCTTTGACATTTCTAGGTTCAAAATCAGCAAGTAAACAAGTACTTTTCAACTTACCTCTTGTCATGGTTCCTTCAAATTTGTCTCCAATGATCTGATCTGCTGAGTGATGTCGTCTGACATACTCAGCTAATACAGGTTTCTTGCCTTTAGAATGAATTTCATCATTGTCCTCTTGGTCCGGCTCGGTAAATATTGGCTCGGTTTCTTCAGACTCGGTAGACACTGGTTCTGGTTCATCAGACTCGGTAGATACTGGCTTGGTTTGCTCTTTCTGTAACTCGGTTACTGATGACTCGGGAGTAGAAGATTCCTGATTTGCAGATGTATCTGGTATTGTATCAGGTTCAATAGACACAAATCTTCTATAATCTTCTGGTTCTCTTTTGCTTTCTTCTTTAGATCTTTTTGCAAACTCATCAACTTTCACATGTGCACTTTCTATAACTTTATGAGTAGACAAGTTCAAACATCTATATGCTTTACTCTTGCAAGAATATCCGAGGAATATACCTTCATCACCTTTCACATCAAATTTTCCTTTTCTAGATTCTTTCAAAATGTAACATTTACTTCCAAATACTTTTAGGTAACTTACATTAGGTTTGTAGCCATACCATAATTCATAGGGGGTTTTGAATGAGTCCTTCTTCAGCTGTACTCGGTTCAAGGTATGAACAGCAGTGCTGATAGCTTCCTTCCAGTATTTGATAGAAATATTCTTTTCAATCATTAAGGTTCTTGCACAATCCATGATAGATCTGTTCCTTCTTTCAGCTATTCCATTTTGCTCAGGAGTTCTAGGGGCTGATACTTGTCTTTTGATTCCTCTTTCAATGCAAAAGTTATTGAATTCATGAGAGATAAATTCACCACCTCTGTCTGACCTTAGACATTTAAGTCTTTTACCTGTTTCTTTTTCTACTCTAGCCAAATACCATTTGAACTTTTCAAATGCTTCTGATTTGTTCCTTAAATACATGACAGTCATCATTCTTGAGTAATCATCAACAAAAAGAATGAAGAACTTTTCTCCAGTATAACTTTCAGTTCCTATGGGTCCACATAAATCAGTATGCACAATTTCTAATATATCTTCAGATTGATAGTTTTTTCTTTTGAAACTAGTCTTTCCCATCTTTCCAATTTGACAATTCTTACATAGACCGACCTCAGGTTTCTTTATATCTGGAATACCTCTTACTTTTCTGAATTTACTTATTTTCACTAGGTTATCAAAATTTACATGACATAACCTTTTGTGCCATAACCAACTTTCTTCAACTTGAGCAATAAAACATGAATTTTCACTTGTTTCAAGTCGGAACAAATTACCTTTTGTTTGAGTGCCTGATGCAATCAGCTTTCCTTGATTATTTAGCAGTTTGGCCTTTCCATGCGTGAATTCCACCTTGAGTCCACTATTAAGTAGCTGTGCCACACTCATCAAGTTGTGATTGAGACCTTCAACCCAGTAGGCATCATCAAATACAAGTTCTTTGGTTATAGGGATTCTACCTCTTCCTTTTATGTAGCGAGGTTCATTATTACCAAACCTTACACTACCTCCTTCATAGTCTATCAGATGTTCAAACTTGGTTTTATCACTAGTCATATGATGAGAGCAACCACTATCTATAATCCAAGTATCATTTTTGCTTATATGAGAAATAAGTGCCATCTTATCTTCCTCATCATTATCAGAATCATCTCTTATAGCAATATAAACAATTTCATCTTCACTATTATCAGAATCCTTAGCCATAAAGCATGTTTTCTTACCTTTGAATGATTTGTAGTCCTTTTTGCCATTCCATTTGTGATCTTTCTTCTCATCTTTGCTCTGCTTGTTTGGGCATCTAGTAGCAATATGACCGACTTCATCACATGAAAAACAGATTAGAGGAACTTTGCCTCTGTATTTTCCTCTGCCTTTGGAATATTTCTTTGCTAGAAGAGCTTCAATTATTTCAAGATCACTGTCTGAAATTGGTTCTGATTCATCTTCACTTTCTGACCGAGATTCCTTTTTCTTTTTGCCTTTCTCCTTGAGTGAAACCTTAGCTTCAAATGCTGATTCCATGTTTTTGGAAGCTGGAACATAGTTGTCATAGTTGTCTAACTCAAATGCAGTTAATCTTCCAACTATGGCCTCTAAATTTATCTTGTGATTTGCTTCACATCTTCTTTCCTGAATTGCATAAATGGGTAGTAATGTTCTGAGAACTTTGCTTATGACTGTTTCCTCTGAGATATCACCTCCAGAAGCTTTGATTGCACTGACACTGGCTTTGACTCTTTCAACATATTTTGCAATATTTTCATCCTCACTCATTTTTAATTGATCAAACTGTCCTCTCAAGCTTTCTGCTTTGGCTCTTCTCACATTGTCATCACCACCATAGATATCTTTCAGCTTGTTCCACATTTCAAATGCAGTTTTGCAATCTTTGACATCATCAAACTCTTCATAGCTTAGGGCAGATGCAATGTCTATCATCATGGTGTTATGAGTCTTCTTTGCAGCAATATCAGCAACAGTTAGTGTACCAGTGGGTGTCACATATTCTATGTCAAGATGTGTCAATCCTGTATCTCCAATGGAAGCCAAATGGTGTCTCATGAGACCTTGCCATGCTGAAAAGTTATTTCTGTTTAGCCTTGGAATTTCCCTTTTGTAAGACATCTTGATCTTTAGCTTAGATCCTTGAAATCCTTCCTATAAGCACCAATAGCTCTGATACCAATTGTTGGAAATATGGATGGAGTAACTGAGAGGGGAGGGGTGAATCAGTTACCACAAAAATAAATCCACAAGTCCCTTAGATGTCTTAAATATAAACTGCTGAAACTCGGTAAATTAACTTATCAGTGTTTATTAAACATTAACATGCATAAAACAAGTAACATGAACATAAGTAACACCAGATATAACGTGGAAACCCAATTTTGGGAAAACCACCAATGTAACTAGTTACTGATTTTCACTCTTCTGAAGTGAGCCCTGTTAGGAGCCAACCCTGTTAAAGGTTACAAAACACACTGTTAGGGGATTTGATCACCCTGCTAGGAGTGGCCTTGTGAAAGGTCTTAAGAACAATTCAACCGAATTGTCACCTTGTCAGAGGATTTACAAAATGGTTGTTAGACCAACTCTATTAAGAGATTTCGGTATCACTGCTACAATGGTTAGAAAGCAACAATGAAGTGATCTGAATTAAATACAACTTATCTTGTTGATACAGATCTCTGTTCTGCGCCAATAGATCCTTACTGATCACATATATCTTTTCTGTACCTCAAGGATATCACTGATCCTTCATCAGAATTCGCACATTTCTGCTCCTTCACATTTACATACTTTACATACTTCACCACACTTTGAAATCGCAACTTGATCTCTCATATATACCATTCAGGTTACCAAGTCGGCCCAATTACAAGTTAAAATGAATATTACATAGGTCGGCTACATATACAAATTTCAATAAATAAATATTGCTTCGGTCGGCTGCATAAACATTTCACTGATGCTTAGTGAACACTGCTGATTCTTCGGTAACTGACTGAACTCGGTAAGTACTGCGAACTCGGTATAGACTGACTTTCCTTCACATATTCTTCGAAGACCGACTTAACTCGGTAAAGACTGCGAACTCGGTATAGCATACTGGAGTGCTAGGTAGACTCTGTAACTTGCTTCTCTTACCGTCTGAACTCGGTATACTCTGTCTAACTGCTTTGCCGAACATTCTGAACTCGGTAGACTCTGTCTAACTGCTTTGCCGAACATTCTGAACTCGGTAGACTCTGTCTAACTGCTTTGCCGAACATTCTGAACTCGATAGACTGATATGACATTTGTGTAACATCAAAGACAATACACAATTAAACAATTGTATCCAACAGTTTATTACTCAGTGTTTGAACTGGTTAGTTCAGTGATTGATTTAAGAGTTGGGTTTTGAGTTTGGTGAAAGTTTAGTTTGTTTTCTATTTATTGATTCACCCCCCCTCTCAATACTTGACCAGATCATTATTAATTCATCATATCATCATATATTTCCATGTATCAAATGATATTGGTGTATCCTTTCCCTCAACTATTGTTTTATTCATTGATTTCAATAAATTGGAAACAACCAAATGGGATAACAAAAGATTCATTTTAGGAGAATTTTCTCTCTAAATTCCCACTTTAGAAGTCTCCAAAATTGATGATAAACTGCCCACAAAATATTCAAATTGTTGTGAAAGTAAAAAGCCATAATCATGCCCTATATGTTTGAAACAAACCCCATTTCTCAAAAAGAATATTTATTTGAAGGGTCTTAAAAGAAAATAAAAACTTTAGTTCTGAAAGTTTTTTCTTTATTGAAAAAATCACCTATAAAAAGTCTTCCATTATGTGGTTCAAACTTTCTATTGAACTATATTTTTCTTTTTTCTGCAAATTTTATCATTCACAAAGATATTTCAGATAGTAGATCATCTTGGTAAGAATATTGAATAAGATCTATGTTGGAACTAAAAATGTTTTTAGAATACTGGCTACAGGTGTTTTCTTCTTAATTTGAACTCTTTAAAAAAGGATAGCAAGAGTTTTTGTCAAAATTGACAATTTATGGGCTTATTAAAGGATTTTAATAAATATCTTCAATCAAGAAAAAATCTATATTAATATGAATAATAGAGCTCAAATTATTAAGTAAATTAGACGATTTATGCAAATCATGAATTGACACTTGGTCACATAAATATTGATCCAATAATCTATTTACTTGTGACTTTATGAGTGAGATAGTTTCTTTCTCTAAGTACATAGCTCTCATTTCATCAATACACAAAGAAACAGATTGTTATGAATCAGAACTAAAATGGGAACTAAATTTAATAATTGTCCATATGTTACATTCTTATTTTTTATATGAATCCTTTCCATGTAAGAAGCTAATATTTTTTTATAATTTAAACGAGGACGGTGTAAATAATCTAAAATTTTAAATGTATTTACTTTGTAAAAAGAAGCCCTCAATGAATTTTGATTAAAGAGTTTTAAAGGATTCAACCAATTGTCTCAATCATCAGATATTGCTGAAAGACCCGCGTTATTCAATAATTCCATGTATTTTTTTCCATTATCGAATACATCAATAATTGATTCAATTATTAGTTTCTCATTCAAACCTAATGGTGCTATTGTTTGTTCATCAATCGAGGATTCAAGATTAGGAATTGATTTAGATTTTTTTCATTTTCAATAAGATTGATATTAATCTCATCCGAGATAATCTTATAAATTTCTTATCCAAGTTTTTATTGGGATTTCCAAACCAACCCCAATGTTGAGTAGTCCATAATTCAATTGGATCAAACACTCTATTTTTTAAATTGTTTTCTTTGGAAATGGACAAAACATATTCTAATCTTTTTTGAAAGATTTCGATCTAAATGGACAATACAAACACGTTCAGATTTTTTATTTTATTTTCAACAATTTGAAAAATAGAGATCTACTGCTCCAATCCAGCCTCACAATGAAATAACAGTTTTCCAATGTTTAGGGCACCAACCTCTAACAATTTATGGGCACCTACCTAATGGAGCACCAACCCCTAACAATTTATGGGCACCTACCCAAGGGAGCACCAACCCCTAATCTATTCTAGGAACCAACACCTACACTAAGCACCCACTCAGTGAAATATAATGAAATAAGAAAACAATACAATGATAAGCATCTTGTTACAAATGAGTTTTGTACCCCCTGCAAAAAATTCACTCTGTCGGTTGAAATTTTTATGTCACACTGCTTCTTCTCTACTAGATCTCAATTCTCTCTGTCTAAATCCTCTTCAACAAAGATTCTGATTTGGAAAATCTCCTCTCACACTCTCTCCACTCTCCTTCACTCTTTGTTGCTACCTCACCGGTGTTGAACATAAGATGCCACTGAGAGGAGCGGGGTTGAATCAGTGATTTCCAAATATTTTCCCTTTTCTATCCTTGTTGGTATTTTGGATATGTTGATATGGTTTTGTCATTGATGTCAACACCTGTCATCACTTATCATCACTTGGAGATCTTTGGTTATGTTCACCGGCAATTCAGATACTTATGCACAGTCACCGGTTTTTGGTTCACCGGCACTTGAAATGACTTGGAGACTACTTGGTTATGTCGAAGACATTATTTAATCACTTGGTTTTGGTGATTTGGTTATCGGTTTATTCGGGTTTGCATATTTGCTGTTACCGGCAAATAGGTCCAAGTTATGCACCGGCATGCATATCTATTCCAGATCAGCACGACACGTTATGAAGATGATTTATTATTATTGTAAATGTATTTAGCCGACATCATGCATCCCATAATGATTTATTTGTAATTGATTTTATTGTAATATCTTTTAGTGAGCCAACCTATTCAATTGGTCTTAGGTTATGGTATAAATGTAAGATCTCATTTGTGAGATTGATATGCGATTGGAAAAAGAATTGTAATAAGGTATATGCGAAAATAAGCAGAGCTATACATGCAAACATCATTTGAAGGTTGAAGGAAGGTTTTTGTGAAGGCAATCAGAACTAAACCGGTACTGAATCCAGCATATGAAGATGTTATTTTATGCAATACATTATCATTGGATTTAACCATCCAATTGTAGTCAATGTGACTCTCATTTTGTGACTGAGTAGTGAGCTCTAGGCAGCTGGCCTTTCTGCATGTGCAGAATCCATATTGTACACACATACTATCTGTAGTAGTATCATTTGATTGTGGGTAAGGCTTCCCATCGTGGTTTTTCCCCTTACAGGGTTTCCACATTCAAACATTTGTGTTATGTGTTGTGGATGTTATTGTCTTTCTGTTTCATGCATTAATCTTTATCGGTACTGCAATTAACTGATAAAACTGTTTACCGGCATAAAGTTTGGTTTATCAGCATTATGCATTAAGTTTTGGTTAAGTTAATTTTGGTTGAATTTATTGGACAACTGATTCACCCCCCCCTCTGAGTTGTCTTCGGAACCTAACAATTGGTATCAGAGCATAGTCCTCTTTTTGCAAAAGTTTAACAGCTTGAGGAGATCCAATGTCTTCTAACTATTTCAGGAAGGACAGTCTGAAACTTGATGGAACTAACTATGGCATTTGGAAGATCAAGATGGAGACACATTTGAATTACATTTGAAAGGAAATATGGGATGTTACAAAGAATGGTTATACTGCTCCTACTCAAGGTCAACCTAATCCACCTAACTTGGCTAAAGATGAGGAAAATGATTGCAAAGCAAGAGAAACACTTTTGAGTGCATTATCAGATCAACAAGTCATGGGATTGTCAGACAGATTTGCTGCTAAAGCTATTTGGAACAAACTGGAAACATTGAATGAAGGAGATTCCACATTCAAAATTGCAAAACTTGAATGCTTCCGGGTTAGGTATGAAAGTCTGAAAATGGAAGAAGAAGAAAGAATTTTTCTTTTATGGAAAGAGTAAATGAAATTGTTTTGGGTATACAATGGTGTGGAGGAACCTTAAGTGAAGATGAGATTGTTTCTAAAGTTTGAAGAGCTTTGCCACCAACATATAAAATGAAAGTTACTGCTATAAATGAATTGAGAACAATGCCTAATGCATCAGTCTCTAGAGACACCTTGGTTGGAAAACTTTCAGCTTTTGAACTTGAGGAATTTGGTCATGTTACTATTATTAAGATAGATCTAGCTTTCAAGGCATCATCATCAACTATAGCATCATTATCATCATCTGATAAATCTGATTGGAAAACCTTCTATGCAAGAGAACTTGAAGAAAGAAGGAGAGAAAATGAAGAACTTGAAGAACTTGAAGCACTATTTGCAAGGAAAATGCCTAAAGGTCCAATTGGAAGTAAGTATGAAGGTAAAGCAACATTTAAATGTTTGAACTATAATAAGATTGGTCATATGGCTTCTAGATGTACTGATACACATGCAATATTAAGAGAAGAAGCTAAAAGAACATATAAGCCTAACCCTAATTATCAAAAATACAAGTTTAAGAAGAATAGAGACAAATCTTGTTATTATGTTCATGAAGGAGTTACTGATGATTCTGATGAGGATCTGACAAACAATGGATGGGCTTTTGTTGCTATAACAGAAGATCAACCGACACCTATTGTTCAACCGATAGAGAAGGCCCTGGCAGCTAAAATTCAAGATAAGGATGAAAGCATTATTGATTCAAGATGTTCAAATCATATGACTGGTGATAAGAGTAAATTCTTAACCTTTCGGGATTATAATGGAGGTTTAGTAAGATTTGGAGATGATAAAGCTTGCTTGATCAAAGGAAAAGGCACTATATCTTTTGATGGTAAGCACAATACTGATAATATTTTCTATGTTGAAGGTTTGAATAATAATCTTTTGAGTGTTGGTCAATTAGTTGAGAAAGGATTTTAGTTACAATTCAAGAATGGTAAATGCAAAATCTTAAACAGATCTGGTTTAGAAATTGCCATCGGTAATCAGACTAGAGGTAATATCTTTCATTTGAACAACAATGAGAAAGCATGTTTGATTGCACATATTGATGAAAGTTGGTTATGGCATAAGAGACTTTGTCATGTAAATTTTGATTGTGTTGTGAAAATCAGTACAACTAAGGCAGTAAGAGATTTACCTAAGATTGTGGAACCTCACAATCCGGTATGTAAGGAATGTCAATTTGGAAAACAAATTAGAGCAACTTTCAAGAGTATTCCAGAGAAGTCTAACAATGTTCTTGATTTATTTCATACTAATTTATGTGGTCCAGAAAGAACTAGAAGTATACAAGGAGATAGGTATTCTATGCTAATCATTGATGACTATTCTAGAATGTGTTGGGTTACTTTTCTTAGGAAAAAATATGAAGCATTTGGGAAATTCAAACTATTCAAGGTGATGGTAGAAAATGAAACCAACATGAAAATCAAATGTTTGAGATCAGATGAAGGAGGTGAATTCATATCCAAGGAATTTAATACATTCTATGAAGTAAATGGGATCAGAAGATAGTTATCAACACCCCAGACACCCCAGCAGAATGGAGTTGTGGAAAGGAAAAACAAAACTATCTTGGATGCAACCAGAAGTATGATATCAGAAGCAAATCTACCTCATATATACTAGAGAGAAGTGGTCAATACAATAGTTTATACATTCAACAGAGTTCACATCAAAGGTGAAACCGGTAAGACCCCTCATGATCTATGGTTTGGTAATACTCGTACTCTTAAATATTTCAGAATATTTGGAAGTAAATGCTATATTAGAAGAGATGAGTATATTGGAAAATTTGATCCTAGAAGTGATGAAGGAATATTTCTTGGTTATTCATCTAAGAGCAACACATATAGATGTTTTAACAAGAGATTGCAAAAAAATGTTGAGAGTGCAAATGTGAAGATTGATGAACAGTTTAGAGGAAATTCAAGGTACACAGACTCTGAACCAACAATAGAGATAATCACAAATGGTGATCCAGTTACATCAGTACAGAATGGTGATCCAATTACACCAGAATCATCTGAGGATTCAATAGTCACTGAAGAACAACATCAAGTAAAAACACCCAGGTATGTAAGATTAAATCATTCTGAAGATCAGATAATTGGAAACACATTTCAAGGAGTTATGACTAGAGGAATATTGGCAAATGAAGATGTATGTCTTATTTCTCAAATTGAACCTACATCAATTAATGAGGCATGTGAAGATAAATATTGGATTAAAGCTATGGAAGATGAATTGGAACAAATTGAAAGGAATAACACTTGGTAATTAATTCCCTGGCTTTGTAAAAATATCTGCAATTTTCTCTTTAGTATTCACATAAACCAATTTCACTTCATTTTATTCAACATTCTCCTTTAGAAAATTAAATTTGATAGAAACATGTTTAGTCTTAGAGTGAAATACCGGGTTCTTAGATATATCAATTGCTACCATATTATCATAGTAGATAGTTATAGGTTAGTTGCATTTTACCTTTATGTCCTTCAACATTTGCTTGATCCATAATACATGTGTACAGTTGGTTGCTGATGCAACATATTCTGATTTTGTTGTTGATAGACTTGTACAACTTTGTTTCTTGCTCAACCATGAAATTATTCTGCTGCTAAGAAAAAATGCTCCGCCGGTGGTGTTTTTTCTATCATCCATATCTCCTGCCCAATTAGCATCTGTGTATGCACATAAGTCAAAATTTTCATCTCTAGGATACCATAAACCAAGATTTTTAGTGCTCTGTAGGTACCAGAAAATCCTTTTCATTACTGATTCATGATTTTCTTTAGGATTACTCTGAAATCTTGAAACAATACATACTGCATTCATAATATCAGGTCTTGTTTGTGTCAAATACAGTAAACCTCCTATCATAGATTTGTATCTAGTCAGATTAACAGGTGTAGATTCATCCTTCAAAGATAATTTATCAGTTGTATTCATAGGTGTGCTTACCGGTTTACAGTTTTCCATGCCAAATTTCTTTAGTAATTTCTTCAAGTACTTAGATTGACATAGGAAAATACATTTATTAGTCTATGAAATCTGCAATCCTAAAAAGAATTTTATCTCTCCAATGATAGACATTTCAAATTCTTGCTGCATTTTGTTAGAAAAGTCTTTACACAAACCATCTTCTCCTAAAAAGATTATATCATCAACAAAAACTTCAATAACCAAGATGTCATCTTTAGTCACTTTTTAGTATAGATTGTTGTCAACATTACCTTTAGTGTAACCAAGCTTCAAAAGATATTTGTCCAATCTTGCATACCAAGCTCTAGGAGCTTGTTTCAATCCATATAAAGCTTTCCTTAACCTGCAAACCATGTCTTTGTTATCTGTCAAAGAAAATCCATCAGGTTGCTCAATGTAAACTTCTTCTTCAAGATCTCCATTCAGAAATGCACATTTAACATCCATTTGATATACTTTATAGTTCTTGTGTACTACAAAAGCCAATAAAAGTCTGACTGCCTCAATTCTAGCTACCACTGCAAAGGTTTCATTGTAATCAATTCCTTCTTTCTGAAAATATCCCTTACACACCAATATTGCTTTGTTTTTTATTACCATGTCATCTTCATTAAGTTTATTTCTGTAAACCCATTTAGTTCCAATTACATTATAGTTTTTAGGCCGGGAAACTAATGACCAAGTCTTATTCCTTACAATTTGTTCCAATTCATCTTCCATTTCTTTAATCCAATATTTATCTTCACATGCCTCATTAATTGATGTAGGTTCAATTTGAGAAATAAGAAATACCTCCTCATTTGCCAATCTTCCTCTAGTCATAACTCCTTGAAATTTATTTCCAATTATCTGATCTTTAGAATGATTCAATCTTACATACCGGGGTGTTTTTACTTGTTGTTGTTCTTCAGTGACTGTTGAATCTCTAGATGATGCCGGTGTAACTGGATCACCATTATGTACCAGTGTATTCATATTAGGTTCATTTGCGATTATCTCTATTGCTGGTCAGAGTCTATGTACCTTGAATTTCCTCTAAATTGTTCATCAATCTTCACATTTGCACTCTCAACAATTTTCTGCAATCTCTTGTTAAAACATTTGTATGCCTTGCTCTTAGATGAATAACCAAGAAATATTCCTTCATCACTTCTAGGATCAAATTTGCCAATATACTCATCTCTTCTAATATAGCATTTACTTCCAATTATTCTAAAATATTTAAGAGTAGGAGTATTACCAAACCATAGTTCATGTGGGGTCTTACCGGTTTCTCCTTTGATGTGAACTCTGTTGAATATATAAAAAGTTGTATTGACTGCTTCTCTCCAGTATATATGAGGTAGATTTGCTTCTAATATCATACTTCTAGCTGCATCCAAGATAGTTCTATTTTTCCTTTCCACAACTCCATTCTGTTGTGGTTTCTGGTGTACTGATAACTGTCTCCTGATCCCATTCACTTCACCGAATGCATTAAATTCCTTAGATGTGAACTCACCTCCTTGATCTGATCTCAAACATTTTATTTTCTTGTCGGTTTCATTTTCTACCATCACCTTGAATAGTTTGAATTTCCCAAATGCTTCAGATTTTTCTCTAAGGAAAGTAACCCAACACATTCTAGAATAGTCATCAATGATTAGCATAAAGTATCGATCTCCTTGTATACTTCTAGTTCTTGTTGGACCACATAAATAAATATGAATTAAATCAAGAACATTGTTAGACTTCTCCGGAATACTCTTGAAAGATGTTCTTCCAAATTGACATTCCTTACATACCGGATTGTGAGGTTTAACAATCTTAGGTAAATCTCTAACTGCCTTAGTACTACTTATTTTCACAATGCAATCAAAATTTACATGGCAGAGTTTCTTATGCCATAACTAACTTTCATCAATATGTGCAGTCAAACATGATTTCTCATTATTGCTCAAATGAAAGATATTACCTCTAGTCTGATTATCAGTTGCAATTTCCAAACCTGTTCTGTTTAAGATTTTGCATTTACCATTCTTGAATTGTAACTGAAATCCTTTCTCAACTAATTGACTAACACTCAAAAGACTATGCTTCAAACCTTCAACATAGTAAACATTATCAGTATTGTGCTTACCATCAAAAGATGTGGTGCCTTTTTCTTTGATCAAACAAGCTTTGTCATCTCCAAATCTTACTAGACCTCCATTGTATTCCTGAAAGGTTAATAATTTACTCTTATCACCAATCATGTGATGTGAACATCCTGAATCATTGATCCATTCATCCTTATCTTCAACTTTAGCTGTCAGGGCTTGCTCTACCATTTGAACAGTAGGTGTCGGTTTATCTTCTGTTATAGCAACAAAAGCCCATCCATTGTCTGTTGAATCCTCATCACTAACTCCTTCATCAGCATTATAACAAGATTTGTCTCTATTCTTCTTAAATTTGTGTTTCTGATAGTCCGAGTTAGGCTTATATGTTCTTTTAGCTTCTTCGCTTAATCTTGCATGTCTATCAGGACACCTAGATGCCATATGACTAATATTATTATAGTTAAAACATTTAAAGGGTGCTTTACCTTCATACTTACTTCCAATAGGACATTTACGCATTTTCCTTGCAAATAGTGCTTCAAGTTCTTCATTTTCTCTCCTGCTTTCTTCAAATTCTCTTACATAGAAGGCTTTCCAATCAGATTTATCAAATAATGATGATGATGATGCAGTTGATGATGATGCTTTGAAAGCTAGATCTGTCTTGATAGTAGTAACAAGACCAAATTCCTCAAGCTCAAAAGATGAAAGTTTTCCAACCAAAGTGTCTCAAGATACTGATGCTTAGGGATTGTTCTTAATTCATTTATAGCAGTAACTTTCATTTTATATGTCGGTGGCAAAGCTCTTAAAACTTTAGAAACAATCTCATCTTCACTTAAGGTTCCTCCACAACATTTTATACCCAAAACAATTTCATTCTCTTTCCATAAAAGCAGAAATTCTTTCTTCTTCTTCCATTTTCAGACTTTCATACCTGACCTGGAAGCATTCAAGTTTTGCAATTTTGATTGTGGAATCTCTTTCATTCAATGTTTCCAATTTGTCCCGAATAGCTTTAGTAGTAGATTTATCTGACAATCCCATGACTTGCTAATCTGAAAATGCACTCAAAAGTACTTCTCTTGCTTTGCAATCATTTTCCTCATCTTTTCCCAAGGTTGGTGGATTAGGCTGACTGGGAGTAGGAGCAGTATAACCATTCTTTGTAACCTCCCATATATCCTTTCCAATGCAATTCAAGTGTGTCTCCATCCTGATCTTCCATATGCCATAGTTAGTTCCATCAAGTTTGAGACTGTCCTTCCTGAAATAGTTAGAAGACATTGGATCTCCTCAAGTTTTTAAACTTCAGCCAAAAGAGGAATAAGATCTGATACCAATTGTTAGGTATCGGGGACAACTGAGAGGGGGGGGGGGTGAATTAGTTGTCCAATAAATTCAACCAAAATTAACTTAAACAAAACTTAATGCTTAATACCGGTAAAGATTAATGCATGAAACAGAAAGACAATAATATCCACAACACATAACACAAATGTTTGTACGTGGAAACTCTGTAAGGGGAAAAACCATGGTGGGAAACCTTACCCACAATCAAATGATACTACTACAGATAGTATGTGTGTACAATATGGATTCTGCACATGCAGAAAGGCCAGTTGCCTAGAGCTCGCTACTCAATCAAAAAATGAGAGTCACACTAACTACAATTGGATGGTTAAATACAATAATAATGTACTACACAAAATAACATCTTCATATGTTGGATTCAGTACCGGTTAAGTTCTGATTTCCTTCACAAAATCCTTCCTTCAACCTTCAAATGATGTCTACATGTATAGCTCTACTTATTTTCGCATATACCTTATTGCAATCTTTTTCGCATTCACAATCCCATCTTCTTTTTGATCTTACAAATAAGATCTTACATATATACCATAACGTAAGACCAGTTGAATAGGTTGGCTCACTAAAAGATACTACAATAAAATCAATTACAAACAAATCAATATTCAATGCATGATGTCAGCTCAATGCATTTACAATAATAATAAATCATTTCCATAACATGTCATGTTGATCTAGAATAGATAAGTCTATTGGTGCTTATCTTGGACCTATTTGCCAGTAATAGCAAATATGCAAACCCAAATAAACAGTTAATCAAATCGCTAAAACCAAGTGATTGAATAATGTCTTCGACATAACCAAGTATTTTCCAAGTCATTCCAAGTGTCGGTGAACTATATAATGTGCCAATGAACCAAATATCAGTGACTTGCATAAGTCTTTGTTTTGCCGGTGAACATAACCAAAATCTCCAAGTGCTAATAAGTGTTGACAAGTGTTGACATCAATGACAAAACCATATCAACATATTCAAAATACCAACAAAGGAAACTTTTAAATATCTCAGAGAGAAACTTGGAGTCCTACCACCACCGGTAGAAACTTAGACAGTTGATATTTGTCATCAACTGGTAGAATTAACAGATAAATCTTTTATTTCGGCTTTGATGAGGAGAGCTACTTCTCAGGGGGAGTAGTTGGTATAATAAGTTAGTATTTTGTATTTGAAACTGGTTTTTGTAATTCTTTGGCATTTGATGTCAAAGGGGGAGAGATATAATGGAAAAATATTTGAAAAACACCTTGGGGAGAGATATCTTTTGGGAGAAATTATTCCTTGGGGAGAGAAATAGTGTATTTTGATTTTTGGTTAATGATCTCTTTGGGAGATTGTTGGTTTTTGTCTTTTGGCATTTTTATTTTGACACTCTGATGGTTTTTCCATCTTGTGTTGCCATCAATGCCAAAGGGGGAGATTGTTGGTATTTTGGATATGTTTATATGGTTTTGTCATTGATGTCAACACCTGTCATCACTTATCAGCACTTGGAGATCTTTGGTTATGTTCACCGGCAAGTCAGAGACTTATGCACAGTCACTAGTATTTAGTTCACCAGTAGATTATATTGTTCACCGACACTTGAAATGACTTGTAGACTACTTGGACATGTCGAAGACATTATTTAATCACTTGGTTTTGGCGATTTGGTTATTGGTTTATTCGGGTTTGCATATTTGTTGTTACCGGCAAATAGGTCCAGGTTATGCACCGACAGGCATATCTATTCCAGATCAGCACGACATGTTATGGAGATGATTTATTATTATTGTAAATGCATTGAGCCGACATCATGCATCACATAATGATTTCTTTGTAATTGATTTTATTGTAATATCTTTTAGTGAGCCAACCTATTATATTGGTCTTAAGTTATGGTATAAATGTAAGATCTCATTTGTGAGATTGATATGCGATTGGAAAAAGAATTGTAATAAGGTATATGCGAAAATAAGTAGAGCTATACACACACACACATCATTTGAAGGTTGAAGGAAGGTTTTTGTGAAGGCAATCAGAACTAAATCAGTACTAAATCTAGCATACAAAGATGCTATTTTATGCAGTACATTATCATTGGATTTAACCATCCAATTGTAGTCAGTGTGACTCTCATTTTGTGATTGAGCAGTGAGCTCTAGGCAGCTGGCTTTTTTGCATGTGCAGAATCCATATGGTACACACATACTATCTGCAGTAGTATCATTTGATTGTGGGTAAGGCTTCCCATCGTGGTTTTTCCCCTTACAGAGTTTCCACATACAAACATTTTTGTTATGTGTTGTGGATGTTATTGTCTTTTTGTTTCATGCATTAATCTTTACCAGTACTGCAATTAACTGATAAAACTATTTACTAGCATAAAGTTTGGTTTACCAGCATTATGCATTAAGTTTTGGTTAAGTTAATTTTGGTTGAATTTATTGGACAACTGATTCACCCCCCTCTCAGTTGTCTCTGAGACCTAACAATCCTATGTGTTGATCTAACATAAAACAAACATATCGGTTAGATGGGAGTATAATACAAATGCAACCGCACATAAAAGGAACATCTCATAACACCAGATGTATGAGGAAAACCCAAGATGGGAAAAACCTTGGTGAGAAATGCTACTCGAGACTACTGCTCCAATCTAGCCTCACAATGAAAACCTTGGTTACAACATTTAGGGCACCAACCCAAGGAGTACCACTCCTGATTTAGGGCACCAACCCAAGGATCACCAACCCCTAAATTTTGGGCAGCAACCCAAGGAGCACCAACCCCTGCACTAAGCTCCAACTCAATGATCTACAATAAACATATATTAGATACAAATGTAATATCCTTGTTACAAAAGAACTTTGTAACACATGCAAATCTCTTCACCGGTTCTCCTCTCTCCAATTCTCTATCAGTTATCTGCTCACCCTCTCACTGCTGCAACCTTACCAATTCAGCCTCTTCTTTTTCTCTACTGGTTCTGCTCTCTTAAGGTTCTATTTTCTCTTTGACACACAACTGCTAGCCACCACCGGTCTTCTTCATTCAGTTAGTTGTTCTCTATCTGATTGTTGTCGATTCTCATCTTACAGGTTCTTCACTGCAATCTACTTTGCAATCTTTTGTGGCTCTTCTCTATCGGTTCAGTCACCACCAGTGAATTCCTCTGTCAGACTTAATGACTGGCTACCGATTACCTCTCTATTGTTGATTGAACTCTTCTAACTTGTTCTTCTCTCTCACACTCAATCTCTTCTCTGATTTTTGTTGAGTACTTGACTGATCAACTCTCTTCACTAGCCTCACTCTCTCATGCAGCAACAACAAATCTGGTCTGCGATCTACATATTTATACTATGTCTTCCCGCCAAAATGACATTCAAACTTTTGGTGCACTAGGGTTCCTTCATCGACCTCGAGGCAAACCAAATCCAATTAGATTGACCACTTGCAATTGATAACCTATCATTGCCAATCGTGTTGCGTCCAAAACATGTTTTCCCTATTTGGGAAACACGACACCTTCTTCAGTCTGTACATGTCAAACACCTATGAAGTGATCACATAGATAGCTTCAACTACCCTAATCAACACCTAGACATTCATCCTCGATTTTGAAGCCACTAAATCAGATCTTTGTCCTCTGATTAGTCTCGAGTTGCACTCTTGTGCTCTCAATTTGTGAAACACGCTATCGATATTAATGTCAACCAGTCACCACCTACCTCATCGACAACACTTCGCCGACCACTGTATGCATGCCACTTCACCTTCACATGGTACCTTTGTCAACATTCACCTTGGAACACTATGTCGGTCTAACTTGGTTACAAACCAGTAGCATATAACCAGGTTCATCTACCAATTCACACACCCTGTCGGTTATACCCTAACCAGTTTATCTTCTCCCTGACACTTTGCTTCTCTTCTGGTGGAACACCTAAACCAGGCAACACTCTTGCCAACCTTCCTCATGCACATCTTTAACAGATGGGAGCCTTTTGTATCTGCACTTTGTCAGCTTACCGGTTGACATCTATACCGGTAGTATCTTTTGCATGCAGACCGGTAAGATACCATGCACACTAGTGCCACCAAACTTCATCTTTATTCCAGAAACATTCTCTATATGCAACCATTCTAACTTGCCTTCTTCATCAATAGACTGGTTCTCCTATCAATTGGTTTGTTAAGGTGACAAACATATCCTTCTTTCTCTGTACCAGCAACTCATCATGTCTACCCGACTGATCAGGTGCATATCTTTGATCTGATGCACCTAAGGAAATTTAGTGTTTCACTGGTTGATTCGGTATGAGCCTTCAAACACTTGCCTTTAACTCTTCTATCTTGTCTCAGAGAACTATGATGCATTTCATGCATAATTGGAGATAAGCTCAGTATTACCACTTACCAGTGGGAGAGGATCCTTGTCATCTCATTCTGCTTCTGACATTGCACTGACATGCCTTAGCTAACATTGATCATATACATCTTCAATCAGGCACACATAATCCGATTTGGCACACTCACTATCAGAAATCTCTTAATCCGGTGGGATTCCTACAGATTGACATCCAACAGCATACCAGTGGCTTGAACATACTTCACCTCCAGTGTTGATGTAATTTTTGTAATAATTATGTCTCTTCATCACAATCAACAAACCAACATCTTTCTCTCTTATTGGTTGGCAATAATGCATTGCCAACATATCACTTATTGGTCTTATACCATACCGGTCTCATGTCCATGTCTTCAACACAAGTCAAAACTAACTTGTCTACCGATGATTCCAGTGGCCATTATGCAAGATGCCATTCTCTTCCTTACTGGTGACCTGCTATGCTAGTTGACATCAATGACAATATAATGCCAACAACTAGTTCAATCTTTGTTGGCATTATGTGAACCGGTATGTGGATATAATGACATTGTATGTTGTCATTGATGTCAATATGTTGAAGAGGTATGAACCGACATATGTGAGAACTGGTATAACACTGTGAACTGGCATTTGTGCCAGAGTGAAGTGGTGTGCTTGCTCAAGGTGAACCGACATATGGTTATGGGAACTGGCACGTAGAAGCGTTGTATGACTATCGGTTGGTAGTCTCAACTTCAGGGTTTCCGGTTGAAGTGCTTTAAGCCTGTATGGCTCAACTGATGACATTGTGTGATGAGTTAGCATTGTAATGAAGAATAGATCATGTTTCCATGATAGCCTTGTGCGCTTGAAGGATCTTGCATAAAGGAGATTGTTCCTATCTACCTTGGGAATGTGCGAAGTCTGTAAAATGGTGATAACATGTAATGGGTTATTAGCCGCCATGAAATTGATGGAAAATGAATGATGGAGAATGTCTTGAGATTGGATCAAGACTATTGCATTCAATATAGTATGATCAACGGTCAGGATTGAACCATTTGAATTCATTAACCTAACAAGTCTAGGGTTTAGGGTTTATGCTACCGACCTGTCTGTTGTCCTATAAGGTCGATGTTGTGATTCTTTCAGAGGTTGTTGGCAAAAGTTGTGTGTGTGTATCTAAGAGAAGAGATACGTGATTCTTGCCAGACTAGAGGAGAGAAGTCATATTTGTAGAGTGTAAGTGCAGAAGGTGAAGAGGAGCTTAAGCAGATCTGTATTGGCATTGAGTGCTATTATCAGGTCATTGATATACCTATTGATCTATAACCACTTCAACAGTTGTGAAATCCCCTAATAGGGTAGCCTTAACCGGCTTGTTGAAAATCCTCTAACAGGGTAACTCAAAGCTACTGAGTCATTGATATCCTTTAGCTATTGAGTTCTTGAAGTCCTCTAACAAGGTACCCTTAACAGGGTTTAACCCTTAACCGGGTATTGTAGCCATCCCTTAATTGGGTGATCCCTAACAAGATCAGTTCCTAATAGAACCTATTGTATCTATCTTTAACCAGACAAGGCTCCTAATAGAGCAGACTTCCAAAGAGTTCAAAAACAAGCTTGTGGGTATTCATCCCCACCGTGGTTTTTCCCAGTTGGTTTTCCAAGTGAAAAATGTGTGTGTCATGTGTGATGCTTTCTTCATGTGATGTTATGACTATTTTCTGATTAAGTGGTGATGCATGTTGATCTTGTTGTAATATGTACATCTTTGATGGTAGATTACCTATTCATGCATTAGGGTGAAATGGGAATGAAGAGTTAGATTATATGAGAAGATAAGTGTCAACTGGTCTTTGCTTGTCTCAGTTACACTGGGTTTTGCCGGTTGAACTCTGTTGAAGGACCGGTGTTTCTATTTGTCTGTCAGTGCATAAGTGTTAGTTGACAAACCAGTTTAAGGTTGTGTTTTTGCTTGTACTGATTCACCCCCCCTCTCAATACCGATTTGGTAATATTCGTTCATCTTTAAGTTATCAATTGGTATCAGAGTGTCCTCCAGGTCCTCTGTGTTATAAGCTTAACTGCTTGAGGTAAAGATCCCAGTCAAATGATGAAGAGGGAAGGTCCAAAGTTTAACAGAGAAAATTTTGGTATATGGAAAGATAGGATGAAGATATTCATCAGAAGCATGGGTGCTCAACACTAGAGCTATGTTGAGAATGTCTATGTTGCCCCTATCGGTACTCTCACCGATGACCAAAAGAGAGAGATACAAGAAAATGGCCAAGTCATGGAAGCCCTTATTAGTAGTCTATCTAACATTGAGTTTATTGATGTTCAGGACAAGGTAAATCCCAAAGAGGTATGGGATTCTCTTGAAAATATCTATGGTGGTGATGAATATGTAAAATAGGCTAAGGAAGAAATCCTGAGAGGGAAGTTTGAAGATATGCGGATGGTTGAAGGTGAGACCATTCAGCAGTATGGAATAAGAATCAAAACAATTGCTGGAGATATCAAGAGTGTAGGTGGTAAAATAGAAGATTCCACTATGATAAGCAAAGTCCTGAGATCTTTATTGCCGGTCTATGCAATAAGGGTTGCTACTAATCAGGAGCTGAGATCAATAGACAATACTAAGGTATCCTTGGACTCCATCATAGCCAAGTTGACAGCCTATGAGCTAAATAGTTTTGATGGCAGTGTTCAAAAGACTGAATCAACTTTTAAAGCCTCTGCTATACCATCCAAAAAAGAAAAAGAAGCTAGCACTAGTGATGAACCTAGACAGGGAAGAGAAATGGATGATGAGGAGATTCTGATGGCATTTCAAGCTCTCCTTGCTAGGAAGCTTCCTAAAGGAACCGGTAAATATAAAGGTAAGCTGCCTTTGAAATGCTTTTCTTGTAACCAGGATAGGACATATTGCTATAAACTGTCCTAATGGTGATAACAAGGACAAACCGGAAAGGTTCGGGAAATTCAAAGGACGAAACTGGAGAAACTGTTTTGTGGTAGTTGATGAAGGTGTCACAGATGAAGAATCAGAGGATGAAGAAAATGAAGATATTGTGTTTGTTGCTATCAAAGAAGATGTGTCAGACAAGAAGGATCTTGTCTCCCGGTTTGATAATTCCAATGAGTGGATCATTGACAGTGGTTGTTCTCACCATATGACTGGTGACCGGAGCAAGTTTCTATCCTTGGAGGAGTATGATGGTGGTGTGGTTCACTTTGGCAATGATGCACCATGCATGGTCAAAGGCAGAGGGTCCATCTCTATGAATGGAAAGAGTAGTGCTGACAATGTGTACTGGGTTGATGGTCTCAGGCACAACCTTCTAAGTGTTGCCCAGCTGAATGACAATGGCCTCACTCTAGAATTCAAGAATGGAGTGTGCAGGATCAAAGGAAAGAATGGCAAAATTATGGCTACCGATATGCAGACTAAAGGTAACCTATTTCAGCTGAATGCAAATATAAGTACATGTCTTATGGCTAAATTTGATGATAGCTGGATATGGCATAGGAGACTCTGCCATGTAAACTTTGATAACATTGTGAAGGCTAGTAAGATCAAGGCAGTTAGAGGGTTGCCGGTGCTAAGTAAACTAGATAATACCTTGTGTAGAGAGTGTCAATTGGGAAAAATGTCTTCCTCAACCTTTAAAGGTAAATCTTTCACTGCTGACAACTTGCTTGATCTTGTGCATACTGATTTGTGTGGTCCTATGAAACTAGAAGTGTGCAGAGTGATAGGTACTTCATGATTCTCACTGATGACTGGTCAAGAATGATGTGGGTCACATTCTTGAAAGACAAGTCTAAAGCCTTTGTGAAGTTCAAAGCTTTCAGAGCATTAGTGGAGAAGGAAAGCAGTAAAAGGATCAAGTGGGCCTCAGAACTGATCAAGGAGGGGAATTCACTTCCGGTGAATTCAACAAGTATTGTGACGAATTTGGCATCAAGAGGCAACTGTCTGCCCCCTGGACTCCACAACAGAATGGCCTAGTAGAGAGGAATAACCGGAATATGGTTGAAGCAAACAGAACCATGTTGATTCAAGGAAAGGTAGCTCACACCTTTTGGAGAGAAGCAATGAGCATTGCAGTCTACACAATGAACTGGGTACTCATCAAGAAAGGTAAGGATAAAACTCCTTATGAGTATTGGACCAGTAAGACACCTATGGTTAGCTACTTTAGAATGTTTGGTAGCAAATTTTACATCAAGAGAAGTGAACACCAGAGCAAATTTGATGCGAAATGTGATGAGGGAATATTCCTAGGATATTCCACCAAGAGCAAAGCTCTCAAATGTTTCAACAACAGGACTCCGAGAATTGTAGAAAGCATCAATGTAAGAATTGATGAAACCTCTGAGAAAATTGAGGAAACTGATAATGTGCAAGTAGTAAGTGAACCGGTTGCAACCTTTTGGGAACCGGTTGTCAGTCAACCAAGTCCCAGCAACAGTGTTCCTACACCGGTAGATGTAGATGTTGATACTGATGGAAATGAGGATGAAGAAGAAATGCAAGAGGAATCTATCAAGACCATTCCTCGGTATGTCAAGTTGAATCATGATCCTAAGCAGATCATAGGAGATAAGGATGCAGGAATCCTTACAAGAAGAAAAGTCAAAGAAAACTCATGTATGATCTCTAAATTCGAGCCTAAAACATTCAAAGAGGCACATAAGGATGAAGACTGGATCAAGGCAAAGGAAGAGGAACTTGACCAGATAGAGAAAAGTGGTACATGGTCCTTGGTACCCAGACCGTAGCACAAAAATGTCATTGGTACCAAATGGGTCTTCAAAAATAAGCTGAATGAGGATGGCACAGTGATTAGAAACAAAGCCAGATTGGTGTGCAAAGGATATGCCCAAGAAGAAGGAGAAGACTATGGAGAAACATTTGCTCCTGTAGCTAGATTGGAAGGAGTTTGTATGCTTCTTGCATATGCAGCTTTTAAAGGCTTCAAAGTATATCAAATGGATGTGAAATCTGCATTCCTAAATGGTGTACTTGAAGAGGAGGTGTATATTGAGCAACTAGATGGGTTTTCCCTATCTGAAGATAGTGACATGGTATGTAGGCTACATAAAGCCTTATATGGTCTAAAGCAAGCACCTAGGGCATGGTATGAGCACCTACATTCCCATCTTGTGAAGATTGGATTTGAGAGAACAAATGAAGATAGCAATAATTATTTGAAGTCTAAAGGAGATTAGATCCTGATCTATGAGGTATTTGTTGATGACATTATCTTTGGTGGAGATGACAAGATGAGTCATAAGTTTGCAGATGAGATGAAGAAAGAGTTTGAGATGTCACTCATAGGGGAGATTAAGTTCTTCATTTGATTGCAGATCTAGCAGATGAAGGATGGAATCTTCATCACTCAGTCCAAGTATGTCAAAGAGGTGTTGAAGACTTTTGGCATGGAAGATAGAAAACCGGTTGGTACACCGATGGTGACCAGTTGTAAACTATCTAAAGAGGATGACTCAGCATTGGTTGATGAGAAGGAATATCGATCAATGATAGGTAAATTGCATTATGTAGTGCATAGCAGACCGGATATTGCACATGTAGTTGGCATTACTGCATGGTTCCAGAAAAGTCCAAGAGAATCCCACTTGGTTGCAGTCAAGCGGATTCTTAGGTATCTGAAGGGAACTGTTGACTATGGATTGTGGTATCCATATAGCAAGGACTTCATCTTTAAAGTGTTCATAGATGCTGATTAGGCTGGTAATGTAGATGACCGGAAGAGCACAACCGGTGGTGCATTCTTCCTTGGTAGTAGACTGGTCTCTTGGATGAGTAAAAAGCAGAGTTGTATCTCTCAGTCTACAGTGGAAGCAGAGTATGTTGCAGCTTTCATGAACTGCACTCAGACAATTTGGATGAAGCATGTATTGAAAGGCTTCAAAGTTCCTGTATCGGAAATGGTAAGTATATTTTGTGACAATACTAGTGCAATTAATATCTCCAAGAATCTAGTTTTACATTCTAGAACCAAGGACTTTGAGCTTAAGTATCATTTCTTGAGGGAAAGGGTTAAGAACAAAGAGATTGCACTAGAGCATGTGTCCAGTAAGGAGCAGTTAGCAGACATATTCACCAAGCCTCTCCCAAAGACTACATTTACACACTTAAGAAGTGAATTAGGGGTACTGCCCCTTCAGGAGGTGAACTAAAGGTATATGCTCCACATCAGTCATGTATTGCATAGTCAAATCTTTCTTCAAGATTGATGTGTTGAAGGATGCTACTCCTCAAGGGGAGCAACATAATGGAACAGGGAAGCTTGTGCCTCCACTTTGGCATTGTTGTCAAAGGGGGACAAGATGTAAAGCGGAGAAGATATCTGCAAAAATTGGGGGAGAAGATGTGAAGCAGAGAGATATCTGTGTATATTGCCATCAATTGCAAAGGGGGAGATTGTTAGCATTATGTGAACTGGTATGTGGACATAATGACATTGTATGTTGTCATTGATGTCAATATGTTGAAGAGGTATGAACCGGCATATGTGAGAACCAGTATAACACTATGAACCGACATTTGTGCCAAAGTGAAGTGGTGTGCTTGTTCAAGGTGAACCGACATATGGTTATGGGAACTGGCACATGGAAGCGTTGTATGACTACCCGTTGGTAGTCTCAACTTCAGGGTTTTCGGTTGAAGTGCTTCAAGCCTGTATGGCTCAACTAGTGACACTATGTGATGAGTTAGCATTGTAATGAAGAATAGATCATGTTGCCACGATAGCCTTGTGCGCGTGAAGGATCTTGCATAAAGGGGATTGTTCCTATCTACCTCGGGAATGTGCGAAGTCTGTAAAATGGTGATAACATGTGATGGGTTATCAGCCGCCATGAAATCGGTGGAAAATGAACGATGGAGAATGTCTTGAGATTGGATCAAGACTATTGCATTCAATACAGTATGATTAACGGTCAGGATTGAACCGTTTGAATTCCTTAACCTAACAAGTCTAGGGTTTAGGGTTTATGCTACCGACCTGTCTGTTGTCCTATAAGGTTGATGTTGTGATTCTTTCAGAGGTTGTTGGCAAAAGTTGTGTGTGTATCTAAGAGAAGAGATATGTGATTCTTGCCAAACTAGAGGAGAAAAGTTATATCTGCAGAGTGTAAGTGCAGAAGGTGAAGAGGAGCTTAAGTGGATCTGCATTGGCATTGAGTTCTATTATTAGGTCATTGATATACCTATTGATCTTTAACCACTTCAACAGTTGTGAAATCCCCTAATAGGGTAGCCTTAACCGGCTTGTTGAAAATCCTCTAATAGGGTAGCTCGAAGCTACTGAGTCATTGATATCCTTTAGCTATTGAGTTCTTGAAATCCTCTAACAAGGTACCCTTAACAGGGTTTAACCCTTAACCGGGTATTGTAGCCATTCCTTAACCGGGTGATCCCTAACAGGATCAGTTCCTAACAGAACCTATTGTATCTATATTTAACCGGACAAGGCTCCTAATAGAGCGGACTTCCAAAGAGTTCAAAAACAAGCTTGTGGGTATTCATCCCCACCGTGGTTTTTCCCAGTTGGGTTTCCACGTGAAAAATGGGTGTCATGTGTGATGGTTTCTTCATGTGATGTTATGATTGTTTTCTAATTAAGTGGTGATGCATGTTGATCTTGCTGTAATATGTACATCTTTGATGGTAGTGTAGCGTCGTAAATTGTACGCACTTGCTAGGGTGGTACAATTTCACACCTAGTTTAGCACCCGCCTTAGTGCATTTTACATTTTGCATTGCATTTCCCCTTGAGCACTTAATTAATCAAATTAATTAGGTCTAAGGTTCTATTTTATCATTTCCCACATCATAAAGTTGGGCCCTTTCATTAAAGTGTGCCCTTTTCATTTTATTCCTCCTATACATCATTTAATCAAAAACCCTAATTAGGTCTTATTTTGAACTTGGGGGCTTGATTTCAGGGGTCAAAACATCTCGAAATCACCTGTAACTTCGGGATTCTCTCTAAAATCATCATATCCGACGGCCTGAAAATTTGGTGAAAAGTTGTCGGGACCATGGCGCCCGGAGTGCAACATGGTCCCAGACATTTTTCCCGAAATTTTAGGAGTGCGATCCAATCATAAAATAAAGCTTAACCCCAAGAAATTGGTGGGATATTCAATCTCTAAGTCAGCCTAAAGATGAAATTAAGACCTAGGGTTTCATATATAAGAGCTCTATTTCTTCATTTGAAAGGATCTGATTTTTGTTTTGAGGAACCTCATATGCAGCAAAAGAGCAGATCTTTGAAGACTTCAACAACATTCAACATCCTTCTATCAAGCATTTATCAATTTCATTCATCCATTTAGGGCTTGGAAGACATTGAAGAACAATAGGAGATTACCGACTGAAGATTGGCTTGTACTCCTCCCTTGAGGGTTGGGTATGATTTCATGTTGTTTTCATGTCTTTGCATAAGCTTCAACATATCCTTTATTCATGCTTTAGATCACTTTGCATCTTGATTTAGAGCATTTACATTATCATTTACAAGCAATTAGGGTTTACTTTCTAGGTTGCTCTAGTTTGCTTTCTTGCATTTAAGGACCTTGCACACACACTAGGTCTGCACACACAATACATTTTACAATACAACTTGGCTATTCGTGGAGGTGGAAATCACCGAAGCGGGGGTTTGACTAAGGAAAAACCCTATATAGCCGCCCACCACACCTTTTCAGATATAAGTGCAGGTTTCAGAATTCGGACGACGCCGCAAGTTGCAGATCCGGGAATAGCAGGTCGAGACAGCACTCCGCACCAAATCTCAGAGCAAAAGACCAGGACAGGGGCGTGGGGCACCCTGGTCCCTGGGACAGGGGCGCTGGGCGCCCTGGTCCCTGGGACAGGGGCACTGGGCACCCTGGTCCTCCTGACAGACAGCATTTTCAGCATTTTTGATAGCTTTTCCAGAGTGCAAAACAGCAGTTTCCGGAGCAGTTTCTGGGGCAGAATCAGGACAGTGGCACCTGTGCCCCCGTCCCGAACATTTTCAGTCAGATTTTAACTCTAGGTACGCATTTGCATTCTTGTCTTATCCTTGTGTTTACAGCTTTCCATTATTTAAGTTCAATTCTGCGAATCTTGTTATTAGTTCATACTTGCACTTTGGGGTTTGGGATTGAACTTGCATCATTTTATCTTTCAATTACAACAAAGGAATAGAAATCCTAATAGGTAGCCCGTGGCTCTCTCTTTCACAAGAAGAAGTAGCCAATTGTGTGATACCTCTAGGCTCTTTCGTATTCCACAAGTGTGTGGTTGAAAGTGAGATTAGGGCATGTTTGCTTAGTGTCACTTTTTCCCCCACACATTTTGGTGAACCCGACGTGAATCTATCATTGCTTCCTCTTGCATTGCATTTTTTAGACCTAGATCTAGATTTAGTGTGTTTTCATTTCATTTTCATTAAAAAGAAAAAAACAAAAAAAAAAGTGTTTTTCTTTGCATTGTGTTTAAATTTTATGCAATTTCAAAATGTCAGATTTTTATTTGCAAGATGTTCATATTTGTGATGATTATGAGTTAGATGAAGCTTTAGATGAATTTTTGAAACCTAAATATACCAAACCTTCATTTTACCAAAAACTCATAAACATTGTTACTATGCCATTTCGTTGTGATGAGAAAGATAAGTCGAATGATTCCTCTCAAGGGTACATTCCTATCAGCTCTTCCACTAAATCTAGTAACATGGTTGTTTTCAATGATCCCCTCTATGAAGAGATATCTCCTTTTGAATCAAAAGATAAACCTTTTAATAGATATGATCATGCTTTGTTGAATGATGCCCTTGATGCCTTTGTGTCTCCTAAAAAACACTCCCTTCATGAGGATCCTCTTGTGCAAAAAGATGACATTATCCCTACATTTCCTAGTGATGGCCTTTCCTTTTCCAACAAAATTCCCACTAGAGATGATGAATTAATGATAAATGCTTACCCTTCTCCTAAAGTTTGTCTTACCCATAAACATCCCTTAGAGAAAGAAGATGAAATTATAAGCAATTTCCTTAATTCTCTCTCCCCTAAAGATCATATTGAACATATTTTGAGGAAAGAGGATGAGTTTAACACATCTATTGATGCTCTCCCTCCTAAGGATGAGGAATTAATAAACAATGTTATCTCCTCTCCCGAAATTGACAATACTTCAAACATTCCTTTCAACAACCTCACTATTTGGGATGAACCATTAGAAGAAGGTGTAGATTATTCTCTATCCCATGAGAGAACCCTAGCCAAAGGGGATGAAATCAAGATTGAAAACTCCCTTGATAGTTTCTCACCTTCCTTGAATCTCAATTATTCTCCCTCTCCTCAACTTGGTTCTACTCATAAGGAAACCCTAGTTCAAAGCAAGATGGTTAACATCTCTTTCAAAGATCTCCCTCTCAAAAGTGAGACTTTAGAGAGTAATGTTGACTCTTCTCCTAGAGAGTTTATTCCCCATGTAGATCCTTTGATGATAGAAGATGATATGACCTTTCCTAGTATTACTTTTCCTACTAGAACTTCAATGCCTACTCCTGGTCTCTCTCCTAAAATTGATTTGATCCGTGATAAGATTTTAGTGCAAGAGAAAACTATCAATAATTCTTCCAACACTTTTGTTCATTCCTCTAAACCATCCTCAATTAATTTGATACATGTGAATGAAACACCTAACAAACCTCTCTTCACTGTCCAAGGTGCCTATCCTTCTCAAAATTCTCAACCTTTAAATAAGCCTATCTTAGTGGTTCAAGGTGGTTATGCTAATGATTCTTTTTGCACTCCTAAGAAACCTATTATTACTATGCAAGGAGGTTATTCTACTAAGAGCCCTTATGAGTATGCTAAGCAACTGACTAGAGAGAGTTATAATGCAGTTGCTCATACCTATAACACAAGAAACAATAGGCAACCTAATCCTCCTCCAGTTATCCCAACTTCACTTCCACCCTCCCAACCTATTCTTCCTCAAGCTCCTCGTATTTCACAAGTTCTTGGTAAGGAATATGATCTCATAGAACAACTTAAAGCTACCCCTGCTAAGATATCCCTTTGGGATTTGATTCAAACTTCTTCTGCTCATCATGGAATGTTACAAGATGCCTTGAAAGATTTGAATGTTCCTCCACCTAATACATCTAGTAATATAGTGTCTTTTGTTAACTCTGTGATGAATCCTAAAGCTCAAATTGTGTTTACTCAAGATGAGTTGCCTACGAGTGAAATTCAACATCAATATGATCCCTTGATGATTGTGGTTATCATAAATGACACTGCTATAAGACGAACACTGGTAGATAATGGCTCTGGCCTTAATGTGTGTAGCATTAATCTATTGCATAAGATGAATGTGGATACATCCCTTATTGAGCCTGACTCTTGTCCCATTTGAGGCTTTGATAATGTGGCTAAGTCTTCATTAGGTATTATCACCTTACCCATCACAGTGGGACCCGTTACTTTGCCTACTCCTATCCATGTTATGTCGGGAAATCTAACATACAACTTGTTATTAGGGAGACCTTGGATTCACGATATGCAAGTTGTCCCCTCTACATTGCATAGACAAGTTAAATTCATTTATAACAATAAGACATATACCTTGATAGGTGATACTAATTTTCAAGCTTGTTTGCAAACATCTACTTCCAAAGGGAGTTCTTCTAAATCTTCCTCTTCTAGTGATGACTCTTTACCTATGGACAAATCATCATCCTCTGATAATCAAAATTCTTTGGATGAAGATTCTTCTCAACTTGAATCTACACATGAAGAGGCTTTTGATCCTGAGAAGGTTCTCACAGAAGATGATTGGGGATCTCTTGATTTCACTCCCACCTTTGTAGGTGAGTATAGGGTTCCTCCTAGAGAGTTTAAAGTTAAAAAGAAGGAAGAAACTAAAAATCAATCAATCTTACCTGAACCTATGAGCAATAATTTTGTGGCCGCTTCTCAAACTTCTTCTCCTCACACCTCTAATTATGAAGAGTTTGATTCTTTGTCTTATGAAAAACCTCCTTCTCTTCCTGAAATGGCTGATCGTTATGGTCGTGGTTTTCGCATTTTTGCTAAGCATGGGTATCATGGAAATGGTTGTGGCGCTCACGAACAAGGGATAAAAGTTCCTCTAGAGACTAATTTTCACAATTATGCCTTTGGACTCGGCTATAATCCCTGCAAACGTACCAAAGCATCTAAAAGACCATCTCTCAATGTGAATGCTATATTTAGTAGTGATGATGATCTCACTTCAACTAAATCATCTTCTACTTCTATCAACTCTCATTCCCCTCATAAGGAAATCTTGGCAATGAACAAATCTCTTTATGAATCCCCTCAAATTTCTAAATCCACTTATGAATCTTTATCTCCTATTCATCATAAAGTCCTTTCCTCTAGGGATAAGGCTCCAATAAATTACACTCATCCCTCTTCTAAGATTTCATGTGACTTTTCTTCTTCAATCTTTATCATTTTATACATGTTCTTGATCTCACTTATAGTTGAGAATTTAACATGTCATATTCAAATACCTCATTTAGTCTATCATGTCTTTAAATAACATTAATGGCTATTATGTTGCTCATCATTATGTGACATTGGTAGCTCATTTACTGGGGGCTCATTGTCATTCATGATGGTACAATTTCAAGTGCAATCATATTTTTTGAAGCAACATAATAGCCTAATTTTCTTGTTCCTATGGGGACAAGAGTGATTTCATACATCTCTTCTTTTGCTTATGTCTAGATCTCTCCCTAGAAGATTGTGTAAGTCCTTCTCATTGTCCTTATCCTTGGGAGGCAATGATCTTTCCTTATTTTTATCTAAGGATCCACTTTTTCCTATTTTGTGGATGGTGTGGACTTTATTACTTGATGTTATGCCTTGTACGCATTTGTTGTTGTTTGTTCAAGGATTCTCTCTTACAAGAGGTGTGAGTCCTTGACTACAACCTCTTTTGCACTTGGTAAAATACATCCATAATGAATTCACTCTCCCAATTGGGTTAAAAAGAGCGTCATCCTTCATTAAGAATCACTTTCACCTCGCAAAAGGAGGAAGTATTGCATTCTTATTCTCTTCTTTGTCTTATTCTAGAAGATGTTATACTTGTCCTCTCGGGGATAGGTGTCTTTTGTACAAATATCTCTTCTCCTCTAAGGATCTCCTTTACACATACTACAAGATATCCCTTTTCAACTATCTTATCCTTGCTTAAGGAGTGCAGAACTCTCTTGCTTGGATCTATGACATTGTTGCATTTTTGGGGTATCTTCTTGTGTGATGAAGGTAGGTATCCTTGTTCTACTTTTCTTATGACATAAACATTACACTTTTTGAGCAATGGGTCATTCTTGAAACCAGAGCACAGACTCTTAGAGCGAGATGTCTCCATTTTTCTTTTATACAAGGTGATTATTCTCGGAACCAGAGCACAGACTCTTAGAGCGAGATGTCACGCTTTTGTACTATACATATACAGGTTGTAGCATACTTGGGCATAGACTCCTATGAGGTGCTTCTAACCTCCCTTACACACACATGCATGAGGTTGAGTGGAACTAGTGGCATAAGGCTAGACTTTCTCACTCTCCTCCCTTACATGGATCACCTAGACAGACTCTAGGGGCTAGTTTTCCATGTCCTTTTTCCCATGGATCACCTAGACAAGATCTAGGGGCGATAAGTCCATGTTTTCTCTCTCACTATTCTCCTCATGGATCACCAATGGGTGTATTCATGCTTTTTTCCTTTCTTTTCTTCTCTTTGCATTTTGTTTCCATTTACATCCTTCATCTTGTGTTAGAGAACTCTCAAATCCTCACACTCTTTGTTGTGTTGGAATTGAGATTTAGTCCTCTTTCTTACCAAATGATTCTCCATTAGTTTTTGATCTCATATCAAATCTTCTTGTGAGCATTTGTCATCAATTTTCTTTAACAATTCGAAGTGGTAAACATGATACCCTGTTTCAACTCACTAAAATTAGCAAGCCAAAACAGGGGGCATATAGCTACCCTCGAATTTTAATCACCTTCCTTAGTAAGAATTAGGTGATTTTGTGATCTAACATGTGGTTTTGTAGGGTGCGGTTCCTAACTGTGTACTGCAGATACCGTTGGGGGCTTCGTTTGACAGACTTATGGATATATCCTTTTTCAAATAATGTTTACTTTTCTGTACTTTAGCTTGCATATGCACGTAGTGTTCATATGACCGCTAAAGTGGGGGCTAAATGTAGCATCGTAAATTGTACGCACTTGCTAGGGTGGTACAATTTCACACCTAGTTTAGCACCCACCTTAGTGCATTTTACATTTTGCATTGCATTTCCCCTTGAGCACTTAATTAATCAAATTAATTAGGTCTAAGGTTCTATTTTATCATCTCCCACATCATAAAGTTGGGCCCTTTCATTAAAGTGTGCCCTTTTCATTTTATTCCTCCTATACATCATTTAATCAAAAACCCTGATTAGGTCTTATTTTGAACTTGGGGGCTTGATTTCAGGGGTCAAAACATCTCAAAATCACTTGTAAATTCGGGATTCTCTCTAAAATCATCATATCCGACGGCCCTGAAAATTTGGTGAAAAGTTGTCGGGACCATGGCGCCCGGAGTGCAACATGGTCCCAGACATTTTTCCCGAAATTTTAGGAGCGTGATCCAATCATAAAATAAAGCTTAACCCCAAGAAATTGGCGGGATATTCAATCTCTAAGTCGGCCTAAAGATGAAATTAAGACCTAGGGTTTCATATATAAGAGCTCTCTTTCTTCATTTGAAAGGATCCGATTTTTGTTTTGAGGAACCTCATATGCAGCAAAAGAGCAGATCTTTGAAGACTTCAACAACATTCAACATCCTTCTATCAAGCATTTATCAATTTCATTCATCCATTTAGGGCTTGGAAGACATTGAAGAACAATAGGAGATTACCGACTGAAGATTGGCTTGTACTCCTCCCTTGAGGGTTGGGTATGATTTCATGTTGTTTTCATGTCTTTGCATAAGCTTCAACATATCCTTTATTCATGCTTTAGATCACTTTTCATCTTGATTTAGAGCATTTACATTATCATTTACAAGCAATTAGGGTTTACTTTCTAGGTTGCTCTAGTTTGCTTTCTTGCATTTAAGGACCTTGCACACACACTAGGTTTGCACACACAATACATTTTACAATACAACTTGGCTATTCGTGGAGGTGGAAATCACCGAAGCGGGGGTTTGACTAAGGCAAAACCCTATATAGCCGCCCACCACACCTTTTCAGATATAAGTGCAGGTTTCGGAATTCGGACGACGCCGCAAGTTGCAGATCCGGGAATAGCAGGTCGAGACAGCACTCCGCACCAAATCTCAGAGAAAAAGACCAGGACAGGGGCATGGGGTGCCCTGGTCCCTGGGACAGGGGCACTGGGCGCCCTGGTCCTCCTGACAGACTGCATTTTCAGCATTTTTCACAGCTTTTCCAGAGTGCAAAACAGCAGTTTCCGGAGCAGTTTCCGGGGCAGAATCAGGACAGTGGCGCCCGCGCCCCCGTCCCGAACATTTTCAGTCAGATTTTAACTCCGGGTACACATTTGCATTCTTGTCTTATCCTTGTGTTTACAGCTTTCCATTATTTAAGTTCAATTCTGCAAATCTTGTTATTAGTTCATACTTGCACTTTGGGGTTTGGGATTGAACTTGCATCATTTTATCTTTCAATTACAACAAAGGAATAGAAATCCTAATAGGTAGCCTGTGGCTCTCTCTTTCACAAGAAGAAGTAGCCAATTGTGTGATACCTCTAAGCTCTTTCGTATTCCACAAGTGTGTGGTTGAAAGTGAGATTAGGGCATGTTTGCTTAGTGTCACTTTTTCCCCCACACAGGTAGATTTCCTTTTCATGCATTAGGGTGAAATGGGAATGAAGAATTAGATTATATGAGAAGATAAGTGTCAACCAGTCTTTGCTTGTCTCAGTTACACTGGGTTTTTCCAGTTGAACTCTGTTGAAGGATTGGTGCTGCTATTTGTCTATCAGTGCATAAGTGTTAGTTGACAAACCGGTTTAAGGTTGTGTTTTTGCCTGTACTAATTCACCCCCCCCTCTCAGTACCGGTTTGGTACTATTTGTTCATCATTAAGTTATCAATCTCTACCAGTTTGATGGACTGTTATACTTTGTAGCTATTTACCGATTACCTCTAACCCTGTCAGTTAAACCCCTCTTGCCGGTTCTTCTTCTAACACTCACTCACTTCAATATTTTTCTATCAGCACTCAGACTGATCAACTCTCATCTAGCATAATCATAATTTCTCATCAATCAGCTTAAGTCTTTGATCTGCACATTTATACACATGCTTTCCCGCCAAAACAAAAATTCAAACTTTACGCGCCTAGGGTTTTCTTCACTGACCATGATCCCTATCAAATCAGATCTCATCTTCTTGAATCAATAATCTACAACATATCAAAAAAAAAAAATGTCCTATATGTTTCCATTTGATCGTAATCGGTAATTGTTTGTCTACTTGATGCAATCGATACATGTTTGATTAGTTTTTTGTATGGTGACTTTGTTGTATGTTTTCATTGATAGCAACTATGTTTTTGCAATTGTCTAATTCCTATAGGTCAACCATCAAGGCCTAACCAGTAAGCAGAGATAGTTTTATCAGAACTGGTAAAAGATAGATAGAGTTATATTCCGACAACACATATAGGGAATCTATGAAGAATGAGATGATGCAGTTTGATGACAGCAATGAAGGATGGTAGATAAATTTATGTTTATGAGTGCACATGATGATTCGATTAGATGAACAAGATTTGATTGACAGGGTAGGTATTCTGACTGAGACTTAACCGGTAGTGATGAAAATCACTCAGATCGGTAAAATGACATAGATTGGATTTGTTATTGTTGCTACTTATCAAGTTGCCATTAGTTTTTATATTCAAAGTCATACTATATATTCTAGTCAGTTAGAACTACCGAATCATACAGTCGGTATAAACAGAGAATTCGGTATGCATAGTCTAGTCGGTTACAGAAGAAAGCAGTCACAGAACGCAGTATACACCGAGTTGTTTACCGAGTATCTTTTTATGGCTACCAAGTAGTAAAGTTAACACACCGAGTTGATATTCATCGAGTGAAACGTGTTACCAGATACATTGAACCTGGACATGCATATGAAAACGTGTTACAAGATCGAGGCACATCTAACTGTTATTACATTGGAAATTGCACTAGAAGATTGTGTATGATTGCGAGGTCAATCTAACCAATGAAATATTTTGTTTAGTTATTCATTCGAGGAATCTTGTTTGTAAGATTGAAGCAATGAATTAGATCACCATTTCAAGAGATCTATTTATACAACATGAGTTAAGAACAAGGTGTGTGCATATATGTATGGAGGAAGACTGTTATAGAGACACAGAGGTCACCAAGAAGATTTTTAGAGAACAGTCAAAGAACAAAGTAAACAAAAGGGTTTACTGAGTTACTATATGAGTTACCGAGGTATGCTATAAGCAAGGTAATCTTATCCTAAGCACATAAAATCTGCTATAACATTTTAGATGTAAAGTTGCAGATATTTGTAATGATTTTATTGTAATATTGTGAAGTTGAAAGAGAAACCTTTAACAGGGTAAAAGACTCTAACCAAGTCTATAAATTGTAAAGCCTCTAACTAGGTGCAACATTTAGAATAAATGTTGTAAAATCCTTTAGCAAGGTAGATCTAACAGATCTTGTTACTCCTAACAGGGTAAGCTATCAGAAATAGCTAAATGTAGCTCTAACTAAGCATTCTTTATTATTGCAGTAGTGAAGTTGTGGGTGCCATCCCCACCACAGTTTTTCTCTCTAACCAAGGGTTTCTGCGTAACCAAAATATATGTGTTATGGAGTGAATCATGTATGATTGTTATCTATTTGTTTTAACTTTATTTTATGTTACTGCACTATTCTATTTATGCATAACAGTAAGGTTATTATTAAAGAAAGGTTTTGGAGTACTGATTCACCCCGCCCCTCTCAGTACATTAGCTTTCCATATTGGGCCTAACAATTGGTATCAGAGCTTGAATCTTGGAAAAGGGTTTAACTACCTAAAGAGAAAGATCTTATCAATGGAAGGCTATAAACAATCTTGGAGGATTGTGTATCTGCAAGAAGAGCTGGATCATGTAAATCAAGTGATTGCAGACATGCAAAGGCAAATGCAAAAATCTCTAAAAGTAAGAAGAAGATTATCTGATGACTTGTAGGATTCTCAAGAGTTAGTGGAACAAATTGAGACATCATCTGAGAACAATATATTTGAAGAGACTGAAGAAATGATTGGAGTATTGAAAGAAAAGAATAAAGCATTGGTTGATCAACTAAAAGCAATGAAAAGAGAACATGAACATTTCACTACACAGATGATTGAAAACCTAGATGCATTGAGGACAGCAAAGGATAAAGCAAGAGATCTACAAAGAGAGAAACAACAACTTGAAGTCTTAGTATCTGATAAGAATGATGAAATCATAAGGTTAACTAGGATTCAACAGAATATGACAAATCAAATAAGTTATGCACATCATGAAGCAATTCTAAAGAATGATGAAAATCAAGCATTGAAACTTGAAGTATCAAGGTTGACTGATGAACTTGAAACAGAGAACAAATCCAAAGAAACATTGAAGAAGAGTTATGATGCATCAAAGATATTGGATGAGCAACTGAATACAAGAAGACCCAACAAAGATGCAGGACTCAGTTACAAAGGAAAAGAATCAACCGAGAAAGGAATTCATACTACCGAGAGAGGAGAATCATCAAAGCAAGTTGGAAATAGGAATAACATCAAAAGGAAGAAGCCTATTTGCTACTACTGTGGAAATCAAGGTCATACTGCCAACATATGCCAGATTATAAAAGGTAAGCAACCAAATATCACTAAGTCCAATGGATATTGTTACAATTGCAATAAATATGGTCACACATCTAATCAATGTAGGACAAAGTCTGTTAACAACTATCAGAAGGCAAAATTCAAAGGGTTTTATAGAAACTGCAATAGATATGGACATAGTACCGAGAAGTACTGATCTAAGCAAAAGAACTACATGCGGTGTCCACAACGAGCAGACACTAGAGGTTACTGAACTCACATAGATCCTTAGCAACAATATGCATCAGTACCATGGGATTACAATAGAAGGATATGGTGCAAATGTTGTGGAAGATATGGACATATTAGTGCCAACTGTTTTATAAGGTTTGGAATGAACAACCGAAGATCATGGAGAAATCTTGGCATGGCATGTTTTCATTGTCACAAAGTTGGACATTTAGCTGGAGATTGCAGAGATCAACCTAGAAGAGACATTGAAGAGAAAAGAAAAATTTAAGATGATTTGGAAAATGAAGGAAATCATGTCAGATGAAAAGAGCACCTTACCTACCGAGTTAGGTGCACCTATTCCAAATTAATCAGAAAAGGTATGAAGAGACTACATTCTCTAAAGGTTAAATCATAACAGTTCCTATTCTATTATGTACAAAATTCAAAATCTGCATAGTTAAGATGCAATTAGTAAGTTTGAAATTCTATCAAAGTACTTTACAGGAAACCTATCAAGTTGGTGTATACAAGAAGCCTGTCAAGTCAGTAAATGAAGGAAATTTGGTTACTCGGTTAAAATGAAAAAAAGGGAGTAAATCGGTTAAAGGTGAACTGAGTGCATTTAATGTTTTGACCTAACTCACACAGAGCCCAATAAGGTATTTTGTGTACTTAAAGGTATTTTCGCGGTCATTTTCATTCACCAAGTTTTCAAGACAGCTGAGTAGAGCGAATCAAGGCGATCGAACTTCATTTAGAGCGAATTTCAAGGTATTTACATCAAATCTCATCGCACTGTTAAGCTAGTTTCCGATCTTGTCAAATTGCTATTATCTATCGAGTGTGAAGCGTTAGTTGTTTGTAAATCGTCAAACCCTAAGGATAGTTTGCTAAGTTTTTACCTGAAACCTACAATGGTGCCCAAGATCCAAGATCCCATAGTTGTCAAAAATGTGAAGAAGCCCTCGTTGAAGTACTCTTTGACTCCCAAAGTCGCCTCTGAACCGGATGACAAAACTGCATTTTCACTCATCCCTGATCGAGTCTTGTTAGTCGAAGATCTAATATTCTTCACCAAATGTCATGTTGAAGAACGCGGTCATGTTGAGATTAGTGACACATATAATGAACTTTGTACTGATGGCAAATGGATAGCAAGTACGAGCATATCAAAATCAAGGGATTAACTGAAGCCCTAGCCTATCCCCATGTGTTCAAACCCCAGTGGGTTAAGTTTGTTTTAAGCAGAATTCATGATGATTTTATGTGGCTAGAGGAGCAACCATTCAAAATCACCAAGGAAATCATTCATGTGATCACCGGGTATCCTATCTATGATCATGCACGAGCACAAAAAATGATATCACAGAAGGAGATAATCAGTCTAACTGGAGTAGAATCCGATTACCAAGGACTGAAATTGAACAATGTCACTGATGCAGAACTTAAGTTTGCAATTAGAGTAATTGGTTACTATTTCTTCCAATCAGCAAGGGAAAACAATGTACCATGTGCCGTTGTTGACTTGGCCTATAAAATAGTGAAAAAGGGAATGAAAATAGATTTATGTGAAGTGCTACTGAAGAACTTGTTTGAGAACTTGAACACAATAAGGAAGCTGAAGAAGAACAACTTGGCAAACACACTGAAGTTTGGTTCACTTCTTGTATGCATGTTTTTCTACTTTGAGAAGTTCTTTCCCTCAATCGGTAAAGTAGTTTGGGAGCTACACCGACCTATCACCCAACAAATCAATGATTTTATCAAGAAATTGGGAGATAATTTTAATGATATCACGGATGACTATTTTAGCAAATTTCAAGAGAAGATGCACAATAGGTACCAAATTCCACCACAGCTGGTAAAGAAATATAAGGATAATATATGTTTTGAGGTAGACATCGATTACTGTTATATGAATGTTGTTGAACCAAGGACTCAATCTTTGCCACCAATGGGTTATGAGATTGACTATGATATAACACAACAACAAATTGATGCCTATCTATCATTGCCAAGGCATACTACCCAACTAAGATATGGAACATATGAAGAGGTGAAGGAAAAAGTAAAAATGAGCATTGTAGTACCCCAAGGCTACAAGAAAAGCTACAAAGATGATAAAGGTTTTATCTAAGAAATTCAGAGAAGAATCCTCCTCTACACCTGTCAAAGGCACTCTTGCCATTACCGAAGAGGAATCAGAAGCTCAAGAGGCAGCAATAACATTAAGTACCGAGTTGCCTAAGGGTAAAGTTTTGAAAAGAAAGAAATAGGACATTTCAAAGGCCCTACCGACTCCACCAACAAAGAGACCTAACACTAGAGCATCAGCTGCATCACCGAGTAAGAAACAAAAGACTGTTACTATACCCAAGGTAACCAAGACCTACAAGAAATCTACTCGGAGACTCATTTTGGCAAAAGAGTCTAGTGATACAGAATCCGATGATGCAAACAAATGTCAGATTGTAAAAAACAAGAAGGTAAACATTCATAGTGTTGAAAATTTTTGTGCCAATCTTAAAGATTATGGTGGATTTGCAGGATTTAGATATGTCAAGTATGAGACTAGAAATAATGATGAGAAGCGACAAATTGAGGAAGCTATCATCTGTACACTTCTAAAGTTTTGGCTAGCTCCATTAGAACTAGTAAAGTCACTTCCAAGTGAATTATACTTACATATTGATAATAGATGGAAATATGCAATGGACTCAGAGAAACAAATAAGAGAAAGAAGTCTAGTCATCTATTCCCTGACATGTCTGTAGTAGAAATTAAGGAGCATTTGACAACATACAATTCTAAATTTCTTGTCAAACAAAGAGCCTTAAAATTGATGAATGGGCTATACATTGATGTAGAAATTGAGACAAAAGGAAAATGGCAGGAAATCTTCAAACTAAAGGATGTCGGTGAACAATCTCAAGTTGAAATTGTTGATGTCACCGAGCAAGATCCTGATGTCATCGAGCAAGGTCCTAATGCTACCAAGCAAGACCTGGCTGACACTATTCAAATTGATGAAGATGTCATGGATGAAGAAGCATCGAAGCAGGAAATGATTGAAGGCACTACCTATGCAAAACTTGTATCTAGTGAATCTATCTTAGAACAAGTTTAGCCTTATCTGCCGGTCAAGCTACCTATCTCTATTGAAGCTTCTAAGGATATAGAACAAGGCACTGAAGCTAACAAGTCTGAAGCAGCAGAAGATACAACTAAAGATCAGACGTCTCAAGCACTGTCAAGCACTGAAAATGTTAAAGCTGAGACCCCTAGTATCGAGACACCCAAGGACACTACAACAGCTACAAGAACTGACCAAAGTGTTGCATCTACCGAGCAACCTACCGAGGGTTAGCAAGCCTCACAAGCACTTGTCTTAGTACAACCGATCAAAGGTAAAGAGAAGAAGGTGAGAAAGCATAGTTTCAAAGTTGATTTAACTAAACTGATAGTGTTGCCCAACATAAATATCTCAAAATTAAAAGGGCAAGCACTTATTGATTTCGGTGAACTATGAAAAGCAAAGGCCAAACAGGAAAAACAATTGGCCATTCAAAAGAAGAATAAAGTACTATAGAAGGTAAAGACACTACTAACAGAAATGCTACCTTCAGCAACAGTGTCAACCGATGCAACCATCCACATTCAACTAGATGAACTCTTCACTCAAATAGAAACATCTGGAGTTGATGCATCTGAGTACTTGAGCAAGCTAAAAGATAAAGATCTTACTGCAAAAATGATAGAAGAGGTACAAAAAGCTCTCGCTATAGGAAAAGTAAAGCTTGTCAAATTCATTGCTGAGTTGTCCCCTCAACTCAAGCATATTCTTTATTTATTTCAAAAACTTTGTACATTTTCCTTATTCATTAAAGATATCAAGAATAAAACTGATGCAATTGAGAAAGAGATCACCGATCTCTCAACTAAGCTGACCACCGAGCCTAATTCAGTTCAGAATTTTTATACCAAGCTTCAACAGCTCATGGCTCAACAGTTAGAACTCAGAAATGAAGAGCATAAGATCAAGATGGATATAATGACCCTCCAGACATTATTCCTTCCTCATCTCTCATCAGTTCAAGAGTAGATTAACTGAGCTACATGCCTATCAACTACACAAGAGGGAAGCACTCTTGATGGCTTAATATCACTATTGGTTGATATTCAAGCACAAAATTCTTTTATGGAAAGTGTAAAGGATGCACTCTCAGTTGCACTGGCCAATGCTCGAAACAAGTATAAATCTATTTTTGATCAGTTACCACCCCCAGATGGAAATTAAGTTTTTGATGTTTGTCAAAAAAGGGGAGTAATACCAGACAAAGGGGGAGTAATACTATATTTGGAGAGTGACACAGTTTTGGTAATATAGTTTTGAGTATTGTATACAGGGGAGTATACCGAGTAGAATATATAGAGCATACAGAGCAAGCAGAGCACACAAGCACAAAACAGAACCGAGCATGCAAAATCCAAGTTATGTACAGAATAATGATAAGGGGAGTATATCGGCATATACTATTTCATTGGCTATTGTATATATTATCAAGTGTAGTCATTTTGCAAACTATATAGATTTTTGAGTTATGACTTTAAAAGTAGTTTTTGTCAAACATCTCAACTAATGTAAAAAGGGGAGATTGTTACTACTTATCAAGTTGCCATTATTTTTTATATTCAAAGTCATACTATATATTCTAGTCGGTTAGCACTACCAAATCATGCAGTCAGTATAAACAGAGAAGTCGGTATGCACAGTCTAGTCGGTTACAGAAGAAAACAATCACAGAACGCAATATACACCGAGCTGTTTACCGAGTATCTTTTTATGGCTACCGAGTAGTAAAGTTAACACACTGAGTTGATATTCACCGAGTGAAACGTGTTACCAGATACATTGAACCGAGACATGCATATGAAAATGTGTTACAAGATCGAGGCACATCTAACTATTATTACATTGGAAATTGCACTAGAAGATTGTGTATGATTGTGAGGTCAATCTAACCAATGAAATATTTTGTTTAGTTATTCATTCGAGGAATCTTGTTTGTAAGATCGAAGCAATGAATTAGATCACCATTTTAAGAGATCTATTTATACAACATGAATTAAGAACAAGGTGTGCGCATATATGTATGAAGGAAGACTATTACAGAGACACAGAGGTCACCGAGAAGATTTTCAGAGAGCAGTCAAAGAATAGAGTAAATAGAAGGGTTTACCGAGTTACTATATGAGTTACCGAGGTATGCTATAAGCAAGGTAATCTTATCCTGAGCACATAGAATCTGCTATAACATTCAAATGTAAAGTTACAGATATTTGTAATGATTTTATTGTAATATTGTGAAGTTGAAAGAGAAACCTTTAACAGGGTAAAAGACTCTAACCAAGTCTATAAATTGTAAAGCCTCTAACCAGGTGCAACATTTGGAATAAATGTTGTAAAATCCTTTAGCAAGGTAGATCTAATAGATCTTGTTACTCCTAAGAGGGTAAGCTATCAGAAATAGCTAAATGTAGCTCTAACCGAGCATTCTTTATTATTGCAGTAGTGAAGTTGTGGGTGCCATCCCCACCGTAGTTTTTCTCTCTAACCAAGAGTTTCTGCGTAACCAAAATATATGTGTTATGGAGTGAATCATGTATGCTTGTTATTTGTTTTTTTTAACTTTATTTTATGTTACTGCACTATTCTGTTTATGCATAATAGTAAGGTTATTATTAAAGAAAGTTTTTGGAGTACTGATTCACCCCTCCCCTCTCAGTACATTAGCTTTCCATATTGGGCCTAATAGTTATGTCCGTGACTGACATAAATAAAGCGTACAATACAAGATTGTCTAGATGAATTGAACCTAAGGAATTGTAACAAGGTTCTAGCCAACCTAATGATGATTTTAAATGTGTGACGAGGTATGAAGGGATATATGTGTATGAGCTTGATAGTGTGAAATATCAATTAGCGAATTTTGTATTTCTGATAGTGCGATGATCAGAGGAGTTATAAGATGAAGTCTATGTGATGTTGTAATATTCTAAAGAAGATCTTATCAGACATTGAAGGTGTTATACTAAGATAATTAGTACTTTTTTTCTCCCTAACAATTGCAGCAAGAAAATCTTCTTACAAAGTCACTCCTTACAGGGTGCAATCAGATCCTAACAGTTCTGATCATTAAATCCTCTAACCAGATGACACATTAACTTGTGTTTGCAAATACCAGTAGCTTGGGTAGCTCCTAATAAGGCTGGTCCTCATAGGCCTTTTGTAAATCTCTTAACCGAGCTTAGATACTTCTAACAAGGTGTTCCCCTAACCGAGTGTTGTAGACCTTAACCGGTTAGATCTCTATACTATAAATAGTGGATCTTGTGGGTACTAACTCCCACCATGGTTTTTCCCATTTGGGTTTTCCACGTATAATCTCTTATGTCATGTGGTTTATGCTCTATGTGGTGATTGCATACTTGGTGTTATTTCTTATATGCCTATTAAGTTTTAAGTTGGTGAAATTGATAATCAGATTTGTATTATTTTTACTTGCACTGATTCACCCCCCCTCTCAGTGCCTTATAAGTTCATAAATTAATATCAACGCCTAACTTCCTTAAGGCTTAAACACTTGGAATGGATCTCTAATACTAAGGTGAATATGGGGGAAGGAATGAGTTACCAAGAGATGGCTAAGGAACTTGCAGAAACCAAGGAAGAGCTAGAAACCCTAAGAGGCAAGTATAAGACATCACTAGCTAAAAGGAAGGAACAGACTAAACAATTATTGGAGATAAATGAAAGGATCTCTTCTGATGAAGAAAATATAGACGCATTGGTTGAGGAAGTGGAGAAATTGAATGGTGAGAAGATTAAATTAAGGAGAGAACTTGAAGCCCTTACAATCCTCATGAGTCAAGAACTTGAAGCTAGGAGGTCAGCTGAAGATAAGATCAAAGAGAAAGATCATGAGATCTTTAAGATAAAATAAGAGAATAGCACTTTTTATGAACACTGGCATGAGGAGAAAGAAGAGAAAGAAGAAATTAAAGCAGATCTTGATATGGAAATGTCTCTTAAAGAAACTCTTATGAAGCAAAATGAAGATCTTATTAAAGAGCTTACAAAAGCTAATGAGAAGCTTGCAAAATTCAACAAGAGTTCTACCATGTGATGAACAGATCCAATCTCAAAGGATGAAAGGTGATACATCTGGGTTAGGATACAATACATTTGATAAGGGTGAACCTTTCGGTACCAAGAACAACTTGCATGAAGGTAAACAACTCCCAAGGCTCAAAAGCCTATTGGTAAGAAATCTTACAAACTTGTTTGTTGTAATTGTCATAAACCAGGGCATATTGTTAATGTTTGTAGAAGTAGATCTTATGCTAATACTGGTTATAGACCTAATGCTAGATATGTGGCTAGCAAATTTGAAGGTTACTATTATACATGCAAAATTTATGGGCATAGATCTACTGAATGCAGGTATGGAGCTAATTATCCAACACCTCATATGAATCCAAGGACTATTGGTGATTGGAGAAGGAATTTCAATGACAGGGGGAACACAAATTGGCAAAGATCCTATGTTAATCAGTCTAGTCCTTATGAGATGGAGAAGAGAATGTGATTTGTACAATCTGCAACAACTTTGGACATGTGGCAATGAAATGTTGAAGAAGAGCAGGTAGAGGCAATGCAAGACAATGGAAAGCATCTGGAATGGCATGTTATCATTGTAACAAACCGAGACACATTGCTAAGTTTTGTAGAAAACAGAAGAACCAACTGGTGAATCATCCTGCAGACTAGAAAAAAGAGCAGAAAGTTGATATTGAAGAAACCAGAGCTGAGATGAATAGAACCTAGAAGAAGAAGAGTGATGACAAACCATCTGAGGAAGCAATTTCTTCAGCTAGTGTGGAGAACCTATCACCGACAAACTAAGTTGTTTCTACAACTTGGGGTGAGCTTATTATTAAATCTTGAGATGAACCCCTGGATGATGTACTGTAAGTTAAATCTACATATTCTGATGCATTTTGATGTTTTGATGTGTTTTTGGATCATAACCGGTAAATATCATTGAGTTTTTGCAACCGGTACTATGCTTAAGAGTATTTTAAGGCATATTAGGGTTTTTATGATTAAAGTATTCAATGCAGTAGTTTGAAAGAAAATAAAAGGAACATTTTGAATTTCATTTGACACATTGCGATCTTGACAGCATTTGGCGAGCAAGAAAAGTAGAGGAAAGTTTGTGATTGCAACATTCAATGTGTCTAGTAGAGATTTGAGGTGATCAGAAGTGCATTGTAAATCAGTGAACAATGTTGAAGGTTTTGACGGTGTGTAACCCTAGTTCAGAAGCAGGAAAGGTATTTATCAATGAATCTTACTCTTTACTTTAAAGTTTTGCATTTTGTAGTATGGATATTCCACATCTAGTTGATGTGACCGAGAGGTCACGACCATAGTTTAAATGACATCCTTACAAATCAAATGAAACAGACCCTGTCGGTGCCCTATCTAGTGTACCATATGGAATTTTGCATGTCGAGGATGTTAGATCTTTTTATCACTAGAAACTGGAGGACATGGGTGTATCAGTCATTCATTAACATTATAGATCATTGTTTGATAATAAAGGCATATTGAAATAACAGTTTAAAAGTCTCACTGAGAAAGGGTTCCATCATGCAGTCAACTTCATTAATGACTTTGATAATGAGTTAGTTAGATTTTTTTTGAGTTGCATTCATGATCAATTTTTGTGGCTGGATCAACCACATAAAATAATTAAGGAGGTCATTCATGCAGTAAATGGATTCTGCTTAACTGGTGAAGTACCCTTACTTAGATCAGTAGCCAAGAATGATGTTGAGAAGTTGATAGGATCAAGATGGGATGGTAGAGCTATGACAGTAAATAATATTAATGATCTAGCTGTGAAATATGCATCCACAATGATCAGATACAAGATTTACTATTCTAGTAGAATGAACAGTATACTAGAAGCAGCTATTCATACTGCATACCGGATGGTAAAAGAGAATGTTGACTATGATATGGGAGAGAGGCACTAAGAAGTCAACTAATGGCGAATCTAGAAGCTGTGAAGAAAGAAAAGAAGCTGAGATTCAAATTTGGTCAATTGATTTTGGGATTGTTCTTCTATTTCCAAAATCATTTCCCTGGTATTGGAGATGTCCATTGGATTGAGGGTACCCCTGCACTACTTCAGATGAAAAACAGTATTAGGATACTGAAGGATAAGTTTGATAATATTTCATGGGGTTACTTCAAGGAATTTAATAAGAAAATGCATGCTAGAGAGCATATACCTATAGAAGTAGTCAACCAGTATGAGAAGACAATTTGTTTTATGGTGGATACCGACACTTGTATGATGGAAGCAGTTATCTCTAGAACCACATGGGTATTAATTATGGGATACGAGGTAGACAAGGATCTACTCATTAATTATGCTAACCATCTGTTAGAGCAACCGGTGGATATCACTGCAAAGAGGTTTGGGACTTACAAAGAAAAATCTCTACAAGTCCACTCTGAGCTGTAGAAATCGATGATTGCCAAGAAGGTAAGGAAGGAGGTTGAAGAATTTGATGAGAAGGCGGGCTTTACAAAAGAGTAGATAACAACAAAAAGGGCTAAGTATCCAATAGAGCAAGGTGAAGCATCAAGTGCACCTACCAATACCCCTACCAATTCCCCTAACGGCAAGACTAGAGCTGCAAAAGCCAAAGAAGTTGAGAAGAAGATGGAAGAAGAGAAGCCAACTGAATCACAAAGAGGGAAACCATCAAAAATTCAGTTTTGGAGGAAGCAAAAAAATGTTGATCCACTTGTTGAACTAGTTCAAACCTGAAAGAGGAAGAAGCAACAAACCCACAAACTGACAAATGATGAAGAGGCTACTGAATCAAAGGAGGATAAAAGAGCACTTAGAGCAAGTGTTAAGAAGACTAAGGCAACCAATAAGGGAAAGTCACCTAAGAAACCATTTACATTAAAAGATTCTTTTAATAAAATGGTTCGAATAATTAAGGAGTATGGGATATACAAATACATTGTTTGTTCATTTATTTGAAAGTCAACAAAGGGAGATTGAAGATGCAGTCATCTTTAGTATGAATAAATATAGCAGAGCCCTTATTGAGTTGCAAGGGAAGATTCCTGATTCTTTGTATAATCTTATTGATGCAAGGTGGCAGGTATCCATTAGCCAAGACAAAGAATTCATTGATTATATCTTCAAGCACCTGGAACCAGAAGAAAGTGAAGAAGAAATTGAACAAATAAAGGTTAAAGAAAAGGCATCATTCAGATCCAAGAAGAGATTAACAAGAATGTTAACAGGAGAGACCGAATCAGTCTAGAAGGAGACTGAGATTTTGATTAAGAAGGCTTTATGTCTCATCCCAGATGAAGATGAAGAAAAAGATGGACAAGTTGAGGAAGATAGTTATGAAAAGTTACAGGCAAAATAACTTCCTAAGGGGGTCAAAATCACAGATTTTGAACCAAACAACAAGTATATGCAAGATGATCCTATTGATACTAAACTTGTAGATATACCAGATGATGATACCGGTGATGTTGATAATGTTGATAATATTGTTGATCATATAGATGTACTAGATTCTTATGTTCAAATGTTTGAAAAACATGAGAAACAAAAGGAACAAGTGGAGAAGCAAACTAAAGAAAAGAGCTCTGATGAGCCACCGGTGAACACATAGCATACTAATAATCAAATTCCATCGATAAGTGTAAATGTTGATGACAGTCAAAAGGAAAAGACTGATGAAGAAGTATCGATGAATGAGTAAAATGTGGAGACAAAACCACCACCAACCAAGGACACTGTTGGCATATGTGTAGAGCATGATGACATGATGATATTGTATGTTGTCATTGATGTCAATACGCTGAAGTATGAATCGGTATGTTGTAGTAAGCAAACTGGCAAGAGAACCAGTATGATGATGTAAATTGGTATTTGTGAAAAAGTGAAGCGGTATGTTTGTTCAAGGTGAACCGGTATGTTGGAATAAGAACCGGTAAATGGAAGTTTTGTATCAGGGTTTCATTTGGCATGACTACTGGTTGGTAGTCTCAGCTTCAGGGTTTCCGGTTTATGCATTCCAAGATTGTGCAATTCAAACGATGACATCTTGTGATGAGTTAGCATTGTAATGAAGACCGGATAAGTGTTGCCATGTTAGTGTTGTGTGCGTGAAGGATTTCCTTGAGGATCTTGCATGGAGATTGATCCTATCTACCTCAGGAATATGCAAAGTCTCTGTATATGGTGGAGAGCGTGTGATGAGTTATCAGCTTCCTGAAGCGGTAAAGAATGAACATTGGAGAACATCTTGAGATATGTTCAAGACTATTGTATTCAATGCAGTGTGATTAACAGTCAGGATTGAACCGACTGGATTGTAAAACCTAAATATTTAGGGTTTAGGGTTTATGCTACCAACCTATCTGTTTCCTATAAGGTCAATGATGTTTTTAATTTTGAAGTTGTTGGCAAATTTTATGTGTGTATCCCAGTGAGTGATACTTGATTCTTGCCAGACCAGAGAAGTGTGTTGATACCTGTAGAGTGTGATTGCATAAGAAAAGGAGCTAAAGTGGATCTGCCTTGGCATTGAGTGTTGTTATCAAATCAGTGTATTACCTGTTGACTTCTAACCATTTCAGCAGTTGGAAAATCCCTTAACCGGGTAGCTTTAATAGGATTTTGTGTAAATCCTTTAACAGGGTGACTCAATTCAATGAGTTATTCAAATCCTCTTGTGAGGTAACCTTTAACAAGGTTCTAACCTTTAACCGGGTATTTAGCCATCCCTTAACCGGGTGATCCCTAGTAGGATCGGTTCCTAGCAGAGTCTTTGACCAGACTAGGCTCCTAACAGAGCGGACTTCAAAAGAGTTCAAGAACAGCTTGTGGGTATTCATCCCCATCATGGTTTTTCCTAGTTGGGTTTCCACGTGAAAAATTAGTGTGTCATGTGTGATGCCTTTCATGTGATGGTTTAGTGTTTTATGTCAAACTAGTAAAATATGTTGAACCAGCAATCATTATATTTTTGATGATAGATTACTTGTTTATGCATAAGGGTGAAGTGGAAATGAGGTATTAGATTTTATGGAAAGCTAAGGGTTACCAGTTTATGTCTTTCATATTCTCACTATGTCTTACCGGTAGTAATCTGTTTTAGACCGGTGTTAGTGCTTGCCAATCAAAGTTCAGTGTGTGCAGTCAAAACGGTTCAAGAAAAGTGTTTTTGCATGTACTGATTCACCCCCCCTCTTAGTACTGGTTTGGTACTAACTGTTCATCATTTATTCATCGGACACCAGTGAGGAAGAGAAGACAAAAGAAGATAAGATCGAGAAGGAGAAAACAAAGAAAGAAAGGTAGAGAAAAAGGAGTCAAAGGAGAAGAAAATAATTGATGATGATGATGATGACTCAATGAGCATTAAAGGACCTATTGATCTAGACAATCTGAGTTCTTCTCAATTGATGGAGATTTTAACAACCATGAAATCTAGAGCTCAAAATAAAATAATGTAGGAACAACAGAGAGAGGCAGAGACAATCAAGATAACAATTGACATTTTGTCTAGTCTCCTACCAGAGACTAATACTAAAATTTTTGTCACTCCCATTGACAAACTTGGACAGTTGATCAATGTTGGAGATCAACTCAAATCTCTTGAAGGTGAAACATATATATTAGTTTAAAAGGATTACGAGAAGAAAAGGACATAAATCCTGATGTCTGAGATAGACAAAGGTAAGGCAACACTCATGGTTAATGAAGATATGTTGAAGAATGCACTAGTAACTAGAGGGAAGTGATGGTATGATGAAAGAATAAGTATCCGATCAACTACTGAGAGGGGGGGGGGGCTGAATCAGTAGATAGAAAAACTGATACAAACTTCACCAATCTCAAAAATCAATCTCTCAAAGTAAACCTAGAACTATCAATGTAATACCACTGTCAAGATAAAAAATCATAAGATAAATTGGTTGACTGTTACAACAAATTAACAATAAACAACTTCAAACTCATAAACATCCAAATGCTTTTTCATTTTTCAACAAAATTTATTTCTCAATGCTTCCGGTTATCATAACTTATCAAAGTAGTTAAGTAGTTAAGTAAATCAACCATAAGAACATAACCACAAAAACATTCACCACTTGACACAAATATTTTTGACGTGGAAACCTAAATCGAAAAACCACAGTGAGATGAGACTCACAAGATAACTATCTGAACTCTTCTAAAGTTCGCCCTATTAGGAGCCTAGCCTGTTAAAGATTTACAAAAGTTCTATTAAGAACTAATCCTGTTAGGAACCATCTGGTTAAGGGATTGACTACAATGCCTTGTTAGAAGTAATACCCTTTAAGGAGTAACCATGGTAGAGGATTTGAAAATCCAAGCTAATGGATCACCTTGTTAGAGGATTTGAATACTACCAAGCTTGTTAGAGCTTACTCGGTTAGGGGATTTCAATTCTACTATAATTGTTAGAAAACAAGAGGGGTTTGCTAATTTGTCTGAATAGCACTACACTTGCTTGCTCAGATCCATTTCATGCTCCTATCTGCCTTTACTCAAACTGTAGATACATGATCCAGTTTGGCAAACACACACTCAACTGACCTTTTCCAACTCTTTGCCAACTCATTAAACTAAACAACTTCATCGACCTTATAAACAAATCAATTAGGTTGGTAACACAACAAAAACTAATTCTCATAGAGATTACAAACAAGTCGGTTCAAGTATGATCATTAGATTACATAGCAACCTCTACACATCAATCAAGAAAACCTTGATCACTCATTGATCACTGCTTTATTGAACTTAGTAACTTATCACGCGCTTTACATTATATGCAATACATTTGCTCATTCTCTAGACAAAAACCATTACAACAACTTGCCAAAATCACTTGAAATTGTCTTCATACAATAATCATATGTGTCATAATCATTTCCATTCATCATCAGATCATAAACCAATATAACCAATTCACCAAACATAATCGGTTAGGGTTTACAAGTTACTGGTTCAACTCTCCAATATATAACAATACTGGTTCACTCCACAAATTCTTCCTACTAGTTACAAAACAATATTACAACAATATCATTACCGGTTAATTGACATCAATGACAACATAATATATCATTAATTCAATCTTCATGCAAATGCCAATAGAAAGATTTTGGGCACTATTTCTAAGTTTTCACTATTTTGTGCCGACTTGAAGGAGAAAACGGAAGATCCTGAGAAAGAACTTGAAATCTTGAGTGGAACATTTGGGCCACTAAACGAATCAGCTATTCTTTTTGGTAGATCAGTTGTAGACTTACATCATAGACTTGAGATGTATGAACATGAGCAGGTAAAATAGGTTAGATCATTGAAGGAGCTCCAGACTCAACTAATTCCTAAAGTTAAAATTTTACAGTGAGCATATAAGGAGTCGGGAGCTATTTTGGCTACACCTGAGATGAGCACAGTTGATGCAATGGAAGAATTAGTCGGGAAAATAAAGACACATGTTGAGATTACCGACACAATATTAGAGACATGGGATAATGATCTCAAACAATTGAAGTTTCATTTCAATGATATTTTTTCTAAAATTGCTTTGTAAAAACTTTATGACTTATATTTATATATGCTCTGATGCAAATTTTGATGTAAAATCTATATATATTTCATGTATTTTACTTCTTTATTTGGCATTGTTGTCAAAGGGGGAGTAATAGTTAAGAGTCCAGTCAAAATTTTGTATGCAATATAAAGAGGGAGTAATAGGAGTAATTGCTAAGGGGGAGTATAGTCAATTTTTGTATTGCACACTTAGTTGACAAAATTTTCCTAAGTGTTTCCATCAATGCCAAAGGGGGAGATTGTTGGTATTTGATCATTTGATCTTAACCGGTAATTGTTTGTCTACTTGATGTAACTGGTACATGTTTGATTAGTTTATTGTATGATGACTATGTTGTATGTTGTCATTGATTCCAACTATGTTTCTATAGTCATCTAAGTCCTATAGGTCAACCGGAAAGGCTTAATCGATAAACAGAGATAGTTTTATCAAAACCAGTAATTAGGACTTTAATTGGTAAAAGACAGACAGAGTTATATTCCGACAACCGATACAAGGAATCTATGAATAATGAGATGATGTGGTTTGACAAGAATAATGAAGGATGGTAGATGAAGTTATGTTTGCGACTGCACTTGTTGATTCAATCAGATGAATGAGATTTGATTGACAAAGCAGGTATTCTAATTGAGACTTAACTGGTAGTGATGAAAATCACTCACATTGGTAAAACAACACATAATTGGATTTGTTATGTTGGTGGTTGACATAACTAAAGCGTACAATGCAAGATTGTCTAGATGTATTGAACCTAGGGAATTGTAACAAGGTTCTAGCCAACCTAATGATGATTTTAAATGTGTGATGAGGTATGAAGGGATATATGTATTTGAGCTTGATAGTGTGAAATATCAATTAGTGAATTTTGTATTTTTGATAGTGCGATGATCAGAGGAGTTCTAAGATGAAGTCTATGTGATGTTGTAATATTCTGAAGCAGATCTTATTAGACACTAAACATGTTAAACTGTGATCATTTGTACTTGTTGTCTCCCTAACAGTTGTAGCAAGAAAATCCTCTTACAAGGTCACTCCTAATAGGGTGCAGTAAGATCCTAACAGTTCTGATCATTAAATCCTCTACCTAGGTGACACATTAACTTATGTTTGCAAATCCCAGTAGCTTGGATAGCTCCTAATAGGGCTAGTCCTCACAAGCCTTTTCTAAAGCTCTTAACCGGGCTTAGACACTTCTAACAGGGTGTGCCCCTAACCGGGTGTTGTAGACCTTAACTGGTCAAATATTTATACTGCAGATAGTGGATCTTGTGGGTACTAAGTCCCACCGTGGTTTTTACCATTTGGTTTTTCCATGTATAATCTCTTGTGTCATGTGGTTTATGCTCTATGTGGTGATTACATACTTGGTGTTATTTCTTATATGCCTATTATGTTTTAAGTTGGTGAAATTGATAATCAAATTTGTATTGTTTTTACTTACACTAATTCACCCCCCCCTCTCAGTGCCTTATAAGTTCATCACTATATATTCTTCCAATTCACGTTTACTCTATTTATCAAACTAGACCCTATTCACCGGCCTTGATTTTTTGGATCACAATAAATGATCTATCTATTTCCTTCTCTAGATCAACAAGATAATCAGATGTCCTGCTTCGATCATAACACCAAAAAATCTTTGCCTTTCGATCTTCTTCAAGCCACAATCCTCTACAATCGATCTGTGATTTTCGTAGCCTTCATTTAATATCGGCCTAATCGACAACTACCTCACGGATGCACTATTCACCTACCACTAGATGTTCGCCACCTAGAGTCCACATGTCATCTCGGTCGACATCCAATCTCAATTGATTGTGTCAATTCAAACTCGATCACCGACCAAACATACTACTAGTATACACCAACCAATTAACCTTCATATCATGCACTTCTCTATTCTGTTAGTTAGGATATGTTAGCCTAAACTGCACTCACCAAACCATGAAACATACCCGAGGTAAGCCACTGACAAAAACCTTCAACATTTACCAGTGATAGTCCTCAACCATTTTGCCAAAGTGGCATATTATTCACATCCTTTCATCTTCTTATCCCGGTCCTTCAATTTATCTCTTTGCTTGCTTACCAGTTGACATACTTACCAATTGACATCAACATGCCAACAATCTTCAATGCTCCTAATTGCATATTGGTAACATCAACTTGCATACCGGTTGAAATCAATGACAACACAATGCCAACAATCTCCCACTTTGGCATTGATGTCAACACACATTTTATTCACAACCATACTCTTTTTCCCCCTTTGACAACAATGACAAAGGGCTTAGTCATCAACTTCACTCTGGTTTACTCTCCTTTCCAAACATCAGTACACTCTCCCCATTTTTTCAAGTTGGTTGCTACCTTTGATGATAGACAAATTGAATAGACAACTATAAAAATCACAATGCTATTATGTAGACGATGACTGATGATCGAGTTCTTCCCCTTTGAAGTTACTCTCCCCGTCAAGCTGATTGTGATTTTTGTAGATAGACAAATTGAATAGACAACTTCTCCAAATCTCAAACCTGTCGGTGGTGCACACTGTCCCTCTATGTACATCATATGATCCAAGAGTTAAAAGATGTATAGCTGTGAACTCCCCTTGAACCATAAATCTGCATACACATTTAAGTGTAGAAAGTTGGTGGGACAAATCCTAACTTGTGTCTTAGATACTCAAATGTGTTTACCAGTAGAGGTTTTGTGAAGATATCAGCAACTTGTTCACTTGTATGAACATATTCTACCTTTACTTCTTTCTCTGCAACCTTCTCCCTAAGAAAATGGTATTTCATGGCAATGTGCTTTGTCCTTGAGTGCATAACCAAATTCTTTGAAATGCTGATTGCGCTTGAGTTATCACACCAGATAGAAATAGGGTCAGATATTTCTACCTAAATTTCCTTGAGGGTTTGCTTCATCCATAACACCTGAGAACAACATGTAGCAGAAACAATATACTCTGCCTCAACAGTAGATAAGGAAACTGAATCATGCTTCTTGTTGTGCCATGAAAACAACTGGTTACCCAAAAATAATGCTCCACCACTTGTGCTCTTCTGGTCATCAATACAGCCTACCCAATCAGCATCAATGTAGGATTGTAAAGTGAAATATCCTTGCTTTGGATACCATAAGCCATAATTAAGTGCTCCTTGTAGGTACTTGAAGATCCTTCTAACTACATTCACATGTGATTGTTTAGGTGCATCTTGAAATATACATACTACCTGCACTATATCAGGTCTTGAGGGAGTAAGATATAACAAACTACCAATCATGGATCTATACAAGGTTTGATCCACTTCCGGTGACTCATCAACCTTTCTCAACTTGCATCCGGTCACCATGGGGGTACTAACTGGTTTGTTGTCCTCCATCTGAAACTTCTTCCACATATCTCTAGCACACTTTATTTGAGAGATAAATATTCCTTTATCTTGTTGTGAAATTTGCAAACCAAGAAAATATGACAACTCTCCAAGCATTGACACCTCAAACTATGACTGCATCTGATCAACAAACTCTTTACACTAGGTATCCTTGTTTTCTCCAAATGTTATATCATCCACATACACAACAATAATAATCATTTGATGTCCATCTACTTTGATGTACAAATTACTATATACATTTCCCTTTCCGAAACCTTGCTCTTGAAGATACTTATCTAATCTTGAATACCATGCCCTTGAAGCCTACTTCAAACCATATAATGCCTCCTTCAATCAGCACACAAAATTTTCATCATCATGCAGCAGAAAACCTTCTAGTTGTTCTATGCAGACTTCTTCTTCCAAATTACCATTCAAGAAGGCAAATTTAATGTCCATTTGATATACCTTGTATCCTTTGTAGGAAGAGAATGCCAAGAACATTCTAATAGCCTCAAGTCTTGCAACCAATGCAAATGTTTCTTCAAAATCAATTCCTTTTACTTGAGAATACCCTTTACACACTAATCTTGCTTTATACCTGACAATCTTACCTTCTTCATTCATCTCATTCTGGTAGACCCATTTAGTACCAATGACATTCTTATCAACTAGTCTAGGAACTAACTCCCAAGTCTTCTTCTTTTCAATCTATTGCACCTCTTCTTCCATTGCATCCATCCATTTCTTACTTTTCTTGGCCTCATTAAATGTTTTGGGTTCCATTTCAATCACGAGGCAAAAAATCACTTGTTCATTGTTCTGTGCAAGTCTTCTTCTAGTCTGCACACCGTCATTTGTATTTCCTATAATCTTCTCTTCTGGGTGATTTTTCTACACATATCTATTAGGGGTCTTGTTGGGTGGCTTTTCCTATTCACTTTCTGACTACACTTCATCTTCATCACAGGAGTTATCATACCAGTTTACTTGTATTTGTCTTCCTTTATGCAAGTCTTCATCAACTCTTACATGCACACTCTCAACGACTCTTCTCAATATTTTTTTATAGCATTTGTAGGCCTTGCTGTGAGTTGAGTAACCCAAGAAAATACCTTCATCACTTCTAGAATCAAAACCACCTAAACCATCTTCATCTCTCTTGATGAAGCATTTACTTCCAAATACTTTGAAGTGTTTGACTGATGGCTTTTGGTCATACCACAATTCATAAGGTGTCATTCTGCTATTTACTCTCAGCTAAACCTGATTCAATGTATATACAACAATATGAACTACTTCCTTCTAGTATATTTTCAGTATGTTTGCCTCATTTAACATTGTTCTTGTCATCTCCTTGATAGTTTGATTTTTCCTTTCTACAACACTGTTTTGTTGTGGTGTCCTTGGGGATGAATATTGTCTTCTGATTCCATGTCTCTCACAGTAGTCTTCAAACTCATTTGATGTGAAATCTGTTGGCATTCTACACTCTAATGAGAAATGATGGTGTTGTCATTGATGGAAACCTACTGGAAACCTTCTGGAAACCACCGGCAGGCACCAATACTAGCATAAACATCTACATACACCAATAGACACATCACCTGCAGCGGCTACAATGCATACCGACACTCCAGCCGACAGGGAATAAACTTTTGTTTATTGTATTTAATGTAATTATCTTTTGTAAAGTTGACATGGCATATTGTAAAAGACTCATATATATGTATGAGATCTTATAGGTCATTGGAGTAGTAAGAGAAGAATTGTGAATTGTGTATAAGGTGATATAAGTGACAGCAAAGGTTTTTGGTTATAGTATGAGCTTAAACCGGTATTGAACCTGACATAGTTGATGCTGATTTGAAGCAGTACATTGTATTGGATTTTCATAATCCATTTTGTAAGTCAGTGAGACTTCTATCTTGTAAATTGAGTAGTAAGCTCTAGGCAGTTGGCCTTCTTGCATGTGCAGGCCCCTCATTGTAAGTAATATTTATTCATTGGCCAATGAGTAAATATTGTGGGTCACAAATCCCACCAAGGTTTTTCCCACACCGGGTTTCCCCGTTAAACATCTTATGTTATGGTGTGCTTTCTATGTTGTCTTTATTGTTCTTGTTTACTGCATTAACTCTTATTTACTGGTACACTGTTTTGGAATGCAAAATACTTAATAAGGTTAAATATTTTGTTAGCCAGTTAGATACTGATTCACCCCCCCTCTCAGTATCTTTGGGACTATCATTAATCCTAACAATTGGTATCAAAGCTTGGTCCTTTATTTTCAAAAGCCTAACAGCTTGAGGAAGATTCTGACATCGGTACAGATGGAGAACTTAAGAAAGCAATTGGAAGGAGCTCTTGTAGACTATGATTCAGAGAAGTTGAAGAATATTAAAATTGAAGATGATCTAAGGAGTGCACAGGAATTCATTCAAGGACTTTAGGAGAATCTTACTATTGCTAGGAATAAAAGAAAAGAACTTCATGAGAAGATGCAAAATGATAATGATGAAAAGGAAACTCTTAATGAACTTGTGAACAAGATGAGACAAGAAAACCTTACTATGAGGAATGAAATGAAAGATATGACTATGATATTTTGTAAAGACATTGAAGATAGGAAGAAGAATGAAGATGACTTGACTAGGAAACTCAATGATTCTAGAAATGAAAATCTAAGACTCAATCATGAAAATGATATGTTAAAGAAAGATCTGATTCACATGCAACATGATAAAATTGAACTTATGAGACAAATGGGAATTCTGGAAAATGAGTTGGCTACTGTAAATCAACACAAAGAGAAATTCAAGAAAAGTTTAGAAGAACTTGATGATATGCTAAAAATTTAGAAACCTAATGGAGATACTAATGGACTTGGATTTGAAGTTGGTGAAAGTTCCGGTACTGCAAATAATCATGATCATAGTAAAATGGTAAGACAACCTAATGCTTACAAATTTAATGGGAAATGCTTTAACTGTAACAAGTATGGTCATAGATAAAATCAGTGTAGATCTAGAAACAATAAGAACATTAATGCACCCATTGGTCAATGTTCCAAATGCAACAAAGTTGGTCATAACTCATAAAACTGCAGAATGAATGTAAGATGTTATGTTTGTGGAATATTTGGGCACTTATCTAATCTAATCAATGTAGAACACAAACCGGCATAGGATATGGAAAGGCTATTTAGAAGTACAATGTGACTTGTTATTCTTGTAACAAAATTAGACATATTGCAAAATTTTGTAGAAGCAAGAATTCACCAGCAAATAATAAAAGACCCAGTTTGAAAGGCAAAGAAAAGGTTGATGAGGTAAAGCAAGAATTTTCAAAACAATGGATTAGAAAAACAAACTAGAATGTTGATGAGACTATCCCTTCACCAATAGAATAGAGTATTACTCCACTGGTAGGAAATTCTTCATCCAATTGAGAAGTAACCCTTTGGAGGTATTGCAGCAAGTTGAATATCATGCAGATTACCCTTGGTTGATGGTGCGAAGATAGATTTCTTCTTTACCGGCAAATGTGTTAAGTTTTTACTTAACTAATGATCATTTAGTGTGGTTGTTGAAACAAATTTCATTATAAATCGTCAGTTTTCCTTCATTTTTTAGTCACCGATCATTCAAATTAGCAGAGAGCGCGAAATCCGAGTGAAGGCATTCAAGGCGAAGAAGTGAAGCGATTTCTTTCAAGCACTCAAACATTATCAGGAAGCTTAAGGTATTTTTCAAATGGCTTCCTCTTCTACTCCCAAATTTATTGTAAACCCTACTGTTGTGGAAAATATAAAATGCCCTAGGCCCGTATTTAAAATCATTCTCGAGATAACTAAGCAAGATGATTCCATAGGTGCATTTTCAAAGATTCCTAAAGGTGTAGCTTATGCTAAAGACCCTAGGATTTATATTCACTACAATATTGAAGAATTAGGTTATGAGGAAGTGTTGAAGATGTTTAAAACCGTAATTTCTGATGAAAATGGCAACGTCAAACCCGAGCACAAGGTTATTGAGACTTTAGGTTTTGTGGAAATATTGAACATCCCTAAATTTATGGAAGAAGTTGTGAGAATTGTCCTAAGTAGGGCACATGGAGAATTTCTTTGGTTAGACTCAGTCTACAAATTCACCTGACAAGCAATTAGGGCAGTGACAGGTTTACCCTCAACCGGCAACAGACCTGACAAAACTAAGAAGGTTCTTAGTAAAAAAGTCATGACCTTAACCAGAGCACCATCTAATAGTAGATCTCTGAGAGAAAATGACATCAAGGACATCAATGTGAGATACATAAGTATGATCTTAGGTTACAAGACTACACATGCAAACAAACTCAATTCAGTTTCTAGTCTTTGCATTAATAGTGCTTATGAAATGGTAAACAATAATGCAAAAATAGATGTGTGTGAATGGTTGAAGGATGAACTAGTTGATAACCCGAAGAAGATAAAAGGTGATAAGAAAGGGACATTTCATTTTGGCAATCTCTTGGTATGCCTTATGTTGTATTTCTCAAAGGAAATCCCCTATATTGGACAAAAAGACTTTGGATATGACATACTGGTAGGCAAACAGTTGCAAGAAGCATTCACCGACATGGGTACTGCTAAGGAAAACAACATAACTGAATATTTTAAAGCTTTATTAGATGGATGGAAGCTGTATTACCTAGAATTGTACAGGTAACAAAAATGGGTTATGAGGTAGATATCAACATTGTTGAAACTTATGGAAAAGCTTTATTAGATGCACCTAGAGAACCATCTGAAGAAGTTTTTGGTAGTGCTGAAACAATTGAGAGTGGTGTACAAACAATGAAATAAAGGAAGAGAATAGAAAAGTATATAAGGGATGCTTCAAAGTAGGTAAAGGAAATAAAAGAAAATGTTATGAACCTTGCTGGTATAAAGGAAAGTGAACTAGAAGGAATGCAATCGGAGGCACACATCTCACCGGTTGGCACATCATCTAACAATGACATACCTGTGGAATTCAAGAGAGTTGATAGGAAGAGAAAACCAACACTGGTACCCTCTCCACACAAGAAAACAAGAACCTTGAGAAAGAAACAACAAGCAGTAAGGCAACTGGCAAAGAAACTTACACCCAAGAAGAAACAGAAACAAGTTATACCTCCTTTAGATAATTTACTAAATGAAATAGCTGATGATGGTAACTTGGAAAATGTGAGAAAATTGTATAACACATTCACTAATTCATAAAAGGAAAGTATTGAAAATAATATTATTCTACATCTAGATATATACAAGAAAGTGTTAATTGAAGTGGTAGATGACTTACCAAATGATCTATATAGAAGGTTAAATGCAAAAAGGATTGCAGTAATGGAGTTGGACAATAAACTTAAAGTTGAAAAACTTATAGCTGTACATCCAGTTAACTCGAAAGAGGAAATTGATGGCTTAATTTGTGAGGCCAATAGATTAGTTTTTGCTAGTGGTCACCGACAAGTGAGCTTAACGGTTGGTAGAGTTAATGAAATTGCAGAGGAAGTGGCTGATAAATGGGAAATCATTTTTGTAGAAAAAGAAAAACAAAAGGAATTGAACAGGTCGAAGAAAAAAGTTAAGATTTATCAAAAGGACAAGGACAAAGGGAAAGGTAAAGTTGGTGGAATACCAAACATCAAAATAACTAACAACTTACCACTACCCTTGGATACTGCATCGGTGCATACTGATGATACACCAACTACTAACAGTATAGGTATAACACAAGATGACACTAACCTTGAATCAAAAATTCTATTCACCATGAATGTTGATACTCAGGAAGTGAACATTGTTGTGGATAAGGATAACACAGAGGTAAAGAATGATATTACTGACAGTGGAAACATTGTTGAGCAACCGACAGAGAATGTTGAGGTCAAAATGCAAACAAAACAACCTTTGGACAGTGGAATGAATACTGGTAGTATAGATGTTGGCACTGAAAAACCTACTGAGACAGAGTTACCGACAACTGAGAACACAGAGAAACCGACAAAGGCACAGATACACATTGAGGCAGAGAAACTAGTAATCACTGAGAAACCCAAACCATTGCTAGTTGAAATGCAAACTCAAATTGATCCACCAGAGGTTGATACAAGCAAATTGTAACTAATGTTTGAAGCACTGAAGTAATCAAGGCAATTGGTCAGTCATCTGGTACTTCTTTAAGTGAATTCAGGTCTACCAATGTGACAGAGGTACTCCTAGACTCTATTAAGAAGATAACTGACTGTAATGCATTGGCTTATAAATAAATTGATGATATCATAACTATTCTTAAAATTATTGCACCAAAATGTAATATAGATCATGTAAAGGATTCTTTTGGCTAGTTGGACACATTGTCTAAATTTATTGTTGGAAATATAATAATAGTTGATAAGGTGAATGAGGATAATTAAAAGAGAAAATGGAAAAAGAAAAGGAAAAATTCTTTGAGGATACAATAAAGAAGTGCACTGAACATATTAACACACTTTTATCGGCACTAAGTACAACAATTTTGGAATATAAGGAACTGTATAGAGAAACATGCAAGCTACATCTGTTGACACGGGACATTGAAAAAGAAATAAGCAGAGTACAGAAGGAGATAGATGATATAGCTGATAACATTATTGGTTCATACCAACCTATATCAGTTATTGAGCAAGAAATAGAAGGATTTGAGGAAAAGTTGAAGAAATTTGAGAAGGAAAAAGCAAGGATCAAGGCAAAGGCCAGAGAGCTTAATTATAAACTTAGTCCTAAATTGGATAATCTTATCTCTCTGAGAAATGAGATATCTAAGGCATTAATTCAAGGAGAAAGATCACCGAAGGAGCATATGCATCATCTCACCAACACGATCCAACAAACTGAAGTAACTATGAATGACAACAACAGATTCATGTAGAGTTTAAACTTGGTTTTGGCAGACATATTTCAGATTGTAACCAATCATTTACAAACTTTAAGGTGAAATTTTGCACTCGTTTGACAATTTTTGACAACCTTTGTCATTGATGTCAAAGGGGGAGTAGTAGACAGAGAAAAATGATCATTTAGAGGAGATCATCTACTCAGGGGGAGCACATCTTTTTGGTAAATTTTTTAATTCACTTTTTGGAACTGTTTTTGGATTTTTCTCATGAGTGTTGCCATCAATGCCAAAGGGGGAGATTGTTGGCATTCTACACTCTAATGAGAAATGATGGTGTTGTCATTGATGGAAACCTACCGGCAAACTTCTGGAAACCACCAGTAGGAATTGACACTAGCATAGACATCTACATACACTTGCAAACACTTCACCGATAGCGGCTACAATACATACCGACACTTCAGTCGACAGGGAATAAACTTTTGTTAATTGTATTTAATGTAATTATCTTTTGTTTTTTGAATAACTACATAGATCATTACTTAACAAAAAATATACTTGAAACAATCTCATCTACTCATAATTGGAAAGAATATATTATCAAATTGGCAATGCCTTACGTAGATGCAGAAATAGAAGGAGGTCACTTTTGTTTACAATGGGTAGCAATCATATTCAAAACTAGTATTTGTTTATGGTCTTCAACTACTAGACAACTTGAACAAGTCTTCGGAAAGAAAGAAGGAATCAAGAAATCATTCAATATAATATCATTCAAAACATAAAATAAACATATACACTATGAGACACTAATTGAAACACATATGCCACAACGATTTCCTAGAAAGACAAAACTTGACAACATTTTTGAACTAAGTAATCAACTAGTACATAAAGATAATCAAAACCGATACAAAATAAAATCATTTCATGAGATTAAGAAAATAATACGAAATAATAAAGAAATGAAAATAGCTCACATTGTGAACGTTGAAAGTTATAGCAAACACAAACAACAAAACTCAGTAGACATTGATATTGCTCTAGCAACTGCAAATTTATTTCGACTACAATCATTTTATTATACTATAGGAGATTGTCTATTTGATAGTCTTCAAGTTTTACTTCATTTTCAATACACTTCAAACGAGTTGAGAAATGGAGTCATCAACTACTTCTTGCTTTCACTTTCAAACTGAGATTGTGATGCATTGCAAGCATTAAAACACGAACTGCATCCCGACACATTGAATGACATCCATCAAATACATGATGTGAGTACATATTTAAATAAAATGCGACTATTAGCATCACCTACAATAACAAACACAGAAAGAGGACTGTGGGGTGATACATTTTGTATACGATGGTTGTCAAAATGGCTAAACATATCAATTGCTTTGTGGTCAACAACTATAAAGAAAACAATATTTACATTTCAATAAAAACAATGACAAACACACATACTCTATCCTATTTCACGACGAAAACCCTCTTTGTGGTCATTATGAGCCTTTAATTTGTAAAAAAGGTTCAACTCTATATCCAATCTTGTCAAATTACTTGTCAAATTCTTGTACATCATTGGAAATGTTTTGGAACATAATTGCACCTAAAATGGCAAAAAATGGGGTAAAAAAGAATACTATTGCAACAAAAAATTGTGGTGATAGTCTTTTCTACTCTATCCAATATTTATTGAATGAAGAATTCGATATTCAATGTTTAAGACTATACATTGCACAATCTTTTTGCAATTCAATGAAACAAAATCCTTCACATCTAAATTATTATATAGAAAACTACTTAACAAAACATTTACTAGAATCAATTCCATCTATTGCAAATTGGCAAGATTATATTATTAAATTGGCAATGCCATATTCAAAAGGGAAAATTGAAGGACAATTTTGCTTACATTGGTTATCCAAAATAATGGAAATCACAATTTGTTTGTGATCATCAACAACTGACAATAGTATTAAAAAAATATTTAACATAGTATCATTTCAAACAAATACTACACATGTACATTACGAACCACTAGTACAAACACCTATGCAACAACTACGTAAACGAAAACATCAAACTACCACATCTGAAACAAAAAAAGTCAACAATACTAACCTAACCATAAATGATATTGAAACACCTTAGGAACCAACTTATTCAAATGCACATTATACAATATCAAATCCAAAAAGAAGAATATCTCTTCATAAAATTAAACAAACAATACGTAACACTAAAGTCAACAGTATTAACCTAACCATAAATGAAATTGAAACACCTCAGGAACCAACTTATTCAAACGCACATTATACGATATCAAATCCAAAAAGAAAAATATCTCTTCATAAAACTAAACAAGCAATATGTAACAATAAATGGAAAAAGGAACCAACTTTAAATAACAATACTAAAAGACCAAAAAAAAGTCCAGAAACAACTTATTTTGAAGTGATACAAGATACCCCTTAGTATGAGTGCTATGTTTGTGAAAGATTAAATTTCAAACACAAACTTAAAAAGCTTAACAAAAAAGAACAAGAAACCTATCAAAATTTCCCTAGAACAAAAAATATAGACAACATTGTAAATGTATGCAATTACTATAAAGTAATGCTACACAATGGCAAATTACCAAGCTTCACAACTCCAACATTTATAAGATGAAATAAGAAACTATCAATTTTGTCGTCTATAACAGAACTTGAAGAGAGACTTATATCACCATGCCTAGCGTTTGCACAAATAAGACAATGGGGACATTAAAGATCACAAATTGGATTAACTGGTCCTATTATTAACGTTCCCACAAATATAAACATAATACAAAGATTACTCCCACGACCAATAGATGATACAATCACAATTGCTATTGCACTAAAATGAAAACTAGAATATAAGAATCCATATCAAGTTGGAATTGTTAATCCAAAACGAATAATGAAAGCATTAACACTTCTATCTCGCAGACATCTATACAATCTAGAAAATGTTACAATAGATAAAAGTTGGAAAAAAAAAATTAAACGAGACAAAAATGAGATTACAATACAAAGTACAGAAAGTGACAACGAATCAAATACTGAAGACAATGAATGCACCAATGAATTAGAAACTCAAACAGACAATCTTGTACACAAATTTACAAAATCTCTTGTACACAAGTTTACGACTTACAAGATAAAATATTCGAAATAGCTCCCGCTCAAGGAAATCAACCACTTGGTATTTTCAAGGATAAACGTGCTGAAGAAATTAACTTCTTGACCCTTTTCTTTGGTGATCCATGAGATCAAGACATAACAAAGACATTCACATATCGAAAAATTGCACAATGGGAGACGTTACACTCAAGTGGTGACTTTGCAAGTCACACTACAAATCTTTTCTTCAAAGCAATTCGTATTATCATTGAGCAAATAATGTCTAGTATATCAATACAGATTCGAAAAGGACAATTAAGAGGACGTATTCTACTTGCAAAAGATGTTAAACACAAGCCAAACTTAGACAAGATTTTAAAATCAAACATCGGATATATAGACTTCAAACAAATCCGTATATCTCCAGATTACCTACATCAAATTGAAAAAAACATATTTGCAATGATAAGGTAACTAGGACCTCCCACCTTCTTTTTGACATTCTCAAGTGCAGAGCATACATGGCAACCATTGATATGTGCAATCACTACATTATACAAAGAACGGCGAAAAGACAATTCCAAGATGAACATGAACTTGATATTAACTATCTTATCTGAAACAATCCTATTGCTTGCACCCATTATTATAGACAAAGAATGAGTTCTCTAAAAACAATACTAAGTATAGATGACACAATTCTAGAACATGCCAATGATTTCTTTTTTGTTACTGAATTCCAAAATAGAGGAAATGAACATGATCATGCACTGATATGGATTAAAGATGCTCTCGTTTATGGAAAATCAAACAACTCACAAATTGAAAAATTTGTTGACAAGTATATTAAATGCAATACAAAAAACATTAATGAAAATTTGGCAAAACTACATCGACACTATCATACGAAAAGTTGTAAAAAAAACAAAAAAACAAATTGTAGATATAATTTCCCCATCCCACCTATGCGAAACATGATAATACTTGAACCACTAGAACTAGTGGATGATAGTATAAGAAATAATGCAAAGAAGATCTACAAAATTATAGAACAAGAAAATTATGGCGAAACAATTACTTTCTAAGATTTCTTGAATATAATTAATATAGACGAACAAAATTATATAAAAGCAATACAGTCAACTCTGACAAAGGTAACAATATTCCCTAAAAAAGAACCTGCACATGTTTGGAATAATAATTTTGCAAAGAAAATACCAGAATTATGGCAAGCTAATATTGATGCACAATTTGTACTAAATGCATATGCTGCAGCAACATATTGCTCATCATACATGACTAAAGTAGACAAATCTATGACAACAAGTTTTAGACAAATACGAAAAGAGCATGAAACAAAAAAAATTGATGCCATACAAATGATTCGAAGTCTAGGAAATACAATGCTAAACCTACAACAAATGTCAAGCCAACTTGGGGTACATATAATTTTATCACTACCCTTGAGTTCAAGTTCACGACAATGTATATTTGTGAACACATCTCCGCCAGAAGACCGCACATTTATTCTAAAATCGAGAGCACGACTAAGTGTTGAAGATGATGACTCAACAGAAATAATGTGTAAATCAATTATAGATTGATACATCACACGTCACCTATAGGAGTTGAGAAATACAACCCCACAGTAGCCTGAAGATCTTCTGCAAGACGAATAACCTGTTACAAGGAGAAGCAATGAAGCAAAATCTGAAGAACATACCAAACAGAGAAAACTATTCTCAAAAGATGAGAGCTCCAATTTACCAAAAAAGTATTGTGAAAAGATCATACAATGAAAAGAAAAATTAACCTTTAATAGGTCAATAAACCCTAAAAAGGGAAAACCCTAGGCTTGCACATAATAATTAATTAAAATAAATAATAATATGCACCTAATGTTAGCTTAAGTATAAAAAGATAATCGAGAACTTAAAGAATTAAACAAATAATGTTTAATTAATCAAGTAAAGACCCAATTACTCTAACACCCCCCCTTAAGCTAGACTTAGGGAGAAGCTAAAACCTAGAACAACTACTAAAAGCATGAAAGATGGGTCCCGACAACAAGGCCTGATCAGGTACCCAAATACACAGAAATCTCTATGAAACGGAGACAAAGGAGAAAACCCAGTGGGAAAAAACTCCTCTCCAAAAAGATATAAAAGAACATGCTAAAAGAAGAAGAAGGAAGGAAGGCCTCATAAAGACCCCCCAAGGACAACTTCCTTCACCCCAAGCATAGAGCACAACTGAAGATAGCGCGGCGATGCAAAAGGTTTTGTGAAGATGTCTGCAACCTGCTCGGAAGTGGGAATGTACTCCAGAATGAGAACACCATCTTGAATCAACTGACGAATGAAATACATGTGAAGCTCAATGTTCTTCGTCCATTGATACTCTACCGGGTTGCGGGAAATATGGATAGCACTCTGATTGTCACACCAAAGAACAGTGGGACTATCAGGAGGAAAACCAAACTTAGTCAACTGTCGAAGCCATAAGATTTTCTGACTAGCGAGCACAAAAGCTCGGTACTCAGCCTCTGTAGATGATAATGCATGAGCAGTCTGCTTCTTGCAAAACCATGTGATAGGACCAGAGACAAGACAAAAAACAAAGCCAGAAGTAGACTTTCGATCAGTGACAACACCAGCCCATACTGAGTCAGTGTAGCCAACAATGTGAGGGTCCCCTGATGTGTAGTGAATGCCATGAGAACTAGTGCCCTGAATGTACCTCGAAATATGTTTGGCAGCTTGCCAATGACTCTCATGAGGATCATGGGAGAATCGAGAGACAAGACCAACTGCAAAGGAAATATCAGGACGGGTGTGAGTCGGGTACAACAAACTGCCAACCAACTGCTTGTAAAGTGTAGAATCGACTGAAGGAGTGGGACAAGTTGTAGTCAAAACAATCCCTGACTAAAATGGAGTGGGAGCAGGCTTGCAATCAAGCATTCCAAAGTGTTGAAGCATGTCAAGAGCATACTTTTGCTGGTAGAGAGAAATCCCATCAGAATACTGAATCACTTGAAGACCAAGGAAATAGTGCAAAAGACCGAGATTTGTCATCGCAAACTGATCCATCAAGGAACGCTGAATATGCTGAATCATACAGGATGAGCTACCCGTGATGAGAAGATCATCAACATATAGCAAAAGAATCAGTATGTCACCCTCAAGAAGTTGAATGTACACTATGTGATCAGAATGACTGCGGGAGAACCCAATGGAGAGCAAGAAAGAGTCTATCTTCTCATACCAAGCCCGAGGGGCCTGTTTGAGACCATACAAGGAACAACAAAGTCTACAAACCAAAGAACTATCCTGCACAAATCCCGAAGGCTGTTCCATGTAGATTTCCTCCTGTAGATCCCCGTGCAAGAAGGCACTCTTCACATCCATCTGAAAAACAAGCCAACGCTGAGAAGCTGCAAGAGATAGTATAAAGCGAATGGAATTCATCTTCGCAATAGGGGCAAATGTCTCGGAGTAATCAAAACCCTCAACTTGTGAAAACCCCTTCGCAACAAGACGTGCTTTGTACTTATCAATGGAACCATCAACAACATATTTAGTGCGATACAACTAGCGACACCTAACCATCTTTCTACCCCTAGGAAGAGGACAGAGATCCCAAGTATGATTCCTCATCAATGAAGAATACTCCTCCTCCATAGAACAATCCCACTCAGGGTGACCTGTTGCCTCTGAAAATTTTTGAGGATCATCTAAAATAGCATGACTCGAAAGACTGGAACCCACTGTATGAGAATGAGTGCGATGAGTATCTAAAGGATCACCAGCCATAGGACCGATCGCCTCAATAGTAAGGCGAGCCCACTTGGGCATCTAAGGTGGAGCAGGTGGAGGTGGGGATGGTAGATCATCAGCACCATCATCAAAATTATCCTCAAAAAGATCCTGAAGGGGTGCAGTGGCCAGAGTAGGCAGAGGAGTAGACACTGGAATCAGGGTATCCACTATGGGAAGACGCTCATCAAATTGTGCATCTGAGCCATGATTTTTTCATTGGAACGCTTTACAAGACACAAAAATCCATACGGTTGTACCTGCAAATGCGTCAGAAAATTTTCATCAAAATTTTTTATTTTTAAATTATTTTTTTATTTTTTTAACCCTTTTTATGCCCAAAAAAAGGGGTTTTTTTTCTTTTGGCCATAACTTGGGCAAACAGAGTCATTGTTTTGAAAACAAATAGGCATCGGAAAGCTGGTTCTAAGCCGGACCTCGTGGTGTTGGATTTTTTTTTCCAATTTTGTTGTTTGACTTTTTTTTTGCAGTCAAAGTGGGGTCTCTTTTTTGCTCTCCGGGAGCCATAGAATGAGCATTCGAACTTTGTTTTTCGAATACTTTATATCATTGGAAAGCTTGTTCTGTGCACTTTCTAGCCATATGAGTACTATTTTCAGATTCTGCTCCATACATATTTTATTCAGTTTTTTATTTTTCAGCACTCTGGTGGATATCTTGGTTGTTTCAGGTCCTGGGATCTCTTCTCTGGGTAGGAAGTCTCTATTTTAGATCTCGTTTCTATTTATAGTCTTCGTATCATTGTAGCTTGTATTTATGGAAACACATTGAAATAAAGTACCATCATGCATTGTTTACTTGGGATCTTTCATATCTTGTGCCTTGTTGTACATACACTACTTATTAAGTGCCATGAGGGGGTTGGTGTTTGACTTTTGTTTGCCATCTACCTTTCTCCAGTGAGTGTTCCTTCCATGACATTCGCCTCATGAATAACTTGTTATAAGGAGAAGCAATGAAGCAAATCTGAAGAACATACAAAACACAGAAAACTATTCTCAAAAGATGAGAGCTCCAATTTACCAAAAAAGTATTGTGAAAAAGATCATACAATGAAAAGAAAAATTAACCTTTAATAGGTCAATAAACCCTAAAAAGGGAAAACCCTAGGCTTGCACATAATAATTAATTATATGCACCTAATGTTAGCTTAAGTGTAAAAAGATAATTGGGAACTTAAAGAATTAAACAAATAATGTTTAATTAATCAAGTAAAGACCCAATTACTCTAACACCCCCCCTTAAGCTAGACTTAGGGAGAAGCTAAAACCTAGAACAACTACTGAAAGCATGAAAGATGCGTCCTGGAAACAAGGCCTAATCAGGTACCCAAATACACAGAAATCTCTATGAAACGGAGACAAAGGAGAAAACCCAGTGGGAAAAAATTCCTCTCCAAAAAGAGATAAAAGAACATGCTGAAAGAAGAAGAAGGAAGGAAGGCCTCATAAAGACCCCCCGAGGATAACTTCCTTCACCCCAAGCATAGAGCGCAACTGAAGATGGCGCGGCGATGCAAAATGTTTCATGAAGATGTCTGCAACCTGCTCGGAAGTGGGAATGTACTCCAGAATGAGAACACCATCCTGAATCAACTGATAGATGAAATGCATGTGAAGCTCAATGTGCTTCATCCGCTGATGCTCTACCGGGTTGCAGGAAATATGAATAACACTCTGATTGTCACACCAAATAACAGTGGGACTATCAGGAGGAAAACCAAACTCAGTCATCAATTGTCGAAGCCATAAGATTTCTTGACTAGCGAGCACAACAGCTCGGTACTCAGCCTCTATAGATGATAATGCATGAGCAGTCTGCTTCTTGGAAGACCATGTGATAGGACCAGAGCCAAGGAAAAAAACAAAGCCAGAAGTAGACTTCCGATCAGTGACATCACTAGCCCAATCTGAGTCAGTGTAGCCAACAATGTGAGGGTCCCCTGATGTGTAGTGAATGCCATGAGAACTAGTACCCTGAATGTACCTCAAAATACGTTTGGCAGCTTGCCAATGACTCTCATGAGGATCATGGGAGAATCGAGAGACAAGACCAGCTACAAAGGAAATATCAAGACAGGTGTGAGTCAGGTACAACAAACTACCAACCAACTACCTATAAAGTGTAGAATCGACTGAAGGAGTGGGACAAGCTGTAGTCAAAACAACCCCTGATTGAAATGGAGTGGGAGCAGGCTTGCAATCAAGCATGCCGAAGCGCTAAAGCATGTCAAGAGCATACTTTTGCTAGTAGAGAGAGATCCCATTAGAAGACTGAATCACCTGAAGACCAAGGAAATAGTGCAAAAGACTGAGATCTGTCATCTCAAACTGATCCATCAAGGCACGCTGAATATGCTGAATCATAGAGGATGAGCTACCCGTGATGAGAAGATCATCAACATATAGCACAAGAATCAGTATGTCACCCTCAAGAAGCTGAATGTACACTGTGTGATCAGAATGACTGCGGGAGAACCCAATGGAGAGAAAGAAAGAGTCCATCTTCTCATACCAAGCCCGAGGGGCCTATTTGAGACCATACAAGGAACGCCGAAGTCTGCAAACCAAAGAACTATCCTGCACAAATCCTTGAGGTTGTTCCATGTAGATTTCCTCCTGTAGATCCCCATGCAAGAAGGCACTCTTCACATCCATCTGAAAAACAAGCCAACATTGAGAAGCTGCAAGAGATAGTACAAAGCGAATGGAATTCATCTTGGCAATAGGGGCAAATGTCTCGGAGTAATCAATACCCTCAACCTGTGAAAACCCCTTCGCAACAAGACGTGCTTTGTACTTATCAAACAACTACTCGACTCAGATGGCAAATAAAGGAAAACAACTGAACTCGAAGATACAAATTCAAGTCTTCTCTACCTGGTCATGTTCTATTTCAGTGGAGGTTCTTCAGATCAGCAGTTATTTCCTCAACTTCTTCATGGTATCAGAGCCTACCTCTGCTGCTGCTTGTTCCTGAGGAGGGTTTCAAGTTTTTTATTGGATCTGGGGTAGCTGTTTCGTTTCTGATTATTTTGGGCTCAAACGGACTTCACTGTTGAGCTTAGAACACCCCAAAACCCCCATTTCCATATAAAATTTGACAAATTTGGGTTCTAAAATTTTTTCTTTGGTTTTGCCTTTTTTTTTACATGAATTTCGAGAAATTTGTCAAAAAAATCATTAAAAAAAATCAAAGCAGTTTGGGCCAAAACAGATCTCACCTTTGGCTTCCGAAGGGCATTTCCATTCATTTTGATATATAATTTGACCTATTTCGGTGACAAGTGCATCTAGGCCATGATTTTTCCATTGGCACGCTTTAAGAGGAACAAAAATATGTACAGCTGTACCTGCAAATGCGTCGGAAAATTTTTGTCAAAAAAAAATAAAAATTATTATTTAAAAAAAAAAAAATTTACCCTTTTTATGCCTAAAAAGAGGGGTTTTTTTTTTTTTTTCTTTTGGCCATATCTTGGGCATACAGAGTCGTTTTTTCAAAAACGAATAGGCATCGGAAAGCTGGTTCCGAGCCGGACCTCGTCATATTGGTAATTTTTTTCAATTTTTCTGTTTGACTATGTTTTTTCCAGTCAAAGTGGGGTCTCTTTTTTGCACTCCGGGAGCCATAGAATGAGCATCCGACCTCAGTTTTTCGAAAAGTTTATATTTTTGAAAAGCATGTGTTGTGTCCTTTCCAACCTATGAGTTTTATTTTCAAATTCTGCTCCATGCATATTTTATTCAGTTTTTTTGTTTTCAACACTCTGATGGATATCGTGGTTGTTTCAGGTCCCGGGATCTCTTCTCTGAGTAGGATGTCTCTATTTTGGTTCACGTTTCTATTTCCAGTCTTCTTATCATTGTAGCTTGTATTTATGCAAACGCACTGAGATAAAGTGCCATCATGCATTGTTTACTTGGGATCTTGCATATCTTGTGCCTTGTTGTACATGCACTACTTATTAAGTGCCATGAGGGGGTTGATGTTTGACTTTTGTTTGCCATCTACCTTTGTCCAGTGAGTGTTCCTTCCATGACATTCGTCTCATGATGTGTGTCAAGTGAGTGTTCCTTCCATGACACCATGTACTTTCTCTGCACCTTCGATGTTCCTGGTTCTTCGTCATGCAGTTCTTGTTGGCCGTTCTTTTCAGTGTACCTGTCCCTCTCCTTTTTCAGCATTATGGGGAGGTTTGTCCTGTTGGTTCTAATGCTTCCTTGGTTTGATTGATCAGCTCTTCAGGCTTTGGTATCTCATGCCATTTGTATCTTCAAGTTCAGTTGTTTGCCTTTGTTTGCCATCTGATTCGAGTAGTGTTATTTGAGGGCACTCATGCAGATTATAGTCTTCTCTACCTGGTCATGTTCTATTTCAGTGGAGGTTCTTTAGATCAGTAGTTTCTTCGACAGTGTTTGCAATTATTTCCTGCTTCAGTGGTGTTCTTGTTGCTTTTCCATCTCTTTTTGGATTAGAGTTTTTTCCCATGTGGTTTTCTCTATTTCTCCAGTTCATAGAGATTTGGTTGTGATTGGGTACCTCATCAAACCTTGTTGCCAAGACCCAAATTTGCCTTCATCATGTAGTTGCATTTTTTGCTTCATGCATTTAGTTTTTTAGCTACTCCCTAAGTTCATCTTAAGGGGGGGTGTTAGAGTTATCTTCTATTAGCTAATAATTATTAGTCTATTAAACTCTACGCTTAAGCTAAACTTAGGCATTTAATAAATATTGTACGTATTTAATAATTATTCTAATTATTAAATACACATTATCCCTTTAAGGTTTCTTTAGGGTTGCATACCTTCAGGGTTTCTATTATCCTTTTATAAGGATTGTATTGTACTTGTTCATTAAATTGATTCCCTTTCTGAATGATAATTTTCTTCTTCAGAGCATTTATGCTTTTTTTTTTTATGTGCCTCCATTCTTCTCTTATGATATGTATTTGCATGCAAGTGTTTTTGTTTTTCAAGCCTAATTCACATACTCCCCCCCATTATCTGTACATATCCGCCGAATAGAACAGCCAGACTACTTCTCTACATATGTCTTGAAGATTCACATTATTTTTTAATTATCTGAGTCGAGTAGTTGTTTGCCTTTGTTTGTTAGAGTTATCTTGTATTAGCTAATAATTATTTATTTAATTATTAGTCTATTAAACTCTACGCTTAAGCTAAACTTAGGCATTTAATAAATATTGTAGGTATTTAATAATTATTCTAATTATTAAATACACATTATCCCTTTAGGTTTTCTTTAGGGTTGCATACCTTCAGGGTTTCTTCTCTTGTGACAAGTATTTGCATGTAGGTGTTTTTGGGATCTCTGAAGTTGTATTTCCTCAACTTCTTCATGGTATCAGAGCATAAAAAGGGTGAATTTTTTATTTTTTTTACCCTTTTTATGCTCTAATACCATGCTCAGTGCAAAAATCTCTGAAAGCCTGATTCACATACTCCCCCCATTATCTGTACGTATCTACCGAATAGAACAGTCAGACTGCTTCTCTACATATGTCTTGAAGATTCGAAATGAATCAAAGACATCGGACTTGTACTTAAGAAAGTACACCCATGTGTGTTTGGAGAAGTCATCAATAAACGTGAGTACATACTTGGCCCCTGAAAAAGAAGGAGTGGGAAATGACATGAGGTCACTATGAATTAACTCCAAGGGTGCCAAAGCACGAGAGGCTCTTCCCTTCGGAAAGGGATCATGGTGATGCTTGCCAAGCACACAACCATGACAAACACCATCAGTGCAAGAAATCTGTGGGAGCCCAAGAACAAGTGCCTGTGTACTCAGCTGTTGAAGATATCTATAATTGACATGGCCCAATCACTCATTCCAAATCTTACTCACTGAATCTGCATGTGCTATGAGAGATGAACCTGTACCCGAAGAGGGCTCAAATTCATCAAATATGTAGAGACGAGATGTAGAATCCACACTACCAGTAGCCACAACCAAATCAGGGTCATGGAGGTCCCGAATAACCACATCATATGGTGAGAACTCAATTGTCTTACCAGAGCCAGAGTGGCAAATCTGATAAATGGACAAGAGGTTCATTGAGATGTCAAGGACAACCAAAACATCCTGTAGAGTACCCCCATCCAAAGAGACAGAACCTGAACCCAAGATGGAAAGCTGAACTGAGTCACCCACTGCAATTTGTGAAATACCACAAGAGGCAAGAGAAGTAACCAACTACTGAGAGTGTGTCATATGGTGAGAAGCACTAGAATCTAGAATCCATATGGACCCATAGGTCGAAGCTCTAGCAGTGAGAGCATGGCCTTTCCCTGTGGAAGGAGAAGATGCCTGAGGTGAGGAAATGTGATGCTGCTGCATAGCTTCCTCTAAAGCCTCTAATCATTTCCAACACCTGGAAACTAGATGTCCTTCCTTGCCACAAAAACTGCAAGTGTCTGATGATTTCTTCTTAGTCTTGGAGGAAGACTCACCAGACTATGAAGATTTTTCTTGTTTGGGAGGAAATGGTTTTGAATCAGACTTAGGAGCAGGCTTGGAGGAATTCTCACTACCTGCAGAAGGCTTCTTCGGCTTTAGTTTCTGCTTCAGTTTCTCTTTCTCCTTAGAGGACTGAGCAACCAATGCTTTGTTCTTGGAGCCTAAGAGCGTATCCAGCTGAGAAAGATGAGACTGCTCATGAGACAATTGCTCACAAAAGACATCAAAGGTAGGCATGTTGAAATGAGTACCCAAGCCATCCATGATGGAGTAGAAAGCAGAGGCAAAAAACTGAAAGTGACCCCAAAGCTTCGAAAGACTCAAATGAATGCACTCGGTATCAGTCTTGTTCTTTCCACATCCCTGAAGAACAGATCTAATAGTCTTGAATTTGTTAAAAAAATCCTCAATAGTGGGAAAGGAATCAGGGAACAAAGAAGTCAACTCTGCCTCAATCTGTAATGCCTGAATCTCATTGACCCTCCCGAAGAGAGAATCAAACTTCAACCACATATCCCGAGGAGTAAGCAACTCATCAAGGTGAAACAGAAGACTGTCGGAGACATGCAAAGAGATCAAACCCATGGCCTCATCCAACTTGTTCTGATGCATAAGAATCTCATAAGAACACTGCAGTACTGGCTGAACCTCATCCAAAGAAGCCCACAACCTGCATGCCTTGAGAAGCCTCGTGGTGCGGGGCTTCCAGGTGTGATAGTTGTGTGAAGTCAACAACTCAACTGAAGGATCTGCCATGAGAACAAAAAAACTCTGCACCTGCACCTACTTGTTGGTTGTTTTTATTATGTGATCTTTCAGAATAGACAGAAGATGCAGAAGGGTTGGTTTGTTTTGAAAGTTTAGGTGTTCTTTATTTCTAATATAAATGACAGAAAGCGAGAAAAAACACCCCCCCACAATAGAGAAACTCAAACCCTAGTACATAGTAATGAGAAGGAAGTAGTGCATAAGCCAAAAAACTTTAAACTGATATCTCATGTACTTGATGAAAATTTTGAGAAAAAAAGATCACAAATCTGAATAGAGCATGTTGAGAGCTTTCCAACGCCTATTCCTTTTTGAAAAATGGAGTCCATTTGCCCATTCTACGACCCCAGAAGTGCAAAAAGAAAGACCGACTTTGACTGGTAAAAAAATAGTTAAACAATAGATTCAGGAAACAAATCCACCACCACAAGGTCCGGCTTGGAATCGTCTTTCCGATGCCTATTCGCTCGCCAAAATCCGACTCTGGATGCGCAATCTAGGCCCAGAAAACCAATCCTCTCTCAAAAAGACTAGAGAGGAGGAACTAGTGGTGGTCCAGGCGGAGGAGGGGCTCAGGCCCGGCGGAGGTGGTGCGGCCCGGGCTGAGCGGAGCGCTGGCCAAGTGGAGGAGGAGATCAGGTTGGGTGGAGGTGGTGCGCCTCTGAGTGGAGCGGAGGTGGTGCGGCCGAGAGCGGCGATGGTGCAGGCCCGGAGAGGCGACGACGTTGGGGCGGAAGCCGGCGGGGGCTGCAGGAGCCGGGTGGGCCGGGGTGGCCAGAGGGTGTAGTAGGTGGGGCCGAGGTGTCCGAAGGGCCAGCGAGGCCGGCCTGACTGGCCTACAAGCGCCATATGGCACCGGATAGTCAGGTCCGGTGACCTAAAAAATGTAAAACAAACTTTTCGCCTTTTTCAAATTGCAATTTGATTTTTTTTATTCTTTTTGTGAATTTTTTTTTAAAAAATCAAAACAAATCTGGCTTGCATGCCATAAAAAGGCAAGAAAAATTTCTTCAATTTTTTTCTCGATTTGCGTGCTAGGGTCGTACGGCTAGGCAGGGAGAAAAAAATCACCCAAATGCTCAGGAGTCAAAAAAGGACAAATTTTATATGAATATAGGGGTTTTTGGGCCTTTTGAGTAGGATGGTGAGGTCTGTTTAGGCCCAAAGTGCTCAGAAAAAAAAAAACTTAACCCTAAGCACACAAAAAAGTGCTTGAAACCTCAGATCTGCTTCAAATGCAAAATTCTCAAAAAACACGAATAGGTAGCTGTAGATCTGAGCTCTGATACCATATAGGAGTTGAGAAATACAACCCCATAGTAGCCTGAATATCTTTTGCAAGCCGAATAACCTATTACAAGGAGAAGCAATGAAGCAAAATCTAAAGAACATACAGAACACAAAAAACTATTCTCAAAAGATGAAAGCTCCAATTTACCAAAAAAATATTGTGAAAAGATCATACAATGAAAAACAAAATTAACCTTTAATAGGTCAATAAACCCTAAAAAAGGAAAACCCTAGGCTTGCACATAATAATTAATTATATGCACCTAATGTTAGCTTAAGTGTAAAAAGATAATTGGGAACTTAAAGAATTAAACAAATAATGTTTAATTAATCAAGTAAAGACCCAATTACTCTAACATCACCACCTATTGAAGCACATTTGCCTAGCACAATTTTCTTCAGAAACCAAATTAGTAAAGGCAAAATAATAAAGCGAAAAAAGTTGTTGTAATCAGATTTGTCAAATATAGCAAACACATTGATCCTGAAAACTGTTATAGAGAAAAATTGTTATTATATGTACCTTTTCATAATAATGAAAATTCAATTACAAAAGATTTCAAAACAATTCACGATGCATATAGTTACTATAAAAACACAATCAAAGAAAATGAAAAAAAATATACATACAATTTCAATTCAAAATGGGGAGATTTAGAAAATGCAATTGAAGAAGCAAAATCAAATGAAATTGCAATTGAAAATCAATTCAACAAAGAAACAAAACCAAGTAATAATATAGACACATATGACCTTACTTCAGACTTGTTTTACCTACAACAAAAATCCAACACAAAAAAACTTGATATTGAATTTCAAATTGTACAAAACCCAAACATTTTAGAAAATATTGAATATTATAAGCTAAGACAAATGCTAAATAAAGAACAACAATCAATTGTCAAGGACATTGCAATGAAAAAAAAATGGACAAAAACAAACCACTGTACCTTTTCCTCACTGGTGGAGCAGGAACAGGCAAAACTTTAACAACAAAAGTGATTTTCCAAATGCTACTTCGTATATACAATTCATCCCCAGATTCTTATCCTCTTAAGCCAAAAGGACTGATTATGGCTTACATAGGCAAAGCATCATACAATGCAGGAGGCACAACAATACATTTTGCATTGCTATTTCCATTTAACAAATCCACCATCATTCAGCTTAGCAATCGAACAATAGATAGTTTGCAAAAACATTTTCAACAATTACAAGTATTGGTTATAGACGAAACGTCTTTAATAGGAAGTCGTTTCTTATACTCCATTGACAAGAGAATGAGAGAAATAAAACATAGCCCAACTTTTTTTTTTGGTGGTGTTGACATAATTTTCAGTAGAGACTTCTACCAAGCACGCCCAATACAAGATAGTTACATTTTTGAATCACCTATACTGAACAAGGAAAAACTCCCATATACTTTTTGGAAAGAAATGATCAAATGATATGAATTGGAAACAACTATGCGACAAAAAACTAAGCACTTCATTTCAATTCTAAACAAAATATGAACTAATTATCAAACTAATACTGACATAGATTACATCAATACCACTTGCTTTAGGACACCCTCGAATGATGCCAGATTCCCATATCTTTTCTTCACTAACAAGAAAGTAGAACAACACAAAATGAAAATGTTATCAATGCAACTTAGCGAACCAATCATAATAAATGCAATAGATGAAATAGATGAAATAGATGAAAATTATGGCAATGTAACAAATTATCAAAAAAAGAGTCTACTGCAACAATTAGTATTGAAAATAGACATGTTGGTCGAATTAGATGTAGGAAATTATGACATAAAAGATGGACTAGTGAATGGTGCTGATGGAATACTAAGAGCATACACAAATACTAACAAAACGGATACAATATGGATTCAGTTCAATGACACAAATATTGGTCAAAATCAATCAACAAAATTAGCACATTTATATAATAAAAATATTTCAAAACATTGGGTACCAATACAACGAATTGCAAAGCCTCTATCAGTACAAAAAAATCCATCAAAATTGACAATTCGAAAACAATTTTCAGTACAACTAGCATGTGCACGAACGATTCATAGGTCCCAAGGACTTACACTAGACAAACTTGCGTTTGATCCATCACAAGTGAACCATCATGGACTAGTATATACAACACTTTCACGTGTTCGAGATATTGAATCACTATACTTACTAAACCCAATTACAAAATACAACTTCAAAATACAAAATAAAATTACAAATGAAATGCATCGACTATGCACAGAAGCAAAATGGGATATCACATTAACAAAACCCATTCCAATTGACAAAAACATTACTTTAACTATCTACTCACTAAACACTAGAAACTTCAAATCACATATCGACAATATTATGAATGACTATGATTTATTAGAAGTTGACATATTGTGTTTACAAGAAACACACATACCTAACTTTCCCAATATAGAAAAATTCAATCAATTTCAAAATATTACTATGTATTATACATATGGAATTCTTACATCAACTAAAAAATATATACAAATAAAACATTCACAACAATACTCTTCACAAAAAAATGAAATATTAAAAACAAAATTACTCATTAAGAACAATCAACTATCATTATTAAACTTGCATTTACCACCTACAACAAATGTGTCTTCAATTATAGATATTCTAGAACAAGCACTAGATAAAATTGATCTATCTAAAAACATACTAATTATTGGTGACATAAATATCAACATGCAAAAGAAAAACAAAAAGACAAATGAGCTAGAAGTATTCTTTGGAAAAAAAAAATTAAATTTTTACTTGACAAAAATAATACGTCTGAACAATCACTTATGGACCATGCATGGTCAAACATTAACCAAACAAATTTTGAAATCTATAAAACTGATGCATACTGGACTGATCATAATTGCATATGTCTATACCTTAACTTATTGAAAAAAGAGGGGACAATCAATGTAAGTTACTATAACTTTTTTTGTTCACGTTTTCACATCAATATTTCATTGCTTAAGTTATTAGAACTTTTTGTTCATGTTTTCACATCAATATTTCATTGCTTTCTACTTCTTTTGAATATTTAAACACTTACATTTACTAACTCTTTCTCTACCACATAAATGAAAACCAACAAAAGGATTGAAACAAACTAAAGCATGAACGAAATAGGACAATCAAAGATGTAAGTGTTCTTAACATCACTCCACCTTAGTCATTGTTGGCCTTCTGCAACTTTCACAAGTTACATGATATGTACTAGTTCTTAATTTGGTTTTATTTTGGACTTCTCAATTAATTTTACTTTTAATCTAAACCTTTCTCATTATGATCTCATATAAATTTAATTTCTTTAAATTCAGTCAAATAGTAAACTTTTTTCTCACTGATTCATTTTCTTTTCAAAACTATCTTGAATTTTGGTTTAGAATTTTTAAATTTCCTTCTTACTATTTAATTACTTATTAGAGTAATTACTTAACACTATTATAACATTGTAAACTCAGATTATATCCATCAATAAGACTATCTTTTACCTATTAGATCCCTACATTCTTCTTGTACATTTCTCTATATAGAACCTAAAAACACAAGCACAGACACGAACAGGTACACATGTTTCACTTGTCAGATGCAATTTCTTTGACTTTGCGACAAATATTTCTCATTACATGTTGCATAAGAGGATGCTCCAGAATCTCATAGCAAAAGAATGTTGGTCAATTAGCTCATCTAGTGTGATATGAGAACAACCATGTATATAAATTGCTACTCTCGAGTGAAACGTTTGATACCCATCCTTGCTTCAATGCTTTTTAAACCTAAGGGTATACAAACATTAACACAAATCCTTCTACTCAATCTAAATGGAAATATTTGAACCTTTGTCAAATACAATAGTTGTAAAAGCTATCCAACTTAATTACACCTTTCTTATAAACAGATTGTTATAACATATTTTCGCTCATTTCAATCACTGTTCTTTTAAAGATATAATTAAAATTTTCAAACTGTCAACAATGACTTGAAGACGCTTTTGTATTACATAATCTGAAGCTTATTCCTTTGCTTATAGACTAACGATTATTATTGCCATTATCAAAACTTTGTTACCAATTATATAATTGTTCTGATTTAGATCATGTTGCCATGAGTCCTCTTCATTTCACATGCTTCTTGAGTTCTCTTTATGATTGAGATCTTGCATCAATCCTTTACTCTCCTTGCTTTGGCAATGTGATTGTCCCTCAAAAGGCTCAAATGCCTTTATTCAATCACTGTCTTGTTCTGTCCTTCCTCAGCAGATCAAATTAAATAGCCTAACAAGCTATAATAGTAGTTATTAGATTAATTACTTATTACAGTAATTACTTATCTGACCAATATTATTTCAAGTTGTATAGGTTACAACACCAATATTGTTAATTTCTTTTACCACTGCCAATAGCACCATTTCAAGTTTCTTTACCACTGCTCATTACACTATTCTAATCAGCTGCTTGTTTTCACATTAGATAATCTATAATATCTTGCTCTCCAGATGTTGTAATGGCTTTATTCACTGTTCCTGTAACCACTTTGCTATCACACTTCCATAATGAAAATCTCCTCATGAAATCTTTGTTGCTTATTACATTGGACTATCATTACAGTGTTAGCTCATTGTTTTTATCTTTGCATCAACTGCCCTAAGGTTTGCAAACATGCCCCCTAGCAAAGATAAATGCTTCTCTCGAGAAGGCTTTTCCATTCTGCTCTTTGATAAACTTTGGAAGCCCTCCAGTGCGTACAAGTCATGAATTTTCTCTCTAAAATATTATTGTTGCTGGGTAGTTATCAAACACTTGCTTAAAAGTTTCCATAGAACCCCTCTTTCATTTGTAAACAAAGTCTACTAAAAAGGAATTACTATCACACAATTTTATTACAAAATCCTTATTTTGGCTTTCAACATATTTCCTTTTACTACAAATTTTTATTAGGAAAGCCTCATTTTTGCCTTACAGAGCAAAGCAAGAAACTCCAAAATCAATTTCAATTGAAGAATTGAATGCACACAGAAGTGGAGATATTTTCGAAGGAGATATAGTTGTGACATATAGAACAAACCTTGACAAAATCAAGAATGCAATTGAAGTCCTCCGAGCAGACTTGACATACCACAAAGGAGAGATGACAATAACAGTAAATGCCACAAAACATTTGGTTCAAAAATTTGAACATAAGATATCTCAAGGAAAAAGCATTCGAGTAACCAATTTCCAAATTTCTCCAAAAACTGGATATGACCATGGTGATTGTGACTGTATCTTGCTACTAACAGAAGCAAGTATCGTAGACAACGTTGGTCAAGTTTGCAATGAATATAAATTCATTCCAAACACAACAATAAGACTTCTTGTGCAAAGCATGGACCAATACACAGTGGGATCACTTGGCGCAATTGTTGTTGGAACAAAAAGAAAGCCATTTCAATACATCTTAGATCTGAAAGATGGAGACACAGAATTTGATAATGCATAGGTATATTGTTAAACCTCTCTATTTAGCACATACTACAACTTTCATAACTAATTACTTTAAAATATTCAAATTACATACTTAATATAATTGGTTTTTGAAAGATTTCTATCCACTAAAATCTGCTACATCACTTTGTACACATCGAGCAACGTGTCCAAATGAAAGACTATCTTCTGTTGTTGTTCAAAAACATTTTTCGACGACCATATATAAAAGATACTCTCCTCCACACTGGCAAATCAACATGCATTGGGTCACTCATAAGTATAGACACAAAAGAACATCTACAAAGGTTGCTCAATACAACATATGAGGTAAATATTTCTATGCTTCAATAAAATACAATTTCTTTTTCTTTTGTACAATACATTTTACTTTTAACAAATACAAAATAAATTAATTCTAACATTTATTATCACAGGTATATGGAGTATTACAAGTTGCCAATGCTTTCTCCATACCGTTCCAGCCGAGTTGCTCCACATGCAATTACAACAGCACCACCTTTGGCAAATTGAAAAATGATGTTGGTCACTGCAAAAAGTGTAATAAAGACACTGAATACAAATTTGCACATTCCCTCAAATGCATTCTAACAACAGAAAACAAGAATAACTTGGAATGTGTTGTTGAAAAGGACATATTCGGTCACCTGTTTCCACAGCTGCAAAACACCACTTACGAAGACTATGTGAAAGATAAAAGTAGAACAATATTTGTTGTACATGGTTTACAAAAAGAAGGAACTTATACACTCAATCAAGGCAATGTTATTATAAAAATGGAAGAGAACCATTTGCCACTCATTGAATCGTCAAGTCAGGTATACAAACAATATGATACAAGTACTCATATATTTCAAATTTTCATAACTTGTATAAAAAAACATTAACTTATTTTTGTTTTGTTACTTTTGCTGGTCACTTACCTATAGCACAAATAGTATCAATCAAAATCTTTTCAAGTATATTTTACATATAATAAACTACACAGTTTTTCTTTTAAAAGCAAATAATTAGTACTCTCCAAGATACATACTATATAAAGTACACAATTTTCTTTTCAGGACAACCCAATGACCTCATATGTATTAAACATCCTTTTGTTATTTAGTTTCAGATAGTTTGAACTTCCTTATGGAATCTGTAACATGATAAAATGTTTACTTCCCAGAAATTATTTTAAGACTCCATTCTAAATTTTCATCATCTTCTGCTTCTTATCTTTGCTAACACTATTGCAAACTATTTTGTTCATTTATAGAATTTATTCTTTGCAATAAATTATATATCAACTTTAATCTTTTCTTAACTACTATTGTAATAATCAAATGACTGTATTTTCATCAAACCTTTCAACAATGTCACTCTACTCTGTTAATATACTTTATGAACTGTCTTTTGGAAATCTTTAAGACTATTATAATCATGGTTGCATTCTCCCTGTATATCATAACTTCAAATGCTCATTTTTCTTTGACTAGTTCCATATCAGTGTGCTTCATCTTAGTCAAAAGTTAGCATATCTTTTGTTACATACCAAGAAAAATCAAAACTTGGGGGCCAATTTCTTATAAGAAAATTCCAAGTTTTGTAAAATGAAAACAAGGATCTGTGGATCTGCCCAAGTTCTTTTTCAAATTCAATTTACCAGCTACTTTCAAGAGAAGTTTATTTGCATAAGAACATGTGAGTTCAATTCAGACTATGTGTCGCTGCAGTTGTCAACACAGACTTGTACCAATGGCAGGTCTTTGTTATCTCTAGATTCTTCATGTGCGCCAGAGACTATAGATGACTACCTACAGTAATTTACACTCTTCATGAAAGACTATAGATGACTACCTACAGTAATTTACACTCGTCCTTACCAACTTAGCCTGCCTACCTATAGTAGTTTACACTCTTCCTTAGCAAGTTAGCCTACCTTAAGTGCAATATGCCCTTGTTAAGCAGCTTGGTCCTTACCACAACAACCTTTATCAGGTGTAGATACATGAGATACAATGAAAAGAGAAAGACACAGTGATGGAATAAGGTGAAATGCATTGGAGACATCTATATTGTAGCTCTTTTTATGATCCTGTTTTACAGGATAATATGTCATCTGATAGTAGATGTTACAAAATATAATATCTTTGCTTTCTGTATCTCTTTTAACTACTGCTCTAATGAAACTTGATTCTCTCTATGTATTAAAACTAAGGTCTAACTTGCTAATAAAGTAGATTCCAATATCCCTGAAGAATTTAGGTGGCTTGCTTGATTATTTAGGCATGAGATCTTTTGCCTTTTTTTACCTAAGGAAATGAATCACATGACTTGAGGAAGATTAAGATAGACCTCTAGTTAATAGAGGACTTCGGTTGGCATTTATTTTCATAATAGTAATGGTGTGTAGCAGAAGCCCAACTACAACCAGCAAACGTTTTCTACAGAATACTCTAAACTTTATTCTGTGTCTTATGCCATACAAGAAACAATATACTACTATATTAAATCTTTACATTTGTGGCTTATAAAATTTATTTTTTGTCTTATGCCATACAAGAAACAATATACTAATATATTAAATCTTTACATTTGTGGCTCATAAAATTTAGTATTTGTATTTATTGTCTTCGTTTATAATTGTTTGTGGTTGTGTGATGAACATTTTGGTAATGCTATTCTATGTATATTTGTGTTCTAGTATTATGATGTGTTGTCTTTAATTTAGTAATATAGCTCCATCATGTAATGTGCCTTATCATATTTTGTAATGTATGATCACAGTGGAGGTTGAAGGTAAGTAACTGGATGCCTTGAGTGAGCAATCTACTAAAGATTGATACACCAACATTAGATTATGTTAATTACATGTTCCATACAGATTCCAAAAAAAGCTTTCAATGATAAAAGCTCTCAACAATAATACCAAGACTATTAAAGGTTGAGGAACTTCAAGATGATGTTTATAATGAATATAATAGATCAAATGATTCCCTGAAGTACAAAAGAAAATATAGCTACATCAGACAGTAAAAGATGTATATAAACTTCAATAAAAATTAGATCCCTTGTATTCTATTGTTGTTGGTTGTTGATAATGTTTTCTTTTGTATACCATGAATTGCGAAATGTGGTTCAATTTGTTGCCAATAATTTTCTAATTTTTGACAGAAATTGGAGAGGTGATTTGGGGTTATATTGTTGTAACATATATCACTTTTCTTTGAAATTAGAGGTTCATAGTGACCACAAATTGGGTTCTGATCGTGAAATAGAATTGAATATGTGTGTGTTTTAGATTTGTTAAAGTGTAAATATATTTTTTTCCTAGTAGTAGACCATAGTGCTATTGATATGTCTAACCATTTTGCTACCCACCGTATGCAAAATGTATCACCCCAAAGTCCTTGTTCTTTTTCTGGTAATGAAGGTGATGCAGACAATCGCATTTTCTCTAAATATTTATCAACATCGTGTATACCATGCATTTGATTCAAAATATTTGGATGCAATTCACACTGAAGAGCTTCTAAAGCATCTATATCATTTATGGACATTGATGACTTGAAGTAATCAACTATACCATTTCGTAATTCAGTTGAAGTATAGCGGAAATGAAACAAAACTTCTAAGCTATCAAACAAACAATCACCAACAGTATAATAGAATGGTTGGAGTCTAAACAAGTTGGCATTTTCCAAAATAGTATCAATGTCAATATTGGATGTGGTTTTTGTATTGGTTTTCGTATAAGTGTCAACATCAATCACATGAGCCATTTTTTATCTAATACAACGTAGCTTTTGTTAATGTAATATATATGCAATATATTATACTATAAGTACAAGTAGTATAACAATATTATTGAGAACACTAATATAGAACACCATAAATATACAGTAAGAATATACAAACAAAAGTCTAAACTATTGACAATATTATTGTATTTGTAAAACTTTGAACATGAATACTACACTCGTATATTGTTTTTCAAAAAGAACAAATATAGAAAGAGAAGGAGACATTGTACTTACTTGATATATGCAATATGAAGTGAGAAGTCTGAATGATAGTACCGGTACAATCTGTGAATATTTAATAAATGTTAGTTTAAGTCTTACATTGTTTTGTAAGATGAAGATCACTGATATAAAGGTAACAAAGTAGTAAGACAAAAATTCTGGAAGCACAGATTCAATGATCATTAAAATCGGAGTCTAAAATTTAACGTGCGTGAATGGTTATGCAGGTATATAAAACAGGAAGTCTTAAACAGCAGGAGCAGGAGAAAAGTGCATTTCCAAGGTTATTTAACTTACTGACAGTTGAATATAGTTTTTCCATTAAAATTCATATGCAATACAATTGACGACTTGTTACATTGTTTCTTTGGCTAGGTTGTTGGAATTTGTAAATACCAAAGCTCGGAAGCATTTTACAAATAAACAAAATTAAAGAGGTGAGCTACATGAAACTTCTTATTAATTCACAGGACAGGTGACATTCACATTTATTAAACCTTCTTTGGGACCTCATAAACATATTAGCTATAGAAGAGTGCTTATTGATGCACTACTCTTGTGTCTTTACAGTTGGAGTCCATGCTGCGACCAGTCTCATCATGTAATCGAAGTTTAAAAGCTGATACTGCTCAGGGAGAGAAGGGAAAGCAAGGTGTGGTTGCTATGCACTCTAGTATGGAAAGTACCTTCAAATCAGAAGAAAGGGAAAGAATCTCACATAATATTAATTTGATGACTCAGACCTCGTCAAAATCAATTGATCGCTCAAACAATTCTAATGAAATAAACTCGAGAACATTTGAACCTAATGACGATACCCTAGCATTGACAATAACAGAAAGTGATAGTCGAGCTTCTAGCAACAGTGATAGTCGAGCTTCCAGCAACAGTAGTTTGTTTGTTGGCGGTGCTGGATCTTCTGATGGCTCTTTCAAGCTATGGAAAGAGGATACTGAAGAACTTAATGATTCAAATCTACCGACACCCACTCGTGAGAGTTCCCCAGCACATTGGAATCAGCAAAGTTTGAGATGTATTGTAGAAAGCCAATCTTCCTGGAAATCATCCATTCCATTTGGTAGGGGCATTCAAGAAGAAACAGATGAAAGTGCATTTTGGGCATCTGAACCTGTGAATGCAGTTACATACTATCAAGAGAAATTTGGACGGAAAACGTTTTTTAGCAATAACAGGCTGCCTAGCCCTACTCCATCAGAAGATAATGAAGAGGAAGCAACAAGTAATCAAGGGCTGGAAGTATCCTCATACGTTGCTAATACACTTCCAAAACAAGTTACAGAGGAGAGCGAAATGAGGCCTACAGGTTTTGATGGGAATTTGTCGTTTCTTTCAGCTAAAGATTGTTCTGCTCCATTGAATTCAGATGTTGAGTCCAGAGATGTGAAGCCAGGAACCCAAACCTGGTCTACCGTGAACCTTCAACCGCTGGTTTTCCAGTCTAAAGATAGTATGGGCGCAGTTGAATTGAGGAGATTAATAAATTTAACAGCTGTGACTTCTAGGAAAGCTCTAGCAAAGAGCAGAGATCCTAGGCGGAGAGTCACTGAATCTGAGTTTTGTACAGTAGATCTAAATACGCAGCCTTGCCAGATTGAATCTAGTATCATCACAAAAGAACAGGCTGAAGAGGTATCACTAGATAGGAAGCACAAGGCTGATGCTGATCTTATTGAGGATTGTAATCATAAGCGACAAAGGAACCTCTCAGCTCACCATTTGTTTCCTAATAATTTTCCAGTGATGATGTTTGAGAGTGGTGCATGGCTAGAGGAAAACACTGTTATTCCATCATCTAGTGACTGGGATCAAACATTAGAAATGGAAGTAGATAGCACAGGAACCATTATCAGACCCAATGATTTACAAAGTGATTATAATAGCATCTCTGATGCAGACATAGAGCACTCAATCATTGAAAATGGAAATTTAAACAAGAGACTGAAGTGAGTCTTTTTATCAGGCAAATGTGGCAGTGGGCCCTACATATTTAGAGAAAATTTGTGTTGATCTGTGGTAGGCTGGAGAGTTTCAGAAACGGCAGATGAAGCCTCGTGCCATATGTTACGCAGTTAACGAGTTTTCTCTTGGCGGTGATAGATTTTTTTGGCAATACAAATATTTAGCTGTTTTTTATCCTGGCATTACAAATATTTTCCTTTTTTTTTAAGTTCTAACTTCAAGATTGTAGGGAAAGTTAGGAGTGAACACATCACATACACGTGTCAGAGCAGGAGTCAATTACACTAACCTGTCGGTCACAGCCAACGCCACATGCTCTGTATCCTTATTTTAATCCTGCCATTATTACAAGGGATGGCAAATCTAAGTAATAATCTATATTTCTTGATTTTATGTTCTACCTGATACAACTCGCCATGATTATGATGGCAAATCTAAGTAAAAATCTATATTTCTTCAGACTGGTCTAATTCTGATTGACATTCTCTATTACTCTGGCTGTGTTGTAGATATATTCATGCATGTAGGTGTTTCAGGATTCTTAATATTTCTTAGCTTTTATCTTTTGAAGCTCTGCATCTGGGTTTGCCATGGAAGATGAAGAAACAGGGCAGCTTTTTAAACCATGCAGGATGTGGGATTAGACAAGACCACAACATATATATCTCAATTCTAGAACATGAGGTAACTTAACATAACAAATAATAAATGACTTAGGGCACAATATGTAAATGAGATAAGATTAAATCTCATTAACAACTAAGAATTCTTAGAAAGATTCTTAAACATAAATAAACCAAACATGCTAGGTGAACTAGTTAGATAAAATACTTTATTTCAGGCAACAATTCTTATATGTATAACTCAAATTAATTATAAATCTACAAACTTATTTTTCAAATATTATATATAATTCAGATGTGTCATATACTAGATTTAAGAACTTAAGATAAAAAAACATAACAACGTGAACTTTTTTGTCATTTTCCTTTAATGAATTCACTTGTTTAGAGGTCACTTATTAAATTTAAGTATCCCAATCTTTCCTCTTAACATGGCCTGGCATTGAACCAATACTGTCTAACTTACAAAATTTCACAAGAAAAATAAATAATAAAATATTATTTTAGGCAGCATCATTTAATTATTTCTTAGTAATATTGGCAACAATAAAACAAACTCTCTTGTCAAAATAGACTTTTGAGATATGATTCATAATTTTATAATTTAATATAGAAATAAAATAATTATTATTAGAAAATAGAAGAATAACACAGTAAATTGTTGTTATTAAAATAGAAAAATAACACAGTAAACTGTCAATAGTTCTACAAATGACACTGTTGAATTTGAAATGAGGACACTTGTTAAAAAGCAATACACATTTGCAAGCATGCTTAAAAAGGAGGAAGAGAAAAGACTAGTTCTAGAAACAGAGCCAAAACAAAGCCTTGAACCAGTATGGTTTACAATTCCTAACCAAGGCTTGCATTAGCAGTTCTTTCATCAAATTAGATTGTGTTGAATGTGTGGTGTTCAATAGTCATTCTGGTTTTTCTACAGAGTTTTTCTGCAACTGCATTTGAGCATTTTTATCTTTTTACTGATTCATCCTCATCTCCCATGTCTCCTTCAAAATTACCCACAGGAGAGGGTTTATCATGGACAGCCAAGGCAACAAGAACAAGCAAAAGCGGATAGCTGATGGTAGTAAGACACCAGTTGATTACCAGCTCTGCTACTGGAGAAGTTTTATGGGCATCAACCTGCCAAGCAACAGCTGCTCCTGCACTCTGCACACCTTTGTAGAATCCACTGTATCTACTTAGAGTCTGAGGGTCATCACCAAGAGCCCCAATCATCCAGTAGACCAAATTTTGGAATATGGCATCCAAAAGTCCATAGGAGAAATACAGGACAAGTGGGCCTGCATAAGAGGCCCCTGAGTTCTTGAAATCAAGATTAGGGTTTTTCCCATTGTATTTCAGTTCATTGGCAAACCCACCTCCCCATATGGCTGTTCCAATCAAGGCAACTACAGCCACACCCATATATCCTCTTTTCTTCCTGCTCTGGGAACCATTGTCAAGGATATACCCAATGCCCACAGATCCCAACATCTGTGCAGCCCAGTAAAACACATTATTCAATCCCTTGGTCCTTAATGTGAACAACTTACCATTAACATGATTGAATTGGTAGGTGTAAAAGAAGTTACTAGCCCAAGAAGCAGGGAATAGCAGAAGCATCTTCCAATCTAAGAACAGTTTGAGAATTTCCAGCAACTCAGTTGTGGGATTGGAATACTTCATAATGCTCACTCTAGTTCCATCATTCCTGACCACTTTATGGGCTGGAAGCAGGGTTAGAGTCAGAAGGGCACCAAAACCCATGAAGCACATGAATCCTATGTATGTTCCATCATTAACACTCCCTGCAGTTCTGTGATAATTTGATATGAAAGGAATGAAACCTCCTACCACACCTCCAAGATTGAAAATGCTCCAAAACAAGGAAATGTACCTGCCCTTCTTGTCCTCTGTTGGGTATGAAGTCATGATGGCACCCTGGCCTGCCCAAAGCAGTCCTGCTCCAATACCCAGAACTGCTCCTGCAATTATAGCAAATAATTGGTGCTGGTTGTGATTGTAATACAGAAGTGATCCAGTAAAGAGCACATAGGTGGAGCAGCCTATAAGTAAGGTGAGGCGAGTGCCTAGTATGTTGTAAATTCCTCCACCCAAAATGCCAAACACTGCAAATGTTGTGTAGAGAGCAGTGTTGGCATTGTTGACTGCCTGAGCATTCACCTGCCCTCCACCCCCCATTCCTTGCAGAGCATTGAACATGCCAGGACAGCAAAAGCACACCAATCCAATCAAGATCACTTGAACAACAGGGGAATTGTACCGAAACCCTTTGGAAGGAATTCCTTTATTTGCTTGAGCTTCATTATCTAAACCCATGACTGATATCAATCTGTCTGCAGGAACAGATTTGTGAGCAAAATAATTCTAAAGAAAAAGGATACCTCTGCAATTAGAAAGTGAGGAAATTCCAAACTGGCTACCAATGAGATACTTTGAATTTCCACAGTGATAATTATTATGAATCATGTCTTCCATATATAGCTATATATACATTGAATTTCATCATTCTTCTGAAGATCCCTACGAGTGTTTATTAACTTCAAATTGTCTGGATCTGGGCGTCTTTTCCTTGGAAGCTAAGCCGGCTTGCTGGGTTTAATTGTATAGTATTTGGGCGTCTTTTCCTTGGAAGCTAAGCCGGCATGCTGGGTTTAATTGTATAGTATTTGTTTTGACGGCACTGGCACGATGTACATTGTCAACGGTTTGTAACCGCCTGGAGCTTGGCTCCATCCCTGTGGTAAGCAAAGAAGATGGTGATTTAATCTGGATATATGTATAAGCTTAGGATAGTGAAGGGGTCGTTGAGTGATAGGGGAATTTTATTTTTTATGTTAGACATTATGGTTCAAATTTCCTTAAATAGAACAACTGAGTATAGAGAATTAGGAAGAATAATTACAGTATAGAAAATTAGATTTAGGAATTGGAGTATATGTGGAGTAGAAGGAAGATGTAAAAAGAGGAGTCAGTGGAGTGAATTATAAGATGAAGAAGATTGCAAGATGAATTGTAGATTCAAAGATTTTTCTGTTGGGAGAGTATGTATGTCACGGTGAAGAAGTCTACAAGTTGAATCATAAATTTAGAGATAATTTCATTACATTCATGAGTGAGACAAGACATCCTCTAAAGTGAAGGTACTTACAAATTGAATAGTAAATCCATAAATATGTTCTACAAGGTAAGGGAGAATTAGATTGAGTAGTATCTCCATAATTATGGGACGTGTCTATTCTAGCTCCAAAAAGAGAGTACGGATTGACTAACATGCATGTTAGTTGCGCGTTTTACACTGTTGATTTTGCAATTAACGGTTGCGATTGACTAACCTGTCACTAACACGCTGTACAAAATATCTGTTTTGGAGCTAGAATAGCTGTGGCCATAATAATGTAAAGGGTCTTGACCTTCAATAATAGATCTTTACAAGAAAAGGAGGCTAAGAATTTGAAATTTATTTAGTATTGTTGTTGATAATTAAATTATCTATTAATGATATTGTAAGAAATTTTTATTTTATCTAGAGTTTATAAAAGAAGAAAAAATCACAATTTACAATAAATTTATTTGTCTTGAAAATTACGATATATTATTGACAAGGACAATAGTTTTTATATTAATAAATAAAAAAAGTGATCGGAATATTTGGAAAATATTAAAAAATAGAAAATTTAATAAGAAGTAATTATTGTGAGATTTTAAGATAGACAAACTTGAAGCTAATAAGACATGTATTGTACCATATAAAATTGAACTACATTATATGGACTCTTATAATTCTAGTTGTCTTTTTTTTTAAATGCATTATTTTAAGATAATAATCGAGGACGTTTTGTGGGGCAACCTACTCAAACAAACAATAAATCATATCAATTCATGGGAGATGACAAATTATAAAAATGATTAACCACAAAATTAAACCAAGAGAAACTAAACTAGACCCATGAAAGATTGGTGGCAATAACAAAGACATGAAAGCATTCTAAAGAAAGTTAAATGATGCCCTACAGACCATTAATACCTCTCCACTAGGCCAACAACAAATGCCTCACTATCATCCTTTCTATCCAATCAACGTAAGTGAACATAACTTGCTTTGACACAACCTCTCCACCACTACACTCTGAACATGAAATTTTGGATTTACTCAAGATTCAAACCTCTTCCCCGCCCTTTTCAACATACCACTAATAAAACATGATGTAATATAAGGAATAGTAACCTTCAAGGTGCCTTGATGATGTGAGACCAAAATATACATAACCACCAATTATAGACCCTAGCAAAAAGAGGTAATCCCTTCAATATCCCCATTAACAATTTGAAGCTCCTCTCTAAGGCTCAAATCTCAATCTCAGAATCTACACCATCACTACTCCCAACCTTTTTAATATTGAAGTCTGCATATTCTAGTGTCACTTGGTCTAGGTAGAGCAAAAACAACTCTAGTACCCATTTTAAACCTCCATAGATGGAATCATCATTTTCAACTTTGCACAAAAATCCTCCACAATTAGCACTCATGATCTTATAAATCAATTATCTTTGATATCAGCATTCCTCCCCCCAATGTCCCCTCATTGGGGTTGACTGGTGTGGGTTGTCCTATTGTGGATAATACTTGTATTCTAAGAGTTACTCTTCTTTGTATGAAAATTGAAATGGTTTAATTAAGGAAGTGGTTCGTGTTCCTCCTTTTGACTCCTTGTCCCCTTGCAAGAAAATAGTGTATCCTCTTCTTTGAGTTTAGGGGACATTTCTAAACACATCTATATGTGCTATGATTTGAAAGTGCATTATAATGCTAATTGTTTAAAGAATTTTTGGATTTAAACCATTGTAGGTGGTGATCCAGCTCCTTGAAGGCTCAATGCCTTTGTTTTGTCATTCCCTTGTGTGGGGCTTTGTAACTTGTCTTTGTCTCTTATCTCTTGATATTTACTTTTGTCCATACATGTTGTAAAGTAAATTTCTCGTTTTTTAATATGAACTTGACCGTACCAATTTATAACTCCAATAAAAATATTTACCATAATCAAAACAATCCCATTACAATATCTTTACAATTATATAAATTAAATTTTCTAAATTTTTAAGATTAAACTCATTTCCAATCACACCTAATAATTCAACAATCAATTTAAGTTACCAACAAATGAATATAATCAAACTTATAATCCGCATACCAATATTGACCTTCATGGTAAGTATCACATCAACGAGGTGCAGGCCGGCTCTTTTGTTGTGTGATTTTGTGCATGGAGTCGCTGGTTTACTCTCTGGCCTTTTGCCAAGCGTCGAGCTCTCAAGCAAGACATCAATAATATAATATATACATATTATACTTATACTTACTGGCACCAATTAAATGCAAAGCCTGTCACTTTCCAGTGACACCATTCCTAATCTATGCAGTTTAAGTTGGAGGAATATAAAACAAATTCGTAAATGATATAAAAAAAAATATTTATTCTGTTTATAAATCTTTCGTACGTTAAATTATCTACAGTAAAATGATAAAAAAAAATAGAACATCAATTATATGGATGTTTCTATTTTGGCTTCAAAACGGCAGTACAGTTTTACATTTTGATTTTGCAATAAACGACTGTGATTGACTAACACATTGCTATCACGCTGTACGAAAAATCCGTTTTAGAATCAGAATAGCCGCGGCCCAATTATGCTACCTTCAAAACCATCTCCAAACATTAGCAGACCAGAATTCGAAAATCTCCACTCTGTATAAACATTAGATTTTTTATTCTTTAATGCTGTAATATATAAACATGTGTAAATCATTGTACTGTTTTTATTGATCAAAATTTACTTTGAATCGTTATACTGGATGATCAAGAAACAACTGTCTTTATAGAGCTGGTGGAATTGTAATTCATTTTCATATTTTATAATCATTTGCTATTCTTATTAAAATATTAAAAACTTGTCACTTGCTTATCCCATTCTCTTGACGTTACTACTTTGCTCAAGTTGTTTTATATAAGCATTGCACATATATGAAGGGCCTGCAAATTGATTAGTATTCTTAAGCTTTTGGCCTGAAAGAGTGACGTAACATAAACAAAACAAAGCATGGTGTTCACTTGCTCATTAATTTGTCTATGTCTGTGTCTTTATCTGTAAGCCTTGTATTTGTTCATGTATTCATCTGCCTTGTTTGAAAATCCTCTTAAGTACTTTGTAATAAGTTAATTACTTTACATGTTACAGTTAAATTGGATATAAAATTGAGTTGCCAATCTAAGCCTATGAATTAGTCACCTTACTTGTTTATATTTTAAGGAATACCCCTTAAGTCTAATAGAGATTAAAGGAGAAAGGGAAGAGATATCTCTCAGGTGTCGATCATGTCTAACTTTGGTTTTGGTTGTCTCACTGTTTCATGTATTAATGGTCATTTTAAAGTTAACATGTCCCTAAATTACTTACATTCTTAAAGTACAATTACAAACTAAGTTATTTGTGTAAAATGGGAAAAAAACCAATATAAGGGTTGTCATTATCAAGGAAAAGGTAGTGTTGTTGTCAAGTTGATAACCCTAACATTTATAAATAGTAAGTTTATGCATGTAAATTTTTGTTTTGTCATCCTACATCAATGTAAATGGAAAAGAAACTTAATCTCTTAACCCCATTCATTGACAAATCTATAAATTGAGTACATTTGTTGTTGCCTTTTGATTTATGATATTATTACATGGGTAATTTTAGAGATTCATTGAAATATTTTTTAAAGAATAGGTAATTCTTGGGAATATGAGAAATTTGTGCAAATATTATATCCTAATAGTGGATATTAATATTTAAATTTGAGTGACAACTATGTAGAGCAAAGAATGAGTGAAGAAGAATAGTGATAAAAAATAATACTATCTCGGATATTGAAGGAAAGAGAAATATTAAATGGAAAGTCAAGAATTTAGGTGCATCTTAGAATCTCATATAAAAAGGCCCATGACGTTAATATAACATGTAGATCTTATCTTTTACTTATTGACTTCAACTTATTATTTTGATGTCTCTTATAAATAATAAATTTTATGTGTCTCATTTTTCAAGATCAATTTAAGAGATGGAAGGGGGTGTGGAGGAGAATACTAAAAAAGATAAAGGTTTCAGGTTTTCAAATCATCCAATTTCTAACCCCCTGGAATCCACTCAAGACCCACTACTTCAAATCCTAGAAACAACTCCATAGGCACCCTTCTTGAAAAATAAGAGGAAGAAGTCATGATATGTGGGGAAGCATTATGTGAAACCAAAATAAAATATGTAGGGAACAAACAAAAATTAATGAAACTTCTAATAATGAATTTGATTAATAAATGGCTCACCCTTAAGCTAATTTAACATATCTTCAAAATACCTAAAGAGCTACAACCCATGCCATAGAAACCTATCACATAGAGATAAAGGTAAGGAAAGAAAGACGAATCCTAATAGATCCATAGCCCAATGTAGGCCTAAAAGTCAAGAAAAGCAACATTGCAAAAGTTGCAAAAAGTTGCATGACAACTTTTCAAAGTTGTCATGCAACTTTTCCACCTAATAGGTCATAACCTTAGTTTGGCGTTGGGAACCCTAACCTTGGCACACACACTGAGGCAAAGACATTATAAATTGGTGCAAACCCTAAAATGAGGGGTTAAATGTCAGATTGTATGGCCAAAGGGTAAAGACCTTGACTGTGACTGTGTTTTTGTTGCCAGTCGGCACAAATGGAGCATTAAAAGGTTGACAATGGATTGTTTTGCAGACTAAACTGTGTTGAGAGACTTGTATTGTGTTTATACTTTCATTTTGAGCATTTAGGTTAGGTTTGTTGTACCATTTTTGGTGTGTTTGTAAATACTTTGCAAATTTCTTCTTTACTGTCCAGTTTTGGATTATTTTGTGTAAATGGGTTGACAACTCCTATCCCCATTGTGGAAACACCATGAAACCATGGAGAAGAGGAGTGCAGACCCTGTATAGTATCTCAGAGGAAGCAGGGCCCTTGAAGATGCAGGAAAGCCTTTCAAAGACCCACTCCTAGGTGAGACTAGATTGTGCCCAGCTAGGAAGGGTTAAGGTTGCAGAGGTCCGTGAGAGCAAGGAAGGACAAGGAAGGAGACACCCTTTGGAAGAGTTGTAGAGGGGTGTGTGGAGAATCATTGGTGAGAAGGAGGAGCTTCCACCAATCCATACAAGGTGGTGAAGACAGCAAACCATCACTGTGACCCTGGCAGGCCTAAAAACCCTCATAAAAACCCTCAAAAACCCCTAAATTCACCTAGGGTAGTGTACGGACACTTGGAGGCCCAAAACTAGGAAAATATTTGAGCCTTTGCCAAATCAATAGTAGTCCCTTTGGGAATTTTCACAAGTTTGGGCATCATTTGCAAGAGGGAGCCCTAAAAGTCCGGAATGGAGGCCTAATTGGGCACGTTCCTTGTAGCCCTATTTTGTAGGAAAGAAGCAAAATAGTGAGATCAGTAACAAATAGGAAGGTCAAAACCTCTTGGGGGCACATGAATGGATGGAGAACTATGTCAAAGACCTATCCTATCCTTGCTAGGACCTGAGAAGGTGTAGGAAGAGTTAAACCCTCATTAGCCTATGTGAGGGTTTTTGAAGCTTGTGAGTAGGTGAGACCTTAGGAGAAGAATCACATGTTGTTGGTGGGTGGATTGGGCAAGGTCAGGGGATTCCACAAGCAAGGGAAGTCCTAGAGACCCAAGGGTGTGTTTGGAACACCTGGTGATCCAAGGAGAGGATCAAAGAGCATAGACTAGGCTAGTCTATCCCATACCCATTCCCATCATTGATGTCAACTGATATGGAATGACTACCGGTATGAGTGATGTATGTGCAACACTGTCAAGGAGAAGTACAGGTTGAGATATATTTTATATCATCTTGTGTTGCAGGACACCAGTAAAGTAAGGATGAATGACCACTAGAGTCACTGGTACACAAGTTAGTGCCTGACTTGTGTGGATGGAATGGTAAGGTGACCAGTACTGGTACAATATATCACTAGTAAGGAAAGGATGTCAACTGGTAAGTGATGTGTTGACATGGAAAAGTTAGATCAACAAAGTGAGTGGTTGTCCGCCGACAATGCTCATGACCAGTGTACAAGTCAGATGGCCAAGGTGTTTGAGCTATTGTTTGTGATGAAGAGGCAGAATGCTACCTAAATCACATCAACACTAGAGGAGAAGAATGAACAGGTCACAGGTCACAGGTATGATGTGAGGTTGCAGAACAACAGGAGTCCCAAAGATGTCGTCACTATGGGAAGAGATGACTGACAAAGAAAGTGCCAACACCGAATCACATATGTTTGTTTAAAGGTTTGCTGCACAAATAGGGAAGTCACATAAGTGCATTGCAGGATGCAGAAGATAAGGGGTTACTTCACCGATACAGATAAAGAGTAGTGATTTTGTCACTTTGACAAACCAGTTGGGATATGATCAGAGTTGATCAAGAAGAATGCAAGGATGAACAGATGCAGATGTCTTCCTACTTTGTGGGAATGTGCTTGCTTTGGATAGACATGTTTGATGACCGGTTAAGGAGTTCCACAGGTAGTTAAACATAGTACCGACATGAGGAGTTAACCGATATAGTGTAAGATATTGGCAGGGTTAGTAAACCAACAAAAAAGAGGAACCGATAGAATGTTTAGTCGATGATCCTATCTGGCAGTTGGTTGACATGGATGTCGCATGGAGTCAAGGTGGCGAATTTGTATGTAGCGGTAGATGGAGTGTGCACTAATAAGGTAGTTGCACAATTGGTCAACATTAATGGTAGATCTCGTAAATCATGGGATGTGTTGTAAATTTGTTGCATAGGTTTGTGGCTTGAGGTCTGGAGGACAATAGAGAGCTAGCTCAGAGTGATTGAGGAGATCGAGACAGATGAAGGAAACCGCAAAACCAATCTTGGTGTTTGACCAAGAAATCAACTGACAAGGTAAAAAGAAAATTTTGAAAGATAGAAGGCGTGATCAAGAAGGCAAGATCTGATTGGATTTGGTTTGCCTCCAAGGAAGTGAGGAAACCCTAATCTCCCAATGTTTAAATTGTTTTTTGGCAAGAAAATTAGTTGATAAATATGGAAGCCAAAATCAGAGATGGTTGCCACTGGATTAGAGAGTAGAGTTGTTGCATAGAAGAAGAGAGTGCTACTATGAAATGATTGAGTGTTACTTATTCTTTTGAGAGAAAATCAATCAGGTACTCGATGAATATCTAAGAAGAGACTGAGTGTGAGGGAGAACCAGGTTGAAGTGTTCAACCTAGCAATGTCGAACCGGTAGTGGTTATACCAATAGAGAAGAAGTGAAGAAAACTGTGAAGAAGGCAAACAGTCGACCGACAGAGTGTGGACTGATATGGTGTGTAGGCTACATAAAGCCTTGTATGGATTGAAGCAAATACCTAGAGCATGGTATGAACATTTACACTCCCATCTTGTGAAGATTGGATTTGAAAGAATAAGTGAAGATAGCAATATCTATCTGAAGTCAAAAGGAGAAAAAATTCTAATCTGTGAAGTGTTTGTTGATGACATAATTTTTGGTGGAGATGATAAGATGAGCCATGCGTTTGCAGATGAAATGAAGAAGGAATTTGAGATGTCACTAATCGAAGAGATAAAGTTCTTCATTGGACTACAGATTCAACAAATGAAAGATGATATCTTTAGCACTCAATCCAAGTATTTTAAAGAGGTGTTGAACACCTTTGGCATGGAAGACAACAAACCGGTTGGTACACCGATGATGACCGATTGTAAATTGTCAAAAGAAGATGATTCAGCGTTGGTGAATGAGAAGGAATAGCGGTTAATGATTGGTAAATTGCACTATGTAGTACACAGCAGACCAGACATTGCACATGCAATGGGCATTGCTGCACGTTTTCAGAAAAGTCCAAGAGAATCCCACTTGGTAGCAGTCAAACGGATTCATAGATATCTAAAGGGAACTATAGATTACGGATTGTGGTATCCATAGAATAATGATTTCAATCTCAAAGTGTTTACCGATGTCGATTGGGTTGGTAATGTGGATGACCGGAAGAGCACAACCGATGGTGCATTCTTTCTCGATGGTAGACTAGTCTCATGGATAAGCAAGAAGTAGAGTTGTATCTCTCAGTCCACAGCAGAAGCAGAATATGTAGTAGCATTTATGAACTATACTCAGATAATTTGGATGAAGTATGTATTAAGTGGTTTCAATGTCCTTGTATCTGAACCGGTGAGTATATTTTGTGATAACACAAGTGCAATTAATATTTCCAAGAATCTGGTATTGCATGCTAGAACCAAGCACTTCAAGCTCAATTATCATTTCTTGAGGGAGAAAGTTAAGAACAAAGAGGTTGTATTGGAACATGTTTCCAGTAAGGAGCAGTTAGTAGATATATTCACCAAGCCTCTACCAAAGGCTACATTTACCTATTTAAGAGGTGAATTAGGGGTGTTGTCCCTTCAAGAGGTGACCTAAAGGCATGTGCTCTACATCAGTCAGGTATTGCATTGTCAAATATTTTAAAGATTGATGTGTTGAAGGATGCTACTCCTCAGGGGGAGCAGCATAGTGGAACATGGAAGCTTGTGCCTCCACTTTGGCATTGTTGTCAAAGGGGGAGAAGTGTGAAGCAGAGAAGATATCTCCAGTATTGAAGACATATAATATGGAAGAAGATGTAGAGATATCTTTGTGTATTTCCATCAATGCCAAAGGGGGAGATTGTTGGCATATGTGCAGAGTTTGATGACATGATGATAATGTATGTTGTCATTGATGTCAATATGCTGAAGTGTGAACCGGTATGATGAAGTGTGAACCATTATGTTGAAGTAAGTAAACTGGCAAGTGAACTAGTATAATGAAGTGTGAACCGGTATGTTGAAGTAAGTAAACTGGCAAGTGAACCGATATATGCAAAGTTTGTATCGGGTTTTCACTTGATATGACTACCGGTTGGTAGTCTCAGGTTTAGGGTTTCCGGCTGATGCATTCCAAGTCTATGCGATTCGACCGACGACATCCTGTGATGAGTTAGCATTGAAATGAAGATTAGATCATGTTGCCATGTTAGCCTTGTCCACGTGAAGGATTTCCTTGAGGATCTTGCATGAGAAGGTTGATTCTATCTACCTCAGGAATGTGCAAAATCTTAGTAAATGGTGGAGAGTGCGTGATGGGTTATCAGATTCCAGAAGCAGTGAAGAACGAACGATGTAGAACATCTTGAGATTTGTTCAAGATTATTTTACCCTGTAATGTGATTAAATGGTTAGGATTGGACCGACTGTATTGTTAACCTAGATGCTTAGGGTTTTAGGTTTTGGCCACTGACCTAATTGTTATCTATAAGGTTGATGATGATTTTCATTTGAAGTTGTTGGCAAATGAATGTATATGAGGTGATTCTTTCTAGACCGAAGAAGTGAGTAGAGATCTATAGAGTGTGATTGCAGATGTAAAGGAACTAAAGTGGATCTGCCTTGGCATTGAGTGTTGTTATCAGATCAGTGTATTACCTGTTGACTTCTAACCATTTAAACAGCTGGAAAATCCCTTTACTGGGTAGCTTTAACATGATTTTTGTAAATCCTTTAACAGCGTGACTCAAAATAATTGAGTTCTTCAAATCCTCTTGCGAGGTAACCTTTAATAGGGTTTTAACCTCTAACCGGGTATTTAGCCATCCCTTAACTGGGTGATCCCTAGCAAGATCGGTTCCTAGAAGAACTTGTCGTAAAGTCTGTAACCGGACTAGGCTCCTAACAGAGTGAACTTCAGAAAAGTTCAAGAACAACTTATGGGTATTCATCCCCACCGTGGTTTTTCCCAGTTGGGTTTCCATGTGAAAAAATCAGTGTGTTATGTGTGATGCTTTTTCATGTGATGATTTAGTGTTTTCTGTTAAGTGGTAATGCATGTTGGTCTAATGGTCATTGTATTTATGATGTATTACTTTCTTAAGCATATGGGGTTAGTTCAGATGAGCTATTAGGTTTTGAGAAGTTCTAAGTGTTACCATTTTATGTCTTCTACAGTCTTACTGTGTTTTACCGATATTGTCTTGGTTTAGGTTGGTCATGTTGTTTGCCAATTAGTGCAATCTTTGCAGTTTAAGTTGCCGGAGAATTTTTTGTCTGTCCTGATTCACCCTCCCCCCCCTCTCTCAGTACTTGTTGGGTATTTATTGTTCATCCTTATTCATCATTCCACAGGGGGAGACTTGTTTGGCATTTCTTGGTACTTTGATGTTTTTCACATCTAGTGTTGCCATCAATGCCAAAGCGGGAGATTGTTGGCCATTTGGTGGAATTGATTATGTGTTGCATTGATGTTTTGTCATCAATGTCAACACTAGTTGTTTGGATTCTTTACCGACACCTTTCTGGTCCTGGTAGGTTGAGTGGTTTTTGGTTAACTTAGATCCAGTATGATCTAGTTAACTCTGGTATAATCTTGTGATAGAATTGGCTTGTTCATAATGCCTATACTCATATTTGGTTAGTTGGTTTCGGACTTGTGATTGGATGCTATCCTGCTTACACAGAAGATTGGTTTTTGGTTCCGACGAGGGTTTCACCGGCAAATCTTTTGGTGGAGATCTTTGATGCATTGCATAATTGGTGTTGGTGCAGCTTATGATAGAGTTTTGGGATGTTGTTGGTAATCTTGTTCGAGACTTGGTGTTTGGAGATCATTGCTGAAGTGTGTGGACCTATTCTTGGTCTCGGTTGATCTAGGTTAAGGATCGCTATTAATGTAACATGTGGATAGGAATTATTGTTGTATTTTCGGGATGTCTTATGTGTTGGATATTATTTATTTTAGTCTAAGGTTGACATGGTTTGTAATAATGTAATTGGATAATTGTTTGGTAGCCGACTTGATTGTTTATGGTTGAGGGTTTGTATAAATAATATGTAAGATCTCATTGTAGATTATCATGGTTATTGTAAAAGGTCATGGTCAAGGAATGTAGTGTGCGAATATTGTAATATCATTCAGACAGAGGATTTGGTCAATCAATGGAGATCGAATTGGGTTTGTAAGAGGATTTAGTCCTCTAGTATTGAGCTTAACCAAAACTGTACTCAGGCATAGGAGATGTTATCTTTTGCAATTCAACACTTGTCTAGATTGTAGTCTAGATTTGTATGTAGTCAGTGAGACTCCTTTTGTGAAGGGCAGTGTGCTCTAGGTTGTTAGCCTTCCTACAAGTGTAGGCCCCTTCATTGTAAATTCACATACTTATTGTAGAAGTATTATCTAACTGTGGGTAGGCTTCCCACCGTGGTTTTTGCCTTTACCGGGTTTTCCACGTACAAATCTTGGTGTTATGTGGATGGCTTTTATTTTGTGATTATTTTTATTCTTAATTTGATTAACTGCTATTCCAGTATTATTGTTTTGAATTGATAATGCTTTCAGTAATCTGTGACAACTGATTCACCCCCCCCCCCTCTTAGTTGTCTTTCGGTAATCTGAACTATCTAACATTCATTTCATTGTATATTCGCGTTGTAATTAAATTGTAAGTTAGTGAGACTTCCCTGAAGGTTGTAGCCTTCCGGGCAATTGTAATTAAGTAGTGAGCTCTAGGCAGTGAGCCTAAATGCAAATGCATTCCCCATCTATGGAATATTTATGTACTTCTGGCCATAATATATGAATATTGTGCGTTCCAGTCCCACCATGGTTTTTCCCTTTCCGAGTTTCCACGTAAAAATTTTGATGTTGTGGATTTGTGGATTCTTTGTTGCATGTTTATGTTCTTTTCTGTTATACATTGCTAACCAGTGGATAAAGAATAAGTTTGTGGATTTGACTCCTAGTAGATCACTGATTCACCCCCCCCCCTCTCAGTGATCCCTGATTCTAACATTATCTTCATTGTGTCATCAATAAGGCTAGTCTTCTTTATATGCTCTTGCATGTACTCCTTTCTTGTTCATGTACTTAATATATCACTTGATTGCAATTTTTGAAGGGGGGAAATGGTAGAAAGATCAATTTACCCATCATGAGTTGGTAACTTGAGCAGTTGCAGAGTCACAATTGACTCAAATTGTACACGAAAACCTAGTAGGTCTTTAAAGAATCAGTAGCACCTCCATCAACACTTGGACCATTGGAAGAAGCCTCCTGCTTCTTAACTAACCTTGCAACAATAACCTAAGCTTTCTCAAGAAAATTATCTTCCTTCCTCTCTTCACCATTAACCTCTACTATACTATTATTTTCCTTTCCTACTTCTCCAACTGTAGCATCCTAAACTGTACTCACATACAATTTTGTCCTCACTTTGGTGTTTCATCCTCCAGGGCCTAACCGAAGCATTGATTATGCTCACACCAACTATCAAACACAATTTTTCGTTGTCTACACTATCTCCCCTTGATCATGGAGCCCTGATTTCTAGGACCATGGCACTGGGCACCATGGTATTCTCAAAAAGGGCCAATTTTGGGGCCTCATAATGGCCACCTAATTTGGGTGAGTATCTAGATCCTATGTCGCTCGATGTCATAAAATTTAATTATTTTTTTTATCAACAAGTATAAAAGGAGGTTTACCCCTCTCATTATAAACCTAATAAATACAGAATCAAAATCTACACTCAAGCAAATTCAAGTGAGCAAGCAATTAGTATTCTATCAAGCATCAGAGTAGAATTGAAGTCAAGATTCAAGCATTAGAGATGGAATTCATGTTCTATGTTTTATGAAGACAATCTACATGAAAACCTAATTCCTTTGTGGAGACAAACAAAAATTCATGAAAGGAATATTACTATTATTTTAGTCATTTTCAGCCTTTCCCTCAAAAGGAAAGTATTTTACTATAGTAATTTATTTACATTATCAATTCAAATTCATGGTTAATTCCAAAATTTAGGTTTGACCTGAGGAAAACCCCCATTCCCAACAATTTCTCCCTTTTTTATATGTGCAAGAAATAGGTACAAAGCTACATTCGGGAGGATCGACAAAATTCGTAGAGATGATCATGTTCAACTTTTGATCGTGGGAAATTTGAAGGACCATTGCGAATTGATACTACCTAGCCCCAAAAAATCAAGTTTAAATTCTAAGAATAGATTTGAAACATCTTCTTCTGCTCAAATCTATGTTGGTGGCTCTGTATGACATCTATAGCTCACTATTTTTGTCAACTTTCTTCAATACTTCACTATCTTGACCTAATATTCAACAATTCAAATCAAATCAATTTAAGGGGGAAAGAGCCCTATCAAAGGAGCCTAGAATCTTATTAGAATCTTGGTCTACCAAGGCTAGATCTATTAGATTCCTCCCCTCCATAATGTAATGGTGAGTTAGGTCATTTAATGGTTTTATTATCTTAATTTAACCCTAAACGTAATTTTCCCACCATTATATTTTTGTGAACCCGACTTCTTGCACCTTAATTTATGATTGTGATCTCAGATCTGATTTGCATGCATTTTCAAATTCAAATTCACACTCATAAGTTTTATTTTCAAGTGAATTACATAAATTTAAAGGTTAACTTCACACAAACCCTAATTTATAATTCTAAATTTAAAATTGTGGGATGCATAATTTGGATTTTTATCTTGGATCTGTTTGTTTATGCATTTTAAAATTTAAATTTGCACTCATAGATCTCATTTTGAAATTTGAATTCATTTACATAAATTTAGAGGTTAATTTAACAAAAATCCTAATTTATAATTCTAAAATTCACTTGTGGGTTGCATAATTTTTCAAGTTTATATTCAGATCTGATCTTTATGACATTTTATGTTATGATTTAGAGGCATTTATCTTGAAAATTCACAAATCAAGTTGCTTAATTAATTGGTTAATCAATCATTTTTACAAAAAAATGCGTTCTTTAATCACAGTTATAGATATGTGCATTCAAATTTTCCTCCTTTGTGCATGAGTTTTGTTATCATTAGTCCTACATACTGTAGAATCCTAAATTGTACTCCCTTACAATTTTGTCCGCATTTTGACCCTCACCTTGGTGTTCATTCCCTGAGGCTTGAATAGAACCTAATTATGCTCATATTATGAAAATTTGCCACCATTTTCACTTCACACATCATCATGTCCCTTGATTCCAGTCTCTAATTGGCTAGGACTAGGGCGTGGCATGTTGGTCCTCCCAATTAGAACCCAAATTTGGGCCCCTTAATAGTCATGTGGTATGAGCAGGAATCCTAATCCCATGTCAACTCATGTGGAAAAATGAAGTTGTTTTTTGACAAGCAATATAAAAGGAGGTCTACCCCTCTCGTTTTGATATATAATATGAATCCGGCAATAATATTGATCCATCAATTCAAGCAATCAAGCATTCAATTTCAAGTGAGAAAGCAATCAATCTTCCTTCAAGCATTGGAGCAGAGATAAAGTCAAGATTCACACATTGGAGTTGGCATTCATGTTCTATGTTATTGAAGACTTCATGAAACCCTAATCCCATGTGAAGAAAAACAAAACTTCCCTAAGGAAAACCCCTATTACCCTAAGGCAAACCCCTATTCCCAACCTATTTCCCTTCTCTAGTGTGCACAAGAATAGGTATGGAGCTACGATCTTCAGAATAAGCTTTATTTACAATGACGAATCGATCCCCCATTAGAGTGCAAAAAGTGTGGAGGACCAAAGCGAGCACCATACCCATTCCAACAAATCAGGAGCTCCTTCTACAAACAAATCTGAATACATCTACATTTCTCAAATCCAGGTTCGTGGCTCGATCAGAAGTCTGTAGCTCGTTGTTTACGCATTTTTACATCAATTCGTGCACATTTACCCTAATTTTAACATTTTTACAATTCAACTCAAAAGAGGGCCCAGTCAAATACAAATCCAGTAAATCCAATAGCATTCTCATTCCTTATCCTTGTTGCTTTGTGGCTAGATCTATTGGGTTTACCTCCTCTTTTAATGTAATGGTCCCCAAGTAAAATATTAGCGATTTTCATACATCTAATGGTGCAAACCATAATAATTTTCACAATTACATTTTTGGTAAACCTGACTCCTTACACCTACAATTCTGATTTATGTTCTCAAATCTGAGTGTTTATGCATTTCAAATTCAAATTCACATTTGCAAGTTTAATTTTTTATTGAATTTTAAAAATTTAGAGTCTAAATTCACAAAAAAACTAATTTTTAATTCTAAAATTGAGCATGTGGGTTGTCTGATTTGGATTTATTATTTCAGATCTGATTATTCATTTAATTTAAAATTCAAATTTTCCCTCCTAGATATCATTTTCAAATTGAATTACATAAATTTAGTGGTTGAATTTACAAAAACCATAATTTAGAATTCTAAAATTTACCATGTGGGTTGCATAATTTTTCAAATTAATTTTCAGATCTAATCTCTATGAATGTTATTCTATGATCTAGATGCATTTCTCTTTCAAATTCACAAATCAAACTGCTTAATTAATTGGTTAATCAATCATTTTCATAAAATTTCGTATTGCTTCTTAATCATAATTTTGAAATTTAAATTCAAATTTCTCTCCTTTGTGCACAAGTTTTACTACCATTAGTCCTACCTATAATATTCCTTTGAGAAGAAGTTGTACAATTGAGGCTTCCCAATGTTTAATTACTATGGATATGGAGCCTAATTTGGATAACTTGTTTCATGAGAATGTGGGTGGTTCTTCTATTCCAACAATTGATGTTATTTATCCCCATTCTCTACATAATTCTCATGGTGAGGGTGAATCATTAACTAGGGTTTATTTTGATCAATTGGAGAAGATTGAAAATGAATTTGAAAATCTTCAACAATGGATGAGTCAACAATACCCATAAAGTGACTCTATCCCATTGATTGAAGGATTGAAAAAAATGGTTCAAAGTGATAAAGTTGGTGTTGATTTGTTGTGTGGCCTTTCTCATATTGTTTACACTAATATCATGCCTTTGAAAAGTTGTGGTGAAGTCCTTGGTTACACTCAACCTCATACAAAATTTAATCATTATATTCCTATGACTACTTCTATGACTATTGTTCCTACTTTCACATCCAATATCATGGCTAATTCTACACAAAATGTTATTCCTACACATGTTAGTCAAGGGGGCAACATTGCTAATCAAAACTCTTTCATCCCTCCTTCTGTGAGTATTATGTTTTTTACCCAATCATCTCCCATACCTACCTATCATAGTGTTCCACCTCCTTATTCTCAACCTTTGCCTTCATTTAACAATGTTACTCCTTCATCTCAATCAAACATCATGTCTAATTTCAACCCATCCATTAAAGCAACCATTAATAGCCTAGCTCAAACCTTGTCATCCTTGCAACAACAAATAGCTTCCATGAACCAATCAAAGTTTAATGTGCCCACATTTGATGTAGAGATCTTATTATCTACTAATATTGTCTATGTTGTCCCCCCTAAACATGTAGAAGTCCCTCAATTGGAGATTTATAATGGAAAAGTTGATTCTATGACTCATGTGAAATTTCAAACTTTGTGTAGTGATTTTGATTATGATTAAAAACTTTTTTGCTAAATTGTTTACTAGAACATTTAGGGATAAAGCTTGCAATGGTATTGTTCTTTGCCTCCTTATTCTATTACATCATTTCAACAATTTCACAATAATATTGGTCCTAAGATTACTTTGACTGATTTGATGCATTGTAAACAAGGTGTTAAAGAAAAAGTGGTTGAGTTTATTGGTAGATATAAGCATTTGTATTCTTAAATTTCTTATCCTATGCCTGATCAATATGTTCAAAGAATTCATTTCTAATTTGAAAAAGACATCAGGGACAAGCTTCTCTTTTTCAAAGTTTACTTCTTTTACACAGTACTTCATAACTATCAGCTTCAAGTGAGTCAATTTGAACAATCTCCTTCAATGGCTCTGGTTGATAAGAATGAAAGTGCTCAAAAACCTTTTGTGAAGTTTAAACTGAACAAGGGATTCATCAAATCAATGACAACACCAATACCTAGGTAGCAGTTGTGACAACGAGTGTGACTCTTTTATCCAAGTATTTTAGAAAAGAATTTACACTTCTTTCGAAATCGTTGCATAGCATAATGACACAATGGTTGAACAAGAATGTGTTGAAAATTCCTCCCAACAAACCAATTGACACATCCAAACCTTTGCCACCTTATCATGATGCCAAATCTTTTTGCCAATATCATTGTCAACCCGATCGTGACACTGAAAAGTGTTATTCCCTAAGGAGTAAGATTCGAGACCTTATTGATAACAATACTATATTTGTAGTTGGTGTGAATGACAAAGGAAATAAATCCGTAGCTTCTCCTAATCAAAACCTCCAAATCTTTGCTAATCATTTGCCTTCTCATTCTACTAGTGTGATTAAGTCTGAGCATCTTATCTTTCCTCATTGATAGGGATGGTGAGAATGGATCAATAATGTGGATAAATCAACCAAATGATAGTGTTCAATTTTAGGTGTCTAAATTTTTCCTCTCTTTGAAATGACATTAAAATAACATTGTTTTGAACAAAAATAAAATATACTTGAGTTGAAGAAAGACTAAGTGGAAAGATGCCCCAATGTAGAAAGGGTGAAAGAAAATAATTGGGGTAGGTGATAAGAATGTGCATGGAAATGTTCCTTCAAAGGAATGAAAATTGCAATAAAAATCATTCAAAAATACAAAGCAAAGAAACAATCAAGATAAGGTGATAAAGGAGCTCAAACCATAGTGATTTTTTGTTGAAAACGATGTTGATCTCCTCATCATATATATTTTCCTAATATGGTTGATTACAATGTGTGCTCACAAAAGTTTGGTAGTATAATGATGCTCTATTGATTTTGGATGCATGATATGATAAAATGGCCAAGTGTTTTGACAATATGGAAGATGAGAGATGAAATGGAAGGTGAGGATGCAAAGATGAAGATTAATGACTAGGATGGTTTGGGTCCTTTCAAGCCATGAGATGATGCCAAGTAGCATCAATGGAGAGCTTGAGAGGATATTGTACCCTTAGAGTGTGGACAAGATCTTGCCATAAAGGTATTTCTTCTCCTCACAATCCAAAGGTAGGGTAATGAAAGGAATAAATGAGTTAAATTTTTTTATGTAACCTTTTGGAAGAGAGCCCATGTGGGCTTCATTTTCAAAAGGAGAAGGCATTTAAGTCTGAAAGGTCTAAGAGGGTAGCAATTAATGTCAAAGATTTGACCCCTGGATTATGAATATGCAAGTGGTTAGGGGATGATTAGGTGGGGATTAGGATTAGGATTAGAGGGCAACTGATAAAAGTAGGAGGATGTGACCAAGGAAAGAGAAAATGAAGAATAAATAGATTTAATCAATTCATTTTGGAGACAAATGAGATTTTTGAATTATATTAAATAAGTCAGGATACCTATTTTATTTAATAGATAGAAGGGTTAATGGTTTATTAAACTAGGTAAATCAATTAAATCGATTACCATAGGGGATAAGAAAGAAAGATAGAAGAAAAGGATAATTAATTAAATGATTATAAATTATTTAATCAATAGCGATGGTTAGAATGGATGAATAATGTAGATAAATTGACCAAATGATAGTGGTCAATTTTAGGTGTCTACAAAAATTAAAGGTTTTTAAAAATGTATAATTTATATATATATTTTAATTATGATACTTTGTTATTTTTACTGAGAATGGGTTTTTAACCAAACATAAGGGTTGTTAACAAGAAAATAGGGGAACATAGCATGAGGTTTGAACGCCAAGTAATTTCTAAATGTTGTATTCATATCCCAAACTTAATAGTACAAGAGGGATAATGAGTTCGTCCATTTTGTGCATAAACTATTTAACAAAATGAATAAATAGAAAATCGGTTGCTATAAACCATAACACATATCAGATATAACTCCAATATATATTGTCCAACCCTTAAATGAGAATGACTCTAAAACATTCTATTATCCTCAACTTAAAAAATTCAATAATAAAAGATTTCATTTTCTTGGTTGTAATGATTTCAAAAACAAAACAAATAAATTAAAATTTAAAAAAATCAAACATTTAGAAACATAAATTTATAAAAAATAAAAGAAAATATTCTATATTATTCTTTTTTCTCTTTCTCTTCATTTGAATTTCATTCCTTGACCTTTAGAGAGTGGGTGGTTTCATTTCATTTTATATTTATTGAAAGAAAAGAGCTTTCAATGTTTTCAATAATATTGGGCGATGAAGCTTATTCAACAATTATTCATCCACCAATATGTATTAAGTACGGGGAGAAACATTTACACGCTTGGTAAGTATGCCCCAAAGCATTCACCAAACTAAAGCAAATTTCCTTAAAAAAAAATAAAGCTAGCTTGGAGTGTGCATGCACAACTCTATGTAGCTCATCTAACTAAATATATACAATGCATAATCATTCAAGAAAGTTTTGGGCAGAAACCTTTATTTGCAAGATGTCAATAAAACCTAGAGGAGTATATGTCGGAGTTTGCAGGGTGCTTGTAGAGGCCATAATGGTAGAAGAGCAAATCACTTTTTAAGTTAATTTTTTTTTTTTTTTTTTTTAGTCTTGCTTACTTTGTATTTTAGGTAAGTGGTTATTCAGTTAATTAAAATGTAATCTATACGAAGAAGAGTTTTTTTTTAAAGTTAAATGTTATCTTTCGTATGAGTTGCATTTTAGTTCATTGGAGAGCCGTTTCTGTATGCTAGCGTCAAACACTTATGTTTGCTTATGGGTATTAGAGTAACATAAAAATGTTGTGAAAATGAATTGAGGATAGAGGCATAACAAAGAAGATCGGATGTAGATGGGTTGAAGCTCATAAAAGATTGCATAAATTTATATAATAGTCTATATTAGGGCAACAAATTTTACAATCAAATCAAGTTCAATAATGAGTACATCATTGTTTTGTCTAAATCTTGACAAGGTATTTGTAAGATGAAGTCCTCTCTATGATCTAAATGTCTCCATGAATATTTACTACATTTATTAGCTTGTTCTTATTTTGGTTAGTCTATTACTACAATAGTTGTAAAAAAAATCTTAATACTAATGCGGTTGTCTATTTATTTCTAGATGTCTAAAAATGTTAGACCATGTGAAGATCTTGAGTCTTTGAATTTGTGTTTTAGTGAAAATCTAGCTAGACTAACATAATCTCATAGGTATTTCTAGTTCCCTATTCTAGTTTGATTTATATATATGTTTTGTTACTACTTTATTGTCCAACTCCATTGCCCATGGATGAAGAGATTGGGCTTCCTTTGTTTGATCAAGATTTAAAATAATAAATCTCTATCAAAAGTTTTGATGAATTATTCATAATTTAAGGTTTACCAATCTACATAAACTCAATGCTACATGCATCTGTAAATTCTTGTAAAACCCAACACTTATGAATCATCTTTTAATGTCCCATTTTCAATAAATCTATGTTTGTGGACTAAATGCCCATTCCTAATGTTTCCCATGGTTGAAGAGTGTCAATACATTCTCCCCCTTCTTCCTCCATGTACCTATTGGGGTTAGAAATTTCTAAGGTTCCAAAAATATTTTGTCTACGATTTATCAAAATATCGTATTCCTCCTACTTAGGAGTCAAACTTCCTTGTACTAGTATATCTCACTATTGAACCCCAATCCCTAACAACTAGTAAGAGTCGGTCATGAGGTGGTATCCTTGAACTCCAAACTATGTCATTCCTACTTTTTTTTCACTAATTATTCTTACCTAGCCTTATACAACTAACAATGCCATTAATGGCCATTTTGATGATACAACCACTACAAAAGGGAATTTTCTACCCCAAAAACATAGTCAAATTGTTTTAGAATGAAACTACTACAAGTAAAGGATGAAGAAGGTTGATTAAGTCAACCAATTCAAAATAAAAAAGAGAGTCATTGCTTACGTACCGCAACCATACACATGTTCTTTATGCTTGATTAATGCAATGGTTATATCCGTGTATAAATTTTGGTTGTTATTTTGGTAGGATCTCTTATTATTTGTCAATTTGAAGAATATCAAAGGGCAAGACATGTTCTAGTAAGATTATCAACTATTCTACAAACTAAAACCCTAACCACTATAATTATAAGTACCAATGTTTCTAGAGAGTTGTATTTGAGGTTAAAGACCCTCAAATTTATAGGAAGATAAAGGACAAAAACTTATCAATTTCATGAGGTAGATGATGAAACCCCTTTGCTAGATCACATAATTTTACTAGAGGTCATGAGTGAGCCTCCATGGTCATAAATTATAGATAAATCAACTTCATATAATTTGTTGTTGTTATGGGTTGAACAAATAACTTTAGGGCATTTGTATCTATAATATTTGTAGTGTCTTTGAGTGTACTTTCTGTATGCTAGAATTATGGTTAATCAATCAAATAGAAATGAAGCAACTAACATACCAATGAAATAAAATATGCAAAAGGATTTACTTGATAAACTTAACTAAACAAACAATCCTTCAAAGGAGGTCCATTGTTCTCTATCTCAAAGGATTTTGTTATCACTGTTTTAAAAATGGGTATTCATGTTCCATAATTGGCTAAAAGTCTAAAAAAATTGAGTTTGATTGTGGCCTTGTTGCTTCTATGTTCTTGGTCTAGAAGAGGGTTTAAGGTTTTTGTTTTTAACCCTTCATGTTTTTGAAAAACCCTTATGTTCTATTCATGCGTTACTTTTACCACTTAAGTGGAAGGGTCGCTTGACCATGTAAGTGTTCCCCCCCCCCTTTTGTATTTCTCCCTAGGCGGGTCTAGCAGTGCTTTATTTTCCCTAAGCCTTTCCTTAAGTTCTTAATTTTTAATCGGGCTCCTTAACCATCGCGCAGGTTCTTTTTAATCTAACGGCGTGCGCGATTTCGCAACCCTAAGATGACTGTGAGTTATCGTTCGCAAAATGGTGAAAGGTGGAAGTGGGTCCAACATCCAAGTTTTAACTAAGGTAAAGACCAATCAAGTTCTTTTTGATCGAACGGCTCACGCTATTTCGCAAGACAAAGGTGCATGGGTTTTAGGCTTCGCGAAATGGCGAAAAGGAAACTTTATCTACACGGTAGTAAAGATTGAAGGTAAAGGCCGATCAAGTTCTTTTTGATCCGACGATCGGCGCTATTTCCCAGCCCTAAGGTGACCGAGAGTTAACCTTCGTGAAATAGCAAAGTGACATGGCAGCCACTTGGTTGGTGTTGTGGCAGAATAGATGGATCAGACTGTGGACGAAAAGGCGACTTGTCAGATGCACGTGGCAGTCCTGAAGTGGATCCCGTGGAAGTTTTTCAGCAAATAGGTGATTGACACGTCGCTTTTCCTTTACCGGATGATTGCCAGGTTGGATAGTGTTGAGTCAAAGGGCCCACCTCTGTCGGGTTAGGTTTGCTAAAAGGTGGGTATCTCAAGGAGGATACGACAGTGGGCGCCATTTCGCAGGCCAAAGATGCAGGGTAATTACCATTCGCGAAACAGCGAAAATCGTTAGCCTTAAACGCTTGGTGCGCGATTAGTGGGGTAAACCATCAGTCACAGGAAAGGATAAATACCGATCAAGTTCTTTTTGATCAGAAGGCTCGTGCGGGATCACTGGGTGAAGATGCGTGGATTTTAGGCTTCGCGAAATAGCGAAAGAGATCTGAGCTCATCGCCAAATGAAGAATGGTCAACAAAGTAAAGGTCGTGCAAGTTCCACTTGATATGACGATTGGCATGATTTTGCTTGATGAAGATGCGTGGATTTTAGGCTTCGCGAAATGGCAAAACAACAAAGTGATTGAAACACTCAGACATTTTATGATCCATTGGAGCCATTTTTTTGAATTCATTTGTGAATTCAATTCTGAGGTGATGACCGAAGCATGCGGTGTTAATGTCGTAGTTAAGAACCCAATTGTCATATATATGCTCACATCAATTGAAAGTAGATATCATTTCAAAGAGTTGTTGCAGAAAAGCTGGTGCAAAGTAGAGTTCTTCAGGCCGAAAATAGGTTTTCTTGTGTTTTGCTTACCAGTTACTTGAAAAATTGATGAATTGTAGTTTTGTTCTGTTAAAGAATTCCTTTGATTAGTAATTGAAATACTTGCATATCATTAAGATGGCACCTAGAAGGGATTTCACAGGGAAGGTTAATTACCAGGAGAGAGAAATTTGTGATGACTTCCTAGAGCAATTGTCTATGTCCACAAATGTAGCAGCTAAAGTTAAGGAATTAGTGCCCAAGGCTACTCATCTGAGAATAGGAGAAGGATTGTATGACAAGGGCAATTAGCTGAGAGATCCACAGATAGGGTTGTCTGGTTTAGGTCTATTCAAGGTTGGTTTTGGTATGAGACACTCCCCTGCCCCGATGAATAGTTTTTGGGAGTTGGATGTAGGTAAATTGGTGGTCCCTGGGGTTTTTATGGATGTTGATCTCCTAACTCAGATTGCACACAACTATGACCCTCTCACCAAAAGTGTTAGGGATGTAAATGGAAAAAACCTCATTGAAATCAATGATGATCAATTCAGAAACACATTTGGGCTCAATGAGGTGTCCAATTATTTGGAGCCCATTAATTTTGAATCATTAGCTCAAGTTTATAGTGCATAGAGGAATCATCTTAGAAATGTGCCTCTTAAAGAATTTTTTGTCAAAATAGGGGGATTGACTATTGTAGGACCTAATACCATGGAGCCTTTCTCCCTAAATTGGTTCACTCTTAGATCCAAAGGATTATACTAGTCACTCTACCATATTTTTGGAGAGGATGGTGAAGTGAACATGCCAACCCATTACATGTTAATGATAGCACAAATTTTAAATCCCTCTCTGGCAGTAACATTTGACTATGCCCCCTATATCACTGATGCAATCCATGAAGGTTTGATAGGGATAAAGAATGGTAAGGTCGATAGGCCTTTTAGATGGTACTCACTTCTCATGCATCTTTTTCTATTCAAGGGTGGTGACTACTTTGCCAATGAAATGGATTTAGTGAAGGAAAAGGATGGGGAGAAAATGCCAGTTCAACTATGGAGCACAGTGTTGTCATGGGACAGGGAGGATGCTAGCTACTTAAAGTTTGATAAGTGCTTTGCATCCAAAATCAGAATTCTCTTATGCTCAGAGAATCCAAGGATCCCTAAAGCTCTTTTGGAGTTTCTTAGGCCTAAAGAGTTCATTGAAGAAATCAAAATTGTCCACAATTGGGGTGACATATACTTGTACCCTATTTCCACAGTTTTCAGAGTGTACGGTTTCAAAGGCACTCCATTTTTTTTACCTTATCAGGTCCCACTGAAAATAGGAATTGCAGAGGTCCTCAGGCATATTGGAGTTGTACAAGAGGCGAAGCTATCCAATAGAGGAAAAGGGACCATTTTCCCAAAAGTAATAGTAGCACATCAATTTGTAATTACTAAAGGTGGGTGGAAGTGCTTTGAGGAATTCTTCCAACCATACCGGCTATCCACTGCAGTGTCAAGTTTTTCTGACCCTAAGGATTTCTTTAATGGTATGTTTAGGAAAAGGGCAGTATGCAAAGGCAAACCTCACCAATTCCAATTCCCTGAAGACCTCATCAGAAATGAGTTTGATTTGGATGAGCAGGAATTGAGGAAAGAGAAATGGGTGGCCTACAAGAAGGCTCTTGATTTTGTACATCAATTCGACAGCAGCTATGACCCTTTATCCAATTTTCACCCCTTTGAGGAGAAGGCAAAATTCCTAATTCTTTGCTTTGAGGATGTAATGCAAACACTAAAGGAGAAGAGGGAAGCAGTGATTAAAAATAACCCTGAGAAGGCAAGACTAGTTCTAGCTAGGTCTGCATCTACTAAAGCAATCCCTCCTGGTGATTATGTGCTACATAGAAATTCGAAGTACAGTGTGTTGGTGCCAACAACAGGGGATCCTTCTACTTCAAGAGGGAAGAGGAAAATACAAGATGTCATTGACATTCAGGATTCCCCAAAAAGGCAAAGGGTGGGGAAAAAAAGTGCAAACTAATGAGCCCCTGTATTCCCCATCTCAATCCCCCATTCATATAAGAGATGAGCAGGCAATAGCTGAACAATTATTGCAGTTAGGGAGTCTTGGGGAGATCGCCTATACATATGATGAAGTAGAAGATGGAATGCCTAAGGAGCCAGAAGATGCTGAGATGGACATAACCATCAATGAGTTCAAAGGCCAGGAACTGGATCCTGCTATTAAACAGGCCAGTGAACAATTCTTAGCTGATAGCAACTTTGTCACCTCAGGAGCTTTCATGCAATTTGTGTGGAAGCAGAATATTGATAAGTTCAATGCCAGATGTGAGAAGAGGAAGAATGAGCGGCCCCACAAGGATGCAGCTATGGTGGAGGAAGAAACAAAACAAGAAATGGTCACTGAATTTAAGACCATCACTCCTGAGCAAGGAAGGGAAATGGTAGCAAAGGCTGGTGTTCTCATCCTCCCTAAATGGGATATAGCAGATGCCTTGGTTTTAGAGGCAGTCAAGAAAGAGACCAAGCCTATGGAAGGAGTAACCTTCAGCAAGGATGATGCTGCCCTGGTCATGTGGTCTCTGAAAAGAGATGAAAATAAAAAGAGAAAGGATACCCCAGAGTCCAACTACCTTCGAGGTATGATAGTAAAGAGGGTACAAAATACCCGAGTAGTAGAGGCTACTAGTACAGTCTTGGAAACTGCAAAATTCAGTGTTGCAGTGGCAGAGAAAGAAGCAAAGGAAAGGGAAGATCTCCAAGCTAAGTTAGAGACAGTCTTAAAAGCTTACAATGATGCCAAAGAAAAGGTAGTGAGCCGAGATAGCATTATTGCTAAATTGAAAAGCCAATTGGCAGGACATTACCATCAAGGTGAGTCCTCAACCTTAATGATTGCTTCTTCTCCTGCACAACCTCCATCTACTAGCCCTATCATTGAATTCCCACCTTCTCCCGCACCTTCTGGTTCCCAAGAAGTTGAGATCACTCAACCGAAGTTGGAAAAGCTAAAACAGGCTCAACCCTGTTTGCAAATAAGTATGAAGAGAGAGTGAGGGCCACAATTTTGAGTTTTGCTGACACCATAGGATCCTCATTAGTGTATAACAACATGAGTAAAGTTTTGGATATGTGGAATGAGCTCAATGGAGACAGGGCTATTCTAATGCCCATTTTGGACAAGTGGATGCCCAGGGAGGTGGACTTAGGACTTATATGTGTATCTTATGATGAGGTAGGGGATGACCCCACTATTAAGTCCACTTGTGACATGATAAAGGATCTGACAAAGCTAGAAGAAGGAATAGATAATGCAGAGAGGAAGATCAATTTGTATAAAAAGGAATACACTGAACAGGAATTTGAATTATTTCCCGGGGGTTTTGCCAGTCCAACTCAATTGAAGGACAAACAAGTGTGGCTTAATGAATTAGGGGCCAACCTATCATTAAGGATAAAGGGAATCATTAGCACAGATGATACTTCCCTATTTGTCAAAACAATTGAGGAGATAGAGAAAATAAAATCACACTATGGCTTTCTAAACTCAGAGGTCAATAAAATGATAAACTCTTGGAAGAGATTGGCCATGATAAGAGGGAAAGTTATTAACTTCTCATGGCCTGCTGATGAAGTGTACAAAGAGTGGACAAGAAAATATATCGTGTTGGATGCAGAGGTTCAAGAAGAAGTTGCGGAGTGACAAAGTGCAAAAGGGGGTCATTAGAAGATGAAAAGGACTTGTAACTTCTTGTTGAAACAAGAAGATTGTTGTAACAAACTTTCTTTGGAAAAGGTCTGAAGCTTGTATGCATCCATACTATTATAAATGGATACCAGGACTAGTTAGAGAGGGTGTCACAAGAATTTGTAAAGAAACTCTGCAGAAATATATCTGGGTTTTTCTAGTTTTCACAGAGAATATTCTGAGTTTTGTAAGAATTTTTCAAAAATGAATATCAATATACAGACCATAAACTTTCAAGCCTAGAATTTGTGTTGTCTTCTGGTGTGCTTTCAATAATTTACTGGTTTCATTTGGGTAATCTAGAGTTATTCAATTGAAGATGGATTGTAATGCAGTCTTTATAGATATGTTTCTTATCTTTCCTCTTCAAGAGGGGAATTAAATACGCAAGAAGTATCTTTGTCAATAGGTTATTTTGTTTGAAGCTTTGAATTTGGTAAACACTGTTTAGTTTAACAAGAAAGAACTCGTATATATGTCAAGCATATATGGGGTTAGTAGAAGCCGAAGTGATGAGATGTATGGGGATGTTTAAATGTGAAATCCTTGCTTGATTTAGATGACTCTGTAGCCTGGATAAGGCACTGGTATCAGTTGTAGTTTTCTTTCTATATCTCTTGAGGGTCAATACTGAAAATGAGCATAAGTTTTCCTTTATTATTTTAGTTTATGTTGAGGCAATAAGGTCCACTAGTTTTTGGACACTGGTTTACTGTGGATCTCATTTAAAAGTGTGAAGTTATTCATAGAAGGTATGCCCGCCTGAACTTTGGATAAGTTCAAAGTGCAAAAGGTTCTTGAAACCTTGTCATATGTTGCTCTAAGGTTCTTTTTTCCTTGATCGCTTCATTTGCAGACAGAGTTATTATATTTCTTATAAGGGATAAGAGGGGAATCAGAATTTGAGAACAACAGATTCCTCGAGTCATGGTTTTTCTCTCAGATCATTGAGCAATTGACCTTCAAAATAACAACTCAAAGAATGAGTGCTATGATGAAATTATCTACATGCTATGCAATTAAGATCTTATATGATGATAACCATGCTACTAAAATTGATCTATGATGATGGAAATATTATGCTTATGATAATGAAACTACTATGCTATGCTAATGAAACTACTATGCATGCTATGCTAAAATGCTTGAGTGAGAGAGACTTGTATGAAAGAAACTTGATAATGAGAGCACAATGAGAGTAGTCTCTTGATAATGAGAAAATGAGCCCTATTTATAGAAGAAATGAGCAATTGGATGGCTAAGATGGATTTGGATTAGCAAGGGATAGGATTGCATGAGGAGGGCTTGATCCTCAATCCATGTTTGTTACTCCCACCAATGTCATGGTGACAAGTGGCATCATGAGAAGGCTTGAGAGGTGAGAGAATAGGCATTAAATTTTTGAAGAGACATGATGGTTACCCTAGGAGGTTAGGTTAGGGTTAAGTTAATGGATAAGGCTTTTATCCAAGGGATAAATGAATGTGCAAGGGTTAAAGAATAACCTTAGTCAAAGCATTAAAAGCTAGAGGAGACTTGATGGCAATGGCTACGCAGTGGACAAAACGGCCCGCCTCATGCCATGCCATGACCCCATGCATCCAATCAAACGGTCCAATCAAACCATACGTGCCATCTCCAGTCCTTTTCGGACATTTTTTTATATTTTTGAGAATAACCTTAGTCAAAGCATTAAAAGATAGAGGAGACTTGATGGCAATGGTTACGCAGTGGACAAAACTACCCGCCCCATGCCATGCCATGACCCCATGCGTCCAATCAAACTATACGTGCCATCTCCAATCCTTTTCGAATATTTTTTCATTTTTTTGACAAGTCCGTGGGGGCTGGAGGAAAGGTTTTTTTTTAAATGTATGATTATATTTTTAAATTGAAATAATTTATTTTAATATATTTTATAATTTTTATTTATTAATTTTTTATTTTTTGGTTATATTTGTAAAATAATAAATTAATAATTAATAATGTATTTAAAGTTTTTAAATAATAAGTTATGTGTTTTCTTTATGTTTGATTATATTTTTACAAACTATAACTTATTGCTCAAATTTACAAAATAAAATGTATATAAATTACACACAAGTAAAAAAATTAAATTCGAACTATGTAAATATTGTATCTAGCTTGATAATTTAAAATATATTTATTCAAAATTTCATTTGATAGGTGTATTTTAGGTTAATGTTTAATATTGCATATCAAAAAAATTGCTAAAATGTTGATTATTTGATTAAATTTATATATTAGTAGATTAAATAATAATAATAAACATACAAAGAAAATATACTAAGTAAATTATATTAATTAAATTATAAAAACTTAAATAAATAAACAATTAATAAAACTTAAAAACATTATAACTTAATAATGTAAGTTAAAAAGATTAAAAATTAATAATAAAACTTAATAAACTAAATATTTTTTTATGTTTTTAACTTAAAATTTAATATTATAATTAACTATTAATTTAATATATTTATTATTTCACAAATATAGCTTAAAAAAGAGAAAACATATAATAAATAAAAAATTATGAAAAAAATATTAAAATAAATTATTTCAATTTTAAAAATATAATCAAACATAAAGAAAAAATATAAGTTATTATTTAAAAACTTTAAATACATTATTAATTATTAATTTATTATTTTACAAATATAACCAAAAAAATTAAATGCTAATAAATAAAAAATTATAAAAAAAATATTAAAATAAATTATTTCAATTTAAAAATATAATCATACATTTGAAAAAAAAAACTTTCCTCCACCCACACAGACTTGTCAAAAAAATTTAAAAACGTCTGAAAAGGACCGAAGATGGCACGTACGGTTTGATTGGATCGTTTGATTGGACGGTCGCGTCATCGCATGGGGTCATGACATGGTATGGGGCGGGTCGTTTTGTCCGCTACATAGCCATTGCTAGACTTGTGGGTTAGCTTTTTGGAAGAAAGAAAAGGCTTATAATGTTTGTAAGAGCCTTAAATGCTTTTGGGAGACTTTGGAGGCTAACTTGTGGAAGAAAAAGGCTTTTAATGCTATGTAAGAGCCTTTAATTATTTTTGAGAAGTGACTCCTTCCTAATCCTTGGTTTAGGAATGTGTAAATGTTTAGAAAGGAATTAGGCTAAATTATAAGAGTTTAGAAGAAAATTAGTGAGCAAGTGGGTATTGTAGGAGAATGCAAGTGGGTGAGGATAAATAGGATTAAAATAAATCTTTATTTATTTAAATGTGCATGTGAATTTTGGATTTTATTTAACTAAATCTTAATTTATATAAATGAAAAGAAGGGGGATAAAGCATTAAATGCTTGAAGACTTGAAGGAAGTCATTAAAGGCTTTAGAGGACTCTAGAAGGAAGCCATTAAGGGCTTTAAGACTTTGAGGGAAACCATTAAAGTTTTGAAGACTTTAAAGAAAGTCATTAAAGGTTTGAGTTGATGGGTTTTGGGTTAACCTTTGGTTTAGGAATGTGCAAACCATTAAAGGGTGATTAGGCTAATAATAGGGGTTTAGACATGATTAGGGGGAAGGTTAACTTGCAAGTTGCATTTTTTAGAAAGTGCAAGTGGGTGAGGGATTTTAGGAATTTAAATAAATATTAATTCATTTAAATGTGAGAAAGAGGATTTTAGGGATTTAAATAAACATTAATTTATTTAAATGTGAGAGATGGGATTTGGGGATTTTAAATAAATATTAATTTATTTAAACAAGAAGGGGGATTTAATTAAACAAATATGATTTGTTTATTTAATTAATGGTCTAAATTTGGTTAAGTGAATTAAATAAAATAAATTAAATAATTTATTTAATTAATAGGAGAAGAGGGTTGGGATGAATTAATTAAATATTAATTTAATTAATAGTTGGAAAAGGGGAAATGATTAATTAAATCTGAATTTAATTAATAGTTGGATAAATGATAATTAAACAAATATAAACTTCATTTAATCAAGTGGATAGAAATAGGTGTCTACACTTTCATATGTTATTTTTTGTAATCACAAAGATCTATATTATATTCATGATACATTAATTTAGGGTTTTTCTGATTTTTAAAGCTTGTGTTATAATGTTAGCAATGGGCTATAATAGGTTTAGGTTGCATATACTATAAAAATTATTAGAAATTGTATTTAAAGTGGGTGATCATTGGTGTAGCAACATTAATTTTGTATTCCAAAATTGTTTGATATAGGGTTGTGCAGTTTGATTTGAAGGTTTAGGATTGCACTTTCTAGTTCATTGTTGTGGCAATTCCAATAATTGTTCCTATTGTTACCACAACATGTTCAATGTATTTCAAAATTTAATATAAATAGAAAAGACTATATGTTAAATTTTGCATCAATGTGGGCTCATTTTAGAATATGAATGATATGTATTGAGGTGTAAATAGAAAGGATCATTCTAGTTTAATATAAAATAAGTCAATTTGTACAATGGATGATTTGCAACTTCCTTAACACTCTTGAAAATTAAATTGAATTAGGTATTGATGAATGCAATGATAGAGAAGGAGAAACTGATTTGTTAGATTAAGGTTTCAAATTATTATGTAAAGGAAAAAAGGATTTAATTATATTCTTTTGGAGGAGAGTTTGGATTAAAAATTTAAACCAAAAAAATTGTAAACCCTAAAATAATTTTAGCTAGAATATTATTAGAGCTAGTTTTCATGCCAAGTTGTTAGTCATAGGTGTTAGGACCCAGAGGCAACAGAGAGAGGGGGGGGGGGGGGGGGGGGGGGGGAGGGGGGGTGTGAATCAATTGTCTAATAATTTCAATCCAAATATACTTTAACCAAACTTAGTGCATAATACATGTAAACCAAACTTAATGTCGGTAGACAGTTTAGCAGTTAATAACAGTACCAGTAAATTTTAATGCATGAAACAAAAGACAAATAACAACACATAACATAGTTATTTGTAAGTGGAATCCATGTAAAGGGAAAAACCATGGTGGGAAACCTTACCCACAATTAGATGATACTACTGTAGATAGTATATGTGTACAAATGGGGTCTGAACATGCAGAAAGGCCAACTGCCTAGAGCTCACTGCTCAATCACAAAATGGGAGTCACACTTACTACAATTGGATGGTTAAATCCAATGATAATGTACTACTCAAAATAGCATCTTCATATGTTGGATTCAGTACCGGTTAAGCTCTGATTGTCTTCCTCATACCTTCCTTGGATCTTCAAATGATGTATGCATGTATAACTCTACTTATATTTGCATATACCTTATTACAATCCTTTTTCCACACTCCTCTACATAATCTCATAAATGAGATCTTACATATTTACCAAAACCTAAGACCAAATGTGTAGGTCGGCCCACTAAGAATATTACAATTAAATCAATTTCAAATGAATCAATATGCAATGCATGATGTCAGCTCAATGCATTTACAATAATAACCAATCAATAAAACATCTCCATAAAGTGTAGTGTTGATCTGGAATAGATAATGCTTGTCGGTCCATAACCTAGACCTATTTGCCGGTAACAGCAAATATACAAACTCGATTGTACCAATAATCAAATCACCAAAACCAAGTATCCAAACAATGTCCTCAACATAACCAAGTAATCTTCAGATGATAACAGATCATCCTCAGTGCCGGTGAACAATATAACTTGTCGGTGAACTAGATACCGGTGACTGTGCATAAGTCATTGAACATGTCAGTGAACATAACCAAATATCTCCACAAGGATAAGTGTTCTCAAGTGTTGACAAGTGTTGACATCAATGAAAAAACCAATGCAACACATCCATAATACCAACAATCTCCCCCCTTAGCATTGATGGCAACACAAGATGGAAAAACCATCTAAGTGCCAAAGCAGAAATGCCAAAAAACAAAAACCAACAATTTTCCAAAGAGATCATTAACCAGAAATTAAAATACAGATACAGAGAGTAACAATCTCTCCCCTAATGAATAATCTCTCCCCAAAAGATAATGTGTTTTTCCATAAATATCTCTCCCCCTTTGACATCATATGCCAAAGCAATACAAAACCAAATACAATCAGTTCATAGAACTTATTACAAATACCAATTGTTATAACCAAATTTATTCAATCTACTCCCCCTGAGAAGTAGCTCTCCTTTATCAAAGCCAGAAAAAGGTTTCTCTATTAATTCTATCAATTTGATGCCATGCTCCAACTGTCTAAGCTTTTACTGGTGAGGGTATAACTCCAAGCTACTCTCTTAGATATTCAAAAGTTTCATTAGGCAAGGTTTAGTAAAGATATCTGCAATCTTCTCTTTAGTATTCACATAAACCAATTTCACTTATTTTGTTTCAACATTCTCTTTTAGAAAATTGAATTTGATAGAAACATGTTTAGTTTTAGAGTGAAATAATGGATTCTTTGATATATCAATTGCTGCCATATTATCACAGTAAATGATTATAGGTTCTTTGCATTTTACCTTTATGTCCGTCAACATTTGCTTAATCCATAATACCTATGTACAATTAGTTGTTGCTGCAACATATTTCGATTCTGCTGTTGATAGTGATGTACAACTTTGTTGCTTGCTCAACCATGAAATTAGTTTGCTGCCAAGAAAAAATGCTCCGTCAGTGGTGCTTTTTATGTCATCTACATCTCCTGCCCAATTTGCATCTGTGTATGCACATAAATCAAAATTTTCATCTTTAGGATACCATAAGCCAAGATTTGTTGTGCCTTGTAGGTACCAGAAAATCTTTTTTACTGTTGATTCATGATTTTCCTTAGGATTACTCTGAAATCTTGAAACAATACATACTGCATTCATAATATCAGGTCTTGTTTGTGTCAAATACAGTAAACCTCCTATCATAGATTTGTATCTTTTCGGATCAATAGGTGTTGATTCATCCTTCAATGATAGTTTATCAGTTGTAGTCATAGGTGTGCTTACCAGTTTAGAGTTTTCCATGCCAAATTTATTAAGTAATTCCTTCAAGTACTTTGATTGATTTATGAATATACCTTTATCAGTCTGTGAAATCTGCATTCCTAAAAAGAATTTTATCTCCCCAATCATAGACATTTCAAATTCTTCATGCATCTTATTAGAAAAGTCTTTACACAATCCATCTTCTCCTCCAAAAATAATATCATCAACAAAAACTTCAATAACCATGATGCCATCATTAGTCACTTTGTAATATAAGTTGTTGTCAGCATTACCTTTAGTGTAACCAAGCTTCAAAAGATATTTATCCAATCTAGCATACCAAGCTCTGGGAGCTTGCTTCAATCCATATAGAGCTTTCCTTAGCCTGCAAACCATATCTTTGTCGTCTATCAAACAAAATCCATCAGGTTGTTCAATGTAAACTTCCTCTTCAAGATCACCATTCAGAAATGCACATTTAACATCCATTTGATATACTTTATAGTTCTTGTGTGCTGCAAAAGCTAAGAATAATCTGACTGCCTCAATTCTAGCTACTGGTGCAAAGGTTTCATTATAATCAATTCCTTCTTTTTGTGAATATCCCTTACGCACTAATCTTGCTTTGTTTATGATTTCCTTACCATCTTCATTAAGTTTATTTCTAAATACCCATTTAGTTCCAATTACATTTTTGTTTTTAGGCTAGGGAACCAATGTCCATGTGTTATTATTTTCAATTTGTTCCAATTCATCTTCCATAGCCTTAATCCAATATTTATCTTCAAATGCCTCATTAATAGTTGTTGGTTCAATTTGAGAAATTAGACATACCTCTTCATTTGTCAGTCTTCCTCTAGTCATAACTCCTTGATACTTATTCCCAATTATCTGACTTTCAGAGAGATTCAATCTTACATACCTAGGTGTATTCACTTGTTGTTATTCTTCAATCACTGTGGAATTCACATATGATTCCAGTGTGACTGGATCAACATTCTGTACCGGTGTACTCATTGTAGGTTCATTTGTAATTATCTCAACTGTCGGTTCAGATTTCATAGACCTTCTAAACTATTCATCATAGCCTTAATCCAATATTTATCTTCAAATGCCTCATTAATAGTTGTTGGTTCAATTTGAGAAATTAGACATACCTCTTCATTTGTCAGTCTTCCTCTAGTCATAACTCCTTGATACTTATTCCCAATTATCTAACTTTCAGAGAGATTCAATCTTACATACCTAGGTGTATTCACTTGTTGTTATTCTTCAATCACTGTGGAATTCACATATGATTCCAGTGTGACTGGATCAACATTCTGTACCGGTGTACTCATTGTAGGTTCATTTGTAATTATCTCAACTGTCGGTTCAGATTTCATAGACCTTCTAAACTATTCATCAATCTTCACATTTGCACTTTCAATGATTTTCTGCAATCTCTTATTAAAACATCTATATGTCTTGCTCTTAGATGAATAACCAAGAAATATTCCTTCATCACTTCTAGGATCAAATTTGCCAATATAATCATCTCTCCTAATATTGTAAAGTTCTGATGCCAATAGCTAGTAAGATGAGAGGGGGTGAATCATACAAATTTAATCTTCCATAAAATCAAAAGATTCAACCTCGGTATCTTATACTTCAGCAATATAACCAAAAACTACTAAACATGCTAACTCATAAACACATAATCATCATAACACATATAACACAAGATTTAACATGGAAACCCAAATAGGGAAAAAGCATTGTGGGATTTCGGACCCACTAAGAAATATACTCTTCTAGAGTATGCTCAGTTAAAAGAAAATTATGTTAAAGATTACAAACACATTGCTAGATGTGACCCGGTTAAGGGATTTCCCTCAGATCTGTTAGGATCTTCACTTTGTTAGAAGTGACCTTTTCAAAGGATTTCAAACACTCATTTAGAATGTTACCTTGCTAGAGGATTTACAAATAAGACTATTAAGTCCACTCGGTTAAGAGATTTTCTATCACTTACAAAATAAACAACAGTAATAAAATATATCTGCAACTTCACATCTAAAATGCTAAAGCAAATTCTTATTGCTCAAAACAATCTTGTCATAGGATTTATCTTGTCCCTCTGCTGGGCTCCCTACTCTATTATTTAAACAGGTCTTCAAGCTTTTGTGCTCGGTAATCACCATGTAGCATCCCTGTGCTTACACTTGCCCGCATACATTATTTATCAACAATTCCTTATTTATAAACAATTTGCTAACATTAGGGGACTCAATAATCCCCATAAACATGATATCATTAGGAATATGATAAGAGATAGTAATCCTGATATTTTTCTAATTCAAGAAACCAAAATGAGTAGAGAAAAAGTTGAATCATTGAAGTTCTTTAAAAATGGTAATGTTAGTGGTGGAATCTCCGAAGGTGCTTCAGGAGGCATTGCTACCATCTAGAACCTCAATACTGTTAAAGGTCATGTTATTATTCAGGACAATAATTTCTCTTGTATCAAATTTGAGCATTTAAAAGATGGTACTTCATGGGTTCTCACTAATATTTTTGCTCCTAATACTTTGAAGGCTAGAAACTCTTTTTGGAAAAAAATTATACAGGCTAGGGACAACTTCAAAAATATTAGTTGGATGGTTATGGGAGACTTTAATACTCCTTTGAGACAAGAGGAAAAATTTGGTGGAAGTCCTCCTCAACTTGAAAGTAGGATGGCCCTCATGGATTTTACTAATTCTCAGGCTCTCAATGACTTGGAGATACAGTGATGCACTTACACTTGGACTAACAGAAGAACTGGTAATGATCTTATCCAAGTGTGTCTTGATAGAACTCTCATCTCTGATGACTGGTATAGTCATTACTCTTGTTCTTTAATGGCCCACATTCAGGTTGGATCTGATCATTTCCCTATCACCTTCATTGCTAACTCAATCAATAGAAGGAGAAGCTTTCCCTTCAGATTTGAAAAAATGTGGACCCTCCACCCCGAAATCAAAAGAAATATTAAGAAATGGTGGAGCATTCAAGTTGAGGGAATGGCTATGTTTAAAGTTGTCAAAAAGCTCAAAAGTGTGAAGGACAACATAAGACTCTGGAACAAAACCAGCTTTGGGAATATTTTTTAGGCTAAGAGAAAAGTTCAGGAAGACCTTAAAGAAATACAAGATCAAATCCAGAAGGATGGTTTCAGTACTGTGTCTATTGCTGATGAAAATGAGACTCTCAAAAACTACCATGATATCATTGTCAAAGAGGAAATGTTCTAGAAGCAGAGATCGAGATGCATTTGGCTTAAGGAAGGAGATAGGAATACAAGATTCTTCCATATGTCGATGACTAAGCATAAAGTAGTTAATAGGGTTGATAAGCTAGTGGTGGATAACGGGGAGTTGATCAAGGAGGATGAAATAAGGAATGAAGCTAAAAGGTATTTCTAGGACCTCCTCAAGAGGGATCATAGTCTGGATGCTAAAGCCCAATCCTCCTTTCTTCAGAACATTCCTTGTCTCATTGATGATCAAAAGAATGCCTCTCTCTCTTCCATTTCCTCTAACTTGGAAATTAAAAATGTTAAAAATGTTGTTTTCTCCTTTGATGGGAACAAAGCGTCTAGCCCAGACGACTTCCCAATGTTCTTTTTCCAAGAATTTTGGGAGATTGTTGGAAAAGATGTATCCAATGGGGTTAAGGAATTTTTTGGGGCTAGAAAACTCTTGAAAGAAATCAATGGCACTTTTATTGCTCTCATCCCCAAAACTCAAGGTGTTGATTCTCTGGACAAATTCAAACCTATTAGCCTCTGCAACTCTTTTTACAAGATTATTTACAAGGTTCTTACTTCTAGAATTTTGTCTGTCCTTCCTGCCTTAATTAAACACTAGCAAAATGGTTTTGTTCCTGGAAGACAAATTCTTGACTCCATTATTATGGTCCATGAGAACATTCATTCTCTTGTTGGAGCAAAGAAATAGGGTTTCATCCTAAAGCTTGATCTCTCCAAAGCCTATGACAGGGTTGACTGGTCTTTACTTCAGAAAGTCCTCACTTCTTTTGGTTTTTCCTCTAGAGTTGTCAACCTCCTCTCTCAACTTACCACCTCTACTACTTTCATTGTTCTTATCAATGGTTCTCCCTCATCCTTTTCCCAATCTTCTAGAGGTCTAAGGCAAGGGGATCCTATCTCCCCCATCCTCTTCATTATTATGGCAGAATGCTTTGGAAGGACTATGGAAAAAATGGTGTTCCAAGGCTCCTTTAAGGGCCTCCAACCATCCTCTGCTGACCTTATCTGTTCCCACCAGTAGTTTGTTGATGATACTATTATTATGGGGGAATCAAGTATTTTTGAAGCTAAAGTTTTGAAGAACATCCTATGTAAATTTGCCTCTGCTTTTGGTCAACTTATCAATTGGGCTAAAAGTAAAGTTTTTTTCATTAATACTCCTGAGAGAAGAAAACAGAGGATCAGCAGAATCCTGGAGTGTAGGATTGTTGATCTTCCTACTACCTACTGGTACAGGAGCACCCTTCAAAGGGCTCCCACCATTTGTTTTTTATTGTGTTTTTGCTTCTCAATGAAGCCATTGTATATAGAATAAGAGCCATGTGCTCATTGGTCCTAGTTAGGGTCCTAGTTGAGGTCCTAGGGTATGAGTTAAAAGTTGAGTTTTTTTTTGGAAATAGAGGGTATGTGTGCCTTTGAGGTATTTAGGGGTCCTTCTTAGCATGTTGGTGTCCTTAGGTTAGCCCAATATGGGTCTAGGAGTCAAGAAAACCAACATTGAGAAAGTTGCTCAAAAGTTGCATGACAACTTTTAAAAGTTGTCAAGCAACTTTTCCACCATGAGGTCAAAATATTTAATGTAGCATGGACAACCCTAATATGGGCACACAGGATGAGGCAAAGGTGCTATAAGTAATTTTAAACCCTAAGTTAATGGGTTGGATGTCAGACATTGTACAGCCCAAGCAAGGTGACTTGACTGTGACTGCAATTTTGTTGCCAGTCGGCACAGATGGAGTAAAGAAAGACCATTAATGGATTGATTTGTGAACAAAAATATGTGGAGTGTCTTCTATGGTTTAAATGATTTCATTTTGAGCATATAGATTAGGTTTTTGTTTGGCAAGTGTGGTGTGTTTGTAAATCTTTTGTAAATTGCTTCTCACTGTCCAATTTTGGACTGGTTTGTATCAATGGGCTCATAACTCCATTCCCCATTATGGAATAACCATGAAACCATGGGGAATGAGAGTACAGACCCTGTATTATACTTCACAGCAAGAAGGGCCCTTGAAAATGCAAGAAGGCCATCTGAAGACCCACTCCTAGGCGAGACTGGACAGTGCCCGACTAGGAAGGGTTAAGTTGCAGAGGTCTTGGAGAGCAAGGAAGGTCAGAGGAGGAGGAACCCTTTGGAGGAGTTGTAGAGGGGTGAGTGGAGTACCATTGGTGTGAAGGAGGAGCTTCCACCAATCTAGACAAGGTGGCAAGAGCACCAAACCTACACTGTGACCCTGACAAGCCTAAAAACCCTTAAAAACCTTAAAATCCACCTAGGGCAGTGTACGGACACTTGGAGACCTAAAACCTGAAAAATCCTTGATTCCTTGCCAAATGAATAGCATGTCTTTTGGGAAGTTTCACAAGCAAGTGCATCGTTTGTGAGAGAGATCCCTAAAGGACTGGGTAGGAGGCCTAATTGGTCATAATCCTTGTAGCCCTATTTTGTAGGCAAAACACAAAATAGTGAAATTGATAAGGGGTTGGAATCTCGAAACCTCTTGGGGGCACATGAATGGGTATAAAAACCATGAATTAGACCTGACCTGACCTTGTTAAGACCTAGGAAGGTGTGGAACAAGCCTAACCCTTATTGGCCTAAGTAAGGGTTTCTTGAATCTCATGAGTAGGTGAGACCATAGGAGTAGTTTTTCAACTTGTTGGTGGGTGGATTGGGCAAGGTCAGGGGATTCCACAAGTAGGGGAAGTCCTAGAGACCCTAGGGTGTGGTTAGAACACCTAGTGATCCAAGGAAAGGATCCAAGAGCATAGACTAGGCTAGTCTATCCCAAACCCCATCCCATCACCTACCTCGGTCTCCCTATGGGCATTGCACCTCCTGATTCCTTCTGGAGTTCTCTAGTGGACAAATTCAATAAAAAACTCACAGGTTGGAAAGGAGCCCTCTTAAGTCAAGTTGGCAAGCTCCAACTCCTTAAGGCAACTCTTCAAAGTATTCTGATTTATGCTCTAAGTCTTTTTAGAATTCTAGTTAAGTATGTTGATGCAATCGTGAAAATTCAAAGAAGATTCCTTTGGTCTGGGGTTGAGGATAAGCAAAGAATGTCTTTGGTGGCTTGGGACTAGGTCTGTAGGCCAAAAAGCAAAGGTGTTTTGGGCATTAGGAGGATTCGAACCCTTAATGAAGCTTTCCTATCCAAACAAGTCTGGAGAATGTTTCATTCAGACTCTGAATGGTGTAAAATTTGGTGAAGTAAGTACTCTCTTATGTCCTCCTCTCTCTCCTCCTTTATCCATTTGGACCTTAGTATTAATGGATCCCACATATGGAATCATGCCTCAAAATTTAAAGAAGGTATAGCCAAAGGAGTGATCTGGAAACTAGGAAATGGAAGGAAAATTAAATTCTGGGAGGATCCTTGGCTTTTTGATAAACCCTTTACTGATATCAATGAATGGGCCCCCCATGCTCCCTCTTGTATTAGAACTTTTGGCTCCTTAGTTGCTGAGTATTGGGTTGGTAATGAATGGCAGAACATTGAAAGCATCCACCCTAGCCTTTCTAATATCAAGACCCATCTATCTGCGGTATGGCTGAATAAAGAAGAAGACTCCCTGATTTGGAAACATGATCCTAAAGGTACTTTATCTATTTCCTCTATGTATTGTGTCATTTCGCCCCCTCTCTATCAACCCTTACTGGTCAAAAGCCTGGATTAAGGGTCTCACCCCCAAAATCAATATTTTCTTCTAGACCATCCTCCAAAATTTGATTCTTACCCTTGACAACCTCAAAGGCAGAGGCTTTGCCCTCCCTAATAGATGTGTGTTGTGCCTTCAAGAGGAAGAGTCTATGGACCACCTTTCTCTCCACTGTTCCTTTTCAGCTTCTGTTTGGGAAAGTTTTCTTAAGAGCTTTAGTATGGCCTGGGTGTTTCCGAATAACATCAGTGACCTGTTCTCATCCTAGAATATTAAATGGACTAACTCTTTTTTGAGATGTTTGTGGCAGCTCTCTCTTCCTCACATCTTGTGGGGACTATGGAAAGAAAGAAATAATTGAATCTTCAGGGATGTCTCCCTTAATCAAGATATTGTGTTCCAGAAAATTCAATGGTCGATTCAAGAAAATATAAGGATCATTGAGGGTCATTGTTACTCGAACAACTCACTGGAATCAAATATCTTGAGGGTATGGAATATGAAGATTACTGATGGTCCTAACAACCACAATAAAAGGCTTGAAGCTAAATGGCAAACCCCTCCTCAAGGATGGTTCAAAGTTAATTTTGACGGTGCTGCCAAAGGTAACCCTGGTCCTTCAAGTTGTGGAGCTATACTTAGAGATGACAGAGAAATTTGCAAGGCAATGGTTGCTATCCCTATTGGAATCCAAACTAACCACAAGGTTGAAGCTATGGCAGCTCTTCAAGGCATCCTCCTAGCTAAAAAGTGGAATTGCCCCTATCTATGGATTGAAGGGGATTCAAATAATATTATAAAGTGTCTTAAGGGGACTTCAAAACCTTCATGGTCAATCCACAACATAATCACCTCTGTTATTGACCTTGTTAGCACCTTTAAAAATGCCATATATCACACATCTACCAGGAGGCCAACGACTCTGCTGACTGGGCTGCTAACGCAGTGGTTAAAAGTGAGGAAATTTCCACGTGGATGGGTGAACGCGGACTCCCCGAAGACGTCAGACAAATCATTAGTAATGAGCGATATAGAAGCACTCCAAAGATTCTTGATGGACAAGATAATTATGAAAAGTACTAATGTGAGTACTTCGAGTTATTATAATAATGAGAATATCACTCATTCTAACATCAATGCCATTAACTCTCACGCTTTTTGGGTAACTATTATAGTTTCGAAAAGCTCTCTGGTTTATTTGCTTTGCAAGCTTCAAAATTTGGCTGTGGGTAGCGACAACATGGGTGGAAACAGGAGGCGATACGAACCAAGTAGCTACAAAGAGTGGAAACAGAAGGAAGAGGTTTGGGGTATTCTGTAGAAGGGTGGTGTCTTGAACTTCATGGAGAGACTCCATGGTCAAGATGGTATGGTTACTAGTATTTTCTGCAAGAACTGGAAGAAGGGCATGTTAAAAATGGGTGATCAAATGGTTGAAATCGATGAAGACTTAATTGCTCAAGCCACGGGTCTCACAAGCGAAGGTTGCAACTTCTACAAAGATAGGAAGGTCAACAAGGAAGCTATTGAAAGGTACCCAAAAACTGAGAAACAGAAAAAACAACTGGTAAAGTTGAGCAAAACCTACTACCCGCCTAGGGCTTTTGCCAAACCCTAGCGGGAAATCCTCTTTGTTTTAATGCATTACATCACTCTAGATGGTAGGTTTACAAAAGTTTATGGTTATCACTTTGTTCTATTAAACCACTTTAGGCATAATGATAAGGTTAATTTCCCTTATTTTCAGCTTTGCTCGATGAATGCATCCCTCAAGGCCTATAAAGAAAACCATCTAGGTGATTCTGCTATGCACCAAGGCCTAATGGTCCTAATTTATGACCATTTAAAAGCCAACCAAATTGCTCGGATGCAGCCCTCTATGGATTCTGAGGAAGAGATGTTTGATTCTTCCTTTTCTGAGGAAGTGAAATCTAACAGTGATTCTTCAACTGACATAGAGGATAGCATTGATGTCTCAGAGTATGAAAGTGGGAAGAAGAGGAAATATAGTAAAACAAGACCCTCTTCCTCTAAGGGCAAAAAGCCAAAAAGCAGACCCCTGATCAGCATCTCTTCAAAAGAGGAGGACTCAGATGACTCTGAAAAGGAGAACCCTAAAGGGTTACTGAAGAAGAAAACAAAAGACCATACCCAGACCAGGAAAAAACACAAGAAGAAAGAGGAGACTGGTAAGGATCCGGCAGCCAACAAGCAAGCAAAGGCCCTGGAAGTTTATCGGAGTCTAGAAAAGGAGACCATGGAAGAGACTCTTAAGGCTGCCGACACAATTTTCGCCCTCCACATCCCTAAAGAAGAATAGGCTACCCCTGGAAAAGCTGCCGCCCCATCTGGCCCTCCTAATGAGGGGTTGCATGGTTTCATGGAAACTATGGAGTGGCTCATTAATGGCTACAAGAAAGCTGAGGATGAAAACAAAAAACTCTACAATAGAGTCTTGATCCTGGAAACCATTAATATTGGGGAAGGGAACACTATGGCTGACTATATTGAGGACCTGGAAAACATCATTGCCAAAGCTGAAGACATCAAAGATGCTTTTTACCCCAGGTTTGAGAAGATTGAGAAGGATTTGCTGGAAAGGAAAAGCCTTGCTGACACTAGCGATGAAACCCTCTCGGACACTATTACCAAAATTGGTAAAATTGAGGAGTGTCTAAAGAACATTGTTGAACAGAGCCTAAGTATCCTGAAGATCTCAGTGGACAACACCCACACCCTCATTAGCAAACTGGATGATGAAAAGGAAATCCAATACATAGACCCAAAAGCTGATGGAACAGGGGAAGCTCAGGGTCCCAGAACTCGCACAAGAGGCAAGAGGAAGGAAAAGAAACCGAACAAAGATCTGGAAGACCTGAAAGTTGTAAGGGCCACCTAAAATGAGCTAGTGATTAAGGTGAAGGATTTATTGAAGAAAATTACTGTGTAGTGCCTTCTCTGTTTCTTTGTTGTTTTTTGTTGTTAAGCTGTTCTTCCTGGTTGCTGGTCTTTTGGCCAGTCTTTTTGTATGCGGACTTTAAAGCACTGTTCTTCTTGGTTCTTTTTCTCTATCTAGGTTGTAAAGGTTTCGGGTCCTGAAAACCTGGTTTTTAATTAATCAGAACAATTTGCTAACCGTTGAATCTCCTTGATCACATTTCCCATGATCAATCTTAGCCATCAGATCATCAATCTTGACTAGGTTCAACATATCCTTCGATCTGAAAACATTTTACCTTGCCTTGGAACTTGCATTCCTTCCTAAGAACTTGTGCTAGGTTATTGTGGTTCAATCTATGTTGTAGATCTTCCTTTTGATTTTCCATTGTCGTAGATCCTTAACAAACTTCATACGTGTTATACCAATCATTTAATCATCTCCAGCTCATCAACATCCTTCATTAAATAATGTTTTTATCCCTCCAATGTGATCTGTTATAACTCGGTTGTTACTCAGTAAATACTAAACTTCACTCAGTAGACATTCTACCTTCTTTAACCAATATCAATAACCTTAGGGTTTACCGACTAAGTTCTTTGCTCGGTGACATAGTATAGTATTAACCTTACAATCAACAAAATATGTAGGATATCAAAACAATCTAAACAACATGATCTCATCATTGTCTAACTCGGTAATAGTTTCCCATTTGAATAACTTATTTCTCCTCTTATTCATCACATTCTTTCTGTGTCACTTACCGACATCTTAATACTCATCAATACATACTTCTCAAGATATGACAACATCATACTAAATCAGAAAATCAATTTCTTGAAATCAATGACAAAATAATATTATAAAGACAGTAATCATCCTTCTTCAATAATCACCAACAACCTTCTCAATATCCTTATTGAAATGCCAACAATCTCATTTCTATTGTAATGCCAACAATCTCCCCCTTTGGTATTGATGGAAAAACCAACAATTAAATGGTAATACCAACTAGATATTCAAATTGATTCGGATTCAGATTGTTGTGGAGACTTCTCCTATTATCCTTGAGTTGTTTTCTTCTTCTGAAGTCTTCTCCCTTATTTAGTATCTTCTCCCCCTATCATTAGTCTTCTGTTATCTTCTTCATTAAGGGCTTTACCATTTAGCTCTACCATTTAGTCTTCTCCCCCTTTGACAACAATGCCAAAAAGTAAAAGAACTAAATCATGAACTCTTCTGCTGTGAAGTGCTTGCTTTGTTGTGTTACACATGCAAATGTAACATCTAAAACTCGATCTAAGCAATCTTTCCTTCAATACTATTTCCTGCACACCTTTAGAAAAACCTCCTAAAGTGCGTAAATCAGCATCAATCCACACATAATATTCTATAGATTCATCGAATTGATGCTTTCATCGAACTTTGTCAGTGAGTAGAAGATAGGGGTAGGACCCCTAACTTGCTTTTGAGATACTCAAAAGTGTCCTTTGGCAGTGGCTTTGTGAAGATGTCTGCTATTTGCTCCTTTGAACTGATGTATTCCAACACAACTTTCTTCTCTTGAACTTCTTCTCTAAGATAATGATACTTTATAGAGATATACTTTGTCTTAGAGTGCATTACCAGATTCTTTGAAATGTTAATGGCACTCGTATTATCATAGAATATAGTTATTGGCTCGATAACTTTCTCATTTTTACCTTCCAACAGTTGCTTGATCCATGCTATATTGGTACAATTCAATGTTGCAGCAACATATTCAGCTTCAGTTGTTGATTGTGAAATGCATCCTTGTTTCTTGCTAAGCCAACTCACTAGTCTTTCTCCTAAAAAGAAAGCTACACCACTTGTGCTTTTCCTGTCATCAATGTTTCCTGCCCAATCAGCATCAGTATAAACTTTTAAATCAAAATCATTCCTCTTTTCATATACTAAGCCATAATCTTCAGTGCCTCTCAGGTATCTGAAAATTCTCTTGATTGTTGTCATATGGGTTTCTTTGGGATCTTTAGAAAATCTTGCAACAATTCCTACTGCATGTGCTATATCCGGTCTACTGTGCACAACATATTGCAACTTTCCAATCATAGATCGGCAAAGTGTCTCATCAACAGATGTAGATTTATCATTCTTTGATAGTTTACAGTTAGTAGTCATAGGAGTACTTAAAGGTTTAGAATCCTCCATTCCAAATTTCTTCAAGATTTCATTTATGTACTTGGATTGAGTAATGAAAATCTCATCTTCTATTTGCAGTATTTGTAAACCTATAAAATACTTTATCTCACCAATTAATGACATCTCAAATTCTTTGCAAATTTCATTTCCAAAGTTCTTGCATAAGGAATCATTACCACAAAAAATAATATCATCAACAAATATGGTTGAGATCAGTATTCCATTGTCCACATCATTCTTCATGTACATATTGTTGTTTTCACTTGTTCTTATAAATCCAATCTTGATCAAATAAAAGTGCAGTCTTTCATACCATGCTCTAGGTGCTCGTTTCAAACCATATAAAGCTTTGTTCAATTTACATACCTGATCTTTACTCCTGTCTTCAACAAATCCTTCACGTTGTTCAATATAAACTTCTTCTTCTAGTATACCATTCAAAAATGCAGATTTAACATCCATTTGATATACCCTAAAATTTTTGAAAGCAACATATGCCAACAATGTTCTTACTCCCTCAAGTCTATCCACAGGTGCAAAAGTCTCACCATAATCTATTCCTTCTTCTTGAGCATAACCTTTGCAAACTAGTCTTTCTTTATTTCGAATGACCTCACCTATTTCATTTAGCTTGTTTCAAAAAATCCACTTTGTACCAATTACATTTTTGTCCTTTGGTCTTGGGACTAGTGTCCATGTGTCATTCTTCTTGATCTGATCAATCTCTTCTGTCATAGCATTTACCCAATCTTCACTGTTTAATGCCTCTTTTACTATTCTCGGTTCAAATTCAGATATTAGACATGTGTTATGTCTCAGTTTGTTCCTTGTCATCACTGGATCATCCTTATCTCCTATAATCTGACTTGATGCATGATGTCTTCTAACATATTTGGCCAATACAAGCTCGGTAGGCTCTGTATGATCTTCTTCATCACTCAATAACTGGACATTATCTTCATTTTCTTCAGCATCTTTCTCGGTAGGACTTCTTGGTTGAACATAAACAAATTCTTCATAATTTTCTGGATCTTTGGAGTTTCCTTCATCATTTCTTTCTACAAATTCATCAATTTTCACATTTGCACTTTCTACTATTTTGTTAGATGATTTGATCAGACATTTAAATGCTTTGCTTCTAGAAGAATAACCTAGAAATGTTCCTTCTTCACTCTTCTTATCAAACTTGCCATTTCTATCATCTTTGTGAACATAGCATCTACTTCCAAAGATTTTAAAATAACTTACATTAGGTTTCTTATCATACCAGATTTCATATGGTGTCTTCAAAGTACCTTTCTTCAATTGTACTCAGTTCAAGGTGTAAACTATTGTGCTTATTGCTTCTCTCCAAAATGTTTGTGGCACTTTCTTTTCAATCATCAGTGTTCTAGCACAATCCACAATAGATCTGTGTCTTCTCTCAGCTATTCCATTCTGTTGTGGAGTTCTCAGTGCAGAGACTTGTCTTTTAATACCATGATCATTGCAGAATAAGTTGAATTCATCAGATGTGAACTCTCCTCCTCTATCTGATCTAAGACATTTCAGTTGTCTTCCTGTTTCATTTTCAACTCTTGCCTTGTACCATTTAAACATTTAAAAAACTTCTGATTTTTCTTTTAAAAACATAACTGACACCATCCTTGAGTAATCATCCACAAATAATATGAAATATTTATCACCATAATAACTTTGAACTTTCATAGGACAACAAAGATCAGTGTGTACTAGATCTAAAATTCCTTTAGAAGTGTAGGACTTACTTGTAAAGCTTGATCTTGTCATCTTACCCATCTGGCATCCTCGACACACAGCATTCCCAGGTTTTTCCAAGCTCGGTAGACCTCTTACTCGGTGCTTCTTACTTATTTTGATCAGATTATCAAAATTTACATGACAAAACCTTGTATGCCATAACCAAGTATCTTCTATTTTTGCATATAGACATTTGTTCCTAGGTGAGTTAAGATGAAATGTATTACCTTTTGTTTGTGTCTCGATAGCAGCCAGCTTTCCATGTTTGTCATGAACTTTGACACATCCCTTCTGGAATTCTATTCGGTATCCTGTATTGTTTAGTTGTGCTACACTCAACAAATTGTATTTCAAACCTTCAACCTAGTATACATCATCACATTTAGCATTGTCAAGAAGTGTTATAGATCCTTTACCTTTCACCGGACATGGTGCATCATTACCAAATCTTACATATCCTCCATCATAATCTTCTAATTTAACAAACTTGTGTTTATCACCTGTCATGTGATGTGAGCATCCACTGTCTATGATCCAAGAATCATTATTATTTATGTGAGATATTAGGGCTTTTCTTCATACCTTTCTTCATCTAATCCATCTTTAATAGCCACATAAACAACTTCCTCTGTATCAGTTTCATCAGATTTATCATCATTGGATTCCTCATCAACTACTAGGCATGTCTTTTTGTCTATCCTTTTGAAGTCTCGGTGTCCTTTGTATTGATTGTCTTTCTGCCTGTTATCTTGGTATTCTCTCTTTTCACTAGATTCTTTGTCAGGGCAATTAGAAGCCATATGTCCTATTTTATCACAATTGAAACATTTTAAAGGTAGCTTCCCTTTATACTTATCTTTTCCTCTCAGTAACCTCCTAGCTAATAATGCTTCAAACTCTTCTTGCTTTTTTATTTCCTCATACAGTTTGTGCACTTCTTCCATGTTCTTATGAAATCTTTCACTTGCTCCACTATGATTCCCTTTAGAGTACTTACTCATTCTATCATTGTAATCATCAGATTCACTAATATGAAAAGAACTGAATGCAGATTCTACATTATTTACTGAAGACCCACTGTTATCAAAATTACTTAACTCAAATGCATGTAGCTTACCAATAGTAGCATCCAAAGAAACTAGCATATTTGGTACAGACCTTAGTTCATTGATTGCAGAGACTCGGATTGCATAAGCACGTAGAAGGGTTCTCAACAACTTACTTGTTACATCCTTTTCTTCAATAGTTCCTCCTACTCCTTTGATTTGATTGACAGTCTCCTTTAACCTTGTACTGTATTGGGTTATGTTCTCACCTTCATTCATTCTCATGGATTCAAGTTGTCCTCTTATACTATCTACTTTTTCTCTTTTAATATGTTCATCACCGCCACACATAGATATGAGCTTGGTCCACATTGCTTTTGCATCATTACAGCCTTCTAGACTATTAAACTCTGAGTCGGTCAATGCTGATGTTATTTCACTCATATCTTGAATATGTTCTTGCTTTGCCTTTATCTCTTCCAAGGTCATCAGGTTGGTGCTTGGTGGTATGTAATCATTCTCCAAATAATATGTTGCATATTCTCCAATTCCTGATTAATGCAGCTTCATCCTTTTCTGTCATGTGGAGAAACTTGACTTGTTCAGCTTTGGTGCATCCCTTTTATACATCTTCAGATCTTTGCCTCAAGTACCTTTAAACTTTTCTTCCAGAGTCCATAGCTCTGATACCAATTGTAAAGTTCTGATGCCAATAGCTAGTAAGATGAGAAGGGGGGGATGAATCATACAAACATAATCTTCCATAAAATCAACAAATTCAACCTTGGTAACTTATACTTCAGCAATATAACTAAAAACTACTAAACATGCTAACTCATAAACACATAATCATCATAACAATTTGCTAACCGCTCAATCTCCTTGATCACATTTCCCATGATCAATCTTAGCCATCAGATCATCAATCTTGACTAGGTTCAATGTATCCTTCGATCTCAAAATGTTTTACCTCACCTTGGAACTTGCATTCCTTCCTAGGAACTTGTGCTAGGTTATTGCAGTTCAATCTGTATTGTAGATCTTCCTTTTGGTTTTCCATTGCCGTAGATCCTTAACAAACTTCATACGTGGCATACCAATCTTTTAATCAACATCCTTCATTAAATAATGCTTTTATCCATCCAATGCGATCTGTTATAACTTGGTTGTTACTCGGTAAATACTTAACTTCACTCAGTAGACATTCTGCCTTCTTTAACCGATATCGATAACCTTAGGGTTTACCGACTAGGTTCTTAGGGTTTACTGACTAAGTTCTTTTCTCGGTGACATGGTATAGTATTAACCTTACAATCAACAAAATATGTAGGATATCAAAATAATCTAAACAACATGATCTCATCATTTTCTAACTCGGTAATAGTTGCCCATTTGAATAACTTATTTCTCCCCTTATTCATCACATTCTTTCTGTGTCACTTACCGACATCTTAATACTCATCAATACATACTTCTCAAGATATGGCAACATCATACTGAATCAGAAAATCAATTTCTTGTCATCAATGACAAAATAATATTATAAAGACAGTAATCATCCTTCTTCAATAATCTCCAACAACCTTCTCAATATCCTTATTGAAATGCCAACAATCTCCTTTCTATTGTAATCTCTTATTAAAACATCTATATGTCTTGCTCTTAAATGAATAACCAAGAAATATTCCTTCATCACTTCTAGGTATAAATTTGCCAATATAATCATCTCTCCTAATATAACATTTGCTTCCAAATATTCTGAAATATTTAAGAGTAGGAGTATTACCAAACCATAGTTCATGAGGGGTCTTACCGGTTTCACTTTGATGTGAACTCTATTGAATGTATAAATAGATGTATTTGCTGCTTCTCTCCAATACACATGAGGTAGGTTTTCTTCTGATATCATGCTTCCAGTTGCATCCAAAATAGTGTTGTTCTTCCATTCCACAACTCCATTTTGCTGGGGTGTCCGAGGTGCTGATAAATGTCTTCTGATTCCATTCACTTCACAGAATGTATTAAATTCCTTAGATGTGAATTCACCTCCTTGATCTGATCTCAAACATTTGATTTTCTTACCGGTTTCATTCTCTACCATTACTTTGAATACTTTGAATTTCCCAAAAGCTTATGATTTCTCCCTAAGAAAAGTAACCCAACACATTCTAGAATAATCATCAATGATTAGCATAAAATATCTATCTCATTGTAAACTTCTAGTTCTTGCTGGACCACATAAATCAGTATGAATTAAGTCAAGAACATTATTGGATTTTTCTAGAATACTCTTGAAAGTTGCTCTTACTTGCTTTCCAAATTGACATTCCTTACACACCGGATTGTGAGGTTTAACAATCTTAGGTAAATCCCTTGTTGCCTTAGTTGTACTGATTTTCACAATGCAATCAAAATTTGCATGACAAAGTCTCTTATGCCATAACCAACTTTCATCAATATGTGCAATCAAGCATGTCTTCTCATTGTTATTCAAATGAAAGATATTACCTCTAGTCTGATTACCGGTCGCTATTTCCAAACTAGTTCTATTCATGATTTTGCATTTACCATTCTTGAATTGTAACTGAAATCCTTTTTCAACTAATTGACCAACACTAAAAAGATTATGCTTCAAGCCTTCCACACAGTAAACATTATCAGTATTGTGCTTACCATAAAAAGATATAGTACCTTTTCCTCTTATCAAGAAAGCTTTGTCATCTCCAAATATTACTAGACCTCCATTGTATTCCTGAAAGGTTAAGAATTTACTCTTATCACCGGTCATATGATGTGAACATTCGGAATCAATGATCCATTCATCCTTTTCTTCAATTTTAGCTGCCAAAGCCTGCTCTACTAGTTGAATAGTAGGTGTTGGTTGATCTTCTGTTATTACAAAAAAAGCCCATCCATTGTCTGTCGGTTCCTCATCAGAATCATCAGTAACTCCTTCATCATCATAGTAACATGATTTGTCTCTATTCTTCTTAAATCTGTATCTTCGATATTCAGGGTTAGGCTTATATGTTCTTTTAGCTTCTTCTTTCAATCGTGCATGTCTATCAGGACACCTAGATGCCATATGACCAATTTTATTGCAGTTAAAATATTTAAATGATGCTTTACCTTCATACTTACTTCCAACTAGACCTTTAGGCATTTTCCTTGAAAATAGTGCTTCAAGCTCTTCAAGTTCTTCATTCTCTCTTTTGATTTCTTCAAGTTCTCTAGCATAGAGTGCTTTCCAATCAGATTTTTCAGATGATGATGATGATGCTACAGATGATGAAGCTTTGAAAGCCAAATCTGTCTTAATTGTAGCAATAGGACCAAATTCTTCAAGTTCAAAAGCAGAAATTTTTCCAACCAAAGTATCTCTAGATACTGATGCATTAGGCATTGTTCTCAATTCATTAATAACAATTACTTTCATTTTGTATGACGGTGGTAATGCTCTTAAAACTTTATAAAAAATTTCATCTTCACTTAAGGATCCTCCACAACATTGTATACTCAAAATAATTTCATTAACTCTTTCCATAAAAGCAGAAATCCTTTCATCTTCTTCCATTTTCAGATTTTCATACCTAACCTGGAAGCATTCCAGTTTTGCAATTTTGACAATGGTATCACCTTCATTCAATGTCTCCAATTTATCCCAAATAGCTTTAGCAGTAGATCGGTCTAATAATCCCATGATTTGTTGATCTGATAATGCACTCAAAAGTGCTTCTCTTGCTTTGCAATCATTCTCCTGATCTTTAGCCAAGGTTAGTGGATTAGGTTGACTTTGTGTAGGACCAACATAGCCATTCTTTGTAACATCCCATATGTCTTTTCCAATGCAATTCAAATGTATCTCCATTCTGATCTTCCATATACCATAGTTAGTTCCATCAAGCTTTGGACTGTCCTTCCTGAAATAGTTTTTTGTCATAGAATATTCTCAAGCTGTTAAACTTCTGCAAAAAGAGGACTTAGCTTTGATACCAATTGTTAGGACCCAGAGGCAACTCAAAGGGGGGTGAATCAGTTGTTTATTAATTTCAACCCAAATATACTTTAACCAAACTTAGTGCATAATACTGGTAAACCAAACTTAATGTCGGTAGACAGTTTAGCAGTTAATAATGTTAGCATTTGGCATTATAACAGACAATGGAAGATTGTTGGCATTTCAATAAGGATATTGAGAAGGTTGTTGATGATTATGGATAAAACTGATTAAGGATGTTTACTGTCTTAATATTATTATTTTGTCATTGATATCAAGAAATTGATTTTCTAATTCAGTATGATGTTGCCATATCTTGAGAAGTATGATTTGAAGAATATAAAGATGTCGATAAAAGACACAAAAAGAATATGATAAATAAGAGGATTAATAAGGTATTCAATGGGCAACTATTACCAAGTTAGACAATGATGAGATCATGATGTTTAGATTGTTTTAACATCATACATATGTTGTAAATTGTAAGGTTAATACTATACTATGTTACCAAGCAAAGAACCTAGTCGGTAAACCCTAAGGTTATCACTATTGGTTAATGAAGGCAGAATTTCTACCAAGTGAAGTTTAGTATTTACCGAGTTGTAACCGAGTTGTAACCGAGCTATAATAGAATACATTAAATGGTTACATGTGTTATTTAATGAAGGAAGCTGATGAGCTGGAACTGATTAAATGATTGGTATGTTGTAAATAAAGTTTGTTAAGAATCTATGGCAATGGAAGATCAGCAGGAAGATCTACAGTTCAGATTGAACCGCAATACCCTAGCACAAGTTCCAAGAAATGTATGCAAGTTCCTAGGCGGGGTAAAACATTTTCAGATCAAAGGATACATTGAACCTGGTCAAAGTTTGAAGATTTGATGGCTATGATTGATCATGGGAAATGTAATCAAGGAGATTAAGCGGTTAGATAATTGTTTATAAATAGGAAACTGTTGATAAACAATGCATGCGGGCAAATGTATGCACAAGGATGCTACATAGTGATTACCAAGCATAGAAGCTTGAAAACCTGTTTGAACAACAGAGTATAGAAGCTCAGCAGATGGACAAGATTAGTTATATGTCTAGATTGTATTGAACAAATAAGAATCTGCCTTAGCATTTTAGATGTGAAGTTGCAAATAGATTTGTATTAATGTTATTTTGTGAAAGTGACAGAAAATCTCTTAACCGAGTGGACTTAAGAGTCTTATTTGTAAAACCCTCTAGCAAGGTGACATTCTGATTGAGTGTTTGAAATCCTTTAACAAGGTTGCTTCTAACGAGGTGAAGATCTTAACAGATCTGAGGGAAATCCCTTAATCGGGTCACATCTAGCAATGTGTTTGTAATCTTTAACAGGATTTGCTTTTAACCGAGCATACTCTAGAAGAGTATATATTCACCCCCCCCTCTCATCTTGTTGTCTATTGGATCTGTACTTATATTTGTATGTGGGAAAAGTGGGTTGTTTGCGTCTACAATATTAAGTATCAGAACTATCAAATAATAGTACCGGTAAAGTTTATTGCATGAAACAAAAGACAAATAACATCCACAACACATAACACAGTTATTTGTATGTGGAAACCCTGTAAGGGGAAAAACCACAGTGGGAAACCTTACCCACAATCAGATGATACTACTACAGATAGTATGTGTGTACAAATGGGGTCTGCACATGCAGAAAGGCCAATTGCCTAGAGCTCATTGCTCAATCACAAAATTGGAGTCACACTTACTACAATTGGATGGTTAAATCCAATGATAATGTACTGCTCAAAATAGCATCTTCATATGCTGGATTCAGTACCGGTTAAGCTCTGATTGTCTTCCTCATACCTTCCTTGGATCTTCAAATGATGTTTGCATGTATAGCTCTGCTTATATTCGAATATACCTTATTACAATCCTTTTTCCACACTCCTCTACATAATCTCATAAATGAGATCTTACATATATACCAAAACCTAAGACCAAATGTGTAGGTCAGCTCACTAAGAATATTACAATTAAATCAATTACAAATGAATCAATATGTGATGCATGATGTCGGCTCAATGCATTTACAATAATAACCAATCAATAAAACATCTCCATAATGTGTTGTGTTGATCTAGAATAGATAATGCTTGTCGATCTATAACCTAGACCTATGTGTTGGTAACAGCAAATATGCAAACTTTATTGTACCAATAATAAAATCACCAAAACCAAGTGTCCAAACAATATCTTTGACATAACCAAGTAATCTCAGGATGATAACAGATCATTCTTAATGCCAATGAACAATATAACCTGTCGGTGAACCAGATACCGGTGACTGTGCATAAGTCACTAAACATGTCGGTGAACATAACCAAAGATCTCCACAAGGATAAGGGTTCTCAAGTGTTGACAAATGTTGACATCAATGACAAAACCAATGCAACACATCCATAATACCAACAATAGGAGAGTTATGAAGTTTTATAAGAAAGTGCAACAATGCAAACCATTTTATTGATCCAGGGATACAAATACAATATTCAAAATGAAATATGGAAGAACTAAGATAGAAAGAAAAAAATGTTAGATGGTTCAAACAACAGAAAGACAACTAAGAGGGGGGTGAATCAGTTGTCACAAATTATAGGAACATTCAGCAATTAAAGCTTTAATACTGGAACCCAAAACATTAATACCCGAATAGAAGTTAAACCAATTAAACAAACAATAATCACAGAATAAATACCATCCATATGACACCAAGATTTGTATGTTGAAAATCCAGTAAAGGGAAAAATCACGGTGGGAAGCCTACCCACAGTCAGATAATACTTCTCCAGTAAGTATGTGAATTACAATGAAGAGGAATGCACTTGCAGGAAGGCCAACAGCCTAGAGCACACTGCTCGTCACAAAAGGAGCCTCACTGACTACATATAAATCCAGACTACAATATGGAGAAGTGTTGAACTGCAAAAAATAGCATCTCCTATGCTCGAGTACAATTCCAATTAAGCTCAATACAGGAGGAATAAATCCTCTTACACAAACCCAATTCAATCTCCAATGATCAACCAACTCCTCTGCCTGAATGACATTACATTATTCGCACTTTACATTCCTTGACCAGGACCTCTTACTTTTAACCATGATGATCTACAATGAGATCTTACATTTATTTATACAAACCCTCGACTATAAACAATCAGGTAGGCCACCAAACAATAAACCAATTACATAGTTATAAACCATGTCAGCCTTAGACCAAACAAGTAATATCAACACATAAGACATCTCGAAAATACATCAATAGGTCCTATCCACATATACATTAATGTTGGTCCATAACCTAGATCAACCGAGACCAAGTTGTTGGTATTTTGGTATGGTTTTGTCATTGATGTCAACACCTACTATCACTTATCAACTCTAGCACTTTGAAGAATTGGCAATGTTCACCAGCAAGCAAATGACTTATGCACAGTCACTGGTATCTAGTACACCGGCAGGATATAATGTTCACTGGCACTTGGAATGGCATGGAAAACACCTGGTTATGTCGAAGACATCATTTGGACACTTTGTCTTGGAGATTTGTTCATTGGCATATTCGTATTTGCATATTTGTTGTTACCGGCAAATAGGTCTAGATCATTCACCGGTAGGCTTATCTATTCCAGATCAACATGGCATGCTATGGAGATGATTTATTATTGTTGTAAATGCATCAATCCGACATGTTGAATCGGTTATTGCATTGGATATTGTTTTATTTGTAAATTGATTTTATTGTAATATCCTTTAGAGCTGACCAACTAAAATTGGTCTTAGGTTATGATATAAATGTAAGATCTTATTTGTAAGATCAAATGTGGAATGCGAAGGAAGAAATAATTTAGTATATGCGAGAATAAGCAGAGCTTTACATGCAGACATAATTTGAAGGTTGAAGCAACGTTTTTGTAAAGACAATCAGAACTACACTGGTACTGAATTCAGCATAGTAAGATGCTATTTTGAGAAGTACATCCTTATTGGATTTAACCATCCAATTGTAGTCAGTGTGACTCCTATTTGTGTTTGAGTAGTGAGCTCTAGGTGCTTGGCCTTTCTACATGTGCAGACCCCATTTGTATACACATACTATCTGCAGTAGTATCATCTGATTGTGGATAAGGTTTCCCACCATGGTTTTTCCCCTTATAGGGTTTCCACGTACAAATATTGGTGTTATGTGTTGTGGATGTTATTGTGTTTCTATTTCATGCATTAATCTTTACCGGTATTGTAATTAACTGATAAAATTGTCTATCGGCATACAAGTTTGGCTTACCAGTATTAAGCATTTAAGTTGGTTAATTTTTTTTGGTTTGAATTTATTTGACAACTGATTCACCACCCCCCCCCCCTCTCAGTTGTCCCTGGGACCTAACAATTAGTATCAGAGCCTAGTCCTCTTTTGCAGAAGTTTAATAGCTTGAGGAGATCCAATGTCTACTAACTATTTCAGGAAGGACAGTCCTAAACTTGATGGAACCAACTATGGCATATGGAAGATCAGGATGGAGACACATTTAAATTGCATTGGAAAGGACATCTGGGAAGTTACAAAGAATGACTATACTGCTCCTACTCTCGGTTAGCCTAATCCACCTACCTTAGGAAAGGATGAGGAAAATGATTGCAAAGCTAGAGAAGCACTTTTGAGCGTATTATCAGATCAGCAAATCATGGGATTATCAGATAGATCAACTGCTAAAGCTATTTGGGATCATTTGGAAACACTGAATGAAGGAGATTCCACAGTCAAAATTGCAAAACTTGAAAGCTTCCACGTCAAGTATGAAAATCAGAAAAATGGAAGAAGATGAAAGGATTTCTGCTTTTATGGAAAGAATTAATGAAAATGTTTTGGGTATTAAATGTTGTGGAGGAACCTTAAGTGAAGATGAAATTGTCTCAAAATTTTTAAGAGGATTTCCACCGGCATATAAAATGAAGTTTACCGCTATAAATGAGTTAAGAACAATGCCTAATACATCAATAACTAGGGATACATTGATAGGAAAACTTTCAGCTTTTGAAATTGAGGAATTTGGTCATGTTGCTACTATAAAGATAGATTTAGCTTTTAAGGCATCAACATCATCTGCACCATCATTTGTCAAGTTTGATTGGAAATCCTTTTATGCAACAGAACTTGAGAAAAGCAGGAAAGAAAATGAAGAGCTTTGAAGCACTATTTGCAAGGAAAATGCCTAAAGGTCCAATTGGAAGTAAGTATGAAGGTAAAGCACCCTTTAAATGCTTTAACTGTAATAAGATTGGTCATATGGCTTCTAGATGGCCTGATAGACATGCTAGACTAAGAGAAGAAGCTAGGATAACATACAAGTCTAACCCTGAATATCAAAGATACAGATTTAAGAAGAATAAAGATAAATCTTGTTATCTTGTTGATCAAGGAGTCACTGATGATTCTGATGAAGATCCGACAGACAATTGACGGCTTTTTGTTGCTATAACAAAAGATCAACCGACACCTATTGTTCAACTAGTAGAGTAGGCCCTGGCAGCTAAAGTTGAAGTTAAGGATGGATGGATCATTGATTCAGGATGCTCACATCATACGACTGGTGATAAAGGTAAATTCTTGAACTTTCAGGAATATAATGGAGGTCTAGTAAGATTTGGAGATGACAAAACTTGCTTGATCAAAGGTAAAGGTACAATATCTCTTGATGGTAAGCATAATACAGACAATGTTTACTATGTGGAAGGTTTAAAGCATAATCTTTTGAGTGTTGGTCAATTAGTTGAGAAATGATTTCAGTTACAATTCAAGAATGGGAAATGCAAAATTATGAACAAAACTGGTTTGGAAATTGCAACCGTTAATCAAACTAGAGGTAACATCTTTCATTTGAATAATAGTGAAAAGACATGCTTGATTGCACATATTGATGAAAGTTGGCTATGGCATAAGAGACTCTGTCATGTAAATTTTGATTGCATGGTAAAAATCAATACTACTAAAGCAGTTAGAGATTTACCTAAGATTGTCAAACCTCACAATCCGGTATGTAAGGAATGTCAATTTGGAAAACAAGTTAGAGGAACTTTTAAAAGTATTTCAGAAAAATCCAATAATGCTCTTGACTTAATTCATATTGATTTATGTGGTCCAGCTAGAAGTAAAAGTTTACAAGGTGGTAGATATTTCATGCTAATCATTGATGAAGATTCTAGAATGTGTTGGGTTACTTTTCTCAAAGAAAAATTAGAAGCACTTGGGAAGTTCAAACTATTCAAAGCAATGGTAGAGAATGAAACCAATATGAAAATCAAATGTCTGAGATCAGATCAAGGAGGAGAATTTACATCTAAGGAATTTAATGCATTATGTGAAGTGAATGGAATCAGAAGACAGTTATCAGCACCCTGGACACCATAGCAGAATGGAGTTGTTGAAAGGAAAAACAAAATGATCTTGGATACAGTTAGAAGTATGTTATCTGAAGCAAATCTACCACATGTATTTTGGAGAGAGGCAGTAAGAACATCTGTCTATACATTCAATAAAGTTCACATCAAAGGAGAAACCGGTAAGACCCCTCATGAACTATGGTTTGGTATTACTCCTACTCTTAAATATTTCAGAATATTTGGAAGTAAATGCTATATTAGAAGAGATGAGTATATTGGCAAATTTGATCCTAGAAGTGATGAAGGAATATTTCTTGGTTATTCATCTAAGAGCAAGGCATATAGATGTTTTAACAAAAGATTAAAGAAAATTGTTGAGAGTACAAATGTGAAGATTGATGAACAATTCAGAGGAACTTCAAGGTATATAGACTTTGAACCGGCAACAGAGATTCTAACAAATGAACCTACATTGAACCCACCGGTACAGAATGAAGATCCAGTTACACCGGTATCATCTGAAAATTCTAGAGTAACTGAGGAATAGCAACAAATGAAGACACATCGGTATGTAAGACTAAATCACTCTGAAGATCAGATAATTGGAAACAAGTATAAAGGAGTTATGAAAAGAGGAAGACTGGAAAATGAAGAGGTATGTCTTATTTCTCAAATTGAACCATCATCAATTAATGAGGCATGTGAAGATAAACACTGGATTAAAGCTATGGAAGAGGAACTAGAACAAATTGAGAAAAATAACACATGGACATTACTTCCCTGGCCTAAAGATAAAAATGTGATTGGAACAAAATGGGTATTCAAAAACAAACTTAATGAAGATGGCAAGGTGATTAGGAATAAAGCAAGACTAGTGTGTAAGGGATATTCTCAAAAAGAAGGAATTGATTATAATGAAACCTTTGCACCGGTAGCTAAAATTGAGGTAGTCAGATTATTCTTGGCTTTTACAGCACATAAGAACTACAAAGTATATCAAATGGATATTAAATGTGCATTTCTGAATGGAGATCTTGAAGAAGAAGTTTACATTGAACAACTTGATGGATTTTCTTTGATATATAAAAAAGATATGGTTTGCAGGTTAAGGAAAGCTTTGTATGGGTTGAAACAAGCTCCAAGAGCTTGGTATGCAAGATTGGATAATTATCTTTTGAATATTGATTTTTCTAAAGGTAATACTGATAGCAACTTATACTACAAAGTGACTAATGATGACATCTTGGTTATAGAAGTTTTTTTTTGATGATATAATCTTTGGAGGAAAAGATGGATTATGTAAAGACTTTTCTATTGAAATGCAACAAGAATTTGAAATGTCTATGATTGGAGAGATAAAATTCTTTTTAGGATTGCATATTTCACATACTGATAAAGGTATATTCTTGAGTCAATCCAAGTACCTGAAGGAGTTACTAAATAAATTTGGGATGGAAAACTCTAAACCGGTAAGCACACCTATGACAAATGACAAATTATCACTAAGGGATGAATCTACACCTATTAATCTGACTAGGTACAAATTTATGATAGGAGGCCTATTGTATTTAACACAAACAAGACCTGATATTATGAATGCAGTATGTATTGTTTCAAGATTTCAAAGTAATCCTAGAGAAAATCATGAATCAGCAGTAAAAAGGATTTTCTGGTACTTACAAGGCACTACAAATCTTGGGTTATGGTATCCTAGAGATGAAAAATTTGATTGTGTGCATACACAGATGCAAATTAGGCAGGAGATGTGAATGATAGAAAAAGCACCACCGGTAGAGCATTTTTTCTTGATAGCAGATTAATTTCTTGGTTGAGTAAGAAACAAAAGTTGTACATCTTTATCAACAGCTGAATCAGAATATGTTGCAAGAGCAACTAACTATACACAGGTATTATGGCTTAAGCAAATGTTGAAGGACATAAAGGTAAAATGCAAGGAACCCATAACTATCTATTGTGACAACACTGTAGCAATTTATATATCTAAGAATCTGGTATTACATTCTAAAACTAAACATGTTTCTATCAAACTAAATTTTCTGAAAGAGAATGTTGAAGCAAAAGAAGTAAAACTAGTTTATGTGAATACTAAAGAGTAGATTGCAGATATTTTCACTAAACCTCTGCCGAAGGAGACCTTTGAATATCTTAGATATCATCTTGGGGCCATACCCACACTGGTAGAGATTTAGACAGTTGATGTTTTTCATCAATCGGCAAAATTAATAGAGAAATCTCTTACTCCGGTTTTGATGAGGAAGCTACTTCTCAGGGGGAGTAGTTGGTATACTGAATTGGTTGGTATTTTGTATTTACATCTGGTTTTGTATTGACTTTGGCATTTGATGTTAAAGGGGGAGAGATATCTATGGAAAAACACTTTATCTTTTGGGGAGAGATTATTTATTTGGGGAGAGATTGTTATTTTGAGAGAAACTGATTACTCTTTGTATCTGTATTTTGATTTCTGGTTATGATCTCTTTTTGGGAGATTGTTGGTATTTGGTATTTGGCATTTCTGTTTTGGCACTTTGATGGTTTTTCCATCTTGTGTTGCCATCAATACCAAAGGGGGAGATTGTTGGTATTTTGGTATGGTTTTGTCATTGATGTCAACACCTACTATCACTTATCAACTCTAGCACTTTCAAGAATTGGCAATGTTCACCGGCAAGCAAATGACTTATACACAGTCACCGGTATCTGGTACACCGGTAGGATATAATGTTCACCAACACTTGGAATGGCATGGAAAACACCTGTTTATGTCGAAGACATCGTTTGGACACTTTGTCTTGGAGATTTGTTCATTGGCATATTCGTATTTGCATATTTGTTGTTACTGGCAAATAGGTCCAGATCATTCACCTGCAGGCTTATCTATTCCAGATCAGCACGGCATGCTATGGAGATGTTTTATTATTGTTGTAAATGTATCAAGTCAACATGTTGAATCCGTTATTGCATCGGATATTGTTTTATTTGTAAATTGATTTTATTGTAATATCCTTTAGAGTCGACCTACTAAAATTGGTCTTAGGTTATGATATAAATGTAAGATCTTATTTATAAGATCAAATGTGGAATGCAAAGGAAGAAATAATTTGGTATATGCAAGAATAAGCAGAGCTTTACACACAAATATCATTTGAAGGTTGAAGCAAGGTTTTTGTAAAGACAATCAAAACTACACCGATATTGAATCCAGCGTAGTAAGATGCTATTTTGAGTAGTACATCCTTATTGGATTTAACCATCCAATTGTAGTCAGTGTGACTCCTATTTGTGTTTGAGCAGTGAGCTCTAGGCGCTTGGCCTTTTTGCATGTGCAGACCCCATTTGTATACACATACTATCTACAGCAGTATCATATGATTGTGGGTAAGGTTTCCCACTATGGTTTTTCCCCTTACAGGGTTTCCACGTACAAATATTGGTGTTATGTGTTGAGGATGTTATTGTGTTTCTATTTCATGCATTAATCTTTACCGGTATTGTAATTAACTGATAAAACTGTCTACCGGCATACAAGTTTGGTTTACCGGTATTAAGCATTTAAGTTGGTTAAGTTGTTTTGGTTTGAATTTATTTGACAATTGATTCACCACCCCCCCCCCCCCCCGCATCTCAGTTTTCCTTGGGACTTAACACAAGTATAGGTCCACACGCTTCAGCAATGATCTCCAAATGCCAAGTCTTGAACAAGATCACCAACAACATCCCAAGACTCCATCAGAAGTTGCACCAACACCACTTATGCAATTCATCAAAGATCTCCATCAAAAGCTTTGTCAGTGAAACCCTCACCAAAACCAAAAACCAATCTTCTAAGCAAGTAGGATAGCATGCAATCACCAGACCAAACCAACTGATCAAATAAGAGTATAAGTATCATGAACAAGCCAATTCCATCACCAGACTATACTGGATTCTACCAGATCATGGTGGATCCGAGTTAACTAGAAACCACTCATCCTACTAGGACCAGAAGGGTGTCGGTAAAGCATCCAAACAGCTAGTGTTGACATCAATGATAAAACATCAATGCAACACATAATCAATTCCACCAAATGGCCAACAATCTCCCCCTTTGGCATTGATGGCAACACTAGATGTGAAAAACATCTAAGTACCAAGAAATGCCAAATAAGTCTCCCCTTGTGGAAGACAACCAACAATCATCAGCATATAGCTTTGAATATCAATATCTCTCCCTTTTCATATTTCTCCCCCTTAACATTTATCATTTTCTTCCTTTATCTTTTTCACATCACTATCTCTCCCCCTTTGACATCAATGCCAGAAATCTGACAGAAATATCAAAGAAAAAACATAAGCCTCTGAATCTCAAAGCTGACTACTCCCCCTAAGAAGTAGCATCCCACATCAGTGTCGGAATGAATAGTATCTCTGATAATGTATGTTAGACTGATGCCAAACCGCATCACTCAAGTCTCTACCGGAGGGGCGAAAACCCCCAATCTGTCTCTCAGGTACTCAAATGATTCCTTGGATAAAGGTTTAGTGAAAATATCTGCAATTTGTTCTTTAGTGATCACATAAACCAGTCTAACTTCATTTGCTTCCACCTTCTCCTTCAAAAAGTTATACTTGAAAGATATGTGCTTTGTCTTAGAATGAAATACTGGATTGTTTGAAACATCAATAGCAGCAGATTTATCATAGTGAATAACTACCAGTGCATCACAATCCACCTTTATATCCTTCAACATTTGCTTCATCCATAAAACTTGTGTACAATTAGTAGCAGCAGCAACATACTCAACTTCAATAGTAGATAAAGAAGTACATGATTGTTTCTTGTTGATCCATGAAACCAACTTCTTCTATATATGCACATAAAGTAAATTTGTCATCCTTAGGATACCATAAGTCATATTCGGATGTACCTTGCAAGTATCTAAAAATCCTTTTCACCACCATCTCATGATTTTCTCTAGGATCGCTTTGAAATCTTGAAACAATATAAACAACATTCATAATGTCAGGCCTAGTCTAAGTCAAATAAAGTAGACCTCCAATCATAGATTTGTATCTTGTAGGATTTATCAGTGTAGAAACATCTTTTCTTGTCAATTTCTCACTTGTAACCATAGGTGTACTTGCCGGTTTAGAATCCCCCATACCAAATTTCTTCAATAATTCCTTAGTATATTTAGTTTGACAGATAAAAATGTTTTTGTTAGTCTGAGTAATCTGCAAACCTAAGAAAAAATTTCATCTCACCAATCATAGACATCTCAAATTATTTCTCCATATTCTTAGAAAATTCTATGCATAACTTATCTTCACCTCCGAAAATAATGTTATCAACAAATACTTTGACAATCTGTATATCATCATCAGTGATTTTATAATATAAATTACTGTCAACACTGCCCTTAGTAAAACCAAGCTTCACAAGATATTTATCCAACCTTGCATACCAAGCTCTGGGTGCTTGTTTCAATCCATATAAAACTTTCCTTAACCTGCAAACCATATATGTATCATCTGATAGTGAAAAACCATCAGGTTGCTCAATATAAACTTCCTCATCAAGATCCCCATTCAAAAATGCACATTTAACATCCATCTGATAATCCTTATAGTTTTTATAAGCAACATAGGCAAGAAATAATCTTACAGCTTCAATCCTAGCTACCGGTGCAAAAGTCTCTCCATAATGAATTCCTTCCTTCTGAGAATATCCTTTACAAACCAATCTAGCCTTATTCCTTATAACTTTACCATCCTAATTCAATTTATTCCTAAAACCCATTTAGTTCCAATAACATTTTTATTTTTAGGCCGAGGAACCAAAGTCCATGTGTTCTTTTTCTCAATATGATCTAATTCTTCTTCCATAGCTTTTAACCAAAATTCATCTTTACATGCCTCAATTACTGATACCAATTCAATTTGTAAAATTAAACATACCTCATCAGTTGTCAGACTTCTTCTTGTCATCACTCCATTACTCGTGTCCCCAATGATTTGATCTTCAAAATGATTCGGTCTCACATACCTAGGAGTCTTCTAACTCTCATCTCCTCTTCCCTGTTCTTCAGTTACTGTAGAATTCTCTGATATTTCTGGAGTAACTAGTTCAACTCTCTATTCTGGTAAAGGTTCTACCAGTTGAGATATAATCATTTCCACTAATGGTTCCTTCTCATAAACTCTGATTTTACTTCCGTTCAACTCATCTACTTTGACATTAGCACTCTCCACAATTCTCTGCAATCTCTTGTTATAACATCTATATGCTTTGCTTTCATTAGAATAACCAACAAATATGTCTTCATCACATATAGGATCAAATTTCCAAATAGTATCATCTCTCCTGATATAACATTTACTACCAAAAATTCCAAAATACTTAACTGTAGGTGTATTGCCAAACCATAGTTCATAAGGTGTCTTACCAGTTTCTCCTTTGATATGTACTATGTTGAATGTATACATTATTGTACTCACTACTTCTCTCCAGTAGATATGAGGCAGATTAGCTTCCATCATCATTATCCTAGCAGCATCCAAGATAGTTTTGTTTTTCCTTTCCACAACTCCATTCTGTTGAGGTGTCCAGGGAGCAGAAAATTGTCTTCTTATACCATGCTTGTCACAAAAGTTATTAAACTCACCGGATGTTAATTCTCCACCATGATCTGATCTCAAACATTTAATCTTCAATCTTGTCTCAGTTTCCACTTTAGCCTTAAAGATTTTAAACTTTTCAAATGCTTCTGATTTTTCTCTCAAAAAAGTAACCCACATCATTCTAGAATAATCATCAATGATTAGCATGAAATATCTATCACAATGAAAACTTTTAACTCTAGCAAGGCCACACAAATCAATATGAATAAGATCAAGAACATCATTTGATTTATCTTGTATACTCCTAAAAGAGATTCTGACCTATTTACCCATTTGACATTCTTTACATACCAGATTATAGGGCTTCATAATCTTACATATATTTCTAACATCCTTAGTTGAACTGATCTTCACAATGCAATCAAAATTCACATGACACGGCCTTTTATGCCATATCTAACTCTCAGCAATCTGTGTAATCAAACATGTCTTCTAACTGAAGTTTAAATTAAATATGTTACCTTGTGTCTGTGTACCGATTGCAATCTCCAAGCCAGATCTATTAATTATTTTGCATTTTACATCCTTGAACTGTAATTGAAATCCCTTATCTACCAATTGTCCTACACTCAAAAGATTATGCTTCAAACCTTCAACATAATAAAAATTGTCAGTATTGTTCTTACCATCCAATGATATAGTTCATTTTCCTTTGATCATACATGCCTTGTCATCTCTAAATCTAACTAGTCCACCATCAAATTCTTGCAAAGACAGAAACTTCCCTTTTTCTTCAATCATATAATGTGAACAACCACTATCAATTACCCATTCATCCTTGTCCAAAATTTAGCAACAAGTGCCTTCTCCTCTAGTACATTCTCTGCTAATGTCCGATCATCTTCCTTGATAGGCAAGAATACCCATTCCTTCCCATTACCGGATCCACTAGCATACTCTTCTATCGGTTCATCATCTGAATTAGTAATGCCTTCCTCATCTGCTATGTACCATGATTTATCTCTGTTTTTCTTGAATCTATACTTGTTCTGATATCCAGGGTTAGGCTTAAATGATCTTTTAACTTTTTCTTCAAATCTAGAATTTTTTCAGGACATCTAGATGCAAAATGACCAATCTTATAAAATGCAAAACATTTAAAAGGTGCTTTTCTTTCATACTTACTTCCTACGGGTCCTTTCAGTACTCTTCCAGCAAATAGTGCATCAAGTTTCTCAAACTCATCATCTTCTCTCTTCATATCTTCTAATTATTTTGCATATAAATATTTCCGATCTTGCTTATCGGTTGTAGATGTAGATGCATGAAAAGTAGGTTCGGTCTTCATAGATCTAGAAGGTCCAAATTCCTCAAGTTCAAAAGCAGATAGTTTCCCAACCAAAGTATCTTTGTTCACAGATGTATTAGGTATTGTTCTCAACTCATTAGTAGCAGTAGCCTTCATTTTGTAAGCTGGTGGTAGGGCTCTCAGGACTTTAGAAACAATTTCATCTTCGCTCAGAGTTCCACTACAACATTGAATTCCCATAACAATCTCATTTACACTTTACATGAATGCAGTAATCCTTTCATCTTCTTCCATCTTGAGATTTTCATATCTCACCCAGTAACCATCAAGTTTAGAAATATTCACTGTAGGGTCACCTTCATTAAGAGTTTACAACTTATCTCATATAGCCTTTCCAGATGATTTGTCTATTAATCCCATTATTTGCTAATCAGAAAGTGCACACAAGAGGGCTTCTCTTGTTCTACAATCATTCTCAAGATCCTTATCTAGGTTGTCGGAGGAGGATTTCTAGATCCCAAATTATATGTTGTGACACCATTCTGTGTGATCTCCCAAATCTCCTTGCCAAGACATCTCAAATGATTCTCCATCTGAATCTTCCATACTGTATAGTTTGTTCCTTCAAGGCTCTGTATATTCCTTCGAAAGCTAGCTCTAGAAGAACTGGATGAACTTGAACTATTAGTCGCCATAGGATCTTCCTCAAGTGGTTAGGTTCTCTGGAGAGAGGACCAAAGCTCTGATACCAATTGTTATACAATTTGGATAACCAGAAGACAACTAAGAATGGGGGGTGAATCATTTGTCACAGATTACATGAACATTCAATAATTAAAGCTTTAATATCGGAACCTAAAACATTAATACCAAAATAGCAGTTAAACCAATTAAGCATAAACAATAATCACAAAATAAATACCATCCACATGACACCAAGATTTGTACATGGAAAACCTGGTAAAGGGAAAAACCACAGTGGGAAGCCTACCCACAGTCAAATAATACTTCTATAGTAAGTATCTAAATTACAATGAATGGTCCTGCACTTGCAGGAAGACCAACAACATAAAGCACACTACTCATCACCAAATGAACCTCACTGACTCCATATAAATCCAGACTACAATCCAGAGAAGTGTTGAACTGTAAAAGATAGCATCTCCTATGCTAGAGTACAATTCCGGTTAAGCTCAATACCGGAGGACTAAATCCTCTTACACAAACCCAATTCGATCTCCAATGATCGACCAACTCCTCTGCCTGAATGATATTACATTATTTTCACTTTACATTCTTTGATCATGACCTCTTACTTTTAATCATGATGATCTACAATTAGATCTTATACTTATTTATACAAACCCTCGATTATAAACAATTAGGTCGGCCACCTGACAATAAACCAATTACATAATTACAAACCATGTCGTCCTTAGACCAAATAAGTAATATCAACACATAAGACATCCCATAAATACATCAATCGGTCCTATCCACACATTACATTAATGTTGGTCATTAACTTAGATCAACCGAGACCAAGTATAGGTCCACGTGCTTCAACAATGATCTCCAAACGCCAAGTCTCGAACAAGATCACCAACAGCATCCTGAAACTCAATCAGAAGCTACACCAATGCCACTTATGTAATTTGTCAAAGATCTCCATCAAAAGCTTTGTCAATAAAACCCTCACTGGAACCAGAAACTGATGAATACTAAGAGGGGGGGTGAATTAGTATGCCAAAAATCTTTGTACTTAAACACTTTACTAGTCTAGCAGTAAACCAGTAAAACAATTTAGCAAACAAACCGATTAGCACACATGCAAACCAAATAGAAAATAATGCATTCACCCACAGAAGCACAAACACCATAACCCAAGATATTTTGATGTGGAAACCCAAATGGGAAAAACCACGGTGAGATAAAACTCACAAGTAACTATCTACAAAATAGGAACCAAACCGGTTAATGTCATACAATGTTCTTTACCAAAACAGATCCTGTTAGGAATCTCAATCTCTGTTAGGAGATAAGTCTGATTAAGGACTACCTTGCTAGAGGATTTTAGATCCATGGATGTGAACCACCTTGTTAGAGGATTTACAAAAGGCTTTTTGGGCCTACCCGGTTAAGGGCTTCAGACTTGTCGAAGATGTGAGTAATCAACAAGTGAGTGATCTAGCAAATAGCATAGATTGCTTGATTAGATCCTTGATAGCTCATTCCTAATGTATTCCAACATTACTTCAGTCTTCAACATATTCATACTCTACCTTTCTCTCACAGACATGAACTTCTCTTCTATAATCTCACTTACAAAAATTCATCAACCACCTTAAAACCCTAGCAACAACCTAAAACCCTAGACATGATGTCCTTATAAAGGAATCTGATTTCATGTCAGTCCAATAGGATTACAAGACAATTTACTAGGTTCAATGCATCTAGACATATTTGGTAACATGACACAAAAAGCACCGCCAGAGTGTCGACACCGCCAAACAATCGGTGGATGGTAAGTCATCACAAAATGTCGGTTGGTAACTCATCATAGAGTATTACCAGTTCATACGGAATACCGGTTTAAGAAAAATACCGATTGCCAATTTGTCAAAATGAAGACTGGGAAATATGAGTTGTGTCGCTTCGTTCCTTCATACTGCTTGAGATCCTCAAACCGCTTGGGGTCTTCATACCACTTCAGATCGGTAAACACTTTCTGCAAAACACCGATAGTCTAAAGACTATAATACATCATACCGGTTGGAACAAATACCGGTTGAGCTTTAACTCATACATACAAAAAGTGATCTCATAGCAAGTGTGTGTCCATCAATGACAATCACAACATAATCATCAAAAATGCCAATAGAAACCAAGCTTCTAAGCAAGCATGATAGCATCCAATCACCAGACCAAAACCAACTGATCAAATAAGAAACACAAATGTTCCTCCACTACTCCATTGAAAACAAAAAGCATTAGAAACACAAATGTCACGATTCCTCCCTTGATGTTGATGAGGAAGTGATGATGGCAAACCAACTCAAATTTGGCACATAATGTGATAGGAATCAAACCCAACATTAGATCTACTATTCCCTCCATAATGAACAAACATTCAGTTTTGTGGCACTTTATATTAGTGCATTTATATAATTATATGCTATAGGATGAATTCTTACATGGTTTATGTCAAGATGTGGAAAATGAAGACATATATCAAGTTGTCTTTTAAACATCAATAAGTTGAAAAGAACAAAATACCTTCATAATGCAAAATAGAGACCCCCTAGAAGAATACAATGATATGGCACTTTATTTAAGTTTATTTATAAGATAGAAAATAAGTACCAAGGCCTTAAAGAGGCATAATTATAATCTAATATTGTAGAATATTTTTATGTAAAATAAACATCACCACTGCATAGAAATCAAAAAACCATGCAAGTTCAAAAAAAGGCAGTCAAAAAGGTGTCCATATGAACCCAAACAAGCCTCTAAAAGTTCCAAAAACTCAAATTATGTAGGCTATCCTGTGAGAAACAAAAAAAAGAAAAAAAAATGTTAGGGTTTTATGGTAGACTAGAGCAATAAACAATATTAAATATAATGCAACATAAGAAAGGAAAAAATAAAAAATCACAATAACACAAAGATTTAACGTGGTTCACCCAATGTGGGCTACATATACTAGAGAAATAGTCATCCACTTCTTTTCTATTATCCAACAAAGAGAAAATTACAATATGATATCCAGTCATTATACAATGCCCTCATAAAATAGGGTTGTCTTCTAGGGAAAACAAAAGTGTACAAAAAATCTACTATTAGATCTATAACCTAATGATAAACAGTCAAGATTCACAATGATTAGTTCTAAATAAAATTTTATTTTGGGGGTGTTGCCCCCCAAAAGCCTTGTTGGGATGTGTTTGTTAATCTGAGAGGATCTGGTTAATACTGAGAGGGGGGGTGAATCAGTATTAACAATAATTCTTAACTTAAACTTAAACTAATAAAGCTTCACTCAATCAATCACAAACCAATAATAAACTAATTACCAATACTGGTAATCACTGATATCCAACTGTTAAACTGATTTATCAGAACTGCTCATTAAGTGTTCATCAACATGCATAAACTAAAAGTAAATCAAAACAACACATCAAAAGCATTCACCACATGAACACAAGAATTTTCGCGTGGAAACCCAAATAGGGAAAAACCATGGTGGGAATTGGTATCCACAAAAATTGTGCACTCTTTCGGAATGCACCCTATTAGGAGCCTAGTTCGGTTAGGAGCTTACAATGATGCCCTATTAGGAGCAGATCTTGTTAGGAGTCACCCGGTTAAGGGATTTCTATGATGAGCCCTGTTAGGAGCTGACGCCCTCCTAAATGGCACAAGGTTAGGAAATGATCAGCAACACAAAAAGACACGAAACCGTTAGTGTTAGTCAATCAAAAACTAATCTAAAAGGCATACCAAGAGAGACACTAAAAGCATGCTAATGTATTTAACAAATGAAGTAAATATGGTGAGGCATCTCCAACTGCCTCTTAGCATAGCTTTAGCTCCTTCTCCCTTGTTCCTCTCCTCTCCAAGTTCCAAAATAGTGTAGCTCTCAGCAACTTTTTGCACTATGGATGCTTATGGAGGATTGAGATTGTAGTATTGAGCTTTGAATGTGAAATAAAAAGCTAATGCTATGCTATTGATGCTAAACTGATATATTTTAACCAAAATAACAAGATATTAGATGATTATGCTAAAATGCTCTCTAAAAATGACTATAGCTTAAATGTAATGCAAGTTTTCAAGATCTGGATTATGAAGAAATGGGCTCTATTTATAGGAAAAATGGAGCAATGGATGGTTGAGATTGAGTAATCTCAACAAGGGTCGGGATTGAATGATTTCAAATCCATGTGAGGGGTTTCAACCCAATCCCAGGATGACAAGTGTCAATGTGAGATAGGTTGAGAGGGGAGGGAATAAGCATTAAATGCCTGATATGACCTTGGGATTTTAGAGTCAAGGTTGGTTGAATGAATAAAATCTTTATTCAAAGAATAAAGCTTTTATCCAATGGATAAACTCTTGTGCAAATGTGAAATGGATGAATATGGTCAAAGCAATAAATGTTTGGGGGGACAAGTTTGAAATAACCATAAATGGTTATGTAAGAGCCATAAATGGTCATGTAAGAGCCTTTAGTGGTCTTTGAAGACTTTGGGGGTTAATTTGTTGAACACACAAAGCATTAAATGCTTTTCAAAGACTTTGGAGTCTTTGAGAAGTGACTCCATTTTGCTTAGGAATGTGACAATAATTAGGAGATAGATTAGGCTAATTAGGAAGGGGTTAGAAGAATCTAGAAGGGGATTAGATTTTGCAAGTGTATTTGGTGGGGAGGGAAAATAGGATTTTATTAAAATAAAAATTCATTTATTTCAATAAATGTGTGCAAGTTGCATTTGTAGGAAAATGCAAGTGGGGTGGGGATAATGATTTAAATAAATGATTTATTTAATTTATTTAAAAGAGGAAAAGGGGATTTAATTAAATAAATAGATTTTATTTATTTAATTGATTGTGAATTTGATTTAATGAATTAATTAAAATAAATTGAATAATTTATTTAATTAATAGAAGAATGTTTGGGGATGAATTAATTAAATATTAATTTAATTAATTGATGGCTAGTGGATTTTTAATCAAATAAATAGCGAATATTTATTTAATTAAGCTGGACAGATTTGTGTGACTACAGGAGCTTTGCCCTGTTAGAAGCAACCTTGCAAGAGGATTTAAGACTCATATGTTGAGCTACTCGGTTAAGGGATTTACAATTTAAGGCATGTTAGAACCTACCTAGTTAAGGGATTTTGTCTGTTGCAACAGTTAGGGAACAACAGATGAATAATGTGGAAATAGAATTAACTACTTGCTTGTTCAAATCCAATTTAGCTCCAATCTACTACACTCTTGCAGATACACCACACCAGTTCGGCTTCACACTCTTTTCTCAAATCACCAACACACCAAACATCAACTATACCGACCTAAATAACCTTTACAACTTAGTGAATTATAAAACCCTAGATACATCAAAATTCAAATGAATTTACAATACAGATTATCATAACAATTTTTAAGACAATAGTAATCATTAAATGATCACTGCATCTCGATCTCATACACTTTCAAACCCTTAGCTCATTCCGCTAAGCACTTCGCACATTCCCAAGAAATTTGCTCTTTGATCATGCCAAAACATCATTCAAACACTTCACGTGGTTTCAGCCATGTCATCACCAACTTATAACATAATGTAATACACCATTGAACTCAAAATCATTACCAGTTATAATAATTGAATACAGGTTCTTAAACCCTACAGAAAATACAATAGAAATCATAAATTTGATTTCTGGTAACCAAAGCATGATGTGGTTCCGATCAAAGATACATTACAATGATACAAATACATGTTCCAAACCTCAACACTTGACTCATTGCCAATTGCCAAAACTAATAAAAACATTTCCTCATTTACCGGTTAAGGTCATAATTCCTAGTTCACTGTCTTCATTACCGGTAAGGCATTCTGGTAGACCAAAAAGACTTAAATGATAGAATAAATATGAAAAACATAGTTGCCACATAGTTTGCCATTAATGACAACACAAATATTTGATCAAAGTCATTAAGCCAATAATATCAATCTCTTCATCACTATATCATTACCAACAATCCTTTACTGTTTCATCAACATTCTCCATCAGTATCAGCTATGCCAATCATGCCAACAATCTCCCCCTTTGGCATTGATGGCAACACCAACATATTCAACTGTCAACTATAATCTTCTTTGTTGCCTTCACTCGCTCTTCTTCTATTGCACTTCATCTGTCGGTTGCACTACTTCACCTGCTCTAATTCTTCTCCTCTGGATCATATTACTTATCCCCCTTTCTCTTATAGTTCTTCTCCCCCTTTGAGAGCAATGCCAAAGGTGCAAATGCATCTCTAGTCTTTATTCCTGCTGCTATTGTCTCCAACATCTCTGCAAATCTCATCTAAGCTTCTCCCCCTATGGAGTAGCCAACATTTCATCAATCCACAGTAAAAAATATGCATTAAGCCCACTGGATTGATGTATCTCATGCATCTTAGTTGATCTTATGTATGGATCTAACCCCTAATTTACCTCTGAGGTACTCAAAGGTTGTCTTCGGCAAAGGTTTAGTGAAGATGTCTACTAACTGCTCTTTGCTTGTCACATATTCCATTCTAACTTACTTCTCTTGTACTCTCTCCCTCAGAAAGTGATATTTCAGTTCTATATGCTTTGTCCTTGCATGTAACACGAATTTTTTTGAAATATTAATAGAACTAGTATTGTCACAATAAATAATCATTGGTTCAAACATATCTTGCTTGAAACCTTCCAACACATGTCTCATCAAGATTGCATGTGTACAATTCATAGACGTTGCGTCATATTTTTCTTCAACTATTGACTGTGTTACACATGTTTTCTTTTTACTTGTCCAAGCAACCAATCTACCTCCAAGAAGAAAATCTCCACCGGTAGTGCTTTTCCAGTCATCGACATTGCCTGCCCAATCTGCACCAGCAAACACTTTCAAAGAAAATTCATCTTTATAAGGATACCATAAGCCATAATCCATTGTGCCTTTCAGATATCTGAATATTGTTTTCACCGCTACCAAGTGAGTCTCCTTGGGATCTTTCTGAAATCTAGCAACCAATCCAACAACATGTGCAATATTCGGTCTACTATGAACAACATAATGCAACTTACCAACCATGGACCTGTATTCCTTTTCATCTACAAAGGGTGAATCATCCTATTTAGACAATTTACAACCTGTCACCATCGGTGTGCCAATTGGTTTGAAATCTTCCATGCCAAAAGTTTTCAATACTTCTTTTACATATTAGTCTGATAGATAAATATTCCACCATCCAATTGTTGGACCTGCAACCCAATGAAAAATTTAATCTCACCAATAAGAGACATTTTAAATTCTTTCTTCATTTCCTCAACAAAAGCCATACATAGATCATCATCACCACCAAAAATTATAGCATCAACAAAAACTTTTGCTATCAACATTCTGTCTCCATCAGTCTTTAAATATATGTTACTATCCTCACTGGTAAGATGGAGTCCTATCTTGATCAAATGTGTATGCAATCTTTCAAACCATGCTCTTGGTTCTTGCTTAAAACCATATACCTTGTGTAACTTGCAAACCATATTTTCATCTTCACTTAATGCAAATCCATCTGGTTGTTCTATATATACTTCTTCTTCTAGGATACCATTCAAAAAAGTTGATTTAACATCCATCTGATATACCTTAAATCCTTTAAAAGAAACAAAGGCAAGTAACATTCTTACCCCTTCCAATCTTGCCACTGGTGCAAAGGTTTCACCATAGTCTTCTCCTTTCTCTTGTGCATAGCCTTTGCATACAAGTCTTTCTTTATTCCTTACAACTTGGCCATCTTCATTTAACTTGTTTCTAAAAATCCATTTTGAACCTATAACATTCTTATCTTTCGGTCTGGGAACAAGTGTCCAGATCTTGTTTTTCTCTATCTAATCCAATTCTTCATTCATAACATTAACCTAGTCATTATCATTCAATGCTTCTCTTACTGTTTTAGGCTCAATAGTAGAAATCAGACAAGAGTTTTCTCTGATTTTCCTTCTAGTTTGTACACTAGCATTCTTATCTCCTATAATTTGGTCTTCTAAATGATTTAATCTAGCATACCTTGGTATTACCGGTTACGGTGTTGTGCCTTTTGCTTCATGTTCATCATCGTTTTCATCACTTTCTTCATTTACCGGTTGAGCACCTATTTTTGCATCATTCTTTTGCACTTCCGGTTCTATATACACAAGGTTTTCTTCATCATTATCAGGCTCAGATCCATTGGTCTCATCAGGTTTCTCAGATAATTTATCAACCTTAACATTTACACTCTCATCTATCTTCTCAGTTCTCTTGTTATAACATTTGAATGATTTACTCTTGGTAGAGTACCCAAGAAATATCCCTTCATCACACTTAGTATCAAATTTTTCAGTAACATCATCTCTCTTTGTTGGATTTTGCCAAGATCAAGGGCACAATGAAAAGCATAAAAGAGACAATAGAATGACAAGAACAAACTGTATTCTCATCAATATAAAAATGATCAACTGGATTAACCAATACAATGAATAGAGGCTTGCTTATATAGGCAAGGCCATATGGATGTATGAGCACACAAATATGACATGTGGCTCAATGAGAAACAAGGGTAGGTAAGAAATACTAAGGGTAGGTAGGAGAAATAATATAATATTCCACAAGAGGTGGATGACCCACTGAATGTGGAGTGTAACAGCAAAATAAGACCACAAAAGGTGGAATTTCTCCTACAAGCTCTATCCCTAAGTGCACACTTCCCTAAGTGTCTAAATTCCAAATTACGATGAGATGCATTATCCTAAGTTAACTTAAGTAAGTGTAATAATATCCTAAATGAATATTTATTTACACCAACACCCCCCCTTAAGTGCAACTTAGGGGAATGAAGACTCAAGTCAACAATGCAAGATGGGTCCCGGCTATTAGGCCATGATAGGTACCCATGTACAACATGCAAATGTAAGCAAAACAATGCAATGCAATCTCTCACAAATGGAGAAAGGGAGAAAACCCAATGGGAAAAAAACTCCCCCCCAAAAGAGAGATGAATGTACAAAAGACTCTCAAAGAAGAAGGACAAAACCTCAAAGAGGAAAAAGTCCCCCCCATAAGAGAGGAAGGAGAAGTCAGCTGACCCCCCCTAATGACACATCCCACACCCCCAAGAGAGCTCGCAACTGCTGGAACTTACTCTCGGTGAAAGGTTTGGTGAATATGTCAGCAACCTGCTCTGTTGTAGGACAATACTGCAAATCAACGACCTACTCCTGGATGAGCTCTTGGATATAGTGCATATGAATCTTGATGTGTTTGGTCCACTAGTGCTGGACCGGGTTCTTCGAGATCGCAATAGCACTCTGATTATCGCAATGTAGAACTGTCGATCGTGGAGTGGTGAAACCAAACTCTATGAGAATCTGCTGGAGCCAAATGGTCTCAGTCGCTGCATTAATAGCGCCTCGATACTCAGCCTCAGTTGAAGAGAGAGCAATAGCATGTTGCTTCTTGCTCTGCCAACAAATGGGGCCCGAACCAAGGTGAAAACTGTAACCAAAAGTAGACTTACGATCAACTAGATCGCCAGCCCAATCGGAGTCTATGTAACCAACCAAGTGAAGTCCTGTGCCTGCTGCATAGTGAATCCCATAGTGATGTGTGCCCTGGATGTCATGTAGAATGCATTTGGCGGCTTTCCAATGAAGCTCATGTGGTTCCTGCATGAAGCAGGAAACCATGCCAACTGCAAATTGAATATCAGGGCATGTATGAGTCAAGTAGATGAGACTACCCACAAGTTGATGATACAAAGTGGCATCAACTGGTGGAGAAGAACACTGAGCCTCAAGCTTGACTCCTAAAAGAAAGGGAGTCCGGGCAGGCTTACAATCAGCCATATGAAAGTGTGCAAGTAGATCAAGAGCATACTTGGGCTGCGATAGTGTGATCCCGGAAGGTGACTATGAAATCTCTATCCCGAGAAAGTAGTGCAAAAGACCCAAGCCAGTCATAGCAAATTTGTCATGCAAAGCAGATTTGACCCTGCTAATGATGGATGAAGTACTCCCTGTAATGATCAAGTCATCAACATAGAGCACAAGTATCAAGTGAGAGTCATCCTATCGCAAAATGTAAACATTCGGATCGGAATGACACCTGGTGAACCCGGCGGAGAGAAGAAAGGAATCCATCTTGGCGTACCAAGCCCTGGGGGCCTGCTTAAGGCCATAGAGAGATTTCCTTAGTCTGCAAACCAAGGAAGTATCCTAGATGAAACCCTGTGGCTGCTCCATATAAATCTCCTCATCAAGATCACCATGAAGAAAAGCACTCTTCACATCCATCTGATGTACAGCCCAACCATGAGTTGCAGCAATAGCAAGTGTCAAACGAATGGAGTTCATCTTGGCTACGGGTGCAAAGGTCTCAGTATAGTCAACACCTGCAACCTGCGAGAAACCTTTTGCAACAAGCTGAGCCTTATACTTATCCACACTACCATCCGCTGCAAACTTGGTCTGATAGATCCACTTACATCGAACCATCTTTCTCCCCTTAGGGAGATGGACTAAATCCCATGTGTTGTTCCTCATCAAGGAACTATACTCTTCCTCCATAGCTTGGTCCCACCCAGGAACCCCTGATGCTTCCCTAAATGTCTGTGGATCGGAAGCGGTAGCAATGAATGCATGTGGAAGATCCTGATGTTGTGATCGAGTTCTCCGTGTATCCGAAGGATCCCCAACAAGAGAACCCGCAAACTCAAGTGTCTGTCGAGCCCAACGAGGTCTAGGTGGAAGTGGAGAATGAGGCTCCTCAACTACAAGTGGACCCTGCGGAGGTGTAACCCTGCGAGTCGGAGTTGAGGGAGTCTCATCATTTGAATCACTAACATCACTATCCACAATGGAGGAAGGTGGAGGAGGTAGAGAGGCTAAGCTTGGAGAGCTTTCCTCAAAGTGAACACTCCTCTCAATGAAGACCTCATGTGTCTCTGGATCCATCAATCTGTATGCCTTAACACCCTCAGGATATCCAACAAATATGCAAGGTCGACTCTAAGGTTCCAATGCCTTGCATTTCTATGGAGGTATGCGAGCCCATGCTGGACACCCAAAGACTCTGAAATGTCTCACAATCGGTTTCCTTCCAGCCCAAACTTCAAAAGGAGTAATACCTTGCAAAGCTTTGTGAGGAACCCAATTCTGGATGTGTGTGGCACAACTGATAGCCTCTGCCCGAAAGGCGGGATCAACAGAACGTGCATGTATCATGCAGCTAGCCATTTCTTTGAGAGTTCTATTCTTGCGTTCTGCAACCCCGTTCTGCTGTGGAGTGTATGCAACAGAATACTGAAGATCAATCCCCTCAAATGTACAAAAATCCTCAAGTCTTTTGTTCACATATTCCCTTCCATTATCTGTGCGAAGAATCTTGACCACTTTCCCTGATTGCTTCTCCACACGAGTCTTGAAGTCCTGAAATCTGTCAAATACTTCACTCTTGTGAATGAGAAAGTAGACCCAAGTGAAGCGGGAGTAGTCATCAATGAAGGTAAGAACATAGCGGGCCTTACTAAATGAAGGTGCTGGAAATGGACCTGCTACATCACTGTGAACAAGTTGAAGAACTTCCAAAGCTCTCCAAGTTTTCTCTTTATCAAACTTCTCTTCGGGATGCTTGCCCATGGAACAACCTGAACATACACCCTCTGAAAAATTGATTCGAGGAAGACCTGTGACCATGTCTTTAGTGCTGAGCTGTTGAAGATAGCGGTAGTTGAGGTGACCAAACCGCTCATGCCATAGCTTACTTTCTGAATTTGAATGAGTAAACAAGGCCCTAGAAGGTGAACCTGGCACAAAGTGGGAGAATGAATAAAGTCTAGAGTTGTCGTTGACTTGTCCCACTGCTACCAAGGCATCATCATCAAGTTCCTTTACCACAATTGAATCTGGGGTAAACTCAACCTTTTTCCCATTCCCATAGTGAGTGATCTGGTAGATGGAGAGAAGGTTGGTAGACAAGTTAGGAACATAGAGAACATTCTCAAATGTCCCATCATCCATGTCAACTAAACCTTTCCCTTCAACCTCTACTCGTGTGTCATCACCTATGTAAATGTGAGGTACCTTAGATGGCTCCAATGAAGAAAACTGCTCCTTTGCAGAACCCATGTGATATGAGGCACCTGAGTCAAGTATCCATTGCTGTGAAGAACCTGTTGTAGCCACAAATGCTTGCCCTTTTCCCTTAGACTGTGAGGAAGAGGAAGGAGTTGAATCCTTCTTTGTGTAGGTGGATGGCAAGTTGATGTTGTTTTTCTTGAGAAGATTGGTTAACTCATCAACTTGCTTTGCGTGGCATTGATGCTCATCATGACCATACTTTTTGCAATATGCACAAGTTGGTTTATCCTTCTTAGGTGGCGTCCCCTTCTTGGAAGAGGATGAAAAATCACCTTGTGATGGAGAGGATGATTGTCCTTTTTCCTGGTGTGGTTTAGACTTGGATTGCTTCTTCTTCTTGTTGGAATCTTTGCCTTGACTTCCTTGATTTCCTTGATTTGCTACCAAAGCCTTGGACTTTGAAGACTTGAGAAATCCCATGTTCAACAACTTAGATTGTTCCAATATCAACATTTCTGTGAAAGCATCAAATGAAGGCATAACATAAGGACTCCCCACTGTCAAACGATGAGTTTGGAAGCTAGACACAAATGCTGCATATTCTGGTGCAAGCTTATCCAACAAGTTGAAGATTAACTGAGCATCCTTTTTGTCAATTCCACAATCCTTAAGCTTTGCTCTTAGCTCATTTTCTTTGGTTACATAATCTTGGATTGTATCAAAACTCTTGGGATCTAATTTGGTGAGCTCATTGTCAATTTGATAGCCTCTGATTTCATCAACTTGTCCATATAATTTCTGAAACATATCCCAAGCCTCTTTAATTGTTTTACACTTCTCAATGTGGAAAATGAGGTCATCTGATACATACTTGCGTAAGGTTCCAAAAGCCATGCAATTCTTTGTGAGCCATTCTAATTGAGCATTTGGATCAGCCTTAGGATCAGGTGGTGTTGTTATTGTTCCATCTATGTAGTGTGTGAGACCCTTTTCCATTAGTTTACTCCATACTTTAATTTTCCATGATGCATAATTATGTGGAGTTAATGGTGGAAACTTATTAGGACTCATTGCAACAAGAATGGAAAGAGCACAAAGAGAGGCACAATCACACAAGACACCCCCCAAATTCACTCAATCAAAGAACCCCCCCCCCCAAATGTGATGATTTGGCACTTTAGAAGTAGTGCGTATACAATGGGCCACTTGCAAAAAATGGCAAAGTGGACTTCTAATTTACAATTTTACAACTCCTTCAATAAGGCCAAAAAAGTCTCAAACTGATAATGCAAGAGATCTAACTAAGATTCAAGCAATTTACAAGTACCTAATAGGCCAAATAAGACCAATATCTGAAAGTACAATTTTCACTCAAAATCTCTAAAATCTTATCATAGATTCTGAAAGTAGATGAAAAAATAAGCACTTTCAAAAAAAACAGCACCTGAAAAGGAGGTCGTATGAGCTCAAACGAGGCCTTTGAAGTTGCAGAATTGAGGATTAGACAGGCACAGCTGAGAGAATCCAAAAATTCCGAAAAAAATGTTCACCAAAATCAGAAAATAACCACACCACTATGAAGATCATGATATTTTAGCCCATTTCAAAAAAAAATTGCACCAAAAAAGGAGCAAAAATGAGCAAGATATGGCCTTCCAAAGTTGGACTGCAAAACTAAAAAGCCCAATGGAGAGGGGTCAAAAAAATTTCAAAAAGTGCTGATGTGGTGCTGACGTCAGCAAGTCACTATGTTAAAGTTGATGACCATATGACTGTCGCAAAAAATTCGCCTCCCTGTTGACTGGGCGTCCATACTATACAGACGGTTGACTGTGCAGGTGACTGTGCAGACCATACGGATGGCGTGGCACTGTACAGACGTCTGCGTGGCTCTGTGATTGTGCAGGCCATACAGTCAAGGTGGTGCAAAGACGTGGTGTACTGAAGGCTATTTTTGAGCCACGTGGCGGGGTCAGGTGCTGACTGGATGTCAGCGTGGCGCTGCCGGAAGTCTTGGGCCGACGACGGGAGTCTGCATGTCGCCGGAGATCTCTGGCCGGTGGCCACAGGAGGAGACGGGTGTTGCGGGCCGGGGCTTTCAGATCTGCCACCGGCGACGGTGATGGCGGCATGGGGGAACGCGGCGAGTACGGGCAGTGAGCACGATGCGCTCTGCGATGGCGGCGCGGTGGCGGGAGAACCTGCACGGCGGCGCAGCGATCGGAGCGGCTCTGCAGCGGGTACCTGCAACCTGAGCATAGCGGGTATGGCCAAGTATGGGGGGTCTACGGACCCCTCAAAAAATCCCCTTTTTTTTTTTCAATTTTTCCAATTTTTTTTTTCGAAATCTGTACAAAAATAGCCAAAATGGGGGAAAAAAATTTCTCACCAAAATAGGTCGACTTTATAGTCAAAATTTATGGAAATGGCCTTCCGGATTCAACGGTGATGTCCAAATCGTTGTATGATGCCCCCAAAAAATGAAGATCCCCAAATCTGAAAGTAGAAGCCTTCCACGATGTCTCCAAAAACTGATCAACAAAGCCCCAATAGCTCTGATACCATGTTGGATTTTGCCAAGATCAAGGGCACAATGAAAAGCATAAAAGAGACAATAGAATGACAAGAACAAACTATATTCTCATCAATATAAAAATGATCAACTGGATTAACCAATACAATGAATAGAGGCCTGCTTATATAGGCAAGGCCATATGGATGTATGAGCACACAAATATGACATGTGGCTCAATGAGAAACAAGGGTAGGTAAGAAATACTAAGGGTGGGTAGGAGAAATAATATAATATTCCACAAGAGGTGGATGACCCACCGAATGTGGAGTGTAACAGCAAAATAAGACCACAAAAGGTGGAATTTCTCCTACAAGCTCTATCCCTAAGTGCACACTTCCCTAAGTGTCTCAATTCCAAATTATGATGAGATGCATTATCCTAAGTTAACTTAAGTAAGTGTAATAATATCCAAAATGAATATTTATTTACACCAACACTCTTAATAAAACATTTACTGCCAAAAATTTTAAAGTAGCTGACATTAGAAATCTTACCATTTTAAAGTTCATAAGGTGTTTTATCATTACCTTTCTTAACAAGTACCTAGTTCAAATTATAAACAGTTGTACTAGCTACTTCCCTCCAAAACATCTTAGGTATTGCACCTTGTATCAACATTGTTCTAGCAGCTTCCACAATTGTCTTGTTCCTTCTCTCAATAATTCCATTTTGTTGTGGCGTTCTCTTAATTCCCTGTTCATCACAAAACTTCACAAACTCATCAAAAGTTAACTCACCTCCTTGGTAAAATCTCAAACATTTCAAAATCCTCCCGATTTCCTTTTTAACTAAATCTTTAAATGCCTTAAATTTACTGAAAGCCTTATACTTTTCTCTCTGAAAAGTTACCCACATGATTTTTGAAAAATCATCAATAAAAATCATAAAGTACTTATCACCATAATAGCTTCTAGTCCTTATAGGACCACACAGATTAGTGTGCACTAAATCAAGGATATGCTCTAAAGGAAAAAATTTACTCTTAAAAGATACATAAGTCATCTTACCCATCGGAAAGTCCTTACACAACACATTGTCTGATTTCACAAGCTGGGGCATACCTCTCACAATACTTGATTTGCTAACATTTATCAAATTGTCGAAGTTCACATGACAAAACCTCTTGTGCCATAACCAGTTGTCTTCAATCTTAGCCATCAGACAACTATTCACATTAGTATTCAGATGAAAAATATTACCTCTAGTCTATTTTCTAGTAGCAGTCAACTCTCCTTTACTTCCAAGGATCCTACACACTCCACTCTTAAATTCAAGAAGATATCCTTTATCATTTAATTGTCCAACACTCAGCAAATTATGTTTTAATCCATCTACCCAAAAGACATCATCTGCATTACTTTTTTCATTCAATGAAATAGATCCTTTACCTTTAACCATGCAGGGTGAGTTGTTACCAAACCTTATCACACTGCAATCAAATTCTTCAAGAGATAAGAACTTGTTTCTATCACCGGTCATGCGGTGTGAAAAAACTGTTATCTATTATCCATTCATCATTGCTATTCGTGTGTGATACCAAAGCTTTGTCATCAGTCAACTCTTCCTTCACAACAACAAAGACAATTTCCTCATTGTCATCTTCCTCATAATTCCTCATCTATCACACCTTCATCCACTGCAACATAGCAATGTTTCTTTCCTTTTCCTTTAAATTTCTTGAACTTTTCCTTTTTATCACCATTAGGACAATTTTCAGCAATGTATCCAATCTTATTGCAAGAAAAATACTTCAGAGGAAGTTTACCTTTGTACCTACCGGTGCCTCTAGGAAATATTTTAGCCAATAATGCCTCAAGTTCCATCAGATGATCTTCATCATCACCATCTCCTCTACTACCGCCATGAATAGACCTACAATTATGATTATGACAAATATCCTTTCCTTTATTCATAGATGTACGAGTTATAGAAGCCTTAAAAGAAGATTCAGATGGCTTAGAAACACAATTATCAAAGTTGTTTAATTCAAATGCAGTCAATTTACCAATAAGGGAATCAACAATAACTTTATCTTTAGAAATAGATTTTAATTCTTGTATTGTAGATACCCTAATAGCATATTGTGGTAAGTTAGTTCTAAGCATCTTACTAACACTTTACCTCCAACACTCTTAATACCACCTACAACTTCCTTAATCATTTGTCCATATTGTGCTATATTCTCACCATCAACCATTATCGTATCATCAAATTTACCTCTTAGACTTTCTTCCTTAGCCCTTTGTACATGTTCATCACCTCCATAAATCAAACCTAACTTCTCTCATACTTCAAATGCAGTCTCTAATGTATGAACATCTATATACTCAGAGTCAGACAAAGTACTTACAATTGCTTCAAGTGCCTGGATGTTTTCTTGTTGACCCATAATCTCATCAGGTGTCAGGGGACTGGTAGTAGGAGCCACATACTTGTTTGTCACTTGATGCTAAAACTGAGAACCCATTCCTTTGATATATATCTTCATCTGATCACTCCATATCTGGTAGTTGTCCTTCATAAACTTGGGACCCTCCATCATCTTTCTCAGGATCTTTTTCTCAAGTTGTTAAGCTTCTGCACACAAAGGACCTAATGCTCTTATACCAATTGTTAATCTGAGAGGATCTGGTTAATACTGAGAGTGGGGGTGAATCGGTATTAACAATAATTCTTAACTTAAACTTAAATTGATAAAGCTTTACTCAATCAATCACAAACCAGTAATAAACTAATTACCAGTATCGGTAATGATTGATATCCAACTATTAAACTGGTTTATCAGAACTGCTTATTAAGTATTCATCAACATGCATAAACTGAAAGTAAATCAAAACAACACATCAAAAGCATTCACCACATGAACATCAGAATTTTCATGTGGAAAACCAAATAGGGAAAAACCATGGTGGGAATTGGTACCCACAAAAATTGTGCACTCTTTCGGAATGCGCCTTGTTAGGAGTCTAGCCCGATTAGGAGCTTACAATGATGCCTTGTTAGGAGCAGACCCTGTTAGGAGTCACCCGGTTAAGGGATTGCTATGATGAGCCTTGTTAGGATCTTTGCCCTATTAGAAGAAAACTCACAAGAGGATTTAAGACTCAGATGTTGAGATACCCGGTTAAGGGATTTACATTTTAAGGCCTATTAGAACCTACCTGGTTAAGGGATTTTGTTTGTTGCAATCATTAGGGAACAATAGATGAATGATCTGGAAATAAAACTAACTATTTGCTTGTTCAGATCCAATTTAGCTCCAATCTGCTACACTCTTGCAGATACACCACATTGGTTCAGCTTCACACTCTTTTCTCAAATCAATGACACACCAAACATCAATTATACCGACCTAAATAACCTTTACAACTTAGTCGGTTACAAAACCCTAGATACATCAAAATTCAAATGAATTTATAATACAGATCATCATAACAATTTTCAACACAATATCAGTTGTCGAATGATCACCGCATCTCGATCTAATACACTTTTAAAACCTTAGCCCATTTCGCTAAGCACTTCGCACATTCCCAAGAAATTCGCTCTTTGATCGTGCCAAAACATCATTCAAACACTTCACGCAGTATCAACCACGTCATCACCAACTTATAAACATAATGTAATACACCACCAAACTCAAAATCATTACCGTTTATAAGAATTGAATATCGGTTCTTAAACCCTACAGAAAAAACAACAGAAATCATAAACATGATTTTCGATAACCAAAGCATGATGCGGTTCCAGTCAAAGATACATTACAATGATACAAATACATGTTCCAAACCTCAACACTTGACTCATTGCCAATCACCGGAACCAATAAAATATTTCCTCGTTTACCGGTTGAGGTCCTAATTCCCAATTCATTGTCTTCATTACCGGTAAGGCATTTCCAGTAGACCAAAAAGACTTAGATGGCAAAATAAACATGAAAATCATAGTTAACACATAGTTTTCCATCAATGACAACACAAATAACTAATCAAAGTCATTGAGCCAATAATCTCAATCTCTTCATCACTATGTCATTACCAATAGTCCTTTACTAGTTCATCAACATTCTCCATTAGCATTAGTTATGCCAATCATGCCAACGGTGTTGCCCCCTGAACCCCTATCCTATCAGGAGATAGGAGCTCGCAAGGGGGGTACCCCTTTTGCAACCCCCTGCACTCGCGTATCAACAATAACCAATCTAGGAGAAAATGTGGCTGAAAAAATCACCAAAATTTTAACCCAACAACATGAGTAGTTGCCACATACCAATAATCTCCCACTTGGAGACTAATCAAGCTCCACTCCAAACAATCTCCCACTTGGACAACTATCCTAGACAAACACAACTACACTATAGCTCCCACTAGATTGATGAACCTAGAATTGGCTTATTTTTAATTTTCATTATTATCAAGCTTGAAGGATAAAAGAAACTGAGTAGGAAGTTAGTTTCTCTTGAGTTACTACTTTTTTCAACATATATGCAAGATTCTAGCTAATGTGTATCTTCTCCAACTCCAACTGTTCATCCTCTAAAATTGAACATATGAAATGGTACCTAAGTTGTATATGTTTTGTCTTAGAGTGAAGGGTTGAGTTCTTTGCAAGATGAATGGCACTCTAACTCTCAGTATACAACCTGCTATTTTCCTACTACTTGCCCAATTCCTCCATAAATTGTTCTAACCAAATAATATCCTTACTAACCTTTGTAGTGGAAATATACTCTTCTTATGTAGTGGAGAGTGCAACAACCATTTGCAATCATGAAATCGAACTAACTATTGTTCCACCTACAATAAACACATACCATGTTGTGCTCTTCCTTTTATTAATATCTCATGCTAGATTTTAATCTATGTATCCTTGCAGAGTACAATTAGAACCTCCAAAACATAATTACTAAGTGGTAGTACCTATCAAATACCTAAGAATCCACTAAACTACATTCCAATGCTCTTTTCCAAGATTGTTCAAATACCTACTCACAACTCACAATACATGTGCAATATTTTGCCTTGTACACACCATGGCATACATCAAGCTACCAACTACTAAAGAGTATGGAACCTTGGACATGTAGTATTTATCCTCTTGTGTCTTGGGACACCTCTCCTTAGTTAAATGGCTGGAAAATGGTGTACTAACTAGTTTTGCATCCTGCATATGAAATATTTTCAACACCTTTTCTATGTAATCACATTGAGACAATGTTAATGTGTTATTTTTCTTGTCTCTAGTTATTCTCATACCAAGGATTTGTTTTTTTTCACACAAATCCTTCATAGCAAATGACTTTCCTAATATCTACTTAAACTTATTGATGTGTTGCATATTAGATCCAGCAACAAGAATGCCATCAACATATAATAACAAGATAATATAGCTACCATTATCTCGTCCCTTAAAATAAACACAGTGATCAAAATGACATCTGTTGTAACCTTATTCAACCATAAAACTATCAAATTTCAAATACCATTTTTGAGGTGCTTGCTTCAGGCCAAACAAGCCCTTCTTTAACCTGAACACTAATTCCTCCTTACCTTTGACCTCATATCCCTGTTAGACAGTTCAAATAACCGGAAGACAACTAAGAGGGGGGGTGAAACAATTGTCACAGATTACTGGAACCATTAGCATTTAGAACTTTAATACCGGAACCCAAAACATTAATATTGGAATAGCAATTAAACCAATTAAGCATAAACAATAATCATAGAATAAATACCATCCACATGACACCAAGATTTATATGTGGAAAACTCGGTAAAGGGAAAAACCATGGTGGGAAGCCTGCCCACAGTCAGATAATACTTTTGTAGTAAGTATGTGAATTAAAATTGAGGGGCCTGCACTTGCAGGAAGGCCAGGAGCCTAGAGCGTGCTGCTCATCACAAAAGGAACCTCATTGACTACATAGAAATCCATACTACAATGCGGAGAAGTGATGAACTGCAAAAGATAGCATCTCCTATGCCTGAGTACAGTTCCAGTTAAGCTCAATACTGGAGGACTAAATCCTCTTACATAAACCCAATTTGATCTCCAATGATCGACCAAATCCTCTGCCTGAATGATATTATATTATTCGTACATTTCATCCCTTGACCATGACCTCTAACATAACTATGATGATCTACAATGAGATCTTGCATCTATATATACAAACCCTCAACCATAAACAATTAGGTCGGACACCAGATAATAAAGTAATTACATAATTACAAACCATGTCGAACTTAGACCAAACAAATAATATCCAACACATAAGATATCCAAAAAACACATCGAGAGGTCCAATCCACACGTTACATTAAAGTCGGTCCATAACTTAGACCAACCGGGACCCGGTATAGGTCCATATGCTACAACAATGATCTCCATCCACCAAGTCTCAAACATGATCACCATTAGCATCCTGAAACTCCACCAGAAGCTGCACCAACACCACTTATGCAATTCATCAAATATCTTCGACAAAAGCTCTACCAGTGAAACCCTCTCTGGAACTAGAAACCAAGCTTCTAAGCGAACAAGATGGCATCCAATCACCAGACCAAAACCAACTAACTAAAAATGAGCATGAGTATCATGAACAAGACAATTCCATCGCCAAACTATACCGGAGCGTACTGGATCATGCCGGATCCAAATCAACTAGAAACCACTCAACCTACTGAGACCAGAACGGTGTTGGTAAAGCATTCAACCAGCTAGTGTTGGCATCAATGACAAAACATCAATGCAACACATAATCAATTCCACCAAATGGACAACAATCTCCCCCTTTGGCATTGATGGCAACACTAGATGTGAAAAACATCTAAGTACCAAGAAATGCCAAACAAGTCTCCCCAATGGAATACAACCAACAATCTCCCGCAAACAGATGTAGCAAAGAGGTTTTGAAACAAAGACCAAACTCCCCCTGAGAATGGTATCTTTTTAAAGCTCTGAATCTCTCTCCTTATCAATGTCTCTCCCTTTTTCTTTTTCTTTTTCACATCAATATCACTCCCCCTTTGACATCAATGCCATAAATCTGACAAAAATATCTAAGAAAAAACATAAACCATTGAATCACAAAGCTGACTACTCCCTCAGAGCAGTAGCATCCCCACATTAGTGCCAAAATGAATAGTATCTCTGGTAATGCATACTGGACTGATGCCAATCCGCATCAATCAAGTCTATACTGGAGGGGCAGAAACTCCCAATCTGTCTCTCAGGTACTCAAATGATTCCTTGGGCAAAGGTTTAGTGAAAATATCTGGAATCTTCTCTTTAGTGTTCACATAAACCAATCTAACTTCATTTGCTTCCACCTTTTCCATCAAAAATTTGTACTTGATAGATATGTGCTTTGTCTTAGAATGAAATACCGAATTCTTTAATATATCAATAGCACCAGAGTTATCACAATGAATAACTACCAGTGCATCACAATCCACCTTTATGTCCTTCAACATTTGTTTCATTCATAGAACTTGTGTTCAGTTAGTAGCAACAACAACATACTCAGCTTCAGCAATACATAAAGAAGTACATGATTGTTTCTTGTTGATCCATGAAACCAACTTCTTTCCAAGAAAGAAAGCTCCACCAGAAGTACTTTTCCTGTCATCAACATCTCCAGCCCAATCACCATCTATATATGCACATAAAGTAAAATTATCTTCCTTAGGGTACCACAAACCATATTTTGGTGTACCTTGCAAGTATCTAAAGATCCTTTTCATCGCACTCTCATGATTTTCTCTAGGATCACTCTGAAATCTTGAAATAATACAAACAACATTCATAATGTAAGGCCTAGTCTGAGTCAAATAAAGCAGACCTCCAATCATAGATTTGTATCTTGTAGGATTTACCAGTGCAGAAACATCTTTTCTTGTCAATTTCTCACTTGTAACCATAGGACTACTTACCGGTTTAGAATCTCCCATACCAAATTTCTTCAACAATTCCTTAGCATACTTAGTTTGACAGATAAAATTACCTTTGTCAGTCTGAGTAATCTGCAAACCTACGAAAAATTTCATCTCACCAATCATAGACATCTCAAATTCTTTCTCCATATTCTTTGAAACTTCTATGCATAAATTATCTTCACCTCCAAAAATAATGTCATCAACAAATACTTCAATGATCAGTATATCATCATCAGTGATCTTATAATATAAATTATTGTCAGCACTACCCTTAGTAAAACCAAGCTTCAAAAGATATTTATCCAACCTTGCATACCAAGCTCTAAGTGCTTGTTTCAATCCATATAAAGCTTTCTTTAACCTGAAAACCATGTTTGTGTCATTTGATAATGAAAAACCATCAGGTTGCTCAATATAAACTTCCTTATCAAGATCCCCATTAAAAAATGCACATTTAACATCCATCTGATAAACCTTGTAGTTTTTATAAGCAGCATAGGCAAGAAATAATCTTACAACTTCAATCCTATCTACAGGTGCAAAAGTTTCTACATAATCAATTCCTTCCTTCTGAGAATATCCTTTACAAACCAATCTAGCCTTATTCCTTATAACTTGACCATCCTCATTCAATTTATTTCTAAAAACCCATTTTGTTCCAATAACATTTTTATTTTTAGGTCGGGGAACCAAAGTCCATGCGTTATTTTTCTCAATTTGATCTAATTCTTCTTCTATAGCTTTCAACCAATATTCATCTTTACATGCCTCAATTACTGATATGGGTTCAACATGTGAAATTAAACATACCTCTTTAGTTGCCAGTCTTCTTCTTCTCATCACTCCATTGCTCTTATCCCCAATGATCTAATCTTTTGAATGATTCAATCTCACATACCTAGGAGTCCTCTGACTCTATGTTCCTCTTCATTGTTCTTCAGTCACTATAGAATTCTCTGATACTACCGGAGTAACTGGTTCAACATTCTATTCTGGTAAAGGTGCTACTAGTTCAGATATTATCATTTCCACTGCTGATTCTTTCTCATAAACTCTGATTTGACTTTTGTTCAACTCATCTACTTTGACATTAACAGTCTCCACAATTATCTGCAATCTCTTGTTATAACATCTATATGGCTTGCTTTCATTAGAATAACCAAGAAATATGCCTTCATCACATCTAGGATCAAATTTGCCAATGATATCATCTCTCCTAATATAACATTTAGTACCAAAAATTTTGAAATACTTAACTGTAGGTGTATTGCCAAACCATAATTCATAAGGTGTCGTACAAGTTTCTCCTTTTATATGTACTCTATTGAATGTATAAATTATTGTGCTTACTGCTTCTCTCCAGTTGATATGATGTAGATTGGCTTCCATCATCATTGTTCTAGCAGCATTTAAGATAGTTTTGTTCTTCCTTTCCACAATTCCATTCTATTGAGGTGTCCAGGGAGCAGAAAATTGTCTTCTTATACCATGCTTCTCACAAAAGTTATTAAACTCGCTGGATGTGAATTCTCCACCGTGATCCGACCTCAAACATTTAATCTTCAATCATGTCTCAGTTTCCACTTTAGCCTTAAATATTTTAAACTTTTCAAATGCTTCAGATTTTTCTTTTAGAAAAGTAACTCACCTCATTCTAGAATAATCATCGATGATTAGCATGAAATATCTATCACCTTGAAAACTTTTAACTCTAGCAGGGCCACACAAATCAGTATGAATAAGATCAAGAACATCATTAGATTTATCTTGTATACTCCTAAAAGAGTTTCTGACCTGTTTACCCATTTGACATTCTTTACATACCAGATTATAGGGCTTCATGATCTTAGGTATATCCCTAACTACCTTAGTTTAACTGATCTTTACAATGCAATCAAAATTCACGTGACACAACCTTTTATGCCACAGCCAACTCTCATCAATTTGTGTAATCAAACATGTCTTCTCACTGGAGTTCAAATAAAATATATTACCTTTTGTCTATGTACCGGTTGCAATCTCTAAACCAGATCTGTTAATGATTTTGCATTTTCCATCCTTGAACTGTAATTGAAATCCCTTATCTACCAATTGTCCTACACTCAAAAGATTATGCCTCAAACCTTCAACATAATAAACATTGTTAGTATTGTTCTTACCATCCAATGATATAGTTCCTTTTCCTTTGATCATACATGCTTTGTCATCTCTAAATCTAACTAGACCGCCATCAAATTCTTGCAAAGATAGAAACTTCCCTTTATCTGTAGTCATATGATGTGAACAACCATTGTCAATTACCCATTCATCCTTGTCTTCAATTTTAGTGGCAAGTGCCTTCTCTTCAGGTACATTCTCTTCCAGTGTCGAATCATCTTCCTTGATAGCTAGGAACACCCATTCCTTCCCATTGTCGGAACCACTAGCAGATTCTTCTACCAGTTCATTATTAGAATCAATAATGCCTTCCTCATCCGCTATGTAGCATGATTTATCTATGTTTTCATGTACTTTTACTTATTCTAATATCCAAGGTTAGGCTTAAATGATCTTCTAACTTTTTCTTCAAATCTTGAATTCCTTTCAGGACATCTAGATGCAAAATGACCAATCTTATTACATGCAAAACATTTAAAAGGTGTTTTTCCTTCATACTTACTTCCTATTGGTCCTTTAGGTACTCTTCTAGCAAATAGTGCTTCAATTTGCTCAAACTCATCATCTTCTCTCTTCATATCTTATAATTCCTTTGGATACAAAGCTTTCCAATCTTGCTTACCGGTTGTAGATGCATGAAAAGCAGGTTTAGTCTTCACAGCTCCAGAAGGTCGATGGACCAAGCTCAAAAGCAGATAGTTTCCCAACCAAAGTATCTTTGTTTACAAATGTATTTGTCATTGTTCTCAACTCATTAATAGCAGTAGCCTTCATTTTGTAAGTCGGTGGTAGGGTTCTCATAACTTTAGAGACAATTTCATCTTTGCGCAGAGTTCCACCACAACATTGAATTCCCATAACAATCTCATTTACCCTTTCCATGAATGCAGTAATCATTTCATCTTCTTCCATCTTTAGGTTTTCATATCTCACCCGGTAACCATCAAGTTTATAAATCTTCACTGTAGGGTCACCTTCATTAAGAGTCTCCAACTTATCCCATATAGCCTTTCCAGATGATTTGTCGGTTAATCCCATTATTTGTTGATCAGAAAGTGCACACAAGAGGGCTTCTCTTACTCTACAATCATTCTCAAGATCCTTATCCAGGTTTTCCAAAGGAGGATTGCCAGATCCCAGATTATAAGGTGCGACACCATTCTATGTGATCTCCTAAATCTCCTTGCCAAGACATCTCAGATGAGTCTCCATCCGAATCTTCCATATTGTGTAATTTGTTCCATCAAGCCTAGGAATACCTCTCCGAAAGATAGCTCCAGAAGAACTGGATGAACTTCAACTGTTAGTCACCATAGGATCTTCCTCAAGAGGTTAAGCTTTCTGCAGAGAGGACCAAAGCTCTGATACTAATTGTTAGACAATTCAAATAATCGAAAGACAATTGAGAGGGGGGGTGAATCAGTTGTCACAAATTACCAAAACCATTAGCATTTAGAACTTTAATACCAGAACCCAAAACATTAATACCGGAATAGCAGTTAAACCAATTAAGCATAAACAATAATCACAGAATAAATACCATCCACATGACACCAAGATTTATATTTGGAAAACTTGGTAAATGGAAAAACCACGGTGGGAAGCCTACCCACAGTCAGATAATACTTCTATAGTAAGTATGTGAATTAGAATTGAGGGCCTGCACTTGCAAGAAGGCCAGGAGCCTAGAGTGCACTACTCATCACAAAAGGAGCCTCATTGACTATATAGAAATCCATACTACAATCTGAAGAAGTGATGAATTGCAAAAGATAGCATCTCTTATGCCTAAGTACAGTTCTAGTTAAGCTCAATATCGGAGGACTAAATCCTTTTACATAAACCCAATTCAATCTCCAATGATAGACCAAATCCTTTGCCTGAATGATATTACATTATTCGCACATTTCATCCCTTTACCATGACCTCTAACATAACCATAATGATCTACAATGAGATCTTACATCTATATATGCAAACCCTCGACCATAAACAATTAGGTCGACCACTAGATAATAAACTAATTACATAATTACAAACCATGTAGGCCTTAGACCAAACAAATAATATCCAACACATAAGATATCCCAAAAAACATCAAGAGGTCCAATCCACACGTTACATTAAAGTCGGTTCATAGCCTAGATCAACCGGGACCCAGTATAGGTCCACATGCTACAACAATAATCTTCATCCGCCAAGTCTCGAACATGATCACCATCAGCATCCTGAAACTCCACCAGAAACTGCACCAACACCACTTATGCAATTCATCAAAGATATTCATCAAAGCTCTGCTGGTGAAACCCTCGTCAGAACCAGAAACCAAGCTTCTAATCAATCATGATAGCATCTGATCACCAGACCAAAACCAACTGACTGAATATGATCATGAGTATCATGAACAAGCTAATTCCATCACCAAACTATATCGTAGCTTACCGGATCATGCCGGATCAAATCAACTAGAAACCACTCAACCCACCAGGACCAGAAGGGTGTCGATAAAGCATTCAAATAGCTACTATTGGTATCAATGACAAAACATCAATGCAACACATTATCAATTCCACCAAATGGCCAACAATCCCTTTTATTGTTGCATATAAATCTCTTCCTCTCAATCTCCATGGAGAAAAGCTATTTTTACATCTAATTGTTCAAGATGCAAGCCTTATGTAGCCACAAGACTTAAAATAGTTTGAATTGAAGTTATTTTAACAACGGGAGAAAATATTTTATCAAAACCAATACCTTTTCTCTATGAAAAACCTTTTATCACAAGTCTAGCCTTATATCATTTCTTGCCCCTGTGTTCTTCCTTTAGCCTTTAAACCCATTTGTTTTAAAATTCTCCCTTTCCTTCAATAAATTCAACTAAGTCCCAAGTCTAGTTTTGTATGAAACATTCCATCTCCTCTTTCATTCCTTGCTCCCACTTCTTTCTGGTTTCTACCTGTATTGCTTTTGCATCACATCAGTCAATAATACATAATATAATGAAGGAGAGTATCATTCAAGGGGTCTACTTATCTTGGTAGATCTTCTTGTAGGAGTTTGAGGTGCCTATAATTGCTCTAGTTGTTCAATATTTTTTGGCATTTCTCTAGTTGTTCAATATTTTTTGGCATTGATTGTACTATATTTTCTAGGATTTTATCAAGCACCATGTATTTTATGTTTTCTTTTTCATGTTTCTTTCCTTGCAACTGATCTTTATACATGACCTTCACATTGAATATGACATCTCTAATCCTAATTATTTTGTAATTTTCATAATTTCATAAATGATAGTAAAAGTCATTAACTCTGTATCCAATAAAAGTACACTTCTTGGATTTTGCCTCAAGCTTTGTTCTATTTTATTTGTCAATATGGACAGATGCTTCACGACCAAAAGTTTTTAGAAATGATTAGTTTACCTTTCTACCCATTCATGCCTCCTCTAGAATACCACCATCAAAGAAACTTGAAGGCCCTTTGTTTATTAAGTAAACAATAGTATTCATAGCATTTTCCCAAAACTATAATGGCAATCCTACATGCAATATCATAGTTCTTGTATGCTCCATGATTGTTCTATTCTTCTTTTTAGACACCACATTTTCTTGTGGCATTCATTGAACTGTCTTCTGTCTATGAAACTCATGGTATGAATAATAACTATCAAATTATTTTCTATAGTATTCACCTCCATTATCTGATCTGAGACACTTCAATTTATTTTGTGTCTCATTCTCAACAAAAGCTTTCCATTTCTTAAAAGTATCAAATACATCAGATTATCCAAGAATGAAATAAACCCAAGTTGTTCTAGTTGCATCATCAATGAAAGTAACATAATAATAAGGTTGGGGTCCCATGGAGGGGTCTTCCTAAAAAATAGAGTTGCAGCTACTGAGATCTTTTAGGAAAATTTAGAAGTTGTTGGTCCCATGAATTTTGTAGTGTAGCTCAGCTTAAAAATTTAAACTCTTAAATTTAAGGAAGCTGGTGGTCTCATGAATATAATATCTTTGTATATGCATAATAAAAACAAGTAAAAATAATTCATTTCCCTCCAAAATTATTTTTTAATAGAAATTAAACTTAGATGTTTGACAAGTGGCAAATAACATCCCTAAGCTGGTGGGGCAATTTCTAGCCCCACCCCTTTTTCACTCGCTCAAATTTGCATGCCTAGGGCTTCTATTTTTTTGGAAAAGATTCTAAATAATCTCGCAGCACAAAAAAAATTAATTCATGGGACCACCTTTTCCTTAAAATTAGAGCTTAAGCCCCCCTCATGGGACCCCTCCCTAAGAGCCACCAAGAGATGATACCTAAGGTGGCCCCCATATATCTGAATGCACGATCTCTAACTTTTCACTCTTCTTTTCCTTTCCAACTCTAAGAAATATAACTCTATTTTATTTTTCACAAACTAAATTTTCACAACATTCCAAATCAACTTGCTTCAAACCTGGCAATAAATACCTAGAATGGAGAATCTCCATCCCCTTCTCATACATGTGCCCAAGTCTATTGTGCCATAAAGTTGTATTTGTTCTTGTGAAAGCTAGGGAAATAGAATAATCAAAATTATGAGTACATAAATACAATGCACCTACCTTTTCCCCTTTTGATATGATCAATGAGCCTGACCTTTCATCCTTCCTAGTTGTCCTATTGATATTAAATTTCTTCTCAAACAAGAACATGTCTCACCTCTTTCAGTGGCCATTGATTTCCATTTGGCAATTTTATCTGCATGTTTTCTTTCCCAACAATTTTGCATGGTTCATCATCACCCAAATAAACCTATCCAAAATCACCTTAAACATAGTCTAGAAAATATTTGTGATTGGGTGTGGCGTGAAATGAAGACCCTAAATCTAATGCCCAAGAACTAGTAATACTATCCAAAGAAAGAAATAAAAATCTTGTAACACATCACCTCCTACATTTGCTTCCTTATTATTTTCTTGTTGTCCATCCCCCTGTTTTCCTTTTCAAGACCAACAATCTTCCTTTAGATGCACTTTCTTCCCATGTTGCCAACACTCCATCCTTTCACTACATTTGGATCTGATCTTCCAAGACTTCCCATGTTTTGTTGGGCTCTTTTCTCTTTCCCTTTGTCTTCCCTTGTTCTCAACAGTCAAAGTATTACCTAATGTCTCACCTATGCTTTTTTGCCACATTTCCTCACTAAATATACACCAACAATATCATCAAACTTTAAAGTGTTTGAACCAAATAAAGAATTACTTGCAACCTTGACCAAGCTATTCCAACTTTTTGGCAATGAGTACAAAATCAAGAGAGCCCTGACCTCGTCATCAAAAGTTACTTTTATAGAACTTAGCCCACTAGTTACCATGTTAAACTCATTCAAATAATCAGTAACAAACCCACCTTCTAGCATCTTCATATTAAATAGATGTTTCATAAGAAATACCTTACTGGAGGCTGAGGGTTTCTCTTACAGTTTGTCTAATGTTGCCATCAAACCCACCATAATTGTTTCTTTTTTTATATTGAAATCCACCAATGATGCCAAACACAATTGTATTGTCCCTAGTGCCTTCCTATTGAGAACCTCACATTATGGATCTATCATAGTCATTGGATTATTTTCTTGTCTGCCCAATGGTAATTAAAGACCCTTCTAATATAGATAATCTTCCATTTTCATCTTCCATAACTGATAGTTTTGGTTGTTGAACTTATCAACCTTGAGCTTGATGTCTTTTTCCATTGCTCCCACTTGAATCTGAAAACTCCTACCAAATGATTGAAATACACGACTTTGATACTAATTATTAGGTTTTTAAGGTAGACTAGAGAAATAAACAATATTAAATATAATGCAAAATAAGAGAAGAAAAAATAAAAAATCACAATAACACGAAGATTTAATGTGCTTGACCCAATGTGGGCTACATCCACTAGAGAAACAAATGTCCACTTCTTTTCTATTATCTAACGAACAGAAAATTATAATATGATATCCAACCATAATGTAATGCCCTCTTAAAATTGGGTTTCCTTCTAGGGAAAACAAAAGTGCACAAAATATCCACCATTAGATCTATGAATTAATGATAAACGGTTAGGATTCACAATGATAAATTATAAATAATTTTTTTTAGGGGTGTTGACCCCAAAAACCCCCATTGTGGCATGCTACCCCCTGGACCCCCAACTAATAAGGGGACCAAAGCCCATAAAAGGGTTACCCCCTTGCAACCCCCCGCACTCATGTAACAATAGTAAATGATCTAGGGGAAAACAAGCTAAAAAGTCACCAAAATTTAAGCCCAACAACATGATCAATCACCACATACCAACAAAATAATTGTATATCATTCTACAAAATAAATTGTACCACTACATAGAGCACAAAAAAATATGCACAGTAAAAAAAATCACTTAAAAAGGCCTCTATATGATGAAGTAACAGCCTCCTGAAGGTGAGGCACAAACAAAACAACTTAATGGAGAGTGGGTCCAAATTTGGGGCTCAAAATGGTGACATCATGTTAACATCAGCATGCCAACTAGACAAGGTGATTATGCAGTTGATTAGGTAGGTACAAGTGGTAGGTGACATCATCCATGTGCATGTATGCTTGCAAAAAGGTGTAGAAATAATTTTTGTTTATGTTGGTGTAATTAAGGCATTTTACCTTGGTTTATTCTTTCCTAGGTCCTAATTACACTTTACTTAATCTTACTTAGGGAATTGCATAGGAGTAGTTGGAGTATCTCCACTCTAGGTGGACTTATCACTTTCACTTTATTATATGCACCTTTAGTGGTGTTATCATGTGATCACTTTTTCACTTTAGGTGGGATGATAGTTGTTCACTCTACTTATCATGTCATGAGACAATGACTCTTGTCATTGTCTCATTCACTCACCTTGGCTATATAACCAAGGGGGTCACCTATGTACTTTTGTTTAATCTAGCTATTCGCATCTTGATGAGAATACATTTGTTCTTGTCTCTATTGTTCTCTCTTATTTTTGTGCTATTCAATTGGCCTCTAGTTCTTCGGTTGCTATAGTCAATTCTTACAGTTTAAAACAAAAAATATTTCATAAAAAAAATGACTTACCAATAAAAAATTATTGCATGCAAACCGAGAATAGAAGTCTAATGTAGGTGGTACAATCATACAGGCATACAAATTTCTATACGACCCAATCAGGGATGGGTCAAAAATGCCAAAATATTTCTAGTCACTGAAACACAATGTATTATATATGAAAATTTATTTCTGGGCCCTCCAGAGCGCAATCATGACTTCTATTTCACTCCAACAAGCTCCATTTTTTGCCTTATTCCCATGACCCTCCCAAAATCAAGCCTAAAAGGGACAAATTTTGCAAGTTTTCTCAAATACCATGTTGGAAACAAGTAAGATCACTTGCAAAAACAAATACTCTCCACAAACTAGCAAGATGCAAAAAAATGAGAAACATCATAAGCAATTGTCACAAATGTATAAAAGGTGCCTTGGATATAAAGGCAACCAAAAAGAGGTGAGAAGGTAGGAGTGGAACTTTAACTACCCTTCCAAGTCTGCAACAAGTGCACGATTTTATGTACAGGTGTTAGGATACTTGGTGAGTCTACATGAGGTGAGATGACAATATAGCTAACCTCCAATAAGGTGAGGAGAAAATATCTCAACCTATAAGTGAGCTTAAGCATAGTGTGAATAGGACTCAACTAAGAAGGTTAAAAGCAAAATTAGATAGGTAAAACACCTTTTCACACTAATAGATGTATGTCCCAACCTTATTTGTAATTCCTTATTGAAGTAATTTCACTTGATTTTTAGATCTAAAGAATATTTTAACTGAATTTTACAAAAACTATATGAAATCATTCAAATTAGTAAACTAGGCAACACCCAAACTGCACCAAATCAACCTAGATTATTTGAAAATAAAAAATTAATGTTTTAATATAGAAATGTAATTCAAATGAGCTATAACAATAGTCATTACATCATCTACAATAGACCGCCACAAAAATAAAAAACTACAAACAAGTTTCATATATCTTACAAATTTACAACATAAACTGTGCAAGCTAGTCATCATTATAACTACTCGAAAAGTACCTAAAACACTTGCAAACATAAATAATATAATGTTTTAGATATGATTTTTCATCAAATATTATTGATATGAAATTCATAACATCATCATAAATAGCTCATACACATGTGAAAAGAGTTCCACACTAATACACAAAATTGAGTGATTTATACATTACTAATATTGTCAAATTTTATCCAAACCAAAATAAATTCAAATATTCTAAAAAAAATAGAAACCTTCACCTACAACATAAAACACTCCTAGACCACTCCTGAAAACCAAAACTATAACACACAAAACTAGTTGAATCAATCAATCTGATGAAGATCCAATGCATTCCTTAAGTGAGAATGCACTCTAGAATTAAAGGGGTTGTCCTATGACCCTTAAAACGCATGATTTTTCATCCACTGGTTATATTCTCCTATTGGTTTCTCATCCACAGAAGAAGATTGTAGAACACAAGTTCATACAATGCAATTTTGAGAACATAAATTAACAAAAGGTCTTGAAATGTGGTGTTTCCTACAAGTTAATAGAGTACCAAATCCGAATGCCCCTCCATTAAAAAAGTAAATAAAATAATATTATTTTCATCATTTTCCTTTTCAAAGAAGCACATTATGTCGTTTGTTGCAAGATTCTTTGTCAAAATGAAACAATAACTCCCAACATGCGTGCATTGTTATAAAAATTGCTACCAATAAATGACTACCACTTGAACTTGAAAGTTACAAATATCCATACCACATTACATTTTTTGTTGTCAACACCATTAAATATAAAATATATTTAATATTTAATTAGCCCCATTTAAACAACTTGAAAATATTAAATAGTCATGGTTCTAAAATATTAAAGTAAATTATTTTTTGAACTCCTTCCTTATACAGTGGAAAATATTGGAATGAACTTTTTTCTTACAATGTTAAATTAAATCAAAATGGTACATGACAACGTTCTTAATGTTAAGATTAAAAACATCTAGTTTTTAGGATATAGAATAGAAAAAAAAAGTGGACTATAAAGTTGGTTTTAAGCCATAATAAATAATAGCTAAGGTGTAAGCTCTTAGTTTAAAAATCAAATTAAAAGCACATGCACATTGGAATTTTCCAATCAACCAAAGTAAACCTCAAATAGAGCATAGAAAGAAATTCATAATAAAAAATAAAGTAAATGTGTAGGGGAAAAAGTGAGACTAAGCAAACAAGCCCTAATCCCACTCTCATGTACACACTATGCAATACGAAAGAGCCTAGGGAGGTAACACACTTCAGCTACTTCTTGTGAGGAAGAGAGAGCCAAGGATTACCTCTTAAGGTTTATATTCCTTTGCTGCAAATGAGAGGAAGAAGTGATACAAAAGTGCAGATTTGAATGATTTAACCTAGAATACAAGTGTGCATAAACAACCCTAATCTAGAAATGTAGAACTAAGAATAACCGATATACTGCTGCAAAGTATAGATTAAGAGACAAATTCAGATGTGCACTTGTACCAGAAATCTGAGCAAAAATGTCCGGGATCGGAGAGTTATGCCCCTGTCCCAATTCTGCAAACTGGAAGTTGTACCTGATAAACTGAGACCTCTGGATTCTGAACTATTGATCTATCAAACTCTACTGAAAACAGGGAGGACCAAGGCGCCACACCCCTGTCCTAGGGGTTTCTAACCAAATCTAACCCTCGGAACAATTTCTGCACGCTCTGCCGGTCTTGAAAGTTGCAACAATGCTCAGATCATGAATCTGCACCTGTAGCTGAAAATAGGGTTTTGGGTGGCTATATGGGGTTTTACCTTAGTCAAACCCTTGTTTTGGTGATTTCCACCTCAACAAATAGCCGAGTTATATAGTAAAATAGTGTGTGTAAGAACCTTGTGTGTGAGCAAGATTGTAGGATGAGAGTAAACGTTCTAGAGAAACCCTAAAGAGTAAACCCTAATTACTTGTAATTGACAAAGTAAATGCTCTAAATCAATGATTCAAAGTGATCTAAAGCTTGAATGTAAATCAAATTATGAAGCTCATACAAAGACATAGAAACAACATGAAACCTGTAGCGTCGTAAATTGTACGCACTTTCTAGGGTGGTACAATTTCACACCTAGTTTAGCACCCGCCTTGGTGCATTTTACATTTTGCATTGCATTTCTCCTTTAGCACTTAATTAATCAAATTAATTAGGTCTAAGGTCCTATTTCATCATCCTTCACATCATAAAGTCAGGCCCTTTCATTAAAGTGTGCCCCTTTTCATGTTATTCCTCCAATACATCATCTAATCAAAAACCCTAATTAAGTCCTATTTTGAACTTGGGGGCTTGATTTCGGGGGTCAAAACATCTCAAAATCACCTGTAACTTCGGGATTCCCTCTAAAATCATCATATCCGACGGCCCTGAAAATTTGGTGAAAAGTTGTCGGGACCGTGGCGCCCGGAGTGCACACGGTCCCGGACATTTTTCCCAAAATTTTAGGAGCACGATCCAATCATAAAATAAAGCTTAACCCCAAGAAATTGGCAGGTTATTCAATCTCTAGGTCGGCCAAAAGACGAAATTAGGACCTAGGGTTTCATACATAAGAGCTCTCTTTCTTCATTTGAAAGGATCCGAATTTTGTTTTCAAGAACCTCATATGCAGCGAAAGAGCAGATATTTGAAGACTTCAACAACATTCAACATCCCTCTATCAGGCATTTATCAATTCCATTCATCCATTTAGGGCTTGGAAGACATTGAAGAACAATAGGAGATTACCGACTGAAGATTGGCTTGTACCCCTCCCTTGGGGGTTGGGTATGATTTCATGTTGTTTTCATGTCTTTGCATAAGCTTCAATATCTCATTTATTCATGCTTTAGATCACTTTGCATCTTGATTTAGAGCATTTACATTATCATTTACAAGCAATTAGGGTTTACTTTCTAGGTTGCTCTAGTTTGCTTACTTGCATTTTAGATCTTGCACACACACAAGGTCTGCACACACATTACTTTTATAATACAACTTGGCTATTCGTGGAGGTGGAAATCACCGAAGCGGGGGTTTGACTAAGGCAAAACCCTATATAGCCGCCCAAACACCCTTTTCAGATATAAGTGCAGGTTTCGGGACTCGGACGACGCCGCAGGTTACAGATCCGGGAAAAGCAGGTCGAGACAGCACTCCACACCAAATTGCAGAGCAAAATACCAGGACAGGGGCGTGGGGCACCCTGGTCCTGCCAGGACAGGGGCGCTGGGTGCCCTAGTCCCTGGGACAGAGGCGCTGGGCGCCCTGGTCCTCCTGACAGACAGCATTTCAAACAGTTTTCCAGAGTGCAAAACAGCAGTTTCAGGTGCAGTTCCGGGACAGAATCAAGACAGTGGCGCCCGCGCCCCCGTCCCGAACATTTTCAGTCAAATTTTGACTCCGGGTACGCATCTACATTCTTGTCTTGTCTTTGTGTTTACAGCTTTCCCTTGTTTAAGTTCAATTCTGCAATCTTGTTCATACTTGCATTTTAGGGTTAGGAATTGGACTTGCATAATCTTACCTTTCAATTACAACAAAGGAATAGAAATCCTAATAGGTAGCCCGTGGCTCTCTCTTTCACAAAAAGAAGTAGCCAATTGTGTGATACCTCTAGGCTCTTTCGTATTCCGTAATGTGTGTCAAAAGGTAGGATTAGGGCATGATAACCTAGTCTCATTTTTTCTCCCACACAAAACCATACCCAATCTCAAGGGAGAGGTACAAGCCAATCTTTAGTCGGCAATCTCCTATTGCTTTCCTATATCTTCAAAAGCCCCCAGTTGATGAAAGAATGCTTGATGAATGCTTGATAGGTGTTATTGAATGTTGTTGAAGACTCCAAAGATATGCTCTTTCGCTACATAAAAGGTTCCTTGTAATCACTCCCAAAAGCTTTTCCAGATTCGATTCCTTAGACCTTCAAATGAAGAAAGAGAGCTCTTATGTATGAAATCCTAGATCTTAATTTCATCTTTAGGTCGACCTAGGATTTGAATTTCTCGCCAATCTTTTGCGGTTAAGCATTATAATATCATAGAACTGTGCTCCCGAAATTTTGGGAAAAATGTCAGGGACCGTGTTGCACTTGCACACAATCCGACCAACTTTTCACAAAATTTTAAGGGTCGTTAGATATGATGATATTAGAGTGGATCCCAAAGTTACAGCTGATTCTGAGATGTTTTGACATGCGAAATCGGGCCTTAAAGATCAAAATAGGACATAATTAGGGTTTATGATTGAATGATTAATTGAAGGAATAAAATGAAAAGGGGCATACTTAAGGTAAAGGACCCAACTTTATGATGTGTGAAGTGATGAAATATGAATTTAGATTTAATTAAATTAATTAATTAAATGCTTAAAGGAATTAGAAATGCAAGATGCAAAACACACTAAGGCAGGTGTTAAACCAAGCATGGAGTTGTACCACCCTAGCAAGGGTGTACAATTTACGACGCTATAGTAAATAACTGAAACAACTTGTTATTCATAAATTCTATTGTAGTTTTGACTTTCTCTAATGATTATTTGGAATGTGGATTCTCTTGCACAACATACATTGTTTTGATAGCATATAATTAGCAAGATGAATGGATAAGAGTATGCCTCAATCTATAAAGTGTTGGGAGAAGCATGGATGATGGAGATGTGATCAAAAGATCAATAGTAGAGGATGAATGAGAAGAATTCCCTAGGATTGAGAAAAGAACTGAGGATCATAAAGAAAATTGTTGGAATGTGAAGGGTTAGATGCACTTACCACAATTACTAAGTTGTTGTAACCATGAAGGATGTGGGGGACAAATCTACTTATGAGTCCTTTATTCTTAGAAGTTGGTGGAGAGAATATTGCAACCATGAGGGATGTGGGGGACAAGTGCACTTAGAACCCATTTATTCTTGGAATTTGGTAGAGAGAATATTGTAACCATGAGGTGGGGAACAAGCATACTAAGGGTCCCTTTATTCTTGGAACTTGGTGGAGAAAATATAGATATTTAATTATTTTAATTTTGTGAGATGGAAAAGGGAGTAATAATATTATTTAACCATTTTAGCTATATGTGAGTTGTAAATAATTAGTTAGGTAGGGGACATTAGGTGAAGGGGATTTGTCTAGGTGATGTAACTATTTGGTCAACTGGGACAAGGGTGTACTATTAGACGTCTACAGTAACAAATGATCCATGAATACAAAGCTCTACATGATAAATGAAATATGTGGTTTTGAAACATACAACATTGAATCAAATCGAACTTGTTATTCAAATGAAGGTTCAATGATGAAAAATGAAATTATATTAAATAAATAAAGATTGAATGCGCAATGATAAATACAATTATCAAGACTGAACTTAAATTTCTTAATATTTAAAATAATTAAAAATATGTTATATTAATTTCTTTTTATAAAGCTCATTATAAAAAGGTGGGGTAATTTTACAATATAATGTCACTTTATATTTTCATAAAGATTTAAAAGTCCTATTAAAAAAGAAAAAATTGTTTCTCTACATAATGGGTAGTGATTATTGGGGGAAAAAAAGTAGTTCTATATTTAAAAGCTCTAACTAAAAAAATAATTATTTCTCACCATAAGGGGTGGATATGTAATTATTGAAACTTTTTATTATTTTTATACATGAAATAGAATGGAGACTTTGCATCTATTTTTAAAGAAATATATGGAGCATTTTGTGTGTCTTAGGTTCTTTATAGGTTTTATGTTATTCTTGAATTTAATATAAGGTGTCTTCTATTATATGGTTTTATAATAGATTAAAATAATTTGGTCACATGTTAATGTTGTATGTGAAAACCAAACTATACTTTTTTATTTAATTATACATATTCTCTTGATCTTATGCCTCATTTTTCTATTTCTTGTCACTATAATGCAAATGACTTTCTACATCAATTTTATCTATATTTTTTTTATTTTTTTCCTTTTTCTATCATTGTTAGTTTTGTTTTCTTTTTTGTATTTGTGAAAACCAAACTATACTTTTTTATTTAATTCTCCATATTCTCTAGATCTTATGCCTCACTTTTTTATTTCTTGTCATATAATGCAAATGATTTTCTATATCAATTTTATCTAGATTTTTTTTCTATTTTTCTCTTTTCTATCATTGTTAGTTTTGTTTTCTTTTTTGTATTTTGAGCTATAGGTAATCAAAAACCCTATCATATGAGGAAGTTACCTTTCTCAAATCCTCAAAGACATTACCATTATAGGGTGATTTCTCTTGCTATTATAAGTCCATATTCCTCCATGTTGAACAAGTCAAGTGAATAACCAAAGAAAATTTTTAACAACCAATTTACTTACAAATATGATCTAACTATTAAATATAAATATCTGCATCATACACCTTGTATAATTAAAAAAAAAATCCAAAAAAAATCTAAGATATATCTCCTCACCTTAATAAATTCATGTCATTGTCTATTTAACAAATCAGGTACCATAACAACCAATTTACTTACCAGCATGAACTACCTATTATATAAAAATATCATTATTATACATCTTATGTAATTAAAGAAAAAACCTCAAAATTATATATATTTCAAATATGTATCTTTGATTTGTATTTCTATTTACTCCACATATTATGACCTTGTTAACTAACTAATTAATTTACAAAATTGTCCAAAAAACTTACAAAAATTATATTAGATGCAAGCACAATCAAGACTAGATCTTAACAAAGGAAACTGACGAAACACACATAACGGAAGTTTATTAAATATACATATGTGTTGTTGAAAATGCATAGCTTGCTTTATTACACCAAGAAAATGATTTTGGTATCAATTTATACATATGTTAAGTAACAACACCCTTAAACTATTAAAGTCCATTAAAAATAAGATTAGACTATAATTTATTTAAAATGATTTTGGTATCAATTTATACATATGTTAAGTAACAACACCCTTAAACTATTAAAGTCCATTAAAAATAAGATTAGACTATAATTTATTTAAAATGGTAAATAAAAGAATTTGAGGAAACACACAACTGAAATTTATTGGAAAATACGCTCCATACTATTAAAAATACATAGTTTCTATTATTCCACCAAAAAAATGATTGTGTATCAAGACATATATTAAGTAAAGCCCTCATAAATTATTAGAATCCAGCAAAAATTGAGCTCTCTTGCATCCTGATGATGACTCATGGAGTGTGATTCAATATATTGATGGTAAAAAAATCACAATATGTATGTTTAGAATCCATTGAAAATAAAGTCACACTATAATTTAAAAATGGCAAATATCATATGGAGAAGTATAAACAAACAAGCTTTAGAAATCGGCATATATCTTTAGCTACATTTTATCTTCTTATACTTGATGATAACTGGTTGCTAATGCTTAATTCAAGAGGCGATAGAATAGAATGGTAACACAAAAGCCCTTCACAACGAGCTCTAGATAGTGTTATCTTTAGCTGCGTGTTGTCTTCTAATACTTGATGATAACTGCTTGCTAATGCTTAATCAAAGAGGTAAAATAGACTAGAATAGAAACAGAGAACTTTTAACATCCACAAGATCAAACAAACTCTAACAGATACCTTTAACGTCCACGAGACTAAACAAACTCTAACAGATACCTTTAACGTCCCGAGACCAAAGAAACCCTCGGTCCGATCAGATGGCGCTCCTCCTAGGCTTAATGAGAGGGCGAGCAGGAGTCTTCATGATAACGGTGAAAGCATATTCCTCAGTAAGGTCGACAGACGGGTGAGCCGGGTCGGGCAGCCATTCAAAAGCCTGCACCATGCGAGCAACCAGAAGATTGATATGCAGGGTGCCTACAGTCACACCAGGGCAAATTCGTCGCCCAGCTCCAAAAGGCATCATTTTGATGCGCTTAACACCCGTAATATCGACCTCCATGTCTTCTTCCAAGAAGCGCTCTGGTCGGAAAACCCTCGGATCATTCCACAGGTGGTCATCGTTACCAATGGCGGCAGTGTAGAATTCCACATTGGCTTTCGCCGGAATATCATAGCCGCCCAGAGTGGACGGCTCAGTAACAGCATGTGAGAGAAGAAAATGCGTGGGCGGATGCATCCTTAGGGTTTCCTTCACCACAGCGTTCAAGTAGGGCATCTTCTCAATGTCCCGTTCCTCTACAGTCTCCTTGGTCTGGCAAATTCCGGCCACTTCCTCGTAAAGCTTCGCCTGAATCTTCTGGTCCGCCACTAGGTGCGCCATGGCCCACTCCAGCGCCGCCGCCGTGGTGTCGGTGCCCCCATTGAGGAACTCCGAAGTTAGGGTTACGATCTCCGCGTTTGTCAATTCACGGCCGTCCGCCAAAACAAGGGAAAATAGTGAATCAACATAAGCAGCAGAGGAGCTACCTTTGGCCAATTGTTGCCGCCGTCTGTTGACTAGCGGCAAAATATTGTCGATCTGCAATTGTCGGACCTCGCGAACGCGATTCCGCTGCTTGGAAAGGGCAAACAGGGGCGTAAGCACTGGAAAAAAATCGTCCATTCGGGGCTCTAGGGTTAAAAGCACCGTCTTTAAAGTAGCATCCACGCTTTCAATGACTTCTTCCTTGAATTCGATCCCGAAGCACATGAAAAGCAAAATGCAGAAGACAGCAAATCGGCAATTTGAGAGCACATAGACCAGGCCGGAATTTGCCTCCGCCTCTGCTGCAAGTCGGTCGAGGAGGCGAGAGACAGCGGAGTACCTCGCCGGCGAGAATTTGCTCGCGCTTGTGGCCGTGAGCATTTCCGAAACCAGATTCCGGCGAAGCGCTCGCCAGAGGGCCCCGTACTCGGCCGAATTCACAGTGCACTTATTACAGCTGAAGACATTTCGCGTTGGGGTTTCAGGCGGTCTATTGGCAAAGACATGGCCTTTATCGATGAGTGCCTCGTGTGCGAGCTCAGCGCTTGAGACCACGATCATGGTGCGTTGCCCCATTTGCAGAGTGAAAATTGGGCCGTACTGCTTTCGTAGCTCGTCCACCACGCACATAAATGGCTTTTTCCGGCGAGCCACTTCGACCAGATTGCCCAGAATTGGCCATGCCGGTGGACCAGGCGGCAGATTCGGCTTCTTTGCATTTTGCTTCCTCACGCGGTAGATCAAGTAGACAACTGCAAGAAGAAGCGCAATCGTCTGGACATTTACAAACCGTAAAACTGACACTACTTCCGTCGCCATTGATGAACTTCTGTGTGATCTCTGTACTCAGTTTCTTCTTCTTGACAGATTATATTGTGGCTTGACCCGGAGACAAGGGTCGTTGAGTCCCACTAAATTCTCATTTAACACCGTTGCCGACCGTGACGCTTTCTACTGCACCACGAGATTTTTCTACTCGGGTCACTCGTGCATCGAAATTTTAGACTTGGAGGAGCGCGGAACAGATGGTTTTTCTTTATGAAGGTCACATCTAATGATGAATACCGATTTCTCGGGTGTGGACACAATAAATTCTGTCATTTGCCGCCTCCAAAGTAGATGAATCGCAAGATGTGACGAGACCAGAGAATCTGAATGCTCGCGATTTCAGACTCTATGCAGGGTGGTGCGCAGGCGGGTCTGGTATTTCAAAGCCTGTCAAATAACAGTTGAACAGTAGATATAATTATTTAATGCACGTCATTTTATGTCATGACGCGTCGATTGGTTGAGATGGCAGTCACTTTTTCTTTTTTTGTCAGAGGTCGGTAATTTACTTGTGTTAAAAAATGATACAAACAATTCGAGGTCCCAATTCGAGTTTCAATCAATTTATTTGGGAAAAAAATAGTTGGAGAATTTATGTTCATGTTTTCTTGTCATCAAAATGAAGAATTTCACATGATACTTACGGTCATTCTAAGTGTCATCTTCATTTTTATTCAAATTAAATGAATTGTTTATATCAACAATACACCTAGTGTAATCCAAGAATCCATGTGAACAATGATATCTATTGTCATCTTCACTTTTATTCAAATTAAATTAATCATTCATGTGAACAATATATCTAGTGTCATCTTCACTTTTACTCAAATTAAATGAAATTATATATCTCACAATCTTGTCTAGATCATCAACATGAACCATTCATGTGAACAATGATGATCTTCACTTTTACTCAAATTAAATGAATTATATATCACACAATTTTCTACTAGCATCAAGATGAAGCATCCATGTGAACAATCATATCTACCATCATCTTCACTTTTACTCAAATTAAATGTCATCAAGATGAAGTATCCACTTGAACAATGATACCTATTGTCATCCTCACTTTTACTCAAATTAAATGAATTATATATCATGCATTTGAGTCAATTTCTTTTGCAAAATATGCAACTAAGCCAACTACTTTAAATGGTTGGGCTTAACCAACACACTCTAATGACTTTGACTTTGTGCAAATTGGTGTCCCAATTTTATTATGTTCTCTCGTTTGTTTTCTATTATGCCTCGTTCTCTCTCTTCGGAGTCATTGTCATGTTGGTTAAAACTTTTTTTTCTGTTCCATCTAAAAGAATTATTTAAACATTAAACTTAGATAATTATTTAAATTAATTTTCTATTATATTATGTATTTAATAATTTAATTAATATCATATTTTTATTAATGTGAAATATATTATATATCATTTAAATTATATTTAATATATAATACATTTCTTATTAATTAATAATTATTAAATTATTATTAATTATTATTATTATTAATTATTATTATTATTTTTTGCATAATGCTTGGTAAACTTTTTAACGTGACCGGCGATGTTGGCATGACACGCCCTTCGGCTCCACGTGAAACGCTTTTGTCCCGGAGCTATGAACCGGTGAAGCCACAACCGGTGGACCTCATCCCCACACTTCACTTGTTCAAACCCGCGAGCACAATGACCCAATGAAGACACAAGGCTTGCGAGCACAATGGCCCAACAGGGGTTTGAGCCTTGGTGGCTGCTTCACCAACGAATTGTTTTAACCGCTACACTACATGTCTGAAGACATTAATTATTATTATTATGTATTGACATTTAATATTATATGATATAATAATAAAGATATTATATAATTATTAAATATATTATTATATAATTGGATAATTGTTGTCATTATTGTTTAATATATGTAATAATAGTTACGTATGTATTTAAGCTATCATATAAATAATTTTTTGAGATGGTAGAGGAAAAAAAATTTAAATTTTTTTCACTCTCATGATAGTGATTATGGAGATAGAGGGCGACGAGGTGTAATGAAAATGAACAAGTGAACAAAATAAGATTGGGGCCCACAAATTTGTAGAAAGTTAAGTCGTTAGAGTGTGCTCGTTAATCCGAACCACTTTAAACCTCACAATCTCTTGTCATCTTTTCATTTTTTTTCTTTCCAAGATTGTTGTAATGCATGTGAATCGATTTGTTTGTAGGTTTAGATCTTGGACAACAACAAACAAGTGTGGCTAGATCTTACACAACTATTTTAAGAAAATATGTATCTACCTTCTATATAGACTATCTTATTTGAGGGGACAATACGTAAGAACCCAAAATTACTTTAATGATGTTTCCTCTTTAGATATTAGGTTTGAGGTCTACTTCAATAAAGATGGTGTCACATAAATATTTTTGTTGAGGTGTCTTAAAATAAAAACAAAAAATTAATTCAAAATTTCTACTCCATATTAAGTTGTCCTATTTCATATTGGTATAACATTAACATTGTGATGCTAAAGATGTGGTATATAGGAGGCATACACATATAATGAGACAATAAAGTGTTATTGAAAAGCATAATTTCAAAACTAGATTAGAAATGCAAACCATAAGCCTTCCTTGAAATGTCCCATTTTCCTCTATTCTTTAGGACCTTGAAGGTGTTGGATTGATGGGCTCTCAGCGGAGCAATGACCACCAAAGTGACAACTCAAGAGTTGAATAGCTATTTGATCATGATTGACTATGGAGATGATATGAAATGCATGATTTAAGAAACTAGATTAAACATGCTATGATTAATCCAAAATCTAAATGCTAGATAATTGAAATGCAAAATGCCTATAGTAATTATGCCTAAATTGATATGTGATGGGGCCCTTATTGCTCCAAAATGGGGGATATTTATAGGAATTCCAAGGCCAAAGATGAGGTGGCAGGAATCGACGGTCCATATCTGATTTGAAGATATCAAGGGCCAAGATTGAGGAAGTTGGAGAAGAGGTTGGAGGAAGGGACACTTGTCATCTCTATGGTGACAAGTGTCAAGGAGCCTTGCTCATGAGAGGGCAAGTGTCCAAGGGAGGAGATATGTGGCAAAAGTGCCATGTGTCTCAAGGAGAGAATATCCACACCGTGGGAGGTTAGGATAAGGAGGTTAGAATGTGCAAGATAGGATAGAGTTAGTTAGACCCAAGATTAGATTGAATGGGTTAAGTTAGGGGATGATTAGGTTGGGTGGTTAAAGTTAGGAGCCATGTGCTCATTTGAATTTAGAAATTCAAATAATTGGAAAATGATAATTAATCTCAACAAACTTGAGTTTGTTAATTTTAATTAGGGATTAGAAGAATTGATTAATATGGAGAGACATTAATTAATTTAGAATTAATTAATCAAAGGGGTATATGAGATGAACTATATAAATAAATCATTTGGATTTATTTACTAGTAGATGAATGGAGAAATTAATTAAATTGCTTGTGAATTCAATTAATTGGGAAGGGAAATTAATCAAATAACTGCGTATTTAATTAACTATCTTCAGACCATTTTTAGGTGTATACAAACATCACTTGAAATAATGACTACAATCATGATACTTGCTCCTTGTATCACATGAAATGTTGTTTTCTTGATATGACTTATTCTATTTTTTCTTAGTATTGGTATAACATCATATAAATTATTGTTTTATTTATATGATTCAAGATATATAATGAGAATGTAATAAGCAAAGGTGGGTAAGGAAAAAGTCTCATGCAAGAGAGAAATTCTAGATAGAACTTGTTGAACTTATTGAGCTCATACTCCTAACACTAATGTTCCAACAAGCTATAAGATAACGCACTTGAATTTATACCAATAGTTTAACATCTAACCACACAAATCATCCTTCCTTGTGAAAGGAACAAGTCAAGTGTATTACCATATCCATTATAACACTATCTCTTGCTAGACTCCCCAACTTCAAGAAGAGGGTAATGAATTGAACTTCTTGTTACTTATTACCGTTTTCCATAAAAGCGGGTGTAATTGGATTTTAGCCATCAAGGCTGTAATGAAATGTGCTAATCTAAGTGACGCAGAGGTTGGCAGCAGTAAGGTGATAAACCCACCTACACACCCTGGTCTTCTACCCCTTGAGTCTCACTCAAGACTACAACCACACCTCAAGTGTGAAACTGGAATCTTACCCCTAACAAGGGATGGCACAACACTTCTACACACTTCCTGAGACATATTAAGATCTTCCACAATTATACTTAGGAGCACAGGGCAAAAATTGGCTTTTGAGGCTTAGACAGGCCTACCGATTAGTAGCCCTATTTCACTGTCTTTTTGGATTTTTCTCCAAATTATACCAAACAACACCCTAAAAAAAATTAGGTTTTAGACACCCTTCTGGGATTACTATCAAATTCGAAAATATTGGAATTCCACCCTATTCGTGCACTCTTCAACACCTACTTGGGTCACAGGCCTAATTGATCAAGTTAGACTGGTTTTACAAAGGAGGTATATGAGAATGGGATCAGAGGAAGGTTCCAACTCTTCAAGAGGTTTATTCTATGTCCAAATACTCTAATTCCATCAATTCAACTCATCATCTCAGCATTACTCCTAGTATGCTCAATGGAACACATATGATCTAATCTAAACCCTCAAACAATTTAGACTAGGGCTTGGTGGTAAGGTTACCAACTGTAGCGTCCTAAAATTACGACACTTGCAATTTTGACTGCATTTGGGTCTTCACGATGGCGGCGCAACGTTGAGCCTGAATGGAGACCTCGAAACCTGCTTGCGACATCAAAAACTGCATATTTCTGCACCCTGGCCTGATCCTTCTTGCACCCTGATGTCCCGGGAGGTGGGACCATGGTGCCCAGCGCCCTGGTCCCTGGCCCTATTTTGGGCCCGGTCTCTTGTTGGGCATCGGGTCTTTAAGTTTGCAAATTGGAAAATAATGTTTCTAGGTCGGCCTAAGGTCGGAAAAATCAATCTCCTAACCCTAATTGACAAGTATATAAACTACATTTCCCCTCCCAGAAAAAAGGGAGAAAAACATAGGTGTGCAAGAGGCGGAAGCGATATTCAAACATTCAAACATTCAAGCATTCAAACATTCCTTCAAGCAATTAAGTATTCTAAGTCTCCATTCAAGGCTAGGTGTTGCATTCAAGATAAGGATTCAACCATTGAAGAGGAGATCACTTACAACATACAACATACAACATCATTACACCTTCGCATGTAAGAATACAAACATTCTTACAACAAGGTATCAGTACTTGTTTACATTACAAACATTTACATTTACAGCATTCTCATTTCTTGGTTAATTCCAAAACCAGGGTTTGACCTAAAGGCAAACCCCTAATCCCTAACCCCCCAATCGTCCTCTCTTTTCTGTGTGTAGGTGGCAGGTACGCGGCTGTAATTGAAGATCTGGAATCCTTGTGCAAAGACGAACAGATCCCCCTTCGTTTCGTGGATTTTTCGGAGGACCGTGTGCACTCCGGGCGCCATCGTCCCATCAACTTTCGCTCAAATTTGCAGGACAACATCGTCTCGACATTTTACTGCTACTTTCAGATCCGCAGCTTCATCCCGTATCCCTACCTCTGTTTACAAGCGAATCTTTCTTACTTTACATGCATTCCTAGTTCAATCATTCTATCTACATTCTTTACAAAAGAGGGTATCCTTGATGTCTTAACCCTTGAAACTCATTTAGAATCCAGTCTTGCATTGTGTGAGATTGGATCTTGTGGGTTTCAACCCCTCTTTTGAATGTAAAGTCTCTCCCAAGTGAAAACCGTCAATCCTAGTGACCTCCTTTCTCTCTACTTGGAGTGGGGGGAACATCTAGGGTTCGATTTTCCGCTTTACACCAACCAAATCTTCTGACCTCGCCCCTCTGGAATCTCAAAATACACGCCTCTAACTTTCATTCTACCAATGGCCATCAGATCCCAATGAGTAGATTGCAAGTTAGGATTCCATTTGCATTGTAACCCTTGAAAATGGAGGGTTTCAGACCTGCAAAGGGTAAAACGTTTATAACTTCCACTAAACTTCAATTCAAGAGATCAGACCAAATGCATTGGAAGATTATTTCAGGGCTCTTTATAATCACATAAAAAATTCATCAGTGGATCTCACACCCTGTACGGACAATGTGGAAAAATGTCATTGTTATGGCAAAATCAAACTCGTTCTATTCACTTTCTCCACCAAACTTTACAAAACTTTCTACTCTCTCTTTCCCACGGTTGTCCAAGCATATATAAACCTTTTCCAATGTCCATAACCAACTTTTGAATAGTTAGGACCGTTGGAGAAGTAGTTGGCATCCTACCGGCAACTTTGAAAAGTTGCTTGACAACAAATGCAACATTTTGCAACTTAGGACAACATTGGTTATTAACCACTTAGACCTTATGGAAACACATCCAAGGTTATTATTTGTCATTTTTAGACTCCAAACACCTAAGACAACATCCTAGACACATCAACATTGAAAATTCAAATTCCAAGCCTTCATGACCTAATAGACCTCTAGATTTATATGCTCACCTAAGATATTATTGATCATACAAATAGGCACTCAATGACATCAAGGGTGATCATTGATCCAACCCATTATTACATCACAAATGAACATGTAGACACCACCATGTGCTTGAAATAGAGGTGTAGTAGAAGGTGCTCTGTACCACAGTCCACATCATCATTTTTGGGATGAGAAACTTTTAATATCACAATGCTAGGTGCATAAGAGATATAAGAAGAAATAAGAAGGCATGAAAAGATAATTCAAGTATTTGTAGATTTGTAAGTTTTTCGATCTTAGTTTGGAGTGCAATGATGATGATTTTGATAAAACCAAGTCCAATAGGAATGATATATCCTACGATGTGGGACAAGGTTATCCTAATCAAATGTTGCAGTTTCGTGATAAAGGATGATAGATCCTGATGAGAAACTATGTTTGAACAATCAGTTTATCAAAGAAAATGTGATGTTGCACTTTAAGGTGTTATATTTTTAAACTTGTTTGAGGTGAATACTTGAGACCTTTAGCGTGTCTAGCTCTTGAATCTATTTTGACATAAGATAACCTGATTGAAGGACCCAAGAAGATGACCTAGTCTCTATGTTTGTCTGTTTGAGAAATGGGTTGTTTTCATTTTCTGATTTTGATGTAGTTTACCAGAAACGCTGACAAAATGACCAGGAACTTTGCTATACTGACCAGAAACACTAACAAACTTACCAGAAACATTGCTATATTGACCAGAAACGCTGCTATACTGACTAGAAATGTTGAGAAACTTACCAGAAACACTGCTATATTGACCATAAATGCTGCTATACTGACTAGAAACACTGCTATACTAACCAGAAATGCTAAGAAACAGACCAGAAATGCTGAGAAACAGACCAAAAACATTGTTCTGCAATACAGTGACTCTAAAGTTCAAAATAATGATGTGTAGACTTAGCAAATTAAGTGTTTGAACTTAGGAGATTGCAACTTTAATCCAACTTTGTGATTTTCAAACTCAGAGAACTAATATTTAGACCTAACAAGTACAAACTAGGAGATCTAATGCTACAACAGGAGCAATTTGACATTCAACTCACAAGAGTTGCTGATTAGACCAAGGGAGCTGACCTTTAGACCAAGAGAGATGTTGTTTAGACTAGGAACTCTATTGTTTAAACCAAGAACTCTATTGTTTAGACCAGAAACTCTACTGTTTAGACTAGAAACTCTAATGTGCTCAACCTTGGAGAGTTAATGTTGAAATATGAGAAAGTTAATATTCATACCAAGAGAGCTGACGTTTGGACTGAAAATGCGACTGTTTGGATCATAGATGCGACTGCTTGGACTAACATAGCTAATGTTTGGACCAAAAGAGCTAATGTTTGGATTGTGAATGCGACTGTTTGGACCATAGGTGCGACTGTTTGGACTGAAAGAGCTAATCTGTTGTGAAACTTGTGAATTTGACAATTTGAAGTTTGAATTTTCAATGTTTGTTGTATTTCAATGGATGAGATCTTGACTTGACTTACAAACACAGAAATTAGATTGTATTTTTGTCCCAAAGGACACATAAAGTGTATGCTCAAGAAGCTTTAAAGAAAGCCCAAGTTTTCATGGGTTTTGAACAATTGAAAACACATCAATCAGTCTATCCTAAGGAGATTGGCTTCGTTATTAGTTCTTATCCCACAACTTGGTACCCTGTCAGCTCACACAACCTTGTCACCCTCTAAAGGGCACCCGTGTTTTTGCCTTTGCGAGAGCCAGTGGAGTCCCATTATGAGCCTAGCAATAAGGTCTCAAAGGGGAGTTCGCACATACGCTCAAGAGGGACATATGGTGAGTATCTTAAGGAGAGATTCCTCCCCCTCCATGCACTAAGAATTTAATATGTTCGGAGGTAAACCAAGTAGCTTCTAATTTAATTGGAACTAGTAAGGGATCTGTTCAGCACATCGTGGTATAAACTCAATTAAGAGGTCTTCCAGCCTTGAAAACCAAGGTTTGATATACCCGAAGGTACGAAGGAGAGCTATTCTCGAGCACTACCGTTGACTTGATTGTCATCAAATCACGTTTATTTTATATTGGGTCGGAGTACTTGGCGTTAGCCATTCCCACTTGGGTCGTTCCCCTCTCACCGGCCTTAATGGCTTAGAGTTATTAGTTCCTCGAGAGGGTAGGCCCGCTAAAGATATGCACTATTGAAAGCAAAGGATGAGTTTGGCTTTCTGATCACCTAAGAAAGGTGAGAGCATACTCGCCTATCATCAAAACACATAAGACATGTTTGTTCATTTCCATTGTAATTAGTCTATGTGCCTAATTTATCAAAAATAAGTGCAAAATCACACGGCTGCAAACAAAGTTAGTAGTTTATATTGCATTCTTTGATGGCGAAATAGTTTATGACTCTGGTCTTTCACAACAAAATAAGTACCTACAAAACCAACAATCTGCAAATTAGGCTCGGGAAAATGACAGTCCATAAGTAGAAATGAGGAATGCAACATACAATATTTGCAAAATCAATAAAAACTGAAAATGCCATCAAATTTACCAAGAACACCATCATATGTGCCAAGAACGCTGCCAAATGGACCCAAAACACCTACTCTACACACCAGAAACGTTGTCAAACATATTGAAAACACTGACAAATGTGCCAAAAATGCCACAATACATACCAAAAATGCTAAAGTACAGACTGAAAGTGCTAAGGTACAAAAAAATATGAAAATAAAATTGATAAGTCTCCCAAAAACGCCATTTGAGGTGTCAGACCGCCACAATAGAGACCAAGAACGTGATTTGGGAGCCCAAGAGAGCTAATCTGCACTTCGAAAGAGCTAATCAACCCGTCAATGAAATTTCCTGCAAGCAAACTTGTTAAAGATCAAAGGGGCTAGGCCCACGGTGGGTGCCAATTAATGTGATGCTAAAAATGTGCTATATAGAAGGCATACACATATAATGAGACAATAAAATGTAATTGAAAAGCTTAATTAAAAACTAGATTAGAAATGCAAACCATAAGCCTTCCTTGAAATGTCCCATTTTCCTCTATTCTTGAGGACCTTGAAGGTGTTGGATTGATGAGCTCTCAATGGAGCAATGACCTCCAAAGTGGCAACTCAAGAGTTGACTAGCTATTTGATCATGATTTACTATGGAGATGATATGAAATGCATGATTTAAGAAACTAGATTAACATGCTATGATTAATCCAAAAGCTAATTGCTAGATAATTGATATGCAAATTGCCTATAGTAATGATGCTAAGAATATGAATGCAAGGGGATCCTTATTGTTCCAAAATGGGGGATTTTTATAGGAATTCCAAGGCCAAAGGTGAGGTGACAGGAATCAACGGTCTAGATCTGATCTGAAGATAGCAAGGGCCAAGATTGAGGAAGTTGGAGAAGAGGTTGGAGGAAGGGACACTTGTCATCTCTATGGTGACAAGTGTCAAGGAGCCTTGCTCATGAGAGGGCAAGTGTCCAAGGGAGGAGACATGTGGCAAAAGTGCCACGTGTCTCAAGGGGAGAATATCCACACCATAGGAGGTTAGGATAAGGAGGTTAGGATGTGCAAGATAGGGTAGGGTTAGGCAAACCCAAGGTTAGGTGGAATGGGTTAGGTTAGGTGGTTAAAAGTTAGGAGCCATGTGCTCATTTGAATTTAGAAATTCAAATAATTGGAAAATGATAATTAATCTCAACAAACTTGAGTTTGTTAATCTTAATTAGGGATTAGAAGAATTGATTTATATGGGGGGAAATTAATTAATCAAAGGGGGATATGAAATGAACTATATAAATAAATCATGTAGATTTATTTACTAGTAGATGAATAGAGAAATTAATTAAATTGCTTGTGAATTCAATTAATTGGGAAGGGGAATTAATCAAATAACTGCGTATTTAATTAACTATCTTCAGACCATTTTTAGGTGTAAAGAAGAAGAAATAAGAAGGCGTCTTGCAAAATGAATTGTATAGGATGTAGGTCTCATGTCAAACTCCCACATTTCAAAGGTGGCAATTGCATATATGTATGCGTGTATGTATGAGCTTCCCCTTTATCATTGTTAATCTAAATTAATACATAAAATTTGACATGTTCACTCTTTAAATATTATGTTTGAGATCTACTTTTTAAAGATGCTATCACATTAATATTTTTTGTTGAGATGTCTTAAAATAAAAGAAAAAAAATTAATTCAAAATTTTTACTTCATATTAAGTTGTCATTTAAATTTTTCATATAAGGAATAGAGAGAACCGTAATTTCATGCACCATAATTTCATGCATCCCAAGTTCTTAAAAGATATATTAGAATGTCATAAAATTTAAATACTTGAACATTAACAATACAATATTGTTAAATTATAAAAACAATTTAAAAATTAACTGAAAATATGTACATCAAGACATTTATTTCCCAGGCCTTTACATATTATCACATGATTATTTAAAGTAATCTACCTAATATAATATCAACATTAATCACTCGGTAGAAAAAACTTCAAACGGCTAATATTAAACCTCGTACTATTCCGTGCCGTTACGTTACTAACATGGCGCTATCTGTACCGCTGAGTTATTTGTTGGAAACATTAATTTTCTTGTACATTTTAATTCCCATCATTAATGTGTTTAACACTATAGACGGGATATTTTAAATCTGCACAATACAACTACTTTGATGTGTTGCTCATTTAATCTTGTCAATTTTTAGACATGCACGAAGTTTAGTTAAATGTAAACTTGAAATTATTTTTCTTTTATTAAAAAATTGATGATATTTTCTAACATTCATATATTAGAAAAAAAAATTTAAAAATAGGTATGAATAGTTTTGGATGATGCAAGATTTGTTTAGTAATATCAATTATTTCTTTCCTATCTTATTGTCGTATGTTAAATTAATCGAAATTTAAGATTTTTTTAAAAGTTTTTTTCACTTTTAATTTTAAATATTTTCTTGTATAGATCAATGGAATGAAAATATTTTTTATTGCTTTTGTTTTTACTAATGTTGAAATCTTTGTAATAATGAATGAAATGAAAATATTTTCTATTGCTTTTACTAATGTTGAAATCTTTGCAATAATGAATGAAATGAATATATTTTATATTGCTTTTGTTTTTACTAATGTTGAAATCTTTGCAAAAATGAATGGAATGAAAATATTTTCTAATGATTTTTTTTAACTAATGTTGAAATTTTTGCAATAAATTATGTGTTGTAAAATTTTAACTCTATTAATAATGCTTGTCTAATTGAAATAGCATTAGTATGGTGAGGTGGAGTGTTTGGGGAAAGATTTGAAAAATTTATTAAGAATCAAAGATTACAAATGTTGTGAATGACAAAAAAAGGCCCATAAGCAACTCATCTTTATGTTCAACAGAGCAATTTTTATATACATTTAGTTAAAAGATAGATTTGTATCTAGTTGTGGTACTTATAATTAGTATATTTCATTTCAAGCTTTGTAATATTTCCAACTAGATTTTTGAAAGCCTTAGAATCCACATACTAGGTCACTTGTTATTACTTAAATTATTGTGATCACCATATGAGCTTCCCCCGAACTTCAATGTAAGGATTCTTGAACAACTTCTTCAAGAGAGTACTTTCTTTCATGGTTCTCGATCAATAGACATAAAAATGATTGATTAATGCATCCAAAAGCATAGCAAAGAGGGGATCAAAGGGCTTTATTTTATAGAACTGCAAAAGCTTCTTAACTACCCTAGTAAACACATTAGGCTCTATTGCCAAGCTCTACCACTAAAGACATTTCCACAAAGTTGGTAGATGGGCATGGCACATTGCATTTATAGAGAATAAGGAACCTAAGCAAACACGGTATGAAGATCACCTAGGTACTTTTTTATTCATTTAACCTAGCACATGAGTTCAATTGCAACTATATGACTTTTTTTATTTACTCTTTTTGTATTATTGATTTCATGTTATGAATAATTGTAGCATGTGTTAGCCATCTTATGTAACATATAATGATTATGTCTTCTTCCTATGTTTTTTGAATTTATTCATACTTGGTATAGACATCATAGATTATAGTAAAAGTATATACAACTTTTATCTCTTCTCTTGATAATCAATAGGGTGTCAATATATAATGTGACTCATGTTTGTACTCTTTTAGTGGCACTATCAATAAAAGAGGAATTTTTGGGGGGTACTATAAGAGAAATCTCTATAAATTTCATTGCATGAACCTTGTTGATCCAAGAGACTAAGAAAACAACAAATGTATGTTGATGACAACTCACAATTTGTTATTTCAACATGTCGCTTGTACTTGTTTTAATATCTTTATGGAAGCATATTATATTAGATTCTTATTTTGAGATCTTCAAGTTTTAATAGAATATATTTCCAAGGCATTTTTGCAAGCTATGTGTTTCTTTACTTTTTGCAGTAGGCACTTAATTGTCTTTTAGGGTATTTGCACATCCTCTTGTTTTGGTGTAGGCTATAGTCTATTTGTAATTTTATAGTTACAATTCTATTGAACTTTTTATCTTAGTATTCTACAATACATTTGTATTCACCTAAAATTGACCATTTATATTTGATCATTTTATCCCTAATTCATCCAATTTTCCATCCTCTATATTAATTTAATTGTAGACGTATAAAAATGACCATATTCCTAAATGAATATTTTATGTTCATTTCTCTATTTAATTAAATCCAATTTAATTGAATAACCCACATTCCTCAATTTAATTAAGTAAATTACTCAATTTATTTAAATTAAATTCACTATACCTCTTTTACCATTTAATAGAATAAATCATTTTATTCAAATAAATCCCCTATCCACTTTTTAATTAAATTCAAATTTAATTAAATAGTTATCCTAAATTGAATAAATCAAATTTATTTAATTTCCCCAAATTGCAACCAAATTGAAGTAAATTCATTTTATTTCAATTAAATCCTACATCTTCCACTTGCCTCCTAAATCCTATTCCTAAACCCCTTCTAGACTCTTCTAAACACTTCTAATTAGCCTAACCCATCTACTAAACTTTGTCACATCCCTAAGCAAGGGGAGGTCACTTCTCAAATCCTCAAAGTCTTTGAAAACCTTTAAAGGCTTCAACCACTTAACTTTCCAAGTCTCCCAAACCATTAATGGTTAACTCAACCCTCTAGCATGATTAAAGAATTTCTTCTAACTCAACCTCCATGTAACCCAAAGGTCTCATCAAGCATTCATTGCTTTGACCATGGTTATCCCTTAATCATTTGCACAAGAGTTTATCTTTTGATTAAAACTTAATCCAATGGGTAACCCTAACTTAAGCTTAACCCTTACCCCCTAAGATAACCATGAGGTCTTCTCAGGCATTTAATGCCTCCAACCCCTTTTCTCAACCCACCCTATGTTGACATTTATCACCATTTCATTGGTGCCAATTACAAACATGGATCCCCAACTTTCAAACTTAGCCCTTGATTAACTCTTTCAATCCTGACCATCCATTGCCTTGTTTTTGCTATAAATAGAGCTCTCATTCCTCCATTTTAAGAACCAAGTCTTTATCATCATACTTATGCTCAAACACATTCAAGCTTTCATACCATTTTATGCTCATCATTTTAGCCTCTGTTTTAGATAGAAATTATTCTAAGTATGCATGTTTAGAGTACTTTCTTTATCATTTAGCTTAAATCAGGGACTAATATAGTATGCTAGGATAGTCTTGTTTGCTAACCTTGTCATCTTATAACTAGTTTATTGCATTTATACGATCATGCATAGCTTAGGATGCATCTCATCTTAAAATCAACAAAAGCATCCCTCGTTCTTGCATTTGTCATCCCTAAACCATTTTGCTCAGTGATCTGAGAGCAAAAACATTGGTTTGAGGGACCTTATGAGATAGAAAACCATGGAACCAACCTTGGGAAGCTGAGCCATACTTCATGACTCCATAGCTTGCACCAAGAAGTTTTGTGGGTGTGTGGACAAGTCTCCCTAGAACTCCATTTTTCACATTTTTAGTTCTATCCACCCGATTTTCCCGCATACATTTCTGGCGCCCACCGTGGGGCATTACCCCATATATCTAATTGGTTTTGAAATATAACCACTTTTGCAGGTCCGCGAAAAATGAGAATCAGCGCGTGGGAATCATTCCCTAGCGCATCTAGTCAAACAGCCTAGCGCATCCAATTCACTGTTCAGTGCATGGGGTCTATCATCTAGCGCGTCAAGTCTGTTTATTAGCGCATAAGAATATTAAAATTTTCCTGTAGGTCTCGCGTGGGAGAAAAACAAAGAAGTGCCTTTAGCACACAGAGTAACGCATCCTGACAACAGTGTAGCGCTTCACCGATTTCTTTTAGCGCATCACAGATATTTTGTAGCCCGTATAGTTTGTTCTATAGCGCATCAAAAACTGACAGAAATCACAATTTTAAAATCTGTAACCGGGAATAAAAAAATAGACTTGTTGAAGTCCACCAACCATCTAACATCTTTAACTTGTTTTCTTGCAGGATTCTAACAAAACTGTTGCAAATGGGAGCTTAAAATTTTAAAAATATTAAGAGAGTTAGGATTTTCACTAACTTAGTTAAGTTAGTTTAAATTTTTAAACTTCTTATATTCTTAAAAATTGATATCACTTATTTCCTTTGGGCTATAAAAAGAATCACTAAACCGAACATTTCTTGCTTTCATAGGAGAAAACCTATTTTTGGGCTCTAAAAAGAACAAGACAAACATTTCTTTTTTTCTGCAAAAATAGAGCTATAAAAGGGAACCTCACCATCCTTTGGTGTATAAAAGGATTCATCTTCAATTTTTGTGCAAAGGAAAGAACCTCACCTAAAAAGTTTTGTTGTAATCAAAGAGGGAAGTTATTCCCCTTTTGTTTACCGATTTTTCTTTTGTTGACCAAATCAAACCTTTTGCTTTGTTGACTTAGTTATTTCCTTAGATTAAATAATCACTGATTTGGGGAAGTAAAATTAACACCATGTTTTTTTGGAGCAACATCTCCAAGTAGAGGTTAGCAAATCACTGAATTGAAAGCTTAAAAAGAACCTTGTTTGCCTTGTCTCGAAAGTGGAAGGTATATGCTCTCCCCTTAATTGAGTGATCAAAAAGCCAAACCACTCTTAAGCTTTCTGTACTTCAAGCAGTTACATCCTTTAGCAAGCCTGCCTTCCTGAGGAGTTGGAATCAACTCTTAAAGCCATTTATGGCCGGTGTGAAGGGAACGACCTAAGTGGGAAATGACTTTGACGCCAAGTGTTTCAACCCACTATAATCAAAAGTGGAAAGTGACGAAAGTCTTTTTCAACGGTTGCGCGCAGCGATTAGCCTTCCCCCGGTATCCTTGAGATACATAAAGCCTTTGTTCTAAAGGTTGGGAAGCCTCCTAAGGGAGTTTATCACTGACGACCGAACAGGAAGCCTAATTAAGAGCCATAGAAATAGAAACTTTGAACCAAGTCAGTAACCAAACATTTATAACATCATAGTGCAAGGGTGGGGAAGAATCCGCCCCCAAGATTACTCACCATATATCTCCCAAGATAACTACTCAATTGTGAAGCAATTCACTTTGAGTTAATTTCTGGCAAAAGGCAAAAAAACGGGCGCCCTCTAGGGGGTGACACAACTGTTTGAGCTGACGGAGTATCGAGACTAGTGGGCTATGATGTTATTTATGACCTTTGAATAAAGAGTCTTTCTGAAGTGTATTTTTCGTATCCAAACCTGTTAAAACATTGAGGATTTGAACACATCCTCGCAGAACATACACTTTTTGTTAGATTAAGCAAAAATGGTAGTCCTCTTTGTGTTGTGCTTGCATTTACTACTTCAAAAAATCATCCATCAAGGCTAAAAAACTCACAATCAAATCCGAAAATTGCAGAAAAACCAACCAAAGGAAAAATTAGGGCAGATTAGCACGTGGGAACAACTCCTTAGCGCATAGGGTATTTTTGTTAGCGCATCCAAGCATCAAGTTAGTACGTTTGTTCAAAACAGTAGCATTTTATCCAAATTCCAAAACAATGTTAAACAATTAGCGCATCGAGAAAACAGTCTAGCGCGTTGAAGCATCAGCTTAGCGCGTGAAAACCAAACTTTAGCGCGTAAGGTTGAACAGTTAGCGTGTCACAGACCCATACTAGCGCATAGCCTTTCAAAACAGACAAAAAAAATTTTAAACAGTCAAAACTTTAGCACGTGGTTGGGGGCAGCCTAGCGCGTGTGGTCATTCTTTTAGTGCGTAAAGTAAATTTGGTAGCGCATCTTGTCTCTGTTTTAGCGCATGACCAAAAGCAAAAAAGACAGGGGGCAAAACAGTGAGGAATTTTGAAAATTTTGAAAACATCTTTAGAAGCCTTTTTCCATCAACATCATTTTTCATCAAAGTAGAGTAGCAAAAACAAAACTTTAAAAGCTATTTCTTGAGCAAAGTTTGTGTCAAAACAAACGTTGTAAAAATCTGAAACTAATCGCACGATAAAACATATCTATCCTATCATAATCCGGAAACCTCATCACAAGTATCAAAAGAATCCTTTACCATCTCATGGATTTCATCTCAAAAACACTTGTTTAAAATTTTTAGGTTGTCAAATCAAGTTTCCATATCGGGAGACTTTTATCCATATCATTTGACACGCTTTGTCGTGAAGGGGCATCTAAACCTTCACTTTGATAGAGTAAGACTTGAATTTTTAAAACAAGATCAACTAAATCCAAACAAATCGAAGGAAACCATTGAATCACTTATGCATGACTAATCCCCATATTCTGAGAAGAAAGAATCTTTATCGTAACATCACGTTGAAGAAACAACAACCAAGTTTTTCCAAATTCCTCAAAAGAAATAAGTTTTTATACATCAATCGTCAACTTTTCAAGTCTCATCGAACATTTCTTCATCACGTTCAATGCTATATCGAGAACAAATCCACTGAATTTGACAGGGAGCCTTTGAAAACTAGAGCATATTGCCAAAAATCCACATTCAATCAACGAATTAATCGCAGAGGAAAGATCAATCCAGCATTCTTACCCAATGAGTGCATCACTTACAACACACCCCGATTTGAACCACCAACCCCAGAACTACATATTGAAGAGGATTTTGTCCCCTTTGTCACAGAAAGCTTCTACTAAGATGCCTGTAACTCACTCTCAACTAAACAAACAAAGCGAAGCAACACCAGAATCAAGCATGACTCGAAGGTTATCTAATCCATTTAAAGGACCACATCTAGAAGAACCTGAAATCACGGAAGAACTCCTTCGAGAATGTCAAGAAAGCACTTCCTTTCAAAAACTTGTAGAAAGACTCATGGAAAATGACAAAGAGAAGTATCTACTTATGCTCACAAGTAAAGGCGTTAAACTTCCTGAAGATTTAGACGCAAACATCTTTAGAACCGGATCTTGACAATATGCATATCAAGAACAACAAAGAGAAGAGGAAACTCGTAACCTTGAACAAAACATACCTGAGCAACACATTCCAAAACAACGTATACCAGAAATGCGTATACCCGAGCTAGAAACTCTAGAGCAAAATATACCATTTAACACACCTTTCCAGCTGAGAACTAATACAAGGGAAGAGTTTCTTCCTCGGCAAAATAATGCACCTTTGGTTGCTCTTACTCAACAAATGCAAATGTTACAAAGACAAATGCAAGACATGCAACAAGAGACAACAGTGTGGTACTCATTAAATGAAATCTATCCTTATCCATTTGACAGAAGATTGAACATGGTGCCTTTTCCTCCAAACTCAAACATTCCCAAATTTGATAAATACGATGGGAAAAGTGATCCCCGAGATCATGTTCGAGAATTTTGCACAATGAATCTTGAATTCGCTCATGATGACACCTATCTGATGAGGTTATTCCCAAGAAGCTTGGGGGGACAAACAATGGAGTGGTTATCTAAGATCACACCTCCTATCAGATCATTTGATGAATTAGTCAACAAATTTATAACACAGTATTCCTATAACATTCAACATGCCATCACCATGCTAGACGTCTGTAATACCAAAAAAGAAAAACAATGAAACATTCATGGCATTCCTTCAACGTTGGCGCCGTATGGTTTCAAGATATCCTCGCGATATTCTTGAAAAGGAGAAAATGGAAATTTTCATCGACAACTTGAATAGTGAGATGAGTTACAGGCTCAAGCTCCAATGCATACTGTCTTTCGCTAAACTGATTGAAAATGGTATTCAAGTGGAAGAAGGATGTGTCAAGAAAGGAACACTAAAATTCTTCAAAGAAGGAACAGGTTCATCAAAGTACAACAATCCAAACAACAACAACTTAGACAAATCTAGGTTTTGGACCATAAATAAAAACAATGGAAATGACGGTGACAATGAACCAAATGATCCAAAATCCAAGCAGCCCATGCTCACATTATCAAGAAATCCTCAAGCTACAAAAAATCCCAAAGGTGCTAACCCTAACACTAACGCTTGCGCACCTAATATCAATCAACCAAATACCAATAACACAAACAATACCAACAATAACACAAATCGAGGAGCTAACAATAATTCATGGGGTACTACCAACACTTATCAAAAATGCATCTACACACCACTGGGTCAATCATTGGAGTCAGCATTCAAAGAACTCCTGGCAAACAAGATTATCTCTTTACCCGCAATCAGCAACTACGCGCCACAAATCACACCACCTTGGTGGAATGACTCACACTTTTGTGATTTTCATCGCAACAAAGGTCATCAAACAAATGATTGCATGAGATTGAAAAACATTGTTCAAGACATGATTGATAGAGGTGATTTAACAGTAGATGGTCTCAAGACAAACGATGACCATGGAGCTTTCAAGAATCCTCTTCCAAACTATAACAAAGATGGAGCTTCCACTTCAAATGATACCCATGGGGCACGTATCAATCACGTTTACAATAACACCATTAATCATATATCAACTGTCGACAATCATGTAAACGTCATCACAATCCGAGACTAGCATAATCATGAATCAGTCAACGTAACCACCAGAGCTCAAAAATATGTCTTGAAAGGACATATGTCAACAACAAACACCGTACCCAAACTTCAATATGATCTAGTCAGCCAACTGCGCAAAACTCCTGCTCAAATATCCATACTAGAGTTGCTAAAACTTTCGCCAAAACACAAAGACATATTGTAACAAGCATTATTAGAAACAAATGTACCTCAAGATCTGGATACTGACAAATTCCAAACCATGGTCGCTCATATGACGGGGCCTCATAATCTCACTTTTTCTGAGCACGACAATATCTCATTAAGCCATCCACATAATACTCCTCTCCATATTGAAGTCATTGTCTATAAACATAGAATCAAGAAAGTATTAATAGATGGAGGAGATGGACTCAATATCTGTACCTTAAAACTTGTTCGTGCATTGGGCTTCTCTGAAGAGTCTATTGATCCCCGTAAAAAGATTACCATAAAGGCATATGATGATGAGGAAAGGTCATCTAAAGGAACCGTGATGTTGCCCATTCAAGTTGGACCAATGCAAAAAGATACTATATGTCAGGTCTTAGATATAGATCTTACCTACAATATTTTGTTAGGTCGACCTTAGATACATGAAATGCAAGCAGTGCCTTCTACGTATCACCGGTGTGTCAAATTTCCTTATAACGGACAAGAGATCTCCATATCTGTTGATCACAATCCATTTCAACATTGTAATGCAATGGGGGCAGCCCAGGATAGTTTGGTTCCCCATAATAGGGAAAAGCAGAGATCCTCAACATCAGATCTATAGACAGCAAAACCCGAATCATTATCTGGAAATTTCAAACAGCAAATGCAAATCAAAGACTAAGGTATGGGAGAATACTCTTTGGAACCCCTGTGTTTGGCCAAATTACCGACATCACCCAGATCTCATGGATTGCCTACTACATCAACACATCTAGTAACTCAGCCCATCACCAAATTTGATGGTACCTTCATCCAACTGGGCACTCTAGCACATGAATCAGAAGATAAGGACATTCTTAGCTGGTTATACAAAGATGAGGAAGAAGATAATAGAGCAGCTGCTCTGGACATAGTTCTACCGACACACCTATATGGAAAAGGATACTTAATCATGCAACAAATGCGATATGACGGTAAAGGACCTATTGGAAAACGCAAAGAAGGAGTCACGAAACCCATAGATCTTCCTTCACAGCCCAATAGAGACAAAACCAGAATAGAGACAAAACCGGAATAGGTTGTAAAGTCATTTTCCTATTAAGAAAGACGCAATGCATAACTTCAAAACCTCAATGGAAAGCAAAGAAGAGTCCTGGCAGGGAGCACTATTTGAGTCAGCAGAAACAATCCGCAAGGCACGTGAACGTCAAGAATATAAGTTACATCAAGAAAAGCTTCTAAGCCACAAGAAGGCCATATCTGTAGCAGTAGCTCATCTTCAAACACCAATATCTCAAGAACTGATACTATCATCTCCTGATACCATTTTCCCTCCCCGAGGAGGCACAGTCTATGAACAAATACAGAAAGTAGAAGTAGGATCTGACACCGAATCAATAAAAACTGTCAAAATGGTATCCATCATCAAAGATCTATTTTCACCTTACAACATACCTATTCACATCACTGATAGAATTTGGGATGATGCCTCAAAGACTGATTCAAATGAATATGAATAGGGTACCTGCTCAAATTCTACTACAGATATCCCTAATAATACTGGCGCCATACCCCTTTCTCAGGAAGAGCATAACGCAAAAGACAGACCTCTTGAATTTGGACCGCAACATATCTATGATGCCAAGGAAAGCGAACAAAAGCATTATGAACAAGTCTATAAGGAAGATAATACCATCGAAGACCTCGACGAAATCCTTGACTTCTTTAAAACCAAGACCAATCATGATGAAACCTCTGCCTTGACACTTACAGTAGCAGAACTTGATCCACCAAATGATTCCTTACCACTTGTCTTTCTTGATCTCATTGACTGGGATGAACCCGAAATACGTGATATACCAATTTTCCCAGATGATAAATCTATTATCCATTACCTATGTACTGTTAAACCGGAAACAGGCTCTACCAGCAAACAAAGTAACGATGTCTGCAAACCAGAGAGTGCCAAGTCTCTCAGTCGCAAAAATGAACCAAGTAAAAGATCTGATGCTGAAAACCAATCAATGGTAGCTCTAGATCGCAAAAAAGTAAAAATAAAGGACGCATCTGAGGGTGAAAACCTTTTCAAGGCACCTAAAGATGGGAGACTTGACACTCTTCTAGAGCACTTTCATGAGTGATCACCCATATTGATTGAGCCCACTCAATCAATCAACATTGGTACCACAGAAGCAGTCAAAAACATACACCTGGCAGAATCCCTGACAGAAGAGGAAAGATTGGCATTTATCCCTTTTTTTAAAGAAAAGCAAATTAATTTTGCCTAGTCATATGCCAATATGCCCGTAGTTGATCCACACTTAATCATGCATCACTTATCCATCTCTCCAGGAGTTAAGCCAGTCAAACAAAAGCTACGAAAGATGAATCCACAGGTAGCACTCATGGTCAAAGCTAAACTCAAGAAATTATTAGATGTCGGATTCATCTGACCCATTGAGTATGCAGAATGGATTTCCAATATAGTACCGTATCAAAACTAGATGACAGTATCAGAATCTGCACTGATTTCAGAGATGTCAACAAAGCTTGTCCAAAAGACGACTTTCCTCTACCCAGTATCGACATCATTGTAGACCTCACAGCAGGCCATGTAATGCTCTCACTAATGGACGGTTTCTCAGGCTATAATCAGATCAAAATAGCCCTGGAAGATCAAGACAAAACAACATTCACCTATCCTTGGGGAACATACTGTTGGAATGTTATGCCTTTTGGCTTAAAGAATGCAGGGGCTACCTATCAGAGAGCAATGACAACAATCTTTCATGACATGATGCACACATTCATGGAAGACTACGTGGACGATCTACTAGCTAAGTCATTCACCAGAGCAGAACATCTCGGCATCCTAACAAAGATCTTTGATCGATTGGAGAAATTCCAAGTTCGGCTCAACCCTAAGAAGTGTGTCTTCGGGGTTACATCAGGAAAGTTACTAGGCTACATTGTCTCAGCTTAAGGTATTGAAGTGGATCCAGTGAAGGTACAAGCCATTATGGAGATGCCACCACCAAATAATATCAGTCAACTCAGATCTCTACAAGGACAACTTCAATCAATCAGGCGATTCATCGCTCAATTAGCTAATAAAAGTCTACCATTCAATCATTTGCTCCATAAGAATGTACCTTTCCAAAGGGAGACCAAGTGTGCAGAATCTTTTTATCAAATCAAACAGTATATGATGAATCCACCAGTTCTAGTACCACTAGTAGCATGGAAGCCACTTATTCTCTATATTTCAACAACAGATGTATCGCTGGGGGCACTGTTAACACAAGAAAATCAACAAGGAAAGGAACGGGCTATTTATTACATCAGTAGGACATTGAATGGCTATGAACTCAACTACACATTCATTGAGAAGGCTTGTCTAACAGTGGTCTTCACATCTCAGAAGTTCCGACATTATATGTTAGCACACACAATTAAGCTAGTAGCAAAAATTGATCCTCTCAAATACCTACTCAGCAAAGCAGCTCTTACCAGACGATTGGCTAAATGGGTCATGATTCTCAGTGAATTCGACATCCAATACACAGAAAGAAGAGCCATCAAAGGACAAGCAATTGCAGATCAACTAGCTGAAGCACCGCTACCAGGAAAACAAACTATGGAGATTGAATTTCTAGATAGGGACGTTCTTGCTATTTCTACCACGCAATGGACTCTATACTTTGATGGATCCTACACCCAACACGGTTCAAGTGCTGGCATTCTTTTCATCACTCCTGAAGGACACACTATACCAAGATCATATAGGCTTATGTTCCCATGCACAAATAATGTGGTTGAATATGAGGCATTGGTTATAGGCATCAAAATGGTCGTAGAATGGAAAATCACAGAGTTAATGGTCTATGGAGATTCACAACTAGTCGTCAATCAGATCAACAACGACTATCAAACAAAGGATGACAAGCTACTACCCTACAAACGAATGGTGGATGACTTCAAACAGTATCTTGTACACATCACCTTCAAGCAGATACCAAGGTTGAACAACAAAGCAGCCGATGCCATGGCTACTATCGCTTCATTACTACAAATTCTAGAGCAACAAGGTCATTACGAGTTCCTGGTAGAGCAACTGTTCTCCCCAACCTATGACCACTCTGAATCCCATGTCATCTACGCTTTAACTGGTTCAAATTCTCCTTTATATGGACCAATATATGATTATCTAAAGAATAATATCTTACCCATTGACCTATCCCGTAACCAAAAATGTAATTCTATCCGACACGCCGCCTGGTATACCCTTACTGCTAATACTTTGTATCGTCAAGGTCTAGATGGTACTCTTCTTCGTTGCCTTGATCGTAATGATTCTAATTCCTCTTTACGCGAGCTTCACGAAGGTATTTGTGGAACACATTCAAGTGGGACTATTGCTAAAAAGCTTCTAAGGATGGGATACTACTAGCTTACAATGGAGAAAGATTCTTACCACTTCGCCAAGAAATGTCCTAAATGCCAGATCCATGGCAATCTGATACATGCACCGGCACAGGAACTGCAGCCATTTACAACATCTTGGCCCTTCTGTCAGTGGGGGTTAGACTTGGTTGGCAAAATTCATCCTTCATCTTCAAATGGACACAAGTTCATTATAATTGCAACAAAATACTTTACCAAGTGGATAGAAGCAGTCCCAATGACCATAGTAACTGGAAAGCAAATTGCATCTTTTATCCTAAACTATCTGATCTGCAGATATGGTATTCCAAGTTCCATCATCACCGATAATGGACGCCCATTCAAAAACCAAGATGTCTGAGAACTATGTGAACAATTCAAAATACAACATCGGTTCTCTACACCATACTACCCACAGGGGAATGGTCAAGCAAAAGCATCCAACAAAACCATACTGAAGATTCTCAAAAAAATAGTAAATGATGCAGGCAAAGATTGGCATATCCAACTCAACCCAGCGCTTTGGGCATACAGAACCAGCATCCGTACACCTATAGGAGCAACACCTTTCTCATTGGTCTATGGAACCAAAGCTATTTTACCACTGGAGGTAGAAATTTCGTCTCTTAGAGTCTCTCTAAAAGGCTTAATCCCAGATGAAGAGTATCGGGTCAACCGACTGCAAGAACTGGAACTATTAGATGAAAGACGTCAGCATGCTTACACTCATCTCAAAGCATATCAGCAATGCATGTGCAGGAGCTACAATCACAAGGTCATCCCTCGCAACTTCAAAGTTGGTGATCTAGTCCTCAAAGAAAATCCAAGAAATCAGCAAGATCGAGAAAAGAAAGGGAAGTTTGAACCTAACTGGTTGGGTCCTTATGTCATCATCTCAGTCTATGGATTAGGTGCCTATAAGCTCACAACCTCAGAAGGAGATGTACTCGAAGAACCAACTAACAACATTCATCTAAAGAAATACTACACTTGAGTAGTCCAAATCCACGAAAAAAAAAAAGGTACAACAAAAGCAACTGGTGAAAACCTGGTAATAGGCGCTATTGTGAAAGGACAGCTCCTCTATCTATATCCACATCCTTGTCTTCGCAGTAAAGCACTATCGGCCATCGCCCGACACTTAGTAAATATCTATTCAGGACATACTTAGAGTAGTCACTATCCTGGTCTATCCATATATATCCTCTTACCATATTCCACCATGGCTTGGAAATCACTGTTCATATCCACATCAAGAGGCACACTTAGCTAGGGACAACATTTGTCAAACTTGCAACATATTCAAGCCATCAAAACACTAGAAGCAAACTCAGAACATCTCATCTAGCAAATCAAACTAGCGCAACCACAAAGCAAAACATCAATCAATAAACAAAAGATTCCCCAGACTGCTACGATGGATGATTTTCTAAAGTAACAAATGTTTGCATTTTTGCATAAGGTCTTGACTATTTTTTTGCACTTGAACTTTTTGAATTATTGGATTTTTTAAATTTTCTCAAAACAATGCTTCCCAGCTAGAGAAAATCAAGAAACTCCAATATTTGTTTTAGTCTTCTGTCTGTGAGGTGCTCATTTGTACTGTGTAAATACTTGTCTCGAGACGTGATGTGCAAACGCATCACTGAAGACCTGATTCCACTTTACGCATACAAATGGTTTAATCTTGTCTGTTTATACGCAATCCGCACTTAGGTCGTCCTGGTTCAATTATACCTTGATGCTTATGCTATCTTGCAAAATCAAACATCATGTAAATTTTTCTCAGGTCATTATGGTTCAATTATACCATTATGCTTGTATAAATTTTCAACATATCCCAAACAAATCAATGCTCAATGATGATACTTATCTCGAAAGCAAATAACATATGGTTATATCAGGATGACAAATGCAAAATGAGGATGCTCCAAAAACATAGTTGCATATCATTTTACACATAGTTGCATATCATTTTACAAATAGTTGCATATCATTTTACAATTAGTTGCCCATCATTATCGTACATCTCATTTTCAAGATACATCTCATAAATCAAGCATCATAGCACATATTCATCATGCATTTACATCTATCAAAGCATTACATCATCATAGAATAAACAAACAACATATAGAAAGCATGAATCCATAACACATCACATGAAGATCAAGGAAAATGGTGTCGTCTATATATATATATCCAAAAATGATCACAATACAACATATGTCATGTCTTTGTCAAATACAAATACAATGATCAAAATACAACGAAGACAACATCTCTCAAGTATGACTATCTCCTGACGAAGATGGTCTCACTACAGAAGTCCCCGCCCCTAGATCTCCAGGAGGATCATGTCTCGATTGCCCTATCACACCTCGGCTCTCTGACCGCGACCCAATCTCTCGAGATCGACTAGATCTTGACTGTGTAAAGCTCTGTACTCGACAATCCCTAGGTACCGCAACCTCATAATGATGATGGTAGTACTCCGCCTCCTGAGCTCTCAAAGAAAGCTCTCTAAGGGTGTCTCTCATCGGACCACCTGTTGCTGCTCTCTGCACACTCACTGCAAGCTCCTTCGCTCGACCCTGCCGCTCTATCTTCGTGTCTCGCTCAGTGGTCAGCTGAGCAATCTGTCGCTGATGCGTCAGTAGCTGTTCCCGCAGCTGTTGTACTGTCATCTGTAGGGTCCTAATCTATGCATCCTCCACATGAGTAGGGATTCGGACCCGTAGGGGTACCTCTGAAGAGGTATCCCCTCTCCCTCTGCCTGTCCTCGGTGCTGGAGGCGATAGCACATCAGTCCTCCTCCTCTGAACTAGTCATGTCACCTCATCAGTCCCTCCCACTGCACCTATCACCTCCCCCACCATCCCCTCACCACCTACTCCGATGGTCAGCCCTCCTCTCCCTCTATCCATCACAGCTCATCTAACTGCTCTCTCCAACCCTCTGTCTCCTCTTCTCCCTCTGTCTCCTCTCCTCCCCCGATCTCCTCTCCCTCGTCGTCCTCCTCCACCATCTCCATCATCCTCATCATCTCCACCTCCCTCGTCCTCATCATCATCAAACGCAGGCCGCATCTCCTCCGGATTTGATATCCTCGCCACCGCCTGCGCTGCAAATAATCTGGCGAACTCATCTGTCATCCTAGCATCCAAAATCTCTAGGGAATAATCCCATATCTGGCCCGCTAAGCTAACAAACTCCTCTACAGTCGTCGCACTGTCAATAGTCGGACCCCAATCTAGTATGTCCTGCCTCCGGCGAGCATACAAGCAGGTCCCCTGTGGTATACCCTGCTGCCAACCATACTGCCGCAAAACTCTGGTGACCACGAATCTCTCAATCACAAACAGGGTCCTCCCTATCAAGTATCGAGTCATAAAAACATAGGGCATCTCCAGCCCATCCTCTGCCCATACCTCGCAACCTATATATGGTCGCCAAACAACCATATCAATGTCGTCCAAAACCCTCCTCCAATGCTCCTGTTTGCCCAGCTTCAGCTGGACAACTAGACCCCTGTAACCATATGCATAGGCATGTCCAACGGGCCTATCTCTGTCCACTAATGGCCTAGTTGCGGGAATGTGCTCCCAGCACCATACCTATAGGAGCGTCATGCCAGCTGACAAACTGCCATAACCTAGGTATACCACCTCGTGTAAATCCCTGTACAGATGGGCTAGCATAGTTGATCCCCACGCGAACCTGCGGCCCTATGTCACCATATCCTCTAGTACCAGCCCCCATCCCACAGATAGTCCCTTTGACCTGCGGTCGGGACATAGAAAACCACCTATAACCCTACCAGTACTGATGGAAGAGGTGCATAATCCAAGTCCAAGAACTCCTGCCAAGGGATCTCATATCCACAAACTGTCTCATCCTGGAATATACGGTGTAGTGCCTCTGTCCTACCCTCCTCCGACTGCTCGTAAGGTAGTAGTGAACCTACTACTGGTATGCGCAGGATCCTGTAACAGTCCTCTGGAGTAACTGTCATCTCCCCGGTGGCAAAGTGAAAGGTGTTCGTATCGCTATGCCACCTCTCTGCGAGCGTTGTAAGTAAACCCCGGTTCACTGTGAACCGGGGCATATCCAACAGGGAAGTCAGGTCGCATCTCTCAATAATGTCAAGGTCAGCCTGTGCCAACCGTGGTATCAATATCCAAGGTCTAGGAAACTGCTTGCGCGATTGAACCACTCCCAATTGCTCCTATCAAACAACAAAACAAGTCCAATATCAGTTTCCTCATCAAAACATAGATATTAAAAATTGAAATCACAAAAACTTGAACACTTTGAAAATCTAATCAAGTTCTACATCATTTCCAATCCATATCAACTTGTAACACAACTTAAGTTTTCAAAAATCATATCGAACTTGTAACACAATTCAAGTTTCCACATCACATCAGCTTGTAAAACAACTCAAGTTTCCAATCCATATCAGCTTGTAACACAACTCAAGCTCCATAAATTCATATCAATTTCACATTAATATCTATGCATAACTTGAAATATCGCAAATCAAAACAAGTTATATCAACACTCATATTGGACAAACTAACAAACACCATGACAACATACATAGCAACGAACAAATTACACCTATCCTGACAAAACTGGCCTTATCCTATCAATTTTTCTCATTCACAAAATCGCCCCATCTCACAAAATTTTTCCCGATGCGCTAAAACGCATCCACGCACTAAACTGTTTTCTTCACGCACTATCCTATCCACCCTATGCGCTAGACTAACTCTGCGCGCTACCTTTTTTTCTCCATGCACCCTCTAACCTATCTTATGCGCTAGAATAACTCTACGCGCTAACCTATCCTGCCGCCGCGCTACTTATTTAACCTTATGCGCTAGGTCTAACTTATGCGCTACTTCCCCTTACCCATGCGAGCCGCTGTGTAGCCTATGCGCTAGGTTAACCCAACGTGCTAACCTTTTCACTTTCTGCGCTACCCTATGTCCCTAATGCGCTAATCCAAGACCATGTGCTAACCTAGGAACCCAAGGCGCTAACCTAGAAAATAGATGCGCTACCCTAAAATTTCGGACGCACCCAAAATTTAAACCCCCATGCGCTACAACATTTTTCATATGCGCTAAACTAAGACTTTTATGCTCTAAAATGTTAAAACCGAATTTCCAAAATAAAAAACTGACCAAAAACGATCAAATAAAAAATCCAAAAGGGGTCAAAAGGGTTGACTTACTGGTGGTTCATATGTGGCAGGCCTTCGAACGCACTCGAAACGATGCCTGGAATAAGGAATGGGCATTTTGACTTCTCTCCAAAATCTCTTTCTCAAAAGTCAACAATCCACAAATGAATCAAATCAAAGCACTTTTCCCTTTTTATAGGAGAAAAATAAAATTAGGGTTAGGGAAATGGGCATGTAATTTGCTCGCGGTCTCCCTCATACCCTCAAGCGCGTCAATTATCGGGAGATGAATCAATTTACACATTCCACCTAGTCAAAATTTTACAATGTAAAACAATTATCAAATCTAAACAAATTTTTTTAATTTTTTTTTTTTTGATTCATCTCCCAAGGGGGCATTATCTACATCGATTATCAAAATTGGGGCATAGCATATCTCAAAAGGACATAAAAATTTTATTTGATCATAAATCACAACGACACATCATTTTCTTTGAATTAACATGTGCACACAAGTCACTTCAAAGAGGGGCAAAATGTAGACGTATAAAAATGACCATATTCCTAAATGAATATTTTATGTTCATTTCTCTATTTAATTAAATCTAATTTAATTGAATAACCTACATTCCTCAATTTAATTAAGTAAATTACTCAATTTATTTAAATTAAATTCACTATACCTCTTTTACCATTTAATAGAATAAATCATTTTATTCAAATAAATCCCCTATCCACTTTTTAATTAAATTCAAATTTAATTAAATAGTTATCCTAAATTGAATAAATTAAATTTATTTAATTTCCCCAAATTGCAACCAAATTGAAGTAAATTCATTTTATTTCAATTAAATCCTACATCTTCCACTTGCCTCCTAAATCCTATTCCTAACCCCCTTTAGACTCTTCTAAACACTTCTAATTAGCCTAACCCATCTATTGAACTTTGTCACATCCCTAAGCAAGGGGAGGTCACTTCTCAAATCCTCAAAGTCTTTGAAAACCTTTAAAGGCTTCAACCACTTAACTTTCCAAGTCTCCCAAACCATTAATGGTTAACTCAACCCTCTAGCATGATTAAAGAATTTCTTCTAACTCAACCTCCATGTAACCCAAAGGTCTCATCAAGCATTCATTGCTTTGACCATGGTTATCCCTTAATCATTTGCACAAGAGTTTATCCTTTGATTAAAACTTAATCCAATGGGTAACCCTAACTTAAGCTTAAGATAACCATGAGGTCTTCTCAGGCATTTAATGCCTCCAACCCCTTTTCTCAACCCACCCTATGTTGACATTTATCACAATTTCATTGGTGCCAATTACAAACATGGATCCCCAACTTTCAAACTTAGCCCTTGATTAACTCTTTCAATCCTGACCATCCATTGCCCTGTTTTTGCTATAAATAGAGCTCTCATTCCTCCATTTTAAGAACCAAGTCTTTAGCATCATACTTATGCTCAAATACATTCAAGCTTTCATACCATTTTATGCTCATCATTTTAGCCTCTCTTTTAGATAGAAATTATTCTAAATATGCATGTTTAGAGTACTTTCTTTATCATTTAGCTTAAATCAGGGACTAATATAGTATGCTAGGATGGTCTTGTTTGCTAACCTTGTCATCTTATAACTAGTTTATTGCATTTATACGATCATGCATAGCTTAGGATGCATCTCATCTTAAAATCAACAAAAGCATCCCTCGTTCTTGCATTTATCATCCCTAAACCATTTTGCTTAGTGATCTGAGAGCAAAAACATTGGTTTGAGGGACCTTATGAGATAGAGAACCATGGAACCAACCTTGGGAAGCTGAGCCATACTTCATGACTCCATAGCTTGCACCAAGAAGTTTTGTGGGGGTGTGGACAAGTCTCCCTAGAACTCCATTTTTCACATTTTTAGTTCTATCCACCCGATTTTCCCGCATACATTAATAATACTTTGTTATTTAATTAATATTTACCTTTCACATTTGTCATTCTTAATCATTTCATTTACCACCCCTAAGTCCTAATCTAAGTTAAATAGTTAATTTAATTATTTACCCTCATCACTATCCAGACTATTCTCCAAAAAAGAAATAAATAACTTATTTATTTAATTCCTCTAAAATGTCCCATCCTCCATCATTTTTTATTACCTTCTCAATCCTCCACTAAGAAAGTGCACACACCTAATTCTTGATTAAGTGAAGTCAACCCTCCCCAAAAAAACATGCACATGGGTCTCTTGTACACTGACATGACCTTAGTACCATTTCATATGGGTTTTGCCCCTCATAGTACACTCAAGGAATTTTCAATTCCTTTATTTCATTCACTCCCATCCTTTTGGAGTGCGGGGACAAACTTTTCTTTTATGATAAGAACTCCTTCCACATTCCAAAGTACTATCTTCCTCTCGACTCACCTCATGGTGCCACTTGGAACCATCTCATGAGGTGAGAGGATTAGATCATCCTCCACCCTTGATATCCATCTTCTAACCTTAATTCTTCATCTATTTTCTCCCCCAATCTATATAACACAACACAACCATTTTTTCATCATCTCGCCTCTTGATTAATTGAGAGTCATTATGCTATCAAATTTTTGTGAGCATACATCAAAATAAACCATCTTAGGTAAATGCACATGACAAGGAGTTAAACACAGCCATATGGTTTCATCAAATTCTATGTTGGTTTCATTTCTCATGCCTTAACTTGAGTGTTTTCTTATTTATTCGTTTGTTTATTTTTTAAAGCAATTTTCATTCGTATTGAGCATATTTTTGTGCACACTTTTTTCGCATGCTTGGTGGGACCCACATTATGGTTCTCTAATCAAATTTGGTTTTTTTACATCTTTTATTATGTTTGTAGGTCCAATTAAGTGAATATGACATTGTTTAGGCAAAAGCATTGTCCAATTATTCGAAAGTGCAACTATTTAAGTGAATGCAATTCTTAGACCATGAGTAGACCACTTTCACGAATCTACCTTAGGAAAGACAAAAGAAACTTGTACATTGGTGAATCTACAAAACTTTAAGAAAATGTGACCAGAACATAAAAACCTATACATCAACCAATCTACAGAACTTTAGGAAAATGCATGAATTAAGGCAAATGTGTGGACATTAAGGTGATGTGTGAATATTTAGGTGAAATTATTAAAAATTGAGGTAAATGCACCCTTAATAGCTTTGAAGACATAATTTTAGCGAATTTGCTTCAAGATGGGTGCTACCAATCTATGTTTGGGAAAATGCAAATTTGGTCCTTGAGTGAATATGTTCACAGACAGATGAATACACTTTAATTATCAATGAATCAACCAATGCCCATTAGTAACAATGTAAGGTATAATTAGTACATTTTAGGTAAATATTTACATTTTTTCTTTATCTTTTAGCTCATCAAAAAATCCCTTCAAGGGCTACTCTCCCAAAACCTCATTAATGAGGGATCGTATTTGTCCCCCTTGCATCCTCTATTATTGGGGTGGGTATCCCAACCCCCTCATTGACAATCATTTTTTTTATCACTTTGTCTCTAATCTTTTTTGTGTGTAGTTTGAAAATCGCTTGTCCAAGAGAGAGTCATAAACTACTAACACCATATTTTGCAAGTTCACCATCAAATATCAATTTAGGATGCTACATTTATCCAAGGCGAGGGCCCAAATAAGGACAAAATTGTAAGGGAGTACAATTTAGGATGCTACATTTAGCCCCCACTTTAGCAAGAGTATGAGACTAAGCATACTCTCTGTAAAGTACAAAGGTTCACATTAAAAACTTTTATCAAGATATCAAAAAGACAAGACACAGTAAGCCCCCAGTGGACTTTAGGATCTTACTGCTTCAACATAAAGAAAAAAGGGAAATCATAAGAGAAAGAGAAAGAGAACCGTGACTACCAACATAGTAATGTTCACTTACTATGAGGCATGAAAAGGAAAATACCAAAATTACAAAGCAAAAGACTAAGTTTGCAAAATAGCTTGAGTATTGAGATATGCAAAGGAGTGAAGAATTGAGCATCGTGTATGCCCCCACGTTAAAGAGATTGTGTACACCTCATCGGGAGAAATGGCTTTAAGGTAGCATGCATCCTAAATACAAGCACGTTATCGCAATGATATGCCCCCAACAAGGACACATCAAAGGATAATAATCACAAAACACAAAATCCATAAGGGTTCTACTTAACTCTGGGGTCAATATGCTCTTATGATAAATAATGTATATCATGCATATATATTTGCATTGAATTGTCCTCATTCCCCACAGAAATTAGAACCACAATGGAAGAAGGGCACATGTGTCTTTTGATTCAACATGGGAGAGACCAAAAGAGATCTCAACACTTTGCATCGTCCTCAAGTAAACAACAATAGGGACAACAAATAGAATAATATTGTGAACAAGCAAAAGAGGAGAGAGAATCTACTATACGAATGAAGCTAATCAAGAAAATCATCCACCTCCCAATATTGCTCAACATTGTTTTGGGAAGGTTGACAAGATGCGAGAGGAGAAACTTTGAGCATGATAAATGGAGCTACTACAAGTTCCAAACAAGGACCATGCTCTAATGATGGGTCACTTTTTCTATTACTAGGAGCTAAGATTAATGCTTGTGAGAACTATTTAGATAAACAATTGTCAACATCAACAAGTTTATATTCATCATTGGAATCATTATTATCAACATTGTTAGAATGAGCATCATTCTCATCCATCTCTTCATCAAGATTAATAAAAATAGGATCTTTAATAGGAATATAACATGAACCATCATTTTTCTTAAGAATTTTTAACCTTAGAGAGTTAGGTTGAACTTGCTCCCTAGGTTTAGTCAAAGGCTAGACAAATGGGATCATATCAACCCTTGGTGTCTTTGAGGAGGAAATGGGTTGAGAAGCAAGTTCACGAGCCTTAACATGACGTCTCCATCGACGTTCTCTCACACAACAGTTTCTTTTAGTTTTAGTCAAGGGTTGTGAAGGTTTAGGATCAATAGGCATAGGCTTCTTCTCTTCATTTAAAGAAGGATGAATAGGAGAGGGTCTACTAGATTGAAAAATAGGAGATGTCAAGTGGTTCTCTTTGTAAGAGGTAGGAGGCAGAACCACAACATATAGAGGAGGAATAAAAGGCATAGGAAGGAGACTGGATCCATCATGAGGAGGAGGAATAGTTCTCATATCTTTAGGCTTCCTCAAGGATAAGATCGTCTCATTCTTTCACTTTTGATAAGATTGAGATAAAGCATCGCTTCTAGGTTTAAGAGGTGCAAATTGTTTAGACCAAAAGTAATCAAGATTAACTTCCCCATGCCTCACCGTGGGTTGGTACATGCTATGATTAATTATTTTTATTTTATCATTATGAGGGAATTTTAAACACTTATGAATGGTAGAAGGGATCACTTTCATGGAATAGAGCTAAGGATGTCCCAACTTCACACAAAATTGATCAGATGTAGGAATGATAGCAAAAATGACATCTTAGCACTTAGTACCAACCTCAACGGGAGAGTAATAGAACCGATAGCGGGACAAGAGAAGCCACTAAAGATCTTAACCACCACATCATATTTATCATATGTTACTTGATGCAATTGTAAAATATAAAGATATTCTTCAGTTATGGCATTTATCATACATATTGGATCAATGAGCACCCCTCATGAGAGTATTTCTTTGATCTTCACAGTGATATATAGTGGGCCATCAAGTGCTTCAATAGTCTTACTAGGATCAAAGGTAATAAATAGTTCCTTAGGAGGTGTAGGTTTATCAATAAGATTCACCATATTATTAGACTCGAGGCCAAGGTCATTGGGAGAAAATGCAAGATGCTCACACTTAACCATATTAGTAGAATGGGAAGGAAAAGGATTAGTAAAGATTTGAAGATTTTGATTAGGAGGAGTTATGGATTTGTTTCCCTTCTCATTCACACTAGCTACAAATATGGTATTGTTATCAATAAGGTCTTGAATTCTACTCCTTAAGGAATAACACTTTCCAGTGCCATGATCGGGTTGACGATGATATTGAAAAAGGTTTGGATGTGTCAATTATTTTGATGGGAGGAAGTTTTAACACATCTTTCTATAATAATTGTGTCATAATGCTATGAAAAGATTATAAAAGAGGAGTAAATTCTTTTCTAAAATACTTGGATAAAGAAGGTACACCTATTGTTGCAATTTCTACTTGGGTATTGATGTTGTCATTGAACTTGATGAATACCTTATTCGGTTTAAACTTTGCAAAAGGTTGTTGATAAATTTCATTCTTATCAACTAGAGCCATAGAAGTAGATTGTTCAAATTGACTCACTTGATGCTGATAGTTATGAAGCACTGCACACAACTGTGTAAAAGAAGTAAACTCTAAAAAGAGAATCTTATCCCTAATGTATTTTTGCAAATTAGAAATAAAAATTCCTCAAACATCTTGATCAGGCATAGGATAAGCAATTTGAGAGTACAAATGTTTATATCTACCAATAAAATCAGTCACTTTTTCTTTAACACCTTGCTTACAATGAATCAAATTAGTCAAAGTAATATTAGGACCAATATTATTGTGAGATTTTTGAATGAAATAATTAGCCAATTGTTGAAATGATGTAATAGAATAAGGAAGCAAAGAACAATACCATTGCAAATCTTTATCCCTAAATGTTATAGTAAACAATTTAGCCAAAAGTCTTTGATCATGAGAAAAATCACTACACAAAGTTTGAAATGTTTTCACATGGGTCAAGGGATCACCTTTTCCATTATAAATCTCCAATTGAGGGACTTCCACATGTTTAGGGGGGACAACATGAACAATATCATTAGATAATAGGCTCGCTACATGAAATGTAGGCACATTAAACTTTGATTGGTTCATGGAAGCTATTTGTTGTTGTAAGGATGACACGATTTAAGATAGGCTTTTAATGGTTGCTTCAGTGGATGGATTGAAATTAGACATGTTGGATTGGGATGGATGAGTAATATTATTGTACAAAGGAGGAGGTTGAGAATAAGCAGGTGGAACACTATGATAGGTAGGTATGGGAGATGATTGGGTCACAAATGGAAGACTCATAGAAGGAGCTATGAAAGAGTTTGGATTAGCAATTTTTCCCCCTTGACTAACATGTGTAGCATTAAAATTTTGTGTGGAAGTGGCCATGATGTTAGATGTGAAAGTAGGCACACTAGGCATACATATAGTCATAGGAATAGAATGATTAACTTGACTAGGTGCTTGAGTGTAACCAAGGACTTCAGCACAACTTTTCATAGGCATAACATTAGTGTCAACAATATGAGCAAGGCCACACAACAAATCAATGCTAATTTTATCACTTTGAATCATTATTTTTAATCATTCAATCAATGGGATAGCCTCACTTTCTGGGTATTGCTAACTTATCCATTGTTGAAGATTTTCAAATTCATTGTTAATCTTCTCCTATTGGTCAACGGAAACTCTAGTTATTGATTCACCCTCATCATGAGAATTATGTAAAGAATTGGGATAAATAACATCAATTGTTGGAATAGAAGAACCACCCACATTATCATGAAACAAGCTATCCAAATTAGGCTCCATATCCTTAGTAATTAAACCTTGGAAAACCTTAATTCTACAACTTCTTCTCACAAGAATATTATAGGTAGGACTAATGGTACTAAAACTCATGCACAAAGGAGGGAAATTTGAATTTGAATTTGAAAATTATGATTAAGCAATACAAAATTTTGTGAAAATGATTGATTAACCAATTAATTTAAGCAATTTGATTTGTGAATTGGAAAGATAAATGCATCTAGTTCATAGCATAACACAAAGATTAGATCTGAAAATTAATTTAGAAAGTTATGCAACCCACAAGATAAATTTTAGAATTATAAATTAGGGTCTTTATAAATTCAACCACTAAATTTATGTAATTCAATTTGAAATTAGATCTATGAGTTTGAAATGTATAAACACTCAGATCTAAGAACATAAATCAGAAAATAAAGTGTAAGATGTCAGGTTCACCAAAATGTAGTGGTAAAAATATTTGGGTTTCCATAATTAGATGAATGAAAACTGCTAATATTTAGGCTTAGGGAACATTAAATTAAAAGTGAAGTGAACCCAATAGATCTAGCCACAAAACAACAAGGAGAGGGCTGAGAATTCTTATTGGATTCACTTTTCTAGCGGGGGGGCTGTCCTCTTTTAAATTGAATTGTGAAAATGTTGAAATTAGGGTAAATGTGTTGGAATTGAAGTAAAAACACATGATCAGTGAGCTACAGTCATCAGATCAAGCCAAAAACTTGGATCTGAGGAATGTAAGTGTATTTAGATCCATTCCCAGAAGGAGCTCTTGAAATGTCAGGACCAGTATGCCCGTCGCACCAATCCTCTGCACTTTTGTCCCTCCAAAGGGGAATCTATTTGGCACTGTAAATAAAGTCAATTTTGGATATCGTAGCTCCATACCTATTCCTGCACACATTAGAGAAGGGAAATAGGTTGGGAATTTAGGGGTTTTCCTTTAGTCAGACCTCAGTTTTGGAATTAACCATGAAATAGAAATGAAATGTAATTGAATTGCAGTAATGGAAATGTTCTCCTTTTGAGGGAGATGCTGAATAATGATCGAAACACTAATAATATACCTTCTAATGGAGTTTTGTTTGTCTCCACAAGGAATTATGGTTTCATGAAGTCTTTGTAAACATAGAACATGAATGCCAACTCCAATGCTTGAATCTTGACCTTATTTGTGCTCTAATGCTTGAAAGAAGATTGATTGCTTACTCATTTGAATGATTGATTGAATATGATTGTCAGATTCAAATTGTATATCAAAATGAGAGAGGTAGACCTCATTTTATACTTGCTCATTGAAAAGTAACTTATTTTTTGACATGAGCTGAAACTGGATCTAGGTCCTCGCCAAAATGATGTGACCATTAAGGGGCCCAAAAATGGGCCTTGATTGGGAGGACTGACCAATCAAGAACCAAGAAACAAGGGGTAAATGAAGTGCAGGGTTAAAATAATGAAGAAATTGCATGGTGTGAGCAGAATCAGGGCTCCAATCAGGCCTTGGGACATGAATGCCAAGGTGAGGACCCAAATGAGGATAAAATTGTAGGAGAGTATAATTTAGGATGCTACACAAAGTATATCTTGAGATATCACCAATGAAGGACACATAATATCAAGATATATACAAAGAGTCAACATCCACTAGATCACATACATCCTAATGAATGATCTCTAAAATTCTTTTACCTTTATTAACTCCTTTAAGAAATTAAGATATATTTTGTTTACCAAACATAGTGCTTACAAAAATCACTCTTACTAACAGAATAATTTGAAATCTCCTCAACTAGTTTCTTATCTAGAATGGCCTTAAGACCTTTTCCACCAATGTGACCCAATCTATGCTACCACAATATACATGCATTTGCAATCCTAGTTACAAAAGTTGAATTGCAAAGAGTAGAAGCATGTAGCTTAAACAAATTCCTTGTCTAGTATCCTTTAGCAATTACCAAACTTCCCCTTACCAACCTGCAACGAGACTTATCAAATGTCATATGCATTCTAGAATCATTCAACTTGGAAATTGAAAGTAAACTTCTTGCAAGATCTAGAATATGTAAAACATTATCAATGGAAACAATCCTCCCATCACTGAAACACAACTTTACCTTTCCTTTTCCAAAAATATTTACTAAGGTGTTATCAACAAGAAAAAAATTTCCTCCATCATATCCTTTATACTCTAAAAATCACTCCTTGTGAGAAGTCATACAGTAGGTAGCGCTTGAATCAACAAGTCAATCACCATTACTATTAGAGTTAGATGAAATAATCAAAGCATCTTAATCATTATCATTAGAGGACTTATCTTTGGAAGCTTTGGTACTCTTTTTCTTATTTATACACTCCTTCGCATGCCCTCTTTTATCATAGTTTCAACACTTCACTCTACTCTTTCCAAGGGTTTTAGAATGCCTTTTGAATTATCCTTCTTTTTATCCCCTTTAGGTAGTTCTCATTAGACCTTCCTCATACATGCAAGGCATCTTGGGAGATAGCATTCATGGTCTTTCTCATCATGTCTTCCAAAAGAATTAAGGGGAGCACACTGTCCATATTAGGCTCTACACCACCAATACACATGGCAACAATTAGATTTTCCCAAGAATCAGGCAAAGAGAAAATCAATAAGATACATTTATCTTAATCCTCAATCTTAACATCGATTGAAATAAGATGACTAATAATCACATTAAATACATTCAAATGTTCAATTATAAAATTAGCCTCTTTCATTTTTAGAGAATACAAGTGCCTTTTCAAATACTACTTATTAGATAAACTCTTACTTTGGTATTTTTTAACTATTTTCCTCCATAGCTTGTAAGCGATGTCTTTTATAGAGGCATTTAGAAGGATAGAGTTTATGAGACATAACTGAATCGTTCCCCATGCTTTCTTGTCATTTTTCTTCCAGTCTTAAGCTAATAACTAAGAGTTAGCTAGTTTCCTTTTTTCATAAACATACAACCACTAATCTCTTTCTTCAAGGAGATCTTCAACTTTCAACTTCCACATCTTGTAACCAATACCATTTAACTTCTAAATATCTTGACAAGAGGTGGAGACCATGTGGTATACAACCTTTCTCAAATTTGAAAAAATCGACAAAAACAAAAGCTCCTACTGTAGCAGAAAACATCCAACACTTATAAAGAAATGCATCCCTCCCTCAACAGAACTATTAGCTTTGATACCAAATGTTTTAAAAAAGGTGATTAAATCTTATAATATGAAATTTAAATGAATATTATTGCAAATCTAAAACTAATATTAACCCTTATCAGAGTGACTTTTGAATCAAAATAAGAACAAGAAAACCATTCCACATGAAACACCAAATTTGTGTGGAGAAACCCTTTCAGGAAAAAACTCCACCACAAAAAGGAGAGGCAAGTATATTACTAATCCAATGAAGAATACAATAGCAATACACTTCTCTGTAGACCTTTGTAAAATTTGGCAGCATTCCATTACCTTGGAAACCGAACAAGACTGAATGAATAACTCTAGCTTAAGGCCCCAATTTATAAAGATTTGTGAATATGAAAACAATCATGGTATCACAAAAAAACAAGCTATAAAACCTTGGAAAAAAATCATTCCTATCTCCTTGAAATTAGTCGAATCCACCCAAAATAGGAACTTACATATCCTCTTATAGCTTTCATAAGGCAACTCTCATGCATGAACATGTGTGGAAGGATTCTATCATAAACTGTCATAGGTGTTGTCATAAAATCTTATGCCATATGTCATAACCATCATAAATACTCTTACAATCCCTAACAAGTGTCCAAGCACCTCAAAATACAAGATTCCAAGAGGGGACACCTAGCTATTTTGTCCTTTTCCTAGAGGACAAATGGTAAAAGTAACTTTTTCTTTACATAATCTATTTAACCACTACTGGTTAAATGATTTAACCTCATATAGATAAATTACAAAATACATTAGGAAAACAATAAATTAAAAGATTTACAAGGTTGATTGTACCTAATTCCAACACATCTTCCTTCACTCTTAATAGAGACATGGGTAAATATCCATACATGCTTTAGAAACCTCTTGGCATATACTCCCCCATTGCACCTTTCATCCTCCTATTCATCCATCCTTGCCTCCAATCCATCCATCTTATCCACCCATCATATAGATATTTTCTATACTAATGCTTCCCGCCATCTAATCCTTCCACTTGTCATCATATCCCTTATCCACCCATCATCTTATCATCCATCATATCATGAGAATCCCACAACCTTATCATACATGACATATCTAGAGTGGGCCACCTTTTCCTCTATGAAATAGTCCTTGAATATCACATATAAACCATCCATACATCCAATAATTTCTCTCCTCTTATCCACAAAACACCCATCCCTTCATCCCATAATCATTCCCTCTCAATCTTTATCTCCCTATCCTCCATCCATCAATACCTCCTACCACCTCATCCTCTAATTCCGTAATCATTTTCCATTATTATTTAGCTATAAGTTACACCCCAAAAAAATATTATGCTATCCATCCCATCAATCTATAGCTCCCATGTAATCCACATGTTGTTAGCAATCCAAAATTGCAAGTGAATCCTAATCCATGCAATCTAGCTATGTAATCTACACAAATCATCTAATCACATCCTTAGTTATTTTTGTATCCTTTTTGTAAGTCTTGATCCAAGTCCAACCATCATCATCAAGATGTATCCTTCTTGATCCTTGTGTTGTTTTGAGATATATAATATCCACATCAACAACACTACATCCATCATCAATCAATCTTGGATTTTCGACTTGATCGGGACAACATCATGTTTATATTTTAAAACCACTTTATGCATACTTGCTTACTTTTTATGCGAGTTGTTATCATTTGTCTTACATCTATATTATTCTTTGTAAACTTATTGCCAAATCAATACCATGGTCTTCCATATCATGGATGCTATATGTCATATAGTTTCTTGTGACTTGTCCTTTCTATGCACGAGACACATTGTCACCTTGGTTCTTTGTACCTTGTACACAACATTTATTTCTATACCAAATTAAGAGTGCTCAATCCAATGCACCAATATGATGCATTTCATCCATCCTTCTTTATCAAGTTCTATTTTCTCTCCATCTTCCAATAACTTATTCTTCACCCCCTCTTTTTATCATCTTGCATTCTCTTCCCTTATCTACCTTGTATCCTCTCATCCATTTCAAGAGAACATTCACATTCTTCCAAACTTTCCTATCCTCTTTAGGGGGCATCCTCATCCTCATCATCACTATCATCATATTTACTCCTAATATGATCCCTAATCTAACCATTTTCTTCCAACTGCTATGTTTTAATCTTCTTTAAAATGACACCACTTCGTAACACAATCTCAAAGATGGACAAAAAGTAGACACTTAAAATTGACCATTATCGTTACCTAACTATTTCTCTATAATTGATTGAATATAACTCTACTTATTTAATTAATTACTCTTAATTCATCCCCTTATTAATTAATTAAATAATATTTTATTATTATATTAATAAAATCACTATTCACCCCCACCCATGTCTAGCTTAAACCATGTAAATATTCATCTCCTATTATTTATCTACCTATGCCCCTCATCCTCACCCAAAAAATTAATTAGTTACCCATTTTCTATAAATTTTATTAAGTGAGCTAAAACCAATAAGCCCATTAATCCTAGACTTGCATTACCAAATCTTAGTCAAACCACTTCAAATGCCCTACATCCTCCAATGTATACAAAGGCATGCATCCTTTAAAAACAAGGCATGGGACTTTGTACATGTGACATGGTCTTGGTACCATTCCACTTGGGTCAAAGGACTTGTCCACCCCTTAAAGGTACTTTGAATTACCTCTTCCATCTTGTCAACCCAATCATCCCAAGGAGAATCTCCACCCTTGATTTTTCTCATCAATCTCTCTCCCTCCATCTCCTCCAACCAAATGAGGACAATTGTCCTCCACTTATTTTCCCATAGATCTCAACCATTACGAGTCATTGATCTCATCATATAATCTCATCCATGTATTGGCCTCTCCAAAAATCTATATATTGGAGACCATCCTAAGCCATTTATGAAGATTCCATGAAATGCAATTTCATGTTGTTGGCAAGAGCACACACACATCAACATCTTAGAGCACAACCACCTCATCTTGGTTTAACAAGGGTTAATTTGGTGGTATGTTTTATGTTTTCAGCACGTGTTTGCTAACTTTTATGCTTAATCATGTGTGTTGCTTGTGGAATATGCTAATGTCATTTTAGCTTGTAAATCCTTGTAAAGTTGTATGTAACGTTGGTTAGATATTGTACCCATGTGCTACCCGCACATAAAATATCTAACCAATATTACATACAACTTTACAAAGGATCTAAATAAATATTTAATGTGGTTAAACGCATCATCTAAGGATACACCACAAGTAAATATTTATTTTACATTATTAAAATATTTATTTCTTGTGTAAGATGTACAACACCATATTCCTAACAAGTATATCATTCATTTCCTTAGGTAAATCAAATTTAGATTACTTTCTACACTTTCTTTGTAAATGAATTGGGTTCATTTGAAAAGCTTTATCAAAAATACACAAAAAAAAATGTAGCACAATTTGCAGTTGAAAAGCCACATAGGAGTTGTTATTTGTATCTAGTTGATTGATTCACATTTCAAATTAGAAAAGCACATAAATGAAGAAGTAGACAAGAGCTCTATTCCATGCATTTAGAGTACCATATTTAGATACCATCACAAGGCATTCCATGAGCACTCAACAATCAAAAGAAAACATATCAACACTAAACATAGTAAACAAACTTGCCAAAAATCATCATTGTTCAACCTTCCTATCTCTCACCTGGCTTTTTACACCAAATGTGTTTAGGGACGAATGAAGATTGAATAAAGGTAGTTTTGGATGATCTCCAGAAAAGCAACCTATCATTGGGATAATTTGGTAACATAATGAGCAAAGGTAGATAAGGGAAGAGTCTTGTAGAATTGAGCAGGGTCCCTTTAGAATAGTAGGGGGCTCGCCCTAAAATTCTATGGGAGTGATGCCCCCTACTATTCACGAACACAATGAACAAAGGGAGATAAGGAAAGAGTCTTATGCAAGATAGAACTTTTAGATAGAAACTTATCGACCACATACTCCTAATATCAATGCTCCAACAAGCTACAAGATAACACACTTGAACATACCGATAGTTCAACATCTAACCACACAAATAAGCATAATAATAATCTGCCACTGAACCTCCTCCTAAAAGAAACAAATCAAATGATTTATTCATATCCATGATAAACTCTAAAGACTCTAATAAGAGGTTCTACATTATATATAATAATATATAATATCAACAATATTATGTAACGGACAATATGTACTATTCCATTCCCGTTACATTACTAACGGCGTACCTTCAACATGGCGCGATTTGCACCGCTGAGTTCTTCGTTGAAAACATTAATTATCTTGGTCATTTAAATTCCCGTCATTAATGTTTTCAACAGTCTAGATGGGGATATTTTAGACCTGCACGATGCCAGATACATTGATGTGTTGCTCATTTATATCTTGTCAACTTTTAAACATGCACGAAGTTTAAGTGTGTACATAGAAGAGGTCAATTATTTGTATTTCAGATTTAATTAATTAGGTATATTGAAAAAGTTGATTATTAGGCTTTTGTTAAAATAGTTATATTACCTAGTTATTTCTTTTCTATCTTATTGTCTTATGAAAAATGGAATGACAATTTAAGTTTTATTTATTGTTTATTGTTTATTTTTTATTTTTATTTTTGAAAATATCAATGAAATAAAAGTTTTTTTTTTTTTTTTTTTAAAATGTTGACGTCATTACAATTAATTATGTTTGTTGAAATATGAGATCTATTATTAATGCTTGTCTCGTTGAAATGATATTAATATGGTGAAGTGGAAGGTTGGACAAACGTGAAAGATATAGATTCATTAGGAGGTCAACATGCAGTACAACACATGCAATCAAAACACCAAGTCATCTTTATGTTCAACAAAAGAATTCCTATATGCATTGAATTAAAAGATATATTTGTATCTAATGATGGTACTTATAATTAGTACTTTTCATTTCAAGTTTCATAATATTTCCAATGAGGGTTTTGGAAGCCTTGGAATCCCCATGTTACTAGGTCAATTATTATTGTTTGAATTATTGTGATCACCATAAGAGCTTCCCTTGCACTCTAGCATAAGGTTTGAAACATCTTCTTCAGAAGAGCCTTTTCTTTTACTGTTCTCAATCAATAGATTCATTAAAAGTAAATGCTTAATGCATCTAAAAGAACAAAAGAGGGGATCAAAGGGCTTCATTTGATAGAATTACAAATAACTTCTTAACAACCCTAATAAACACATTAGGCTCTACTACCAAGCTTTACCACTTGTGGCATTTCCATAAAGTTGGTAGATGGGAATTGTAATATTGCAATTGTAGATAACAAGGAACCTGAGCACAAACAATATGAGGATCCCATAGGTACCTTTTTTTTGCAAGTTCAATTACAATTATTTGAGTTAATTTTTTTTCATTTTTGGACTTTGTATATTATTGATTTCAAGTTATGAATGGTTGTGAGATGTGCAAGTCATCTTATGTAGCATATCATGATTGAGTATTTGTTCTCCCTATGTTTTGTGAATTTATTCGTACCTCGGATACATATCATGGATTATAGTTAAAGTATGTACAAATTGTATTCGTTCTCATGATAAGCAATAGGGTGTCAATATATAATGTGATTCATGTTTGTCCACTTTTAGTGGTCATCTCAATAGAAAAGAAATTGTTGTGAGCTATTGTAAGAGAACTCTCTACAAATTTCATTACATGAACCTTGTTGATACAGGAGACTAAGAAAACAACAAAGGTATGTTGATGGCAACTCACAATTTCTTCTTTTTACACATTTGTTGTGCTTGTTTTCAATATTTTTTATGGGAGCATGTTATGATAGTTTTTAACTAGCATACCTATATTTTATAAATAAAATTTATGTAGACAACGTCGAGAGATATCAAATTTAAAAAATCTTTACATTTAGAATAGATTAAATATAAATTTCATATGATTAATATTTATTAGAATTTAGTTTATAGAAAATGAAATGATTTGCATGAAAAAAATAATAAGTTTCTTTTAAATCCTGATTTAAAAACATAATTTTTTAAATTAGAAGTTTCTTTTAAATCTAGATTTAAAAATATAATTTTTTAAATTAAAAGTTTTTTAAATCTATATTTAAATTTTTTTAATTTTTTTTACATTTAATAAATAATAATAATAGAAAGTTGCTTTTTAATTTAGATTTGTTTCTTTTAAATGTAGTTTTAAATTTATTTATTTTTATATTTTGTTGGTTGAAAATTTTGTAACCTATGTGAACTTACAAAATTGTAATTTCAAACACAACAACATGGGATATAATCCCTCCTATTCTTCTAAGGGGAGGCTCCCCCTTTAACTGTCTACTCTATTCTATTAAAACAAGATACAACCTTTAAATTATATTCTAAGCATGGGTGGTGCATCATCCTATCTTCTTTTTTCAAGATAGATGTTATTTTTTTCCTCTTACTTCAGGAAATAATTTACAACATAGAGCAGCGATAATTCTTACAATCTTGACGTTACAAATTAACTCTTAAAAGCGAGAATGAGTAAAATACTGGATAAGGAAAGAAGCAAAGTTTCCATGAAGGGCTGAAAGTCCTCTGTTGCTTCTCTGGGACGGGAAAGAGTGCTCAAGCTCAAAGTCTTAAAGTCGTTGCTCTCCTATCAACCTTTCTTTTGATAATTTCTTCTGTAACCCAATGTGTTAACCAATAAACCAAAATAAAGCACAAAGTATTTAACAAGATTTATGATTATGCTAATGATAACAATTTTCTGAAAACAATGATAGAGCACAAAGTCTTCCAATCACAACCTTCTTTTTCCCAAGATAATGCACTAAAGCACAAAGTCTTTTATACACCACTTCAATATATTTCAGCTAACCTTAACTAGAAAATATCAATGCGAAGCACAAAGTCTTCAAATTGATATAAAGCTCACCAACTCCTATTTTAACAATGATAGCCAAGATATGACACAAAGTTCATAAATCAGCAACAACCTCTACACTTTAACAATATTCTCAACTTGCCTTCACTTGAATATGAAAAGAATTTATAACAAAAGTGACATAAGAACACTCTCACCACAAACCACAAATGAATCCAACACAAAGTTTGGATGCCAAAATCTTTCTTCTTATTTCATCAAGTTGCAAAGTTACAAGAATGAACATAAAGTTTCACTTCTAATTTCTTCACTTCAATAGAGTTTTGGAATAAGATTAAAGATAATAGATATGCATTACAAAAAGCAACCTCATATATATAGAAGAGAGGTGCTGAGAAAATCTAGGAAAAACTATGACTAATTCAAAGAAGAGTCATGATTGACTTTGGTCTCATGCATTGCCTACATGCAAAAACTACATACAAAAATGACACTTCAAGTGTCAATGTCTTATTCAAAATTACATCTAACATGGAAAACTACTAAGTGTCACAAGACACTCCATTTTAATCCTGATTCATAAAATCCTTGAATTTTTGGAGTATCGCTTTCATATGCTCCTAATCAGGTCATTTAGTATGACTTGTGATGACCTTGAACCGGGTGATAGAATCTTTGAGGTTCATGTAACATTTCTTATGCTTCTTTAGAAGTGAGGCTAGTTCATCCAGATTCACCTGGATATCAATTAACTTATCAATGGAGGATAATGAGAAAACTTGCTTGTCAACCTCTTCACCAATTAGCAAACTAAACTCTTTGACAATAACATCCTATTGCAGAGGTTTCTGATTTTCATCGAGGAAAGTGTATGGAAGAGATGATATCTTCTCAGTAATGTCCTTACCCTTATGATTGCATTCCCTTTGAGCTTTCCTCAAATCCTTGATAAGCATCTCAAGGGTATTCATTTGATGTTCTAGAATTCCCTTTTGTTCAATGTACATACTCCTTGATGGGATCACACCATTGTCAACCAAAACATCTAATTGAAAATAGTATAACTTCAACCAAGAGTCGGAATTCTTTTCATGTGTTTCCAGTTCAGTTGAGAACAAGTTCAAAGTATTATCAATCTCGACCTTTACCTCCTCAAGACTGCTTACCAAGGTAATTGTTGAACACAAGATATGAGTTCCTTAACTCAACAACCTATTCATCCATTCTCCCATTGTTCTCCCACAAGAATTTATCTTCTCATCTTGACTTACCACTTGTTCATCTACTGAAGATGTGACCGGCTCAATTACCTTAGAGGACTTGCTAATTTTGATCAAAACCTCAGTCAATTGATCAACCTATTTCTTCAATCTATCTTTCTTCACCTTCTCTTCATTGTACATTGTCACAAGATGTCGGAAGGAAGATTCAACATCCTCAATTGTACCCTCATGTGTTTGTTTTCCTAGATCAATCTTCTTGATACAATAATTAGTGGGTTGCACTTTATCAAGATTTGTATCTGAAGGAGGAATAGCCATTTCCACATATTTATTCTTTGACTCGTCCACTTTAACTCTGGAAAGAGTTTTGGCCTTCTTCTTACCCTTAGGCCTAACATATATTAACTGATTAAAATCAAAGTCATCTGGCGACACAACTTGCTTTTTCCTCTTGGGCGTGTTAGATACTAACCAAGGTGGCAATGAAGAATCTTCATCAACTCAGGTAGTTAAGACTTGCATTGCCAACTCTTGAGATTGAACTCTAGTAGTAACAATGGGTGGAGTTGAGGTGACAACAATGGGTGGATTAGAAATGACAGGAGCCTTAGGAGGAACTTGGGTATCCATCATGAAACTATCAAATTCTTCTAACATAGAAGAAATAACCTCAGACAAATTGGGGAGAAAAACAGTATCAAGGTTGTCATGAGGTTTATCCAAGGCAAACTGACTTGTAGAAGTGGAAGGAATATTGTGAATTACAAGAGCTTGGGGTGGTAATGTCACAACAAAAACCAAAGGAATAGTATCAATAACAAGAACCGAAGAAGTAACTAGAACATCACCTAATGTAGGAGGACCACCTTCACATGTCTCTTGAAATTGGGAAGTACTTGGGATTTTAGGTAACTCTCCCTCATCAAAATCTCCTTCAACTTGCTCTTGTTCATTTGCTAGTTTATCTTCTTATTGAAGTAATCCAACTTCATCTTCTTCTCGTTCAACATCATCAACTTGAGTCTCCTGGTTTGAAGACTCACCTTTATCTTTTCCTTGAATTTAAACCTAGGACCCTTAGAAGTTACTTATATTCATGTTCAGTCAATTGATTTTGATTTTGTGATTGGATGCTATCTTATATGCTGGTAAGCTTGGTTTGTTGATCCGATGAGGGTTTCACCAACAGAGCTTTGTTGAAGATCCTTAATGTTATGCATAAGTGGTGTTGGTGAGGCTTCTAATAGAGATTCAGGATGCTGATGGTGATTGTGTTTGAGACTTGGCTGATTGGGATCATTGTTTTAGCATGTGTGGACCTAAATTGGGTCTGGTACTATCTAGGTTATGGACCAACTTAATGTAACGTGTTGTTTGATCTTCTTGATGTGTTTCCAAGATGTCTTATAGGTTGGATATTATTTGTTTGGTCTCAGGCCGACATGTTTAATAATTATGTAATTGCTTTATTGTTTGGTGGTCGACCTTATTGTTTATGGTCGAGGGTTTGTATATATATGATGTAAGATCTCATTGTAGATCATGATATAAGGGATGTGGATAGGATGTGTGTGAGCGAATAATGTAATAATCATTCATGCAAAGGATTTGGTCGATCATTGGTGATCGAGTTGGGTTTATGTAAGAGGATTAAGTCCTCCAGTATTGAGCTTAATCAGAACTGTATTCAGGCATAGGAGATGCTATCATTGCAGTTCATTCCTTCTTCTAAAATGTAGTCTGGATTTTTATGCAGTCAGTGAGACTCCTTTTGTAATGAGAAGTGTGCTCTAGGTTGTTGTCCTTCCTACAAGTGTAGGCCCCTTAATTTGTAATCACATACTTACTGAAGAAGTATTTTATGACTGTGAGTAGGCTTCCCACCATGGTTTTTCCCTTTACCAGGTTTTCCATGTAAAAATATTGGTGTCATGTGGATGGTATTTATTCTCTAGTTGTTACTTGTGCTTAATTGGTATATCTGCTATTTCGGTAATTAGTTTAAGCATTCTAGTATTGATCTTATGTGTTCCGGTATTAAATTTTTAATTTCTTAAGGTTTCGGTAATCTGGTGACAACTTATTCACCCCCCCTCTCAATTGTCTTCTGGTTATTTGAACTGTCTAACATTAATATGCGAATTCAATATTGTGGTGGATCTTTGAGCGAAGATGAGATTGTTTATAATGTATTGAGAGCTTTGCCACTGACTTACAAGATGAAGGCTACTGTAATTAATGAGCTGAGAACTATGTCTAATACTTATGTTAATAGGTATACCTTGGTTGGAAAGTTATCTCCTTTTGAGCTTCAAGAATTTGGTCCTCTTGGAGCTACAAAGTCTAAATCTGCTTTGCATGAATCTGCATCATCAACCAGCAAGAGCGATTGGAAAAATTTATATGCAAAGGAACTAGAGGATATGAAGAAAGAGGATGAAGAGTTTGAGCAACTTGAAGCCCTATTTTCTAGAAGAGTACCTAAAGGTCCAACAGGAAGTATGAAGGAAAATCACCTTTTAAATGTTTTGCATGTAATAAGATAGGTCATTTTGCATCTAGATGTCCTGAGAGGAATTCAAGATTTGAGGAGAATTATAGAAGATCTTTTAGGCCTAACCATGATTATCAGAACAAGCATAAGTACATGAGAAACAAAGATAAATCATGCTACTATGCGGATGAGGAAGGTATGATTGATTCTAATGATGAACCGGCACAAGAATCGGCTAGTGGATCCTGCAGTAGAAAAGAATGGGTATTCTTGGCTATCAAGGAAGATGCTCTGGTACCTGAAGAGAAGGTCCTTGTTGCTAAAGTTGAAGACAAGGATGAATGGGTAATAGACAGTGGATGCTCATAGCATATGAATGGAGATAAAAGGAAGTTTCTATCTTTGCAAGAATTTTATGGTGGTCTAGTTAGATTTGGAGATGACAAAGCATGCATGATTAAAGGAAGAGCAACCATATCATTGGATAGTAAGCATAACGTTGATAATGTTTAGTATGTTGAAGGTTTAAGGAATAATCTTTTGAGTGTAGGACAGTTGGTGGATAACGGTTTTCAATTACAGTTCAAGGATGGAAAATGCAAAATCATTAACAGATCTAGATTGGAGATTGCAACTGGTACTCAGACTAAAGGTAACATTTTTCATTTGAACTCCAGTGAGAAGACATGTTTGATTGCACATATTGATGAGAGTTGTCTATGGCATAAGAGGTTGTGTCTTGTAAATTTTGATTGCATTTTAAAGATCAATTCAACTAAGGTTGTTAGAGATATACCTAAGATTGTGAAGCCCTATAATCCGATACGCAAGGAATGTCAAATGGGTAAGCAAGTTAGAACTTCTTTTAAGAGTATACAAGATAAATCTAATGATGTTCTTGATCTTATTCATACTGATTTATGTGGTCCTGCTGGAATAAAAAAAATTTATGGTGATAGATATTTCATGCTAATCATTGATGACTATTCTAGAATGATGTGGGTTACTTTTCTAAGGGAGAAATCTGAAGCCTTTGAAAATTTTAAGATCTTTAAAGATAAGGTTGAGATAGAGACAGGATTGAAGATTAAATGCTTAAGGTCAGATCAGGGTGGTGAATTCACATCCGATGAATTTAACAATTATTGTGAGAAGCATGGTATAAGGAGACAGTTGTCTGTACCCTAGACACCTTAGCAGAATGGTGTAATGGAAAGGAAGAAAAGAACCATCTTAGATGTGGCTAGAAATATGATGATGGAAGCTAATTTGCCTCATATCTATTGGAGAGAAGTTGTGAGCACGACGGTGTACACATTCAATAGAGTTCATATCAAACGAGACACTGATAAGACACCTTATGAGTTATGGTTTGGTCATACACCTATAGTTAAGTATTTCAGAATCTTTGGTAGTAAATGCTATATCAAAAGAGATGATTCCATTGGAAAGTTTGATCCTAGATGTGATGAAGGAATATTTCTTGGTTATTCTAATGAAACCAAAGCATATAGATGTTATAGCAAAAGATTGCAGAGAATTGTGGAGAGTGCTAATGTCAAGGTGGATGAGCAGTACAGAGGTCAGATCAGAACTTATGACAAAGAATCGGAAGTGGAAATGATCATAACTAAACCGGTAGTACCTGCACTCGAATAGAATGTTGAACCTATTACTCCAACAATATCAAAAAATTCAGCAGTAACTGAAGATCGGAGTATGGAAACAGAAAGTCCAAAGACTCCTAGGTATGTAAGGTTGAATCATTCAACAGATCAAATCATTGGAGATACGAACAAAGGAGTGATGACAAGAAGAAGGTTGATAGCTGATGAGGTATGTTTAATTTCTCAAGTTGAACCAACATCAATAATTGAAGCTTGTAAAGATGAATGTTGGATGAAAGCTATGGAAGAATAATTAGATCAGATAAAAAAGAACAACACATGGACTCTAGTTCCCCGACCTAAAAATAAGAATATTATTGGAACTAAATGGGTTTTTAGGAATAAATTGAATGAAGATGGACGAGTTGTAAGGAACAAGGCTAGATTGGTTTGTAAAGGTTATTCTCAGAAGGAAGGAATTGATTATGATGAGACTTTTGCTCTGGTAGCTAGGATTGAAGCTATGAGATTATTTCTTGCTTATGTTGCACATAAGAAATACAAGGTTTATCAGATGGATGTCAAGTGTGCATTTCCGAATGAAGATCTTGAAGAGGAAGTTTACATTGAGCAGCCTGATGGATTTTCACTTTCAGATGACAAAAACATGGTTTGCAGGTTAAGGAAAGCTTTATATGGATTGAAACAAGCCCCTAGAGCTTGGTATGCTAGATTGGATAAATATCTTTTGAAGCTTGGTTTCACTAAAGGTAATGCTGACAGTAACTTATACCATAAGATCACCGATGATGACATATTGATTATTGAGGTTTTTGTTGATGATATCATTTTTGGAGGTGAAGATAAGTTATGTATGGAATTCTCCAATAATATGAAGAATGAATTTGAAATTTCTATGATTGGGGAGATGATATTTTTCCTTGGTTTACAGATTACTCAGACTGATAAAGGTATTTTCATCTGTCAAACTAAGTATGCTAGAGAGTTGAAGAAATTCGGTATGGAAAATTCTAAACCGGTTAGTACTCCTATGGTTACAAGTGAGAAATTGCCAAAGAAAGATGTATCAGCTTCGGTAAATCCTACAAGGTATAAATCTATGATTGGAGGTTTGTTATATTTGACTCAGACTAGATCGGATATAATGAATGCAGTTTGTACTGTATCAAGATATCAGAACGATCCTAGAGAGAATCATGAGAGTATGGTGAAAAGGATTTTCAGGTATTTGCAAGGAACAATTGAGTATGGTTTATGGTATACTAAAGATGATGACTTTACACTATGCACATATATAGATGTAGATTGGGTTGGATATATTGATGACCGGAAGAGCACATCCGGTGGAGCTTTCTTTCTTGGAAATAAACTTGTTTCATGGATCAGCAAAAAATAGTCATGTACTTTTTTATCTATTGTTGAAGCTGAGTATGTTGTTGCTGCTACTAATTATACACAAGTTCTATGAATGAAGCAAATGTTGAAGGATATAAGTGTGGTCTGTAATGAACTGGTAGTTATTCACTATGATAACTCTGTTGCTATTAACATATCAAAGAATCTGGTATTTCATTCCAAGACAAAGCACATTTCTATCAATTATAACTTTTTGAAGGAGAATGTGGAAGAAAATGAAGTTGGATTGGTTTATGTGAACACTAAAGAGCAGATTGCAGATATTTTCACTAAACCTTTGCCTAAGGAATCATTTGAGTACTTCAGAGACAGATTGGGAGTTTCAACCCCTCCGGTACAAACTTGAGTGATGTTGATTTGCATCAGTCCAATGTGCATTTATTAGAGCTATTATTCATTCCGAATTGATGTGTTGATGCTACTACTCAGGGGGAGTAGTCAGCTATGTGGTTCAGAGGATTTATGATTTTTCTTTGATATTTATGCCAAATCTCTAGCATTGATGTCAAAGGGGGAGAGATATATGTGAAAAATAGAGCGTAACAGGTATATCAATCAAAGGGGAGAGATCAGAGCTTAACAAAGATATCTTTCACAAGGGGAGTTCAGAACTTCATTGTTATATCATTTTGTGGGAGATTGTTGGTTGTCTTCCTTTGGGGGAGACTTGTTTGGTATTTCTTGGCACTTGGATGTTTTTCACATCTAGTGTTTCCATCAATGACAAAGGGGGAGATTGTTGACAATTTGGAGGAATTGATTGTGTTGCATTGAAGTTTGTCATTGATGTCAACACTAGTTGTTTTGGTTGTCTACCAACTTCTGATAAAGTGGTTGGACTTTGATGATGATCCGGAGATTTGTCTCTGGTATTCTTCGGTATGCTCCAGGTTGTGGAATTGATTTGGATTGGTCATTCATGTGTTCCTAATGCATTTATTCATCTTTTGGTTTGGGACTTGATGATTTTGAAGCTATTATTTATTCTAGTAAGCCTTTTGGTTATCGATAAGGGTTCTACTAGCAAAGCTTTGTTGAAGATCTTTTGATGCACTTGATAAATAGTGTTGGTGCAGCTTCTAGATGGTTCGCAGGATGTTGTTGATTATCTTGTTTGTGTTCCATTTGATCAGTGGTGTTGCATTTGGTTTATGGTGACCTATTTTGGGTCAGGTGCTATCTATGTTATGGTCCGGTTTATGTAACATGTTGGTAGTTGATCCCAATGCATTACCGGTTGGATTTTTTGATTGGATTATGTTGTTCGGTCTCAAGCCGACTTGGATTATCATTGGTGTGCCAGTTTATATAATTAATTTACTATATCATCTTTTGGGTGGCCGACCTAATTGTTTAGGTCCCGGATTGGTATTAATATGATGTAAGATCTCTTTGTAGAATATGCATGGGATGGAATTATGGTTATGGGATTATCTGTGCGAGAATAAAGTTGTAATCATATGCAGAGGATTTGGTTGATCATAGGTGATCGAATTGGGTTGTGTAAAAGGTCTAAGACCTTTTGTATTGAGCTTAACTGAAATTGTACTCAGGCATAGGAGATGCTACTTTTGCAGTTCACTCTTCTTTCTGAATTGTAGTCTGGATTTCTTTTGTAGTCGGTGAGGCTCCTTTTGTGATGAGCAGTGTGCTCTAGTATGTTGGCCTTCCTGCATGTGCAGGCCCCTCTGTTTGTAATCACATACTTACTGCAGAAGTATTATCTGACTATGGGTAGGCTTCCCACCATGGTTTTTCCCTTTACAGGGTTTTCCACGTACAAATTTTGGTGTTATGTGTTGTGGATGGATGGTAATTGTTTTGTGATTTATGTTTGTGCTTCATTATTATATCTTCTATTATGGTATTTGGTTTATGCATTTCGGTAGAAGGTTGTGTGTACTTAAAGTTTCATAATTTGTTGACAAATGATTCACCCCCCCTCTCAGTTGTCCTCCAGTTATCTGAGGTATCTAACAGATGCAATGCGAAAAGTGAAATATAAACTAACCGAGCCCTTAGATATAATATTGTTTAAGGTGTATGATGTTCATAGGGTCGGGGAGTGGATCTCCCTCCATGGTAGCCAAATTATATGCTCCATTTCCTATAACCCTTGTTATGATAAAAGGACCTAGCCAGTTAGGTTCAAACTTCCTTGGCTTTTCACATTCTGCTAGGTTCCTTTGGTTCTTCTTGAGAACTAGAACTCCCACTTCAAAATTCCTTAGGTGTACTCATTTATTGTAACTCCTTCTCAATCTATTTTGGTAACCTTGCAAATGATTTAAAGCAATTTGTCTCTTTTCATCGAGCATTTCAAGCTCTTGTAATCTTGCAACCCGATAGTCTTCCTCTGATATGATGTGTTTTAAGGAGACTCTTAAAGATGGTAGTTCTAATTCAATAGTTAGTATTGCTTTTGTACCACAGACCAATGAATATGGTGTTTCTCCTATAGGTGTGTGTACCCCTATTCTATAAGCCCAAAGAGCGGGATTTAACTAGAGACGCCAGTCCCATCTTGCATCAGTGACAACTTTCTTTAGGATCTTTAATATTTTCTTGTTGGTTGCCTCTTCTTGTCCATTACTTTGCAGCTAATATGGCATCGCAAATCTCTGTTGTATTTGGAATTGTTCACACAATTCTCTTATTTCTTGATTCTTGAATGGACGTCCATTGTCGGTCACTATAAACATTGGAATTCCATACCGGTAGATGATGTAGTTAAACATGAATTTAGATATTTTCTTACCTGTGGTGTATGTAAGAGGTATTACCTCTACCCATTTAGTAAAATACTCAATAGTCGTTAAGATGAATTTGTGCCCATTGAAAGAAGTAGGATTAACTTTACCAACTAGATCCAACCCCCATTGTGAAAATGGCCAGGGTGATGTGATAGGTTGTAGATCTTGTGCTAGCGCATGAATGAGGTCTCCATGCACTTGAAATTGTCTACATTTTTGTACATATTTATTGGCATCCTTTTCCATAGTAGGCCAACAGTATCCAGTTCTTAATAATTTCTTTGATAGTAGCGGGCCACTTGGATGCGCCCCACAAATTCCATCATGTACCTTTTTTAAGGCAAGTTGTGCTTATTCTACATCAAGACATCGGATAAGTGTTCCATGAAGGCTCTTTCTATATAATGTGTCAGCAATAATAGTGTGTCCGGATGCCTGACGAATAAGAGTTTTCTTTTGATTTCTAGATAGATTAGGAGATATATACTAAGTATGTAAGTATGCGTATATCTCATTATACCATTGGGATTCAAGACCCACAATTACACGTACATATTTTGATGAGGGAATCTCATATGTCGGTACCATCAATTGTTCTACAATAAACTCAAATTGAGTTTCATTGTTAGGCATGTTTAGTAGAGATCCTACTGTAGCCATGGTGTCGGCTACTTTATTCTACACCCTTGGAATCTATTCAAAAGTGATGTTACTTAAGTGTTCTTTGTAATATTCTACCATTTGTTTATAAGGCATCAGTTTACCATATTTTGTGTTATAGTCATCATTGACTTGATTTACAATCAGTTGTGAGTCACCATACACTTGTAATTCTTTTATTCTCCATTGTACAGTGGTACGAAGTCCTATGATGAGAGCTTCATATTCAGCTATATTGTTAGTACAAGGGAAATTGATTTTGAATGACTTGGGGATAAAATTATCTTGAGGGGTGATGAAAAGAATCTCGGCTCCTACTCCATGATTTGTGTAAGACCCAACAAAGTATAGTTTCTAAATGGTGGATGTTGTCAATGTAAACACAGATTCATCAGGAAAATCTATTAGTTGTTGGCAATTAACACTCAATTGGTTGGTTTTACTATGTTGTCATTGATGGCAACATGGTATTGTGTTCCAACTTCATGTTTTGGTTCAGTTGTGTATCGGCAGGCACTTCACCGGCACCGATAGGACAGAAGGATTTCTTTGGTTACCGACAATGCAGGCCGATGTGGTTTAGTAAAAGGTTATCGGTATTGGAGGTCGACATCTCTTGGATCTGACATCAGCAATTGGTTTTAATATTTATGCATTTATGTTATCTAGCTGACATGTAATTTGATACTGTATATATCTTTGTAAGCTGACATAAGGCATGATAAGTTGTATAGGGTATATAGGTCAGTTGAATTAGATCATTTTGATATAGACATATGATAGGAGATTATGGATATGCGAATGTAATATAATGCAAAATATATCAGAGAGATTATGTATGTGAGGAAATTCATGTAAGGGTTATTCCGGTAAAGGGTTTAGGGTTTCAAACCAGAATAGATAGAGCTTAAACCGGAACTATATTCTGGCATAGAAGATGCTATCTTAGCAGTTCAACACTTCTCTGGATTGTAGTCTGGATTTTTATGTATTCAGTGAGGCTCCTTCTGTGATTGAGCAGTGTGCTCTAGGCTGTAAGCCTTCCTGCAAGTGCGGGCCCCTCATATTTTGTAATATCTCTTCATATGGCAAGTGGATTGATATTGTGGGTCACAAATCCCACCATAGTTTTTCCTCTTTGAGGTTTTCCACGTATAATTTTGTGTGTTATGGTTCTCATTTATGTGATTGGCTTATTGGTTGCTTTACTTCTTTCAATTCTGTATGTACTGATATATCGGTTGGTGTATGAAAGTTTTAATAAGGCTAAAATTAATCATTCTGATATAAGACTGATTCACCCCCCCACCCTCTTAGTGTTATTGGATTCCAACATTAGTAGCAGGTGACTGTCTTGCAAGGGAGCATTTGCTAACTAATCTGTTATAATCTGCCCTTTGATTGTCTTTCTGTTCACATATTCTATATCAAACTCACTTAAAATCATAACCCACTTGACCAATCTTCCTGTTAATGTTGCTCTGCTTAATAAATATTTGAGTGGATCAAAGTGTGCTATGAGTTGAACTTTGTGACTCAGCATATAATGTCTAAGCTTCTGAGATTCGAAGATCACTGCTAGACATGCTCGTTCTATAGGAGTGTAATTAAGCTCATATCCAATTAGGGTTCTACGTATATAGTAGATTTCTCTTTCCTTTCCTTGATCATCGTGTTGTGCCAACAGGGCTCCCAAAGATGAGTTTGTCGCTGATATATATAGTAATAGGGGATTTCCTTGAGTAGGTGGAACTAATATTGGAGTATTCAAAAGATAATCTTTTAAAGCTTGAAAAGCTTCTTGGCACTATTTTGTCCATTTGAAGGTGACTCCTTTTATGAGTAAATACTTAAATGGATGACATTTGTCTTCTAACTATGCTATGAACCTTCTTATAGACTGTAATCTTCCTAGCAACCCTCTTAACTACTTGAGTGTCGATGGAGGTTGCATATCCATGATTGCTTTGACCTTTGTTGGATCTACCTCAATTACTCTGTTAGAAACAATAAAGCCTAAAATTTTGCCCATTGTTACATCGAACACACTTTTTGGGGTTTACTCTAACATTGTATTGTTTTAATCGATCGAATATCTTTGCAAGGACTTCAAGGTGACCTTCTCTTGTCTATGATTTAGCTAGTAGATCATCCACATAGTCTTTCATGATATTGTGGATCATGTCTTGAAATAATGTTGTCATAGCCCTTTGATATGTTGCCCCTGCATTCTTAAGACCAAATGGCATGGCGTTCCAATAGTATGTTCCCCATGGACAGGTAAATGTCGTCTTGTGTTGATCTTTTGTTGCAATCCTGATCTGGTTGTATCCTGAGAAACCATCCATCAATGAAAGTATTTCATTCCCAACAGTTAAGTCAACTATCATGTCTTTGTTAGGTAATGGGAAATCATCCTTGGGAGATGCTTTGTTTAGATCTCGGAAGTCTGTGCAAATTCTTATGCCCCTAGTGGGCTTAGTCACATGTACTAGATTGGATATCCACTTTGCATAGTCAATAGGTCTAATGAATCCCACATCTAGAATTTTTTGGAGTTCTACTTTTACCAGTAATGCAATTTGTGAATGCATCTTTCTTAGCTTTTTTTTGTACAATTTGATTCCTGGTAGCAATGGTAAATGATGTAACACAAATTTTGGATCTAGACCTGGCATATATGTGTGTGGGGGAAAAAGTGACACTAAGCAAACATGCCCTAATCTCACTTTCAATCACACATTTGTGGAATACGAAAGAGCCTAGAGGTATCACACAATTGGCTACTTCTTTTTGTGGAAGAGAGAGCCACGGGCTACCTATTAGGATTTCTATTCCTTTGTTGTAATTGAAAGATAAAATGATGCAAGTTCAACTATTAACCCTAAAGTGTAAGTATGAACTAGTAACAAGATTGCAAGATTGAGATTAAGTGATGAAAAGTTGTAAACACAAGGATAAAAGGAGAATGCAGATGTGTACCTGGTGTTAAAATCTGAGTGAAAATGTTTGGGACGGGGGCGCGGGCACCACTGTCTTGATTCTGCCCCTGAAACTGCTCCTGAAACTGCTGTTTTGCAACCTGAAAAGCTGTCAAAAATGCTGAAACTTGATGTCTGACAGAGGGACCAGGGTGCCCAGCACCCCTGTCCTGGCAGGACCAGGGTGCCCCATGCCCCTGTCCTGGTCTTTTTCTCTGAAATTTGGTGTGTTGTTCCGTCTCAGTCTGCTTCTGTCGGATCTGCAACTTGCGACGTCATCCGAATCCGAAACCTGCACTTATATCTGAAAAGGTATGGTGGGCGGCTATATAGGGTTTTGCCTTAGTTAAACCCCCGCTTTGGTGATTTCCACCTCCACGAATAGCCAAGTTGTATTGTAAAAGTAGTGTGTGTGCAGACCTTGTGTGTGTGCAAGATCCTAAAATGCAAGTAAGCAAACTAGAGCAACCTAGAAAGTAAACCCTAATTGCTTGCAAATGATAATGTAAATGCTCCAAATCAAGATGTAAAGAGATCTAAAGCATGAATACAAGTGATATAACGAGGCTTATGCAAAGACATGAAAACAACATGAAATCATACCCAACCCCAAGGGAGGGGTACAAGCCAATCTTCAGTCGGTGATCCCCTATTGCTCTTCAATGTCTTCAAAGCCCTAAATGGATGAATGAAATTGATGAATGCTTGATGGATGGATGTTGAATGTTGTTGAAGTCTTCAAAGATCTGCTCTTTCGCTGCATAGAAGGCCCTTGAAACCAAAAATCTGATCCTTTCAAATGAAGAAAGAGAGCTCTTATATATGAAACCCTAGGTCTTAATTTCAACTTTTGGCCGACCTAGAGATTAAATCTCCCACCAATTTCTTGGGGTTAAGCTTTATTTTATGATTGGATCGCGCTCCTAAAATTTCGAGAAAAATGTCCGGGACCATGTGCACTCCGGGCGCCATGGTCCCGACAACTTTTCACCAAATTTTCAGGGCTGTCAAATATATTGATTTTAGAGCGAATCCCGAAGTTACAGCTGATTTCGAGATGTTTTGACCTCGAAATCAAGCCTTAAAGTTCAAAATAGGACCTAATTAGGGTTTTGGATTAAATGATGTATTGGAAGAATAAAATGAAAGGGGCACACTTTAATGAAAATGGCCCAACTTTATGATATGGGAGATGATAAAATAGAACCTTAGACCTAATTAATTTAATTAATTAAGTGCTAAAGGGGAAATGCAATGCAAAATGCAAAATGCGCCAAGGCGGGTGCTAAACTAGGTGTGAAATTGTACCACCTTAGCGAGTGTGTACAATTTACGACGCTACATTTAGCCCCCACTTTAGCGGTCATATGAACACTACGTGCATATGCAAGCTAAAGTACAGAAAAGTAAACATTATTTGAAAAAGGATATATCCATAAGTCTGTCGAACGAAGCCCCCAGCGGTATCTGCAGTACACAGTTAGGAACCGCACCTACAAAACACACGTTAGATCACAAAATCACCTAATGCTTACTAAGGAAGGTGATGAAAATTCGAGGGTAGCTATATGCCCCCCCCTGTTTCGGCTTGCTAATTTTAGTGAGTTGAAATAGGGTATCATGTTTACCACTTCGAATTGTTAAAGAATATTGATGACAAATGCTCACAAGAAGATTTGATATGAGATCAAAAACTAATGGAGAATCATTTGGTAAGAAAGAGGACTAAATCTCAATTCCAACACAACAAAGAGTGTGAGGATTTGAGAGTTCTCTAACATAAGATGAAGGATGTAAATGGAAACAAAATGCAAAGAGAAGAAAAGAAAGGAAAAAGCAGCATGAACACACACATTGGTGATCCATGAGAAGAATAGTGAGAGAGAAAACATGGACTTCTCGCCCCTAGATCTTGTCTAGGTGATCCATGGGAAAAAGGACATGGAAAACTAGCCCCTAGAATCTGTCTAGGTGATCCATGTAAGGGAGGAGAGTGAGAAAGTCTAGCCTTATGCCGCTAGTTCCACTCAACCTCGTGCATGTGTGTGTAAGGGAGGTTAGAAGCACCTCATAGGAGTCTATGCCCGAGTATGCTACAACCTGTATATGTATAGTACAAAAGCGTGACATCTCGCTCTAAGAGTCTGTGCTCTAGTTCCGAGAATAATCACCTTGCATAAAAGAAAAATGGAGACATCTCGCTCTAAGAGTCTGTGCTCTGGTTCCGAGAATGACCCATTGCTCAAAAAGTGTAATGTTTATGTCATAAGCAAAGTAGAACAAGGATACCTACCTTCATCACAAAAGAAGATACCCCAAAAATGCAACAATGTCATAGATCCAAGCAAGAGAGTTTTGCACTCTTTAAGGCAGGATAAGATAGTTGAAAAGGGATATCTTGTAGTATGTATAAAGGAGATCCTTAGAGGAGAAGAGATCTTTGTACAAAAGACACCTATCCCCGAGAGAAATTGTGTTAGACAAATGTAACATCTTCTAGAATAAGACAAAGAAGAGAATAAGAATGCAATACTTCCTTCTTTTGTGAGGTGAAAGTGATTCTTAATAAAGGATGACGCTCTTTTTAACCCAATTGGGAGAGTGAATTCATTATGGATGTATTTTACCAAGTGCAAAAGAGGTTGTAGTCAAGGACTTACACCTCTTGTAAGAGAGAATCCTTGAACAAACAACAACAAATGCATACAAGGAATAACATCAAGTAATAAAGTTCACACCATCCACGAAATAGGAAAAAGTGGATCCTTAAAAAATAAGAAAAGATCATTGCCTCCCAAGGATAAGAACAATGAGAAGGACTTACACAATCTTCCAGGGAGAGATTTAGACATAAGCAAAATGTACTACATACTCACATGAGTTCATGCAAGCAGGACATTAATGTATGTAAAATGCTCCTCACAAGAAGTGGGTAGGATAAGAAAGAGAATACACATCTTCTCCCATATCTAGGAAAAGAGGATTCTAAAGAAAAGATGATAAATATTTCCACACTATTACCCCATAGGAACAAGAGATAACATAGAAAAATTAGGCTATTATGTTGCTTCAAAAATATGATTGCACTTGAAATTGTACCATCATGAATGACAATGAGCCCCCAGTAAATGAGCTACCAATGTCACATAATGATGAGCAACATAATCGCCATTAATGTTATTTAAAGACATGATAGATTGAATGAGGTATTTGAATATGACATGCTGAATGCTCAACTATAAGTGAGATCAAAAACATGTATAAAATGATAAAAATTGAAGAAGGAAAGTTACGAGAAATCTTAGAAGAGAGATGAGTGTAATTTATTAGAGCCTTATCCCTGGAAGAAAGGACTTTATGATGAATAGGAGATAAAGATTCATAAGTGGATTTAGAAATTTGAGGGGAGTCATAAAGAGATTTGTTCATCGCCAAGATTTCCTTATGAGGGGAATGAGAGTTGACAGAAGTAGAAGATGATTTAGTTGAAGTGAGATCATCATCACTACTAAATATAGCATTCACATTGAGAGATGGTCTTTTAGATGCTTTGGTGGGCTTAGAAAGATTATATCCAAGTCCAAATGAATATTCATGCATGTTATGTTCTAAAGGAACTTTAATTCCTTGTTCATTTGCGCCACAACCATTTCCACTATAGCCACTCTTAGCCAAAATATGGAAACCACGACCATAACGATTAGCCATTTCAGAAAGAAAAGGTGGTTTTTCAGAAGACAGAGAATCAAATTCTTCAGAATTAGAGGTGTGAGGAGAAGAAGTTTGAGAAGCGGCCACAAAATTATTGCTCATAGGTTCCGGTAAGATTGATTGATCTCTAGTTTCTTCCTTCTTTTTAACTTTAAGCTCTCTAGGAGGAACCCTATACTCACCTACAAAGGTGGGATTAAAATCAAGAGATCCCCAATCGTCTTCTACGAAAACCTTCTCAGGATCAAAAGCCTTTTCATGTGTAGATTCAAGTTGAGAAGAATCTTCTTCAGGAACTTCATACTCATCCAAAGAATTTTGATTATCAGAGGGTGATGATTCATCCATAGGTATCTTGTTTAACGAGTCATCACTAGAAGAGGAAGGCTTAGAAGAACTCCCTTTGGAAGTAGATGTTTGCAAACAAGCTTGAAAATTAGTATCACCTATCAAGGTATATGTCTTATTGTTATAAATAAATTTAACTTGTCTATGCAATGTAGAGGGGACAGCTTGCATACTGTGAATCCAAGGTCTCCCTAATAACAAGTTGTATGTTAGATTTCCCGACATAACATGGATAGGAGTAGGCAAAGTAACAGGTCCCACTATGATGGGTAAGGTGATAATACCTAATGAAGACTTAGCCAAATTATCAAAGCCTCGAATGGGACGAGAGTCAGGCTCAATAAGGGATGTATCCACATTCATCTTATGCAATAGATTAATGCTACACACATTAAGGCCAGAACCATTATCTACTAGTGTTCATCTTATAGTAGTGTCATTTATGATAACCACAATCATCAACGGATCATATTGATGTTGAATTTCACTAGTAGGTAACTCATCTTGAGTAAACACAATTTGAGCTTTAGGATTCATCACAGAGTTAACCAAAGACACTATATTACTAGATGTATTAGGTGGAGGAACATTCAAATCTTTCAAGGCATCTTGTAACATTCCATGATGAGCGGAAGAAGTTTGGATCAAATCCCAAAGGGATATCTTAGCAGGAGTAGCTTTAAGTTGTTCTATGAGATCATATTCCTTACCAAGAACTTGTGAAATACGAGGAGCTTGAGGAAGAAGAGGTTGGGAAGGAGGAAGTGAAGTTGGGATAACTGGAGGAGGATTAGGTTTCCTATTGTTTCTTGTGTTATAGGTATGAGCAACCGCATTATAACTCTCTCTAGTCAGTTGCTTAGCATACTCATAAGGGCTCTTAGTAGAATAACCTCCTTGCACAGTAATAATAGGTTTCTTAGGAGTGAAAAAAGAATCATTAGCATAACCACCTTGAACCACTAAGATAGGCTTATTTAAAGGTTGAGAATTTTGAGAAGGACAAGCACCTTGGACAGTGAAGAGAGGTTTGTTAGGTGTCTCATTCACATGTATCAAATTGATTGAGGATGGTTTAGAGGAATGAACAAAAGTGTTGGAAGAATTATTGATAGTTTTCTCTTGCACTAAAATCTTATCACGGATTAAATCAATTTTAGGAGAGAGACAAGGGGTAGGCATTGATGTTCTAGTAGGAAAAGTAATACTAGGAAAGGTCATATCATCCTCTATCATCAAAGGATCTACATGGGGAATAAACTCTCTAGGAGAAGGATCAACATTACTCTTTAAAGTCTCACTTTTGAGAGGGAGATCTTTGAAAGAGATGTTAACCATCTTGCTTTGAACTAGGGTTTCCTTATTTTTAGAGGGAGAATGATTAGAACCAAGTTGAGGAGAGGGAGATGCTTTATTTTTAGAGGGAGAATGATTGAGATTCAAGGAAGGTGAGAAACTATCAAGGGAGTTTTCAATCTTGATTTCATCCCCTTTGGCCAGGGTTCTCTCATGGGATAGAGAATAATCTACACCTTCTTCTAATGGTTCATCCCAAATAGTGAAGTTGTTGAAAGGAATGTTTGAAGTATTGTCAATTTCAGGAGAGGAGATAACATTGTTTATTAATTCCTCATCCTTAGGAGGGAGAGCATCAATAGATGTGTTAAACTCATCCTCTTTCCTCAAAATATGTTCAATATGATCTTTAGGGGAGAGAGAATTAAGGAAATTGCTTATTATTTCATCTTCTTTCTCTAAGGGATGCTTATGGGTAAGACAAACTTTAGGAGAAGGGTAAGCATTTATCATTAATTCATCATCTCTAGCAGGAATTTTGTTGGAAAAGGAAATGCCATCACTAGGGAATGTAGGGATCATGTCATCTTCTTGCACAAAAGGATCCTCATGAAGGGAGTGTTTTTTAGGAGGAACATGAACATATTTCTCCAAAGATTCATGCTTAGGAAGGAGATCTTTGAAAGAAGTGTTCATAACCTCTTGTTGCACTAACATGCCCCCATTGGAAGGACCAACTTTAGGAGAAAATAAGTCAATGTCCATCAATACCTTTTCACTTAGAGAGGCATCATGTAGGGAAGATGAAGTAACATTAAGAAAGGTGTTTATGATATCATTCTCTTCCTCTAGGATAGCTAAATAGGAAGGGCACATTTTAGGAGAATTGTCAAGATCACTCTTAAAGCCTTCATTCTTAGAGCATGGGAGAGTCTCAAAGGGATTGGTAGCAACTCTTTTAGGCACTAAAATGTTGTTATAGATGGGGGGAGGTTCTTTAGGAGAAGGAAAAATTGAAGCAAGGGAAGATAACCCATTATAACATCTATGAAATGAATGCATCATGACAACAATTTTCCTTTTTCAAATGATAACACATGCAAAATAGAAGGAAATGTTTAATTTTAACCAATACAATCACTTAGAATGTAGATTTAGAAAATGAAATTTATGATTCAAATGAGTTCCTAAATCAGATTTGATCCCAATTAAGCTATCCACAAGTTCAACTTTGAATTGAAAAATTAGGGTTTTAGCAAAAATTTCCTCTAAATTTTTGAATCTTGCAAGAAATTAAAACTTGTAAACTCAAATTTGAAAACATAGATCAGAATTAGAGAAGATTGGAATTCACGTCGGGTTCACCAAAAATGTGTGGGGGAAAAAGTGACACTAAGCAAACATGCCCTAATCTCACTTTCAATCACACATTTGTGGAATACGAAAGAGCCTAGAGGTATCACACAATTGGCTACTTCTTTTTGTGGAAGAGAGAGCCATGGGCTACCTATTAGGATTTCTATTCCTTTGTTGTAATTGAAAGATAAAATGATGCAAGTTCAACTATTAACCCTAAAGTGTAAGTATGAACTAGTAACAAGATTGCAAGATTGAGATTAAGTGATGAAAAGCTATAAACACAAGGATAAAAGGAGAATATAGATGTGTACCTGGTGTTAAAATCTGAGTGAAAATGTTCGGGATGGGGGCGCGAGCGCCACTGTCCTGATTCTGCCCCTGAAACTGCTCCTGAAACTGCTGTTTTGCAACCTGAAAAGCTGTCAAAAATGCTGAAACTTGTTGTCTGACAGAGGGCCCAGGGCGCCCAGCACCCCTGTCTTGGCAGGACCAGGGCGCCCCACGCCCCTGTCTTGGTCTTTTTCTCTTAAATTTGGTGTGTTGTTCCGTCTCAGTCTGCTTCTGTCGGATCTGCAACTTGCGGCGTCGTCCGAATCCGAAACCTGCACTTATATCTGAAAAGGTATGGTGGGTGGCTATATAGGGTTTTGCCTTAGTCAAACCCCCGCTTTGGTGATTTCCACCTCCACGAATAGCCAAGTTGTATTGTAAAAGTAGTGTGTGTGCAGACCTTGTGTGTGTGCAAGATCCTAAAATGCAAGTAAGCAAACTAGAGCAACCTAGAAAGTAAACCCTAATTGCTTGCAAATGATAATGTAAATGCTCCAAATCAAGATGTAAAGAGATCTAAAGCATGAATACAAGTGATATAATGAGGCTTATGCAAAGACATGAAAACAACATGAAATCATACCCAACCCCAAGGGAGGGGTACAAGCCAATCTTCAGTCGGTGATCCCCTATTGCTCTTCAATGTCTTCAAAGCCCTAAATGGATGAATGAAATTGATGAATGCTTGATGGATGGATGTTGAATGTTGTTGAAGTCTTCAAAGATCTTCTCTTTCGCTGCATAGAAGGCCCTTGAAACCAAAAATCTGATCCTTTCAAATGAAGAAAGAGAGCTCTTATATATGAAACCCTAGGTCTTAATTTCAACTTTTGGCCGACCTAGAGATTGAATCTCCCACCAATTTCTTGAGGTTAAGCTTTATTTTATGATTGGATCGCACTCCTAAAATTTCGGGAAAAATGTCCGGGACCATGTGCACTCCGGGCGCCATGGTCCCGACAACTTTTCACCAAATTTTCAAGGCTGTCGAATATGATGATTTTAGAGCGAATCCTGAAGTTACAGCTGATTTCGAGATGTTTTGACCCCGAAATCAAGCCTTAAAGTTCAAAATAGGACCTAATTAGGGTTTTGGATTAAATGATGTATTGGAAGAATAAAATGAAAGGGGCACAATTTAATGAAAATGGCCCAACTTTATGATATGGGAGATGATAAAATAGAACCTTAGACCTAATTAATTTAATTAATTAAGTGCTAAAGGGGAAATGCAATGCAAAAGGCAAAATGCACCAAGGCGGGTGCTAAACTAGGTGTGAAATTGTACCACCCTAGCGAGTGTGTACAATTTACGACGCTACAATATGTATAGGACCAAGCATAATTGATCGGACATTATTTGAAGGATTGTATGAACTTGTCCTTTTCTTCCTGCTTTAATGATTTTGCTAAGTCGCTATTATGTACAACTTCTCCTTCTGCTATATTGACTTCTTCAGTCTCTTCCATAAGTAATGTTGAATTCTCTTGTTCAATAGGGAGGTTGTCTAACTTGCTCTTGCCATTGCGATCACTTTTATCTATATCTTCTATCACAGAGGCACTTGCCTCTCCAAAGTATGTCATTTTATCCAAGTCTATAGCAAATCCTGCCTTGTGATCACCCTGTGGAAATCCCTCTCTAACGTTGAGAAATTCTGCAATAGCTTCATCATTTTCAAACCAGTTTAGAGTTGGTTTTCCTTCTCGCCCCCAATCAATCAAATGCGAGTGTATAAGGGGTAAGTCATTGTTTTCTTCTGTTGTAAAAGATCTTGATAACATGCATACCTGGTTATTTGGATGACGTGATATATCTTCATCATCAATGGGTGATTGGTTGTCATATGTCATGTCTATTGCTTGTGGGATGTCATCATGATCAGATAGGAATTCATAGTCATGAGAATCTATCACACTTTCTATGTATGTTTCACCTTCTGAGGTTGTATCACTTATCTCCTCTTGTTCTTGCAACTGAGTTTGTTATAGATTTGTGGACCTCCTTTATGTGGTGGATACCCTTCTTAAGCCTAGTATAAGTTGTTGTAGTATTTCTTCATCTGACTTGTTTGGAGGAGCTTGAGTTGTTTCCCTGGGCAAAAGTATTGACAACAACCAAGGATTAGGCTCATTTGTTGGTGCTAAGCCTATGTTTGTTAGCATATTTGCTTGTGCAGATGTTTCAAATATTGTATTGCTAGGTGAATTTGTGTTAGGTTATTATAGAAGTTGCCTCATATCTTCACCATCTGATTCCATACTAGGAGATGTTGGTGCTCTCTTGCTTCTCTGAGATGAAGAGGGAAATACTCATGTTGATAATTGATTTTGAGGTATGTACTCTGATGGTAGCCTAGGTTTGTTCAGTATATCTAGTGTACGTTGTCTTGCCTTTGTTATCTTTGGTACATGTTTATATCCTAACCCTTGATTCTTTGGGTTTTCATGAGGTAAAACAAGTTTTAATCTTCCTTTCTTCTTCTCTATATATCCAGTGGTTGACATCTTCATTTAGAGATTCTTCTTGTAAGTCTCCCCATCTAATGAAAGATTGTGAATTTGAGTACTTTACTATCTCTTTTCCTTTATCTTGTTTCATCACTGTGTTCGGAGGCTTCCCAAAAGACCTAGGACAAATAGATAATTGTCTGTCATTCGAGGTACTTGAAATAGAGTATTCCCCACAACCAACATCCTTAATCTGTAAAGAAGACGCGGTAGGTGTATTCTTCTATATCTCTGAGATTTTTAATGACACAATTTATGTAGCGAGTGGTGTTGCTTGATTAATGGGTACCTAGTTATCTACACTTGTCTTTAAGTGACTACAGTGTTGAAATGGATTTGGATCACCCTTTATGGTGATTTGAATGCCATTGTACGCAAATTTAACACATTGGTGGAATGTTGAAGGTATGTCCTGCATGGCATGAGTCCATGGGTAGCCCAACGACATGTTATACCCTAGTTCTCTATCCAACACTTGAAAGGTAACCTCTATTGTGATAGGTTCTATTTGCACTGGTAGTGTAACTACACCTTTTGGGCGGTGCTCTTAATCATGATATGCTTTAATTTTTATTCTCTTTGAAGGATCAATATGAAACTCAAAATAACCCAATGCCTTGACCAACTTTAGTGTACAGATGTTAAGACCAGCTCCTCCATCTATAAGTACTCTTCTGACTTTTTTCTTACATGTGTAAGCTTCTAGATGTAGCGGATCATTCTGGAGAAGTATATTGTTAGCAATATAACAAGGATATTGAGAAGGTTGTTGATGATTATGGACATAACCGATTAAAGATGTTTACTGTCTTGATATTATTATTTTGTCATTGATGTCAAGAAATTGATTTTCTAATTCAGTATGATGTTGCCATATCTTAAGAAATATGATATGAAGATTATAAAGAAGTCGGTAAAGACACAGGAAAGAATATGATGAATAAAGGGATAAGTTATTCAATGGGCAACTCTACCGAGTTAGACAATGATGAGATCTTGATGTTTTAGATCGTTCTAACATCATATATATGTTGTAAAATGTAAAGGGTAATACTATACTATGTTATCAAGCAAAGAACCTAGTCGGTAAACCCTAAGGAACCTAGTCGATAAACCCTAAGGTTATCGCAGTCGGTTAATGAAGACAGAATGTCTATCAAGTAAAGTTTAGTATTCATCGAGTTGTAACCAAGCTATAACAGAATGCACTAAATGTTTACATGTGATATTTAATGAAAGATGTTGATGAGCTGGAGTGGATCAATGATTGGCAAGCCATAGAAAAAGTTTGTTAATGAATCTAAGGCAATGGAAAGTCGGCAAGAAGATCTACAGCTCAGATTGAACCGCATTACCCTAACACAAGTTCCAAGATGATTGTGCAAGTTCCAAGGCAGGGTAAAACATTTTGCAGACCGTAAGATACAATGAACCTGGACAAGATTGAAGATCTGATGGCTATGATTGATCAAGGAGATTAAGTGGTTAGATGATTGTTTATAAATAAGGAACTATTGATAAACAATGTATGCGGGCAAGTGTATGCATAGGGATGCTACATAGTAATCACCGAGCACAGAAGCTTGAAGACCTATTAGAATAACAGAGTATTGATGCCCAACAGCCTCTCATCTTGTTGGCTATTGGATCTGTACTTATATTAAGTATCAGAACTATCATATATTACTAGGAACATCTCGTTCTATGAAAGCAATATGAGTACCAATAGCTAAATTCCCCACCATGGATTGGAAAGCATTTTCATCTATATCTCTGTCAACTACTGAATCTTGAAGTGCTTTGTCCAGGATAGCTTTGTGATTTGGTGATATACGCAATAGCTCAAAGAGTGATACCTAGGCTGGGATTTTCTTGAGTTGCTCAACCACATTATAGGTCCCTACTACTAGTGATGGGTTGGATGGTACTCCTTGTAAGGTTAATTTTGATATGCGAGTAACTACTGCACAGTCTCTATCTCTTGGATTTATTGTGATCGTAGCCACTGTATTATCTCTTGTGAGGGACATGTTTGCAACATATGTTGTGCCATAAAGGTTTATTTCATATCCCATCCTATAGTCATCATGTGCAAGTCTGATATCCATGATTTGTGCTATAATTTCATCTTCAAATCATTCTGAATAAAACGGTTCTTCCTGCCCCCAGTCCATAAGATAGAGATTCTTGTCTTCAGCATATTTTGGTGCTTCTCACATCATGCAAACTTGGTTATCATAGTTATCAGTCTCTTTAATTTTCTCTTCATCACGGTCCTCTTGTGACTCAACATTTACTACATCTCCTAAGCTAATATCATGAATAGTGTAGTCATATGAGACTTTTGTGTAGGTAGCAGTGTTGTCTTGTGTTCCCAATGTTGATGCCTTCCCTTTATCATGTTTGACAAAAGGATCCTTAAAGATGATGTGATTTGTGTTCTCTGAAGTTTTGTTGGTATCAATTGCGATGTCACCTTGATCTATCAAGTCTTGAATTAAGTTTTTCAATTTATATCAACTTGCATTTTTATGACCTTTTGTACGATGATAGTCACAGAAGTCATTATAATTCAACCATGTAGGTTTGAAAATACCTGGTTCATATACTCTAACCTCTGGCAAAGTGATCATATTTTTCTATATTAACTTCTTTAACGTTGATTCAATAGGCTCCCCTAGAGGTGTGTAGTTCCTTTTTGGAGCATTTACCCTTGGGAATTTTGTGTTTGTAGTTTGCGTAGCGTTTGCGTTTATCGACACCGTGTTATTCTCTGTATGTGGACTAAATGATTGACTTGATCCTTGTAAAGATATAATCGGTTGAGCTCTGTTCACTATACGAGCATCTACAACACCATCATCGGTCACATTCTTGTTTCTTGACCAAAACTTGGATTTATCATTGTTGTTGTTATTCCCATATTTTATGATACCTTGTTCTACTAGTCCATTCTCGCACTTCAAGGCTTTTTCAATGATTTGTTTAAATGTGTTCAAACATTGCATTTGTATTAGGTACTTAATTTTTGGGATTAAGTTTTTTGCAAACATGTCAACTTGCTTAGTTTTGGGAATAATAGTCTTATGCCTTCTGTAGAGAGATCTCCATCTTTGTATGAAGGACACAAATATTTCATTTTCATATTGTTTTGTGGCACATAGTTCCATTAATGTAACTGGTGTTTCAATGTTATGCAAGAAGTTAGAAATGAAATGTTTAGCTAATTCTCCCCATGATGTAATCGTTGGTGGGAGATGTGAAAACCACTCTAGGGCCGAACCTCCAAGATTTTTTGGGAACAATCTCATTAGATAAGTGTCTTCAGTTAAAACCTCTATACATGCAGTGAAAAGTTTCTCTGATATGATCTCTAGGATCACCCTTCTCTTGGTATCTATCAAATTTCAATGTTTCAAAATATGGTGGGAAAGGCGACATGTATATTGTATGATCAAAAGGATAAGGACGTAAGTCCTGCATTGTATAGCTCTTTTTGTCGTTACCAGTTTGTATAGTTGTTATCTATTGTTGTAGATTATGTACTCAGGTCAAAATATCCATTTGAATCAATGGTACACTTTGCGCATGTATATTTACCACAAAAAGATTCGTGGTAGTATAACTAGGAGGTTGTTGAAAGGTAGCATAACTATAATTCTGCATGTTATGGGTTCCGCTAGGTACTGTGAAATAAGTGAATTGTGAACCCATGTTTGATTGGGTTGTACTCATTGTATTAGCGGAACCTAGGTTTATATTCTGATGATTGTATGTAGAACCTATGGAATAGGAAACCGGAGGTTGAGTCATAGAAACATGTGAGGCTTGTGTTTGAATTGGTGCCAAAACACTTGACATTATTGGTATAGTTTGAGAGCATATGATAGCCTGTGATTTTGTGCTAACATTCATTATTGAGGATGATGCACTTGCTTTAGAACTCGCATTTCAGCCACATTTGTTTGTGTAGATGAGGTAGATGCACTTTGGGAGAAACTTGAGGTCATAGCTTATGTCTGTGTTACATTTGGTATTTGACTGCTACTTGGACCTAAAGTAGTTCATGATGGTAATATTGTTGTGACATCAAAATCTTTAGGTAACTTGGCACCATTTTGTAATAACAACGAGAGATATATGTCCCTCTCATTGTGTATAAGAGCGTTTAGAATCATAAGGACATGTGGGTCTTGTTGAGTTAACTCAATTTCTTCATGTGTTAAGTTTTTTTGTAGCTCATGTATTGTTGGTATGGCATAGGGATTTGACCATTGAGAATTTTGACTAATTGACATGTCCATGTTCCAAGTTGGATTAACTGACGGGTCGTTGTTTGGGTCCATTTTACTCTTTGCCTTTTGTGACCTTGTGACGGACATTTAAGACTTCTATATGAGGATGCTTTAGAACCTAATGCAAGACGATGATACACCTAGATTATGAATGCAAGACTCTAGACCTAAAGGCAAAGTATGCAACACTAGACTAGACTCTCTATTGGGGATTTGGATGTGGGACTTGTTGAGTACTTTTATATTTTTGCAAAACAATTTTTTCAAGTTCTTCTCTTAGAAGTTCTACAGCAATTTATCTATCAATTTTACAGGCAATTTTATACTCTCTATCTAGCGCATACTCAACTCCTATGTACTGAGGTGCACTTGTCTTTAATTGCTAAGCCAAGTTATCTAAACCGTCAGAGATTTCTCATTGACCACCATTTGGCACTAGATTAGGTTGCTTGAAGGGGAGAAAACAATCACCTGGGAGACCCATTAGGACACATGTTATGACTTTCCAAGATGATTATGCAAATGATGATGGAGTGAGACAGACGTATATGAGGTCTAAACAAGGACTAATTATGAAGACTATAATGACCCTAAAATGAATAAGGAGGTTAATGGGACACAAATAAGGACCTATGCAAAGATAATGAGGATGTAAAATATGACAATGCAAGGATTTATGCAATTTTTAAGGACGTAAATGAGGATGATATGAGGATGTAAATGAGGACTATGCATGGACTTATGCAAATTCTAAGGACATATATGAGGATGATAAATGAGGACTATGCATGGACTTATGCAAATTCTAAGGATGTAAATGAGGACTATGCAAGGACGCCTATGGTCACTAGTATGTAAAATTTTGGAGTTTGTAGGATTGTCTGATGTTTCAAGGTAAACTTTATTTCAAGTAATTTTGTTTGTAGGACAAGCCTATTGTTTTTCAAATCTAAGAACACTGTTTGAAGATAGGTATCACTAACAAAACTGTGTTCTGACAAACTCTGAGAATTCAGAGATACGAAAGGTAGGGACTGAAATAGCCCAAATACTGACTCAATACTGGTCTGACACAACGATACACATAAAAGTATAGAAGAAAATCTTAGGATGGAAAGTGGAAACCATTCAATGAGGCCCTTACAAAATACTGAAACACGATGAACAGCTAGATAGTCTAGCAGCACTGGCTCCACTCCACGACACACACTTCTCAGGCATGCCAGTCTCTCTTACCCCAAAGATCCGAAGATCTTATCACTAAGGGATTTCTGTCTCACAATGCAAGGTACATGAAGGGTATCTATTGGGTATGATGTGCACTCTCGGAATCAATGAATGTAGGATTTGGGCTACTAAGTTGGTTCTTATTGTAAGTTTCGAGGAATCCTGATCCAATGACGGATTCTTAGAGAAAGCCACTTAAGGATTTAGTTAAGCTTATCGGTGCAAGGAAGGCCCCCACATACGTTGAATTCACTCAACACTCTAGCCATATGTCTAGTATATTTATATAGCGGTTCGAAAAACTCGCTCGAGAGTACGTTGGGAGAGATGATATCCCCAACGCATCCCAATTTGAAGTACCTTTGTGGGGTGATGAAATCCCCATTCAAAGATACCCCTCACTACTAAAATGAAAAGTGGGTGTCGTTATCACCTTTCCCTTTCTCCCAAGACCCTGAAGGCGGGTGGAAAGGTAGTTAATGCAACAATAGGTCCACCCCAAACACAATAAAAAGTTCTTTCCCTTAAAAAATTGCAAAGTATGATTTATTCTATTGATAAGCTTGATTCACGTTAATTTTAAAAAACCCAAACTTAAGTGTGAAATACGCATGTGCATGTCAATTTTAGAACACCAAACTGAAGTGTGAAAGCATGCATGTCAATTTTAACTAGATTTGTTTTAAGCACCAAATTGAAGTGTGAAAGCATGCATGTTGATTTTAAACATATTTGTTTTAAGCACCAAATTGAAGTGTTAAAGCATGCATGTTCATTTTAACCAGATTTTTTTTAAGCACCAAATTGAAGTGTGAAAGCATACATGTTAGTGATTTATAAAATTCTCTATAATGATCTGGCCTTCTCTATGATTTCACCACATGCTGCAAATAGGGAATTAGTAACCAAAGAAACACACCGAAAATAGAAAACCAAGCTCTTTATTAAACGAATGCGTTATTATACCTGTGCGAATGCGCGATCCTATGTGGATGATTGTGTGACGTTATCTGTGTGATTGTGTAATTCTGACAGATCGATTGTGGTATACTGACAGAGTGAATGCATAAAAAGACTAGGATGAATGCGTGACAAACAGACAGACAAAACATAAAAAATAAAAAATAAATTCTAAATTTAATTAGAAACCTGCAAAACAAACTTTGATGCCCTAGTAAGATCTCCCATCAACCATTCTATATTAAGCAAATCATATTTCACTTTGTATGAGAGAACTAGGCTATTGTATCTGTCAATGGCTGGTTGGTCCTCTAGATCTTGTATCTTCTTTTTTGCCTTCAAGATTTGTTGATAACATATGTCTTGTCTCCTTTGTTCTTTTGTCCTTCTAGCACCTGAAATCTTAAATTGTACCTTATGTGCCATAAAATGTCATAGTTAAAGCATTAGATAAGGGTAAACAATGTTCAGATTTAAAGAATTTAATATAGAATCAAGACAGAATAGAGGACAGAGAATGAGAAAAATAAGATAAATAGAATGCATAAACAGGTTCGTCGAATGCTAATAAGATCTAGGCAAATATGTGATGTGGTCTGCATGAATGTGTGATCTTGCATTGTTGATTGCATGAATCTGTTTATGCGATTGCGTAATTTTGTATACTGTTCACCTTTATTTTCCCCGATGTAAGTTTCTTGGCGGGCCCGGTTGTGATCGTTGTTTTTCTTTAGCTAGCAGGGCTGAACGTGCGTGACACTTGGTAGCCCGGCGTTGCTCCCTCGGTTCGTCTTTGGTGTCCCATTTTTGAAGCAGCGTGAGGGTGACAAATGGCAATGCTTATTTACTATTCTTATGGGCGGGCCCACTCATTTGTGCAGTTTGCAAGCGGTTCCTCGCAGCGGTCCCCTTTTCTACAGTCCTTTCTCTTATGACAGAATCTTTTCAGTTCTGGGTAACCTCCAAGTCGTTAAAGGAAAAGTTTGAGTTGCAGGGTTTGTTTTGCTGGGTGCAGCCTCTATTGTGACACACCGTGTTTTTCTGTTCCAAGGAGGTTGTGCCAGTTTGGATTTTCAGGAGAGCTGTTTTTAGAAGTAGTGGCATATTTAAGGGGGGATTTCTCTGTCGCATAAGGAGAATTTTTAGAGAGGCAGAAGAACTGTCTAATTTGCTAAGTAGGAGTTTTCTTTCGTTTCCAACCTTAAAAAACTATTTGGGATTTGCTATAAGAAGATTATTCAGATTGTGCCTGTGGCCTTTATGATGTCTCTCTTGGCTTACTGTTTATAGTGTTTTCTGTGCTATTGTTGTTGAAAATTCCGACAAACTTTGGGAATATTTTGTCTAAGACTTCACTGATTAAACAATGTTTTTCTATACTTGTTATCTAGTGAATGCGTGATAAATGTGTCCCTTATGTTTTCAAGCAAATTTGGTTGTGGTTTTGATTATGTCTTTGGCTCGAATGCTTATAGAAGTCGCAAATATTCTTTGATTTTTGTTGGTTCATTTCCTATCAATGATATGGCGTATCGCCTAAGTGTTTAGCATCTCATTTTCTTAAAAATTATTTATTTCCTCTCCCTTTCCTTAAAACCCAAGGAAGAGTCGGCTTCTCAATCCCGGAGGTCATTCAGTGTTTCTTTGCACAAGTCGGTCCCCCAACACTAAATTTCCCATAAGGCTGTTCATCCCCAAAGCAAAATTTAGAGTCAACAGTTCTTTTTTTGGCACGCCCGGTGGGACCATTACCTTTGAAACAAAAAAAAAACACATCCTAGCTAGTTTATGAGTCATAGGCCTGTCACCAGGAGTTAAACGACCCTAAATCCTCATCTTCTTTTCCCTCCATTGGTGACTGTCCATTCCACCTCTATTTCACTTCCACCGGGTTCCCCCACCATCATATACCCTGCAATGGCCCAAATTCCCCCCCCCCCCCCCCCCGAAATTTTGTGACTTGGGACAATGGTAGCCCTCTCATCCCTCCAATTCCACCCATAGTTTGGGGATCCATTCTGGCAGCTGCACTGAAAGCTATTCCCAAATTCACGGGAGAATGTCACAAAACCCCTGGAGAACATCTACAGGACGTAGCTACTATTTGTACTGTACATGGCATCACCGAGCAGAACGTGGCTTTGTGGTTTCTCGTAGCTTCTTTCAAAGGAAAAGCTCTGGACTGGTTTAGATCTCTAGGCCCTAGTACCATAGGGGACTGGGATCAGTTGGGAGATCGCTTCTTTCAGAGATTCTCAGACAAAGCTGACAGATCATCCCTCATGCACCAACTCATTACGATCAAAAGAGCTCCCACAGAGGCCTTAACTAATTTCAACCTGAGATTCTAGCGAACCTGGTAAAGGATACCGTTGTTCGCCTGCCCCCCAACAGATATGGCCTTCGTATTTTATCTAAAAGCTTTCAATTCTGATATATCAGTAATGATCCAATCCTTAGGGGGTAACACTCTTCCGCAAGCTTTCGACTTAGCGGTTCAAGTTGAAAATAACGTTATCGATGTTGGAAAGCTCGCACCTCGCCCTACAATGCCAGTATTCCCCGAAATGTCTACCCAAGTAATGGAGGAAGCCGCCTTGAGCACTTCTGCTCCACAGTCTATGTATTCATTCCCCACTTCTCAAAATACCGTCCATTTCGCCTCTCTGGCTGCTGAGGTCAATGATATGAAAAATCTCTTAAGATCTTTCTCTAATGAAATCATCAACCAAAAAAGGGCCCAGGTCTCTCCTATCAAACCTCCTTTTCAGCAAAATTTCCAAGGAAACTGACCCCACTATCAACATCCTAATTATTGGGCTGAGAAAAATACCCCGCTGAATGGCCAAATAGTCCCCGTCCCTAATCCATTGCAATCCATCCACCCAAACGACGGTAGAGAATTTACTATGGGTCAGAATAATTTGGTGGACGATGCCAATTCTTGGTGTTTTCCATGCAACAATGCTCACACCCCGAAGAATTTCCCAAGGGGTAATCTGCAACAAAAGGTCGCAGAACAAAAGAACTCAGGTATAATACCAGATGAATCCGCATATACATCCCCGAGCATGGATAATGCAGCTTTTGTTGCTCAAATGCAAGGAATGTCATTACAACAAGAAGCGAAAATCGCCCCTGATCACGCACTTTTTCATGGATGGAGGATGACGATATAGTACTAACTATTGAGGGAGGAACTTCAAAAAATGGGACCCCTATGGTGCATTCAGACTACAACCTTCACTCTAAAAGGCATTTGATCGGGGAGGATGCCAGTAATATAAGATCAATACCCATAAACAAACCTCCGGAACTGCCAGTCATCGTTTCCGCCTATCCCAGGAAGGAATTCATCCCTTACAAACCAAAAGAGCCTAGAGTTTTCACGCCCCCAACGTTGGATGTAGTAGATCAGTTGAAGAAAGCTCAGACCTCCTGAGTATACCAGAGCAGAAAGTCGGCTAAGGGAGGCATTGTCCCATGATCAAAAGGATACAGTCGCGGTAGCTCCGTCACCCTCTCAGACAAATGGAATGGATCGCCACTCAGTAGTTAACAAGGCATGCTCCCCTGCTACTTTGACAAATGAAGGCTCACCCTCCACTACACAAGGAGAAGGTAAACCTAAGCCAAATCATTTTTACCTTACCCTGATAGTTGGAAACAAACTTGTACATAACTCCATGATAGACTCTGGTGCTAGCACCACGGTCATGCCTAAGCAGATTGCTGAAGTATTAAACATTAAGTATGACCCTTTAAGTAAAGGGGTAATGCATCTCGACAGGAATAAAGTCCAAACGATAGGTCTCATCAAAATCCTCCTTTTGACCTTATTTGCATGTCCAAGTATAACAGTATCCCAAGAAGTAGTGGTCATCGACATCCCTCCTGTCTTTGGGCTCTGTTTGTCCCGAGACTTCACCGCTAAAATAGGAGGGTATATGTCCCTGAATTGGTCCCACTTGATTCTCTGTACCCGACATGGCGCTAAGATGAAGATCTTTTCAGAACCTCTTCATGTCGAGCATATAGCTGACCAAGCCTTGATTAATTTCGAGCCTACTCACACCTCTATAACCCATGATGAGCGAAAGGTGGTAGAACTGTTAGAAGATGAAGAAGTGACCGGGGAAATCGCACCCGAATAAGAAGCCTTCCTAAATGAGTTCATAAACTCTGATCCCTTCTCTAATTACCATGCCACCTGCCTAGGAACTTATTGCATTTTTAAAGAGGATCAGCTAATCCCAAAACTCGCCAAAGATCCTTTCTCCAAAGATCAGTTGTCTTTGACACTATGGACCCTACACTTTGACAGTGCCAAATGCAAAATGGGCTCTAGGACCGAAGTTTGTCTCACCCCTCCGGTGAGTGATCTGATCTGAAGGTCTTTCCAATTACAGTTTGCATGTTCGAATAATGAAGCAGAGTATGAAGGGTTAATTCAAGGCCTGAACATGGCAGAAAAAATGGGCATCAAGAAGCTTAAAGTTTTCGATGATTCCGAATTATTAGTACATCAAGTCCAAAGGATATCCAGCGCTAAGCACGTCCGTATGAGATCCTACCGCTCCAGAGTGTAGGATTTAATAGAAAGTTTTAATGCTTTCAATATCACTAGCATTCCCCAGACACTAAATACCGAAGCTGATCACATGGCAACCATAGGGGCTCATTTTGATCCAGCTGTAGACCTCTTGGCCGACAATTCAACAGTCAATAAGGTGGTTCATCCGGTTATTCCTGATAATAATACATATTGGCAGGTATTTGAAAGCGATGAGCAGATTGCTCTATTTATTCAAAGCTCGGGAGAATTTGTCAACCACTTGCAACCTAGGATTAAAGAGGCTTACGGAGACCAGATTATCCAGCTAAAATCCAACAAGCTCCCCAATGGTCTGATCACCTTGGAGAATTTGTTTGATCATGAGGATGTTAAGAAGGATAAGCGGAAGCTCATAGTGGACAAAGGAGATTACACTGAAATGTCAGTGGGACACAGAAGAATCCTCAAAGTGGGCAAAGGTGTTTCTGCTGAAGACAGGGCGAAATTGGCTCGATACTGTGATGAATATGAAGGCATCATGGCTTGGTCCTATGATGATTTAAAAGGTTATGATCCCAACGTCATTCAGCACACCATCAAACTCACAAATGAAGCTAAGCCAGTCTGACAAAAACAGAGACCTGTTAATCCTAAGATCGAATCCCTCATGGCTCGGGAGTTGAAGAAACTGATTGAGTCAAGGATTATTTATCCTATAAAACATAGTACATGGGTATCCAATCTAGTCCCTATGAGGAAAAAGAATGGGGACATTCGACTCTGTGTGGACTTCTGGGACCTGAATCGAGCATCGCTCAAGGATCATTATCCCTTGCCGTCAATGGAGCAATTATTAAGCACTGTAGCTGGATCAGAAATGTTTTCTATGCTTGATGGTTTCTCAGGTTACAATCAAGTAAGTGTCAAAATGGAGGATCAACACAAGACCACTTTTACCACCAAGTGGGGAACGTTTGCATATCAAAAGATGCCCTTCGGCTTGTCAAACGTTGGGGCCACTTTCCAAAGGGCCATGGATCTGGCCTTCAAAGATCTAATAAATGAGATTATCTTAATATATTTAGATGACCTAACCATGTTTTCTAAACACCAAGAGGATCATTTCGATTATCTCGAGTTAGTCCTGCAAAAATGTCTGGAATTTGGGATCTCCTTGAACCCAAAAGAGTGTATTTTCAGGGTTCCCCAAGGGAAGTTGCTGGGACATATAGTTTCTAAAGAAGGCATCTCCATCGACCCTGACCGGGTCAAGGCTATTAAAGAGCTTCCCCTCCCGGTCAACAAAAAGGGAGTGTAGTCATTTTTGGGAAAAGTTAACTTTGTCGGTCGCTTCATTTCCGACTTCGTTGGGATAATAAGACCTATCACCCTCATGCTTAAAAAGGATGTACATTTCAAATGGACTGTTGAAGCCAAAAATGCCTTCGATCAAATAAAGCATGTCATCTGTTCAACCCCAGTATTATCTAATCTGGACATGTCGAAAGATTTCATAATGTATGTCTATTCTGGTCAGCATAGTATTGCCATGGTCATAACTCAAAAAGAAACCCAAAAAGGAGGAGAGCACCCTATCGCCTTCCATTCAAAAACTCTCAAAGATTATGAGCTCCGCTATAACTTTGTTGAAAAACAAGCCTTAGCTGTCGTAAAAGGACTAAAAAAATTCTGGCATTTCATTGCCTGCAACAAGACCACAGTGTATGTAGCTCACTTCGCAGTAAGAGAATACATTATGGAGGGCGACATCACAGAAAAAAGAGCGAATTGGATCACCAAGATCCTAGAATATGATGTTGACATCAGGCCCACAAAGCTGGTCCGCGGGAGAGGTTTATGTGAGTATATAGTGTGGATGGTGAATCCCATGTTTTCGAAACCATCTCAGAAGAGACGGTTATATTTATGCCCAACACCCCCAATGAAAATTGGATTGACAAGAGGAGAAATTTAATGAAGACAGGGACCTTTCCCAAAAATCTCCCCCGACCAAGAGGAGATTCTACCGACTCCAAAACAATGGTTTTCACCTCATAAATGAAATTCTTTTCAAAAGGAATTTCGACGGAGTCCTACTCCGATGTGTAGATCAAGGCCAAGCTGATAAAATTCTCCAAGAATTTCACTACGGCCCCTCGGGAGGTCATTTCTCCGCCCCTACAACCGCGATCAAAATTACTCAAGCTGGATACTTTAGGCCATTCATGTTCAAACATGTACACGCTCTAGTAAGAGAATGTAAAGAATGCCAATATTACACGGGGAGGGGTAAGAAAGTGGCCATGCCACTCAAGCCTGTGTCAGTTGAAGAACCTTTTGCCCAATGGGGACTCAATTTTGTCGGGATGATCAATCTCCCAAGCTCTGCTGGACATAAATGGATCCTGACCGCCATAGAATATTTCACCAGATGGTCTGAAGCCGTCCCCCTGTGGAATTCATATGAAAACGAGGTGTTATCTTTCCTGAAAGAACTAACTTGCCGATACGGTCCCCCAAAAACCATTATATCTGATAATGCTCGCGCATTCACTGGCTCGCGGATCACACCGTTCACTCTTAGTAGAGGTATTTATTTCAAAACCTCCTCTAACTATTACCCCCAAGGGAACGGTCTGGCGGAATCTACTAACAAGAACCTGATCCAACTTATCAAGAGGATAGGCACGAAATATAAGAGGGAGTGGCACCATCACCTGAGGAGTGCATTATGGGCTGACCGCATAACACCCAAGCAGATTCTCAAGAGTTCCCCGTACAAGCTGGTATACGGGAAAGACACATTTTTTTCTTTGTCACTGGAAATCCCGACATTACAGTTGCTAAAATCTATGGATATCGCTAAAAATGGCCCGATGGCTATAAGGCTAGCAGAGATCATGGAGTTAGAGGAAGCGAGGGAGGCCGCCTTCACAGCTCTCCAGGATAGGCAAAAAGTCATAAAAAGGTGGTTCGATAGTAAAAAGAGCTCTGATGTTATATTCGCCCTCGGAGACCTTGTTCTGAAGTACAATGAGAGAACGACAAAGTCAGGTCAGCACACCAAGTTTGACTGCCTATGGAAGGGTCCTTTCCGCATCATAGAATGTAAAAGTTTCAATGCCTTTGAGTTAGAGGACATGAATGGAGACTCCCTCTCCATCCCGGTTAACGGTTTTCATCTTAAGCCTTATTATTAAGGGTCCTTCCCCTTTTCCATATAAATAGTATATATTATGTGCATATGTGTGGTGTGTATTTATTTTAATTATTTTCAGCTCAGCAACCAAAAAGAAAGAGAGACTAGATAAAGAAAAAGCAAAATCATTATATTAAGTCTTTCTCGTACTGTTACAAAATGTGTGGGCCCTCGGCCTCTCTCTTGTTTACATCTATTAGTTTCAACACAAGTCGTGCTTTGCCAAGGACTCAGAGGCTAGTCTCAGTATCTTCCTTTTTAGTATCGGAGTCCCCTTCTTCTCCTAGCCATTCTGAACCAGAAGAACTCTCAGGCTCCCCGTGCATGAATATAACCACCAGGTTAGGAGGCTAATCAGGCAATAGGACTCTTAGGAAGATATAGTCCCTGAAACTAGTATACCATTCCATGCCTTCCAGAATAGGGACCACCATATGCACTCGCAAAAGAAACTCAGTAGCTAGCTCGGCACGGTACTTGTGGGAGGACAGTGACATGGTTTTCAAGCCATGATAAGTGGACGTGACCTCACTTCTTCATTCTGAAAGATGAAGCACTCTTAGTCAGATGCCACAGGGAGTCCGAGGAAAGGTACATGATACGCAACTACATCTTCAAGGCCCCCCAGATAGTCTAAAGGAAAGAGGGCTTGTGTCAGCTGCGTTGTCAGTAGCCCAAATTGGCCGCAGTCCAGCAGAGAAGCCATGAAGCACGAGCAGATATCTGTATTCACCCGGTATCGGTCTGGATTGCCAATGAAATCTTCCCCAAGTACCCATTTGATGGCAGCAATTATTAATGGGTTTTTCCTTCTCATCATCCCTTGCAATCTCTGGTCTGATATATTCCCTAGGAAAGTGACTTGCACCCTTCTACTGACGAGCCGAACTGGAATATCCATTTCTTCAAAAACTTCATCGTTATAGCTCACATTGTGATGAAAAAATGTCTAAAAAGACATATTTATAGCAAAAATTTTGGCAGGTAAGCAATCAGCAACTTGAGATCACCCTTGCCCCATTTTAATGTCTCTGTCACACCTCTATTAATTTGTGTCATGCGAATGGGATTATTTCCAAAATATCGGTGTCTAGTCAGTCACTTCGAAAAAAGAATGGATGGAAACAAAGATCCATACGTACTTTCAGGTACGTCCCCCTTAAATGAGTCAGCTTTGTCAGCCCGTTTCAGCTCACGCGGCCATTATCCCTAGCTGTTCTTCTCAATTAAAGAAAGATTTAGCCCAAGGTACTTTTCCTGAGGAACGCCAGCACAATCAAGTAGTTTTTGTGAAAGTGGGAATGACGGCTCCCCTCATTCATGAAGGTTGATCGTAGTGGCGCTTGTCAGCTGAGCCTTAGCTTTCATGAAAAACAAGGCATGTCATACATTTAAAAGCTCAAAGTTTCTCCTGGTCATCAATCTGTTCATTTTATTGCCAAGGAGTTAGGCCAGAGGATGACGCACGGGTTTCCATTCTAAATCTCCAGTCTGATAGCAATCCAAGAAAGGTCGATTGTCTGCCTTGATGGATTCAGAGGCTTCGTCCGTGAAAGCCGCTCCTAGAGGTTTTTGTGTTCATATTTTCGAGGAACTATCTTACTCTTCTCATGCCATCCCACCAAAGAAGGATTATCCAAAGACAAAGGCCAAAAAGAAAGCGATGACCCAGAACCCATCGGTTGTTCTGGATTCCTTAGAAAATATCTACGAGCCTGAGATCCGAAAGCAGCCCAAAAACCTTAGAGAGGCCACTTGTTCAAGGATGTTGCATCACAGAAATGATCCTCATACCGTCATGGTGCATTTCTGGAAGAGTGGTGCTCCCCAATCTTTGGTCCCCGCAGTTCCCTACTGTCTTGAACTCGTAGTTGCCTATGCAGAGGCTTTTGATCCTACCTCATTTTCTGTCAATGGTTCGCACTTGAAACTGATCATATCTCCAGAGGCCATTAGGGAAATGCTCTGCTCCCCAATCTTGGAGAATACTGATGTTTTCTTGGAGAGATCTATGGAGGAATTATGGAGCACCAGGAGAGATGCATTAACTTTATGTCAAAATGCCCTCAACTAGAGTTTGTCAGTAAGGCCTCCAAAGTTCCCTTTGTCATACAGCAATCTGAAACAAGAGGACCTCAGAGATATTTCATCTACCCTGGCTTGGTTGTGTGGTCATGATAGTGACTGGAATATCATAGCTTCCATGATGGGCTTTCTTTTCAAATGCGGGAAGCAAAGGGAACCTTTCCACTTCGACTTCTCCGTGACTATCACTAAGGCCATGGTCAAGCAGTTATCTGAGTTCCAACATTTGCAACGTTTCAGGTTCTCTTCAATATTGGTGCACCTGCTTCTACATCAGAATGAAACTTTTTTCACACAGTTCATGCGCTTGTCCACTTTCAATGAGACGGGAAGTGTATTGCCGGTGTCTTGTTGGACACCTTTGTTGCTAGCCTCTTATGACTCCTATCAATTTTCTGATTTGTTCTTGGCTCCTGTACTTAAGGATTTTGGAGTGATTCCCAATGAGCCTTTCGCCCATTTCTCACAAGTCCAAATGAACTGGATGCAAAATGAATGCCCTCCTTGTGACTGGTTCATGGGCCCGGATTTCTCTTTCATCTACGTGCATAGTTTCTCTAAAGAGCCATTCTGGCTACCTACTCACGTGACTGATAAAACCTTAGCTCTAGAAATGGCAAGGTAGCTAGTAAGAGTCGAGCAAGCGATTGGAGATGAGAAGCACGATACTTCCATCACAGAGGATAACAAGGCCATTGGCCCAAATACCCCAGTAAGAAGAAAGGTAGCTGAGGAAACCCTGACTTTAAAGCTGGTGTAGCTGGGTTTCGTAGTAATTGATGACCTGTGGAGTTACGACCCTCATGGTTGCTTGAGCAAAAGGAAAAACGATGTGAGGCATGAGCCTCGAGACTCATGGGCGGAACGTACCAACCCCCGAATTGACGACCCAAGCAAATATGTGGGTCCTAATGATTTTCCTATTTTGGATCGCCCCTTGTGGTTAAAATTTTATTCCCCAATGCAAAGAGTCAACCCCGTGAAGCCAATTCCTTGGGCATTGTTAGAAGGCATGAAAGTTTTATCTTGGCCCAAAAAAAAAAGGGAAATTTTTTGGGTCTATCGTCAGGAAGTGAATCAGCTTAGAACTAGCCTCGAAAACGCACCCTTGGATGAATGTTTCGAGTAGGAATGGAGTAAAGTAAATAAATCTGGCAATGAGATAGGTGACAGTTCCTCGCGAGGGGACTCATCTCCCAAGATGGCTGCTCAGTAGGAAGTTGGAATTATAAATACCAAAGGGCAAGAGCTAGAAATCCCTCCTTCTCTAGACAGTGCAACTCGCAGACCTCGTTCGCAGTCTAGTAAGAGGCGGTCTGAGAAGCAGTCCTCTGAGGGCCCCCTAAAGAAGAAGTCATATCTCAGTGGGTCAGAAGAGATTTCACCTAATACATCAATGACAACATCAACAGATCTTCAGTCATGGTAGCCTTCGGTCGATCAGGTACGTCCCTTTTTCTCTTCTTCCCATTCTCCAAATGTTTTTGCAGCTGCTCTCACGCCTATCATGCAAACCTTAGTCCCTACTGCTCTTACGTTGGCCCCTACGGGCATGACGATTAATCCCCAAGATGTGCTCGCATAGACTTTCACTCCTCTCCCGACCGGAACCCCCATACCTACAACTTTTTAGTCGCCCACATCAGAAGTGGTCCCTGTGTCGCGCGGGCTAGGTTTCGAAGAGTTTTCCCCCCAGAGTATGGCTGCGGTGTCCGCCAGTTCCTTCCCATTAGTGGGTTCCCCTTTTGTCTTGTTATTTTCCTTGCTGGCGGTGATTCATCCGATCCAATCCTCCTTTGCTACCCCTTTTTTGCATTTCCCTTTTGCTGTCCCTCCTAGTGCAGTTTTCGCAGGTCAAGCCATCGATCACCCGGATAGTTTCCAGCAGCAGGTTGTTTATAATCGAACTGTTGGTTTGAATAAGGCAAATAAGAGGAAGGAGAAGGAAGGTGCTCATCCTCGCCTACAGACCCATTTCAACAAGCAAAGAGATTGCCTTTACTTTGCAAATCTAGTTCCCAAGGTTGACAAGCCAGAATCTCAGATGAGGCCCGATGATTATGAGTTACAAGCAATGAGCGTTAGTCTCCAAAGCACCATGGCATCCAACAAGGTTGGGATGATGGAAGAAACTTCTAAAGTAGTGTCCACAAACTTTATTAAGAAGAGTTGTCATTTAGAAAAGCTCCAAGCAGAAAATGCTAGCCTTCATGATTCCCTTTCCCAGCAAAGGAAGGAAGATAAGGCTTTGGTATCAGAGATCAATCGTCTACAAAGCCTGCTAGCTCAAGCAAACACAGAAAAAGGAAAGTTGCAATCGACCCTTAACAGCATTGGTTCCCAGCTAAAAGGTCAGGAAGTGACAAGAAATGTAGCCCTAAAGGAAGCACAAGATAAAGATTCTGAGATACAACAATTGAAGGCAGCTTCCAGGGATGTTGCCCAGGTTCAGATGCAATTGCACGAAAAAATCCTTCTCAAAGAAGATTATGCCCGTCAACTGAGTGAAGCCCAGGTGTCACGGACGGATGAGAGGATGACTTTCGAAGCCGAACTGAAAGCAAAAGAAGCAAGTCTCGCAATCTGGTAAGCATGTTTAAGAATTGGAGACTCTTTTGCAGTAGGAGCAGAATCATACATTGCAGTTGCAACAGACCATCAGGACCGGAGAAGCAAAAATCTTAGCTTTGGAAAATTAGGTGGCTATTGAGCAAAACAAAATCCAGTGGCTCCAGCAGGAAACAGTTGGGAAAGATAATGAGATATCTTGATTGATGAGCATCCCACCGCCTTAGCTAATTGCCCCAGACTTCTCCACCATGCTGACAGAGTTGTATGTTTCTCATTGGAAAAAGGTAAAGCAGTTCTGCTCATCTTTGCAGCTGGTGTTAAGATTTATCAGTGATGCACAATCCCTCTATGCTGAGGCTGGGCACCTTATAAATAATTCTATGCTTATCATCGGTCTGAAATTCCCAATAGCCTAGACTCTTATTCAGTTGTTTTATTCTGCTCTAGAGGAGGAGCTTAGAGAGAAAGGGATTGCAGATCACCGACAATTAATCAAAAGGACTAATGTCTTCATAAATTGCCATAGGATAATTATGCAAGTGTCAGCTACTCTAGCGCCTTTGCAATTTTCAGTACTAGACATTAAGCAGCGTGTTGAGAAATTTGTTTCTCTAGGCTTACCTTCTCCTTTCCCTGCGGATGGTTCTGTGCTACAGATTGAGCAAGTATTGCAGTAGATCGAGATTTTACAGCAAGACAAAGTTTTTCTGCAATGGCTAGGAAGCCCTATTTTAGTGAATGAAGTGGAAGGTCTTTTGCATCCTCTAGACCAGCTCTCTTCCCTCCTGAACCAAGTCTTAGATAAACCTGTACCTCTGCCCCTGGATGAAGTAATTTGCTTGGAGCAATATTTCCAAGAGTTGGAAGTGCAAGTTACGCTCTCAGAGGATGAGTGGCTGCCCTTGAAGCAGGTTTTTGATCTTTTTCACCCCATTGTGGGTTGAGGTTTGGTCTTCAAACCAGTAATTTTGGGTTCTTCTATTCCATAGGCAGAAACGCCCCTGATAGTCGCCAGGAAATGTTCATCTTTATTTTCCCCGATGTAAGTTTCTTGGTGGACCCGGTTGTGATCGTTGTTTTTCTTTAGCCAACAGGGCTGAACGTGCGTGACACTTGGTGGCCCGACGGTTCTCCCTCGGTTCATCTTTGGTGTCCCATTTTTGAAGCAGCACAAGGGTGACAAATGGCAATGCTTATTTACTGTTCTTTTGGGTGGGCCCACTTATTTGCACAGTTTGCAAGCGGTTCCTCACAACAGTCCCCTTTTCCATAGTCCTTTCTCTTCTAACAGAATCTTTTCAGTTCTGGGTAACCTCCAGGTCGTTAAAGGAAAAGTTTGAGTTGCAGGGTTTGTTTTGCTAGGTGCGGCCTCTATTGTGACATGTCGTGTTTTTCTGTTTCAAGGAGGTTGTGCCAGTTTTGGATTTTCAGGAAAGCTATTTTTAGAAGCAGTGGCATATTTAAAGGGGGATTTCTCTATCGCAGAAGGAGGATTTTTAGAGAGGCAGAAGAACTGTGTAATTTGCTAAGTAGGAGTTTTCTTTCGTTTCCAACCTTAAAAAACTATTTGGGATTTGCTATAAGAAAATTATTCAGATTGTGCCTGTGGCCTTTATGATGTCTCTCTTGGCTTATTGTTTATAGTGTTTTGTGTGCTATTGTTGTTGAAAATTCTGATAAACTTTGGGAATATTTTGTCTAAGACTTCACTGATTAAACTATGTTTTTCTATACTTGTTATCTAGTGAATGTGTGATGAATGTGTCCCTTATGTTTTCAAGCAAATTTGGTTGTGGTTTTGATTATGTCTTTGGCTCAGATGCTTACAGAAGTCGCAAATATTCTTTGATTTTTGTTGGTTCATTTCCTATTAATGATATGGCATATCGTCTAAGTGTTTAGCATCTCATTTTCTTAAAAAGTATTTGTTTCCTCTCCCTTTCCTTAAAACCCAAGGAAGAGTCGGCTTATCAATCCCGGAGGTCATTCAGTGTTTCTTTGTGCGAGTCGGTCCCCCAACACTGAATTTCCCATAAGGTTGTTCGTCCCCAAAGCAAAATTTAGAGTCAACATATACTTGATTGTGTGATGATTGAATCTGATGGTATGATGAAAGAATAAGTATCTGGTCGAATACTAAGAGGGGGGGTGAATCAGTATACTGAAAAACTAATACAAACTTCCCAATCTCAAATTCAAACTCACAAAGTAAACTTTCACTATCAAGATCAATACTAAACATCAAACGGTTAACGGTTATAACAACTTAATAGTAAACAACTTCAATCTTGTAAACATTAAAATGCTTAATCATATCTCAACATATTCAATCTCTCAATGCTTCCAGTTATCATACTATATCAGAATAGTTAAGTAATCAATCAAATAAGATCATAACCACAAAAACATTCACCACTTGACATAAATGTTTATACGTGGAAAACCCAAATAGGTGAAAACCACGGTGAGATGAGACTCACAAATAGCTATATGAACTCTTCTGAAGTTCGCCCTGTTAAGAGCCAAGCTTGTTATATCTTTTATAATAAGTCTCGTTAAGAACTGATTCTGTTAGGAATCACTCGGTTAAGGGATTTACAAAATGCCTTGATGAAAAAACAAATACCTTGTTAGGAGTAACCTCGGTAGAGGGTTTGAGAATCTAAGCTAATGGACCACCTTGTTAGAAGATTTAATAAGTAACCAAGCTTGTTAGAGCTTACCCGGTTAGGGGATCTGAATTCTGCTATAATTGTTAGAAAACAACAGGTTTTCTTGATCTATCTGAATAGCACTACATTTGCTTGATCAGATCCTTTTAAGCTTCAATCTGCCTTTACACAAACTGCAGATCCATTCTCTGGTTAGGCAACCACACACTCAACTGGTTTTCAGCCAACACTTTTCCAACACTCTTACAAACAACTTCATCGACCTTAAATACAAATCAATTAGGTCAGTAACACAACAAAACCCTAATTTTCTCATAGAGATTACAAAAAAGTCAGTTCAATCTTGATCGTTAAATATCATAACAATCTTTTCACATTCTTCAAGAGAATTCCAACCGCTCCATGATCATTGCTTCATCGAACTTTGTAACTCATCACGCGTTATACATTAGATGCAATCCACTTTGCTCATTCTCTAGACAATCAAACAAACAAACAAACGTGCCAAAAACAATCTGAACTAATCCTCATTCAATGATCACATGTGTCGCCATCATTACCACTCATCATTAGATCTTAAACCAACAAACTTGATCGGTTAGGGTTTAACAAAAAAACAACTAGTAGGGTTTACCGGTTACATTGCATAGAAAAGGGTTTAACCTTATACACCAATTTACCGGTTCAACTCACAAACTAACATATCGGTTTACAACATCTTCCTCAAATCTCTTTCTACCGGTTACAAGCCAATACCAATAATAACAACAATATCAGCAATATCATAAATATCATTACTAGTACAATTGACATCAATGACAACATAACATATCATTAATGCAATCTTCATGCAAATGTCAACAAAATCTGTTTTGCAATCCGTACGACCTGCAAAAATCACACAGAAAACACAGAGGGTTAATTAGATGTTTCTTCACGTCGGGTTCAACAAAATGTCATATGTAAAATTCATCATTAATTCAACTATAAACAAAGGGAAATCACGAATCCCTATCTAATTAAAGAATTATAAACAAAACCAATGAAATAACACAAGCAAGCAATAGGAATATAAAATATTTAATTAAAGACTCCTTATTCCATGACTGCATGTGGCTTTCATTGTTCTTCTCTTTTTTGTGGTATGATGGCTCTCAGATATCGAGCTGACAACCTGCAAATGACACAAAGATTCAAAGTTCGTGATTGTTGAAAATGGAGATTGAATGCTCAATTTATAGATTTTTGGAGAGGATTGATTGAGAGGTGGAACAAATTGATCAAGAGGTGGAACTCAAGTGAGCTCACAGGCTAATTGATAGTTGAACTGTTGATTTGGAGGTGGAACTCAATTGATTGAATAGATAAATGAGTTAATTGATTGAGAAAAAAACTGAATGAAAGATGAAAAAGAATGATTGGAGGATAATTGATTGATGACAAAGAAAGATTTATTTAGAAAAAAGCTAATTAGAAGATAGAAAAAAGTGATCGGAGAGAATTAAACAAATGAAATAGTTAACTGATTGAAAGCTTTTTGGAAAAAAACAAAGTGGAAGATAGAAATAGAGATTGAAAAGATAATGATTTAATTAATTAATTAATTTAGCATTTGCTTGCACTTTGACTTTGATTTTCAATTTAATCTTTGCAAGAGATTTAATTCAAATATTGAACTTATTTTAAAATCAATTTTGTTATTTGAATATATTTAGAACTTGACTTTGATTTTCAATTTGATTTTTGAAATCATGCACATGTATTTGAAATTAGAAGAAATTAGAAGAATTAAATGAAATTAGAAGAATTAATTACTTAATTAAATAATTAAAAGAAACTATTTAATTATTTAGAAATTGAATTTAATTAAATAATAAAGATTATTTAAATTAAAGGAATTAAATCACAACTAATTAAATAATTAATATTTAATTAATATTAAGAAAAGGGTCAATGATTAATTGATTAGAGATAGAAATTGAAAATGAATCTATTTAAATAATAAATATTATTTAAATTGAAAGATTAAAATCACAATTAATTAAATAATAAATATTTAATTAACATTAGAAAATGGTTTAAATGATTAGAGGATGATTAAATTGAAATAGAATAATTAGTAAGATGGTGAGGAAATATGAAACTAGAAGAATAAGAATAATTAATTTAATTAAAGAATTAAAGAATTAGTTAATCAATTAGAGGAATAATTACTACATGGTCAATGAGACATTTTTAGGTGTTTACGGGTATTTCAACACCAATTTGAGAACTACGGGTGTCATATTGATTGTCCTAGGGAGGAGTACCTACTAAGGGAACATGACTCTTAATAATCAAAGATAATGCCCTCAACATCTCCAGGACTCTTCTGTTTGAGATCAACATGTCCCTCAGAGTGTTCAAATCATTTCCAACCCAGGGGAGGATATTTTCTCAGTTTAAGAAGCCTTTGAAATCTCTCAAGTTTTTCTCTAACATATGAATTTGGTCAAACTCAATGGTGATAGTAGAGTCATGATCAACAATAGGAGGAGAAGACAGGGGAGAATTCGTCGGGGTGTTATTCCGAGAATTTGATCGTGAACTAGATGGAGAATGATCCCCTGTCAAAATGGTCCTAACAAGGTGAGAGGCTAGGAACTCATTTGGATTTACAAGCGAATCGTTAAACATTGGACCTTGTCGAGGAGGAGTGTAGCAATTCGAGGGAATTCTCTTCCTAGCAGTCCTTACAATAGCTCATGTGGCAGTCCATGTCGTAAAACTCATAGACAATCTCTACAACACCTTGACCACTCTACGAGGATACTATAAATATTTTACAACACGTAACGTGATGACGAAACTTGGTTTTAAATTTGATTATATGTTAAATTGTGTTTATATATATATATATATATATATATATATATATATATATATATATATATAATGAGAAAATTGAAAATGTGACTAGCTTCATGTCAGGTTCACCAAAATGTAGAGGATGGGATTTGCTACCCTCAAAGTGATGAAATCCAAGGAAAAAACTGAACTTCACTCTACCTCACTTAAATTGGTGCTAAAGGGGAGCCAAGGGATGCAAAATACAAAACTAAACAACTAAGGCCATAAAGATCCCTGAAATAGACTCTTCTAAGTCTTTGCTCTTAGGATGAATGCGCAAAACTGGGACACCAATGCGACACACTAACATCCTATACAGACAGAGTACATAGATCGTACAACGAATGTGAATGTGACAATATGATTAAAATAATGATACCGTGATAAATAAAATTGCAAGGATGGAATGTGAACAATCAAAAAAAGACACGAAAAAATGAGTGAAGCTTACAATTGATCCACGATTGAAGCCTCTAGCAAGATGAACTCCTTCCCTCGATCAAAAACCTACCCACAAGTAAAAAGGGAAAATATTAGGGTTGTGTAAAGAGGTCTGCCTTAGTTAGACACTCGTTTCAATGTTCCCACCTCCACAAATAGTGAAGATAATAGCCACAAGTAAAAGAAAAGAGATAAAGATGAAAGAAATTAGATAGAATAATTGATATGCTAGATAGAAACGATGGATATACAAAGAAAGAAAGAAAGAGAGAAAATCCCCTTTATCACTTCAAGAGACTATCATCTGGACGAATGGAGTTGAATTCATAGAGTCTTCTAGGGACTGTGATTATTGTGGAAGCTGGATAGAAAACCTACAAGAGATGTAGAAAACGTTCTAGCTTAATAAATTTACTGAGTGATCAAGAAGTCCCAAAATCATCTCAAATGCATGAGATATAGACCCCTAGGAAGAATCCCAATGTTGGTGGTCAGGGACAAAGGCGTTACAAACTCTTCTAGGTGCAAGTTTAATGCTCAAACGACCACCTACGGACTAACATATTCGCGAGATGCGAGTGCGATGCATGGATGTCTTCGCGACATGCTAATGTCCATAAGCCAAATGGTCAGCATCATCGGGAAAAGGCCAAAGTCTAAGCTGACAAGGCAATCCATGTGGACAAAGGGATGAAGAGTTTTTCCAATCAGCTTAAAATGAAGGCGCTTATGTGACATGGAATTGCACGAGGTGCAATTTACGATTTTACACTATGGTGATTGCTAGAGGTGTTAGATTTGGCGCAATGTATAAGCTAGATGCATGCATTGTTGAGTGTAATAGCACTTCTATGAAAAAGAAAAAAACTATGAATACTTTGTTTGAAGATGTGAGGGTTTCACCTTCAACAAATTACCTAAGGGTGATCTTTCTTTTGAAGCAAATTTACTTATAGAGAAGATTATGTCATGGAACTAGAGACTTTTCGACATTGGAGAAAAGGGTCTAAGGACCTTTAAAAAAAATAAGGTTGGATTATTGTAATCTTGGTTTTGATTTTTGTTAGTATTGCATTTATAAAAAACAAAATTGTATTCATTTTTTCTTGAGTTCTTATAAATCTTGTCATATTTTGGATCTTATTTATTGTGATGTCTTTGGTCTTATAGATGTTCCTTGCATTCTAAGGGGGGCTATCATATTCATATTTTATATTCTAGATCTCTCTTTACAAATTTCATTCCAAAATATCTTTGTATTCAATTGTCTTATCCATCGCCCAACATGGGGGCAGTGCACTACACTTTGTCTTTATGGATGTCTACGTCTCTTTTTGAAACTATCCTACAACACAGTTTGTAGTAGTCACAAGTCGATTGGATTGTCATATGGTGTCTAACATAACATAAATTGTTACTATATACGACTAAAATCAATTAAATTAATATTTAATTAATTTAGCCTTTCTGCATAATTAATTAAATTATGTTAGTCGTCTTCTTCTTAAAATTAATTGATTTTATCATTATAACCCTTATAATTAATTTATCAAAATTAATTATATTCCATTATTCTAAAAATCATTTCAACCTCCAATATTCCTTCTAAATCCTAATTATCTAATTAATTTCTGATGCACTGCAAAAAGGATGTTAGGAACACACAAGACAGGCACGGTCAAACATTAGTGTTAGTAGTATCAATCATAAATGAAAGACAAAGGAAACTACCATCCTAAGGATGCATATCAAGAGAGATATAAACACATTAAAGAAAGCATACAAAAACGGAGAAAAAAAACAAAACACTCCCAAATGCTCTCAAACATGCTCATAGCTCCTCCTCCCTTGTTCCTCTCATCTCCAAGTTCCACATGAGTGTAGCCCTCAGCTTTTTGCACTACTATGGAAGTCTTATGGAGATTCAAGATTTATGAAAATGATTAAAAAACTATACAAATGCAAGCTAAATATGAGAAAGCCTAATTAAGCTATATTGATTTTAACCAAAATAACAATGTAGATTATGATTTACTCCTAAAATGCTCTCTCAAATTTAGTATAGATTAGATGCATACAAGATTTATGGATCTGGATATGAAGGAAATGAGCTCTATTTATGGGAAAAATAAAGAAATGGATGGTTGAGATTGAGTAATCTCAACAAGGGTCGGGATTGATTGGTTTATGATCCATGTGAGGGCTTTCAATCCAATCCCAGGATGACAAATGTCGACATGAGATGGCTTGAGAGGAGAGGTAAGAAGCATTAAATGCTTGAGATGACTTGAAGGTTAGCTTAGGAGGTAAGGTTAGGCTTGAGTTGAATGAATAAAGATTTTATCCAATGAATAATGTCTTTATCCAATGGACAAACTCTTGTGCAAAAGTTAGTGGGGATAACCATGGTCAAAACAATAAATGCTTGAAGAGACCCGTGAGTTAAATGAGGGTTGAGTTAGAGGGAAAGTCTCTACCCATGTGGGTGAGTTGAGTTTAACCATCAATGGTTATGTAAGAGCCATAAATGGTTATGTAAGAACCATTAATGGTTTGGAAGACTTTAGGGGTTAACTTGTTGAAGACATAAAGCCTTTAATGCTTTTCAAAGACTTTGAGGATTTGAGAAGTGACTTCAAGTTGATTGGGAATGTGACAATAATTAGGAGGGTGATTAGGCTAATTAGGAATGGTTTAGAAGAATCTAGAATGGGTTTAGGATAGTCTAGAATGGGTTAGAAGAGTCTAGTTGGTTTGGTGGGTGAGAGAAAATAAGATTTTAATTAAAATAAAATTACTTTATTTCAACTAAATGGGTGCAACTTGCATTTTTATGAGAATGCAAATGGGGGGGGTATTTTAGGGTTTTAAATAAATATTTATTTATTATTATAAAGGAGGAAAGGGGGTTAAATTAAATAAATATGTTTTATTCATTTAATTGATTGTTAGAGTGTGGCTTAGTGAATTAATTTAAATAAATTGAATAACTTATTTAATTAATAGAAGAAGAGGTTGATAATGAATTAATTAAATTTTTAATTTAATTAACTGATTATCGATGGTTAAATAATCAAATAAATACTAGATATTCATTTAATTAAGTGGACAGATTTATGTGTCTACATTTGCCCCTCTTTGAGATGATGTTGTTTATCACGTTGTTTCAAAGAAAGAAAAATAGGTTGTGAAGAAATATATCCCATAAATGTTTAACTTAATGGGTGGTATGCCCTCTCGAGAGATGGGCCGAATTTTTTTGAAAAAATCAGGTGATCTCTTGAAAAAGTGAAAGAAGTTGGGGGGAGGTAGAATAGAAGAAATTAGAAATAATGGTGAAAGAATGGGAGAAAATGGAGTTAATATGGAGAAACGAAAAGCCAATGAGTACCCTTAGGTCATGCAGGAGATTCGGTGCAAATGCGATGTTTGTGTTTTTTATTGATACTGTACAATTGATCAAAATTGGTTGGACAATTTGGTGCAATCGGTTGAATTGCCCCAATTTTAGTCAAAGCGTGACAGTTGATGTCAGTTGTTCGCTTGGACAGGATAAAGTCTGAGTAAGTGAGTCAAAGTGACCTATTGTGACTTAGACAATTGATGTAATTGTCTAATGAAGTCAAGGTATATAAAGCAAAATACTTGTTGAGACTTAGACAATTGATGTAATTATCTGTGCTGATTATGTTTGATTGGTTGATCAATTGACAGTGTTTGCAATGTAGGTTGTTTGTGGTGAATCATAGTAGCCCTGTTGAAACTAGGTCATTATGAGAAATGCTTCTTATAGTCTAGGTTTGCCATGATCGATTACCTGTTGAGACCCGAAGATACTTGATCAAAGTATCTGTTGATAGTCTAGGTGTGCGTGAGTCAATGTACCTATGTAGACAGAGTAACTTACTTTGCTTATAGGATGACCTAGGATGGGAAGCACAACCCCTCCTGTTTAGAGATGAATGGTGATGAACTGGCTTTTATTGGTTTGATGGGGCACGATGTAGGGTATGTAATTATGATGATGACCAAGAAAGGGAGGGTGAGGGGGGAATTCAATGTTAGATAGAAGGTATGGAGGACCTAGGATCCATTCCTATATAAGAGGAGCAAAATAGAGTATCCATTGTCATGACTATGTATGAATGATATGCAGCAATATGGATGTATGGAATGCAACAGAATGCAATATAAACATATGAGAGGAAATGATGATCCATAGAATATTCACTGCTTTATTTTCATCATTGAGCATGGTAGTATCATTCTTGGCTGAGGTAGCAGGAACCAAGTTTGAGCATTTCACCTGTAAGCAAGCATCACAGACAAGGAAAAGTTACCCTCCATTCTGGTTCATACGCAAATGGTCAAGGTATACGCTATAGTTAGTAAGCCATAGTGATTGATGACTATATTTTGCATATGATCACATAGCTTAGTGAACTTCCCACATAGACACCATTAGTACATGCCCCAGAACTTCATTGGAACAATCCATAGACAACAAGCAGAAAAGATATTAGGAACCATCTCGACTACTCTAATCACTTGTGGATATACTAGAGTAGCATAGGAACCTGATATAAATAAACAAATAACAAATCGACCAAGTACTTATCAACTAAAACAAAATTTTCTTGTCAAATAAAATGTTATCATGTCTTTATTTGTGAGGAAGGATCACTAATACATTTGGACTAGATTTCCGATTGAAGTTTTCGACGGAGAAGGTTTATTGCGGCCAAATTTGATTTTTTTTTGAAAAAATGCCCGCATTCGTCGTAATTCCGATGAAAATTTCCCATTTGGTTTCGACGAAGAAGGCATTAGCAATGAGAATTTTCTTTTTTTCAAAAAAGTGCTCGAGTTCGTCGTAATTCCGATGACAACGACCATTACTTAAAAAAAACAAGAGGGGAATTCATTTGTGCATTGCAATCCCGTGTAGGCGTTCATGGCGACTTCAACCCCCAAGAACATCAAACCCACATCAAAGGCATTTGTGGCATTTCTTGCAATCTCGCACAGGAGATAGATTCAAATTGCCCTAGTTTTTAATTTCATGTTGCAAAAAATATACATGTGGTGGTTAATTGCCCTAGTTTAATCTCGTAAAACCATAGAACTGTGATTGAGGAGTGAGCGTTCAATTTTGTAGCAGCAATCCCTTCCTCCCGTATATGCGCGTGTTGATTGCTCACATGAGATCACATCTCTTTGCAACATCGTATCAAACAATTCACGAGCCTTGTCCATGTTTCCACATTTTGCATTCATGTCAAGCAGGGCATTTGCAAGTACAACACCTAACAAAATTCCTCTATCCGTTATGCTTTGATGGATGTCCATACCCTGTTCCAAAGCTCCCATTTTTGCACAGGCAAGGAGGATGCTGGCAAAGGTTGTGGAATTTGGCTATATGTCTTCCAATTTCATTTGCTTGAAAGTGTCTAAATCCTTTTCGACAAATCTATTTTGTGCATATCCAGCAATCTTTGCAGTCCACGAGACAACATTTCTTTCAAGCATTCTATCAAACAGTTCACGTGCCTTGTCTATGCTTCCACATTTTGCATACATGTCTACCAGGGCAGTTGCAACTACAACATCTGACAAAATTCCTCTATCCTTTATGCTTCGATGAATGTCCATACCCTATTCCAAATCTCCCATTTTGGCACAGGAAGGGAGGATAGTAGCAATGGTCGTGGAATTTGGCTTTACACCTGTCGATTGCATTTGCTTGAAAGTTTCTAAAGCCTTCTCAACAAATCCATTTTGTGCATATCTAGCAATCATTGCAGTCCAGGAAACTACATTTCTTTGAGGCAATCCATCAAACAATTCTCATGCCTTGTCTATGCTTCCACATTTTGCATACATGCTAATAGAGCAGTTGCAACTACATCTAACAAAATTCCTCTATCTTTTATGCTTTGATGGATGTCCATACCTTGTTCCAAAGCTCCCATTTCAGCACAGGCTGGGAGTACGCTGGCAAACGTAACTAAAGAAATGCAATGATCAGCTCTAAAGACATCAAACCACTACTAACAAAACCGAGAGTCTAAAATATGATAGGGAATAGTGTGAGTTGTCCTGAAATAAAATATTTTATTTTCAATTTCAACTAAAACATAATTACTCAACCATTTAATGTTATTAATAAGTGTTTAATTTATGAAAGAGATAAATGGTTGGCCACAAGTACATGAGTTACTAAATGCACACAAATAAGTGATTTTGATATTCAAAACTATCTACAATGAATTCAATTCTTGTCCATTAGTCATTTATGTTTGCAATGAGAATCTTTCTTTGTTTTTCTTAATCTTAATTCATAGTTATGTGCATATTTCACATTCTATAATTAGGATATCAATTGATATGGTTGAATACTAGCATGATGTTTGTGTTGTGGTATAGATGCATGGAAACATAATTATGGGATTGTTATATTATAGAGATCATAAATCTAGATATTGCATATTAGTTCTAGCTCTTCTTGGATTGAGTCTAAAGTTGACATACAGTCATAAAGCCATTATTAGTAGATCTATCCATTTCTAGTAAAGACAATTGAGAAAGTCATTTTGATATTGAGAGTTTCTTATCTGTTTACCTATTGATCATTATTAAGCCATAATATTTAGGTCTATTTATCTCTCTTGCAAAACCTTTGTAAGTGTCCTAGATTGTCCCTACTACTCACTCTTCAATGAAATAGTGGAGTTCTAAAGATTTGTTGCACAAGATGGTGTGGAACGTATCAACAAGGCTAGCATGGAAGGCATGTTCAAGCTTCCACTTGTACAACTTACAACAAATGATTTTTTGATACAAGAAATTCTTGAAATAGGGATACAATCGAAAGACACGTAAGTACATACAAACCTCCTCAGTTGAAAGTAAAATCTGTGTATAAAAAGAGTACATTGAATCCGAATCCATAAACACAATAGAGATATCGATGGAGACTTAATTGGATGTAGCATGTCGTACCAAAGTTGTTAGAGTATGCTAAGCTAGTACATAATGTTTCCTAAAGCCACATTAGTATTTTACCCAGATCATTATCTACCAAAACTAACTATAGTAATCCTTTTGAGGATTCATTTCATGGTGCTAGATCTTCATTTAGTTCCACTTCTTGCTAGAGAAAAGGACAGTTATTTCTTGAGGTAGATGAATATCCCATCAACAAAGGACAAGACCCTTTCTAGAATATAATAAATTCTACTCCAACAAAAGATCATGGGGGTTTCACTGGAGATATTGAATAAGAGATAGACTTCTACTGCTGCATTAAAAGCATTGGCATGTTCTTCATTTATTGATGTAAACTCTCTGTGACACCACCACAACCAACAAAGGTGTAAAAAGTTGTTTGCAATGCATGGATTTTTAGGATTGTCCTTTGAGAAAATAGAATTAAAGTATGGAAGCAGGATCTGCCAGCTCCTGAGGGAATCTTAATGAAAAATAATTGTAAAATATTTGGGTGAGCTTATATGCAAAAACTCATGCTTCCTAATGGGTTTATGTATAGAAATAAGCACAAATTAAGTGGTAAAGGGGCTTCTGGAAACAAGAGGGACAGAGAGGCAGTGGAAGTGAAAAATTTTGGTGTTGTGTCTGCTCCATCTCAGAATGGGAATGGCAAAGGTATTGTAAGAGGAGCTGAGAAGGGTGTTGGAAGAAGTGGGGGTGTTTACATTCCCCCATTTAAGCTGGCTCAAATGATGAAAGATGTGGAAGACAAGAGCAGTGTGGAATACTAGTGCATGACATGGGATGCCCTTCGGAAGAGTATCAATGGGTTAGTAAACAAGGTAAATGCATCTAACATCAAGAACATCATTCCAGAGTTGTTTGCAGAGAATATCATCCATGGGAGGGGTCTATTTTGTAGGTCTTGTATGAAATCCCAAATGGCATCCCTTGGATTTGCAGATGTTTTTGCTACGTTGGTTGTTGTGGTAAATACAAAATTTCCTAAAGTTGGCAATCTGCTTTTGTGAAGAATTATTTTGCAGCTTAAGAGGGCATACAAACACAGTGACAAGCACATGTTGATAGCAGCAACCAAATTCATAGCTCATTTAGTGAATCAACAAGTTGCACATGAGATCATTGCCTTGGAAATTCTCACCCTTTTACTAGAGAACCCCACAGATGATAGTGTAGAGGTTGTTGTTGGGTTCATGAAAGAATGTGGTTCTTTGTTGCAAGACCTTTCACCCAAAGGTCTCTATGGGATTTTTGAAAGATTTAGAGGTATCCTCCATGAGGGGGAAATTGACAAATGAGTATAGTTTTTAATTGAAGGCCTTTTTGCAATTCGCAAAGCTAAGTTCGAGGGTCATCCAGCTGTGCGTCCAGATCAGTTAACACATGAAGTTTTCCTAGAAGATGAACTTGATCAAGAAGCTGGTCTGGATGTTTTCAAGCCAGATCCTGATTTCTTAGAGCACGAGGCAACCTATGAGAAACTGAAGAAAGATATCCTTGGAGATGCTTCTTCAGATGAAGCAGAAGGGGAGAATGATTCAGGTGATGATGATGATGATGATGATGATGATGATGATGATGATGATGATGATGATGATGATGATGATGATGATGATGATGATGATGATGATGATGATGATGATGATGATGATGATGATGATGATGATGATGATGATGAAGAGGAAGGTGAGGAAGCACTGAGAATACAGGATGAGACAGAGACAAACTTGGTCAATTTAAGACGTTCAATTTATTTGACAATCATCTCAAGTGTTGATTTTGAGGAAGCTAGTCATAAGCTACTAAAGATCAAGCTTGAACTTGGTCAAGAAAGAACATACCTTCGTTATTATGGTCTTCTTGGGAAAAGATTTTGTATGATCAATAAAACTTATGAGGATTTTTTTGATAAGTGTTTTGTACAACAGTATTCTATGATACATAGACTGGAAACAAATAAACTGTGTAATGTTGTAAAGTTTTTGGCCCACTTACTTGGCACAGATGCTCTTCCATGGCATTGTCTTGCTTATATACATCTGACAGAGGAAGATACTACTTCCTCTTCCCGTATTTTTATAAATATTCTCTTGCAGGAGCTGGCAGAGTATCTTGGTAAATTGTTGCTTAATGAAAGGTTGAACGATCCAACAATGTAGGAGTCTTTTGATTCAATTTATCCAAAGGACAATCCCAAAATTCACGGTTTGCTATCAATTTCTTTACTTCTATTGGTCTTGGTGGTATCACTGAGAGTTTACGTGAGTATTTGAAGAATATGCCAAGGCTTGTAATGCAGCAACAAAAGTCTATTCCTCAGTAAGATGAATCTACCTCTAATGACGATTCTTCTAGTTCATCAGGTTCGTCAGATTCTGGTACATTAGACTCATATTCTGAGAGTGAAACTGACAGTGAGAGCAGTAAGGAGTCACCAAGAAAGAAAAATAATTCAAAGCATGACAATGAGTATGAAAAAACAAGAAGAAAGAAAAGGGCGAGGGCATCTGACTCGAAGGATGGAAGTGACAGTGAAAAAATCAGAAGGAAAAAGAAAAGGAATTAAAAATCTTTCTAGTTAGTTATTCAAGGCTCTAGTAGACACCGTTTTCCTGGACTGTGACAAACAAAAGAATCACTCCCAAGTGCTTTGGTTTTATAACAGATGATTATAAGATGCTACAATATTGTCTTATGTATTTTAATAGCCACGGGTTTTAGAGTTCTGTACTTGACAGGTAATGGATAAACAGTGTTAGGAGGAGAAAATATGAAAGGCCAAGTGCATATTGTGATAATACTAGATCAATGAATCTTGTTATTTATTGAGTATTTCTTGTTTTCCATGTTGTGTGATTTACCATAAGCAAACTAGAAATCTAAATTCAATAAGATGATTTGTTCAATGATGATAATTTCTATTTTCTTACCTGTGAAGAAAGACCATGTCAGACAATATCAACGAACAACAAAATAAGGAGACAATTGCTAGATTGTGGTCTAACTTGAAAAGAAAAGGTGATCGAAAATTTTATTGAAAAGACTTCTAATCAAAACAACGAAGAAACATTGTAGGTTGCATGGTCACATAGAAGGTGGACATGATTATCATCCATTGGTAATTTTTTCATTATATCGTTTTGACAATTTATATACATAATAACTCACGTGATGATGAGATCATGATCACGGTTTATTTATGTTTATCAATTTTATATAGGTTGAGCACCCCAGAGCACATGGTATGGATCAACACAACCCTAAGAATATGGTTTTCAAAGTGGATGAACATGGAGGTGTGAATATCGAAGCTAAAGATAATGATCCCATGGAAGATGACGATCATGAGCCAGAAAACACAATTGAAGATGATGGTACAAATACATTGATCCATGACTCATTTAGTACTCGCGCAGCTGATCATGATGATGAAGATGGCCTTGATGTTTTTCATGATGTCCCTCTACTTGAGAAGGGATCTGAGGCCCTTTACAAAGGCTCGCAGGCAACTCTTCTCTCCGATGTATTGTTGTTGGTGAACTTGAAGGTTATGAATGGTTTATCCAACATATCAATGTCACGTATGTTAAGGTATGTCATATATGTCATAATAAACTGTGAATCATGTTGTACTATTAATATTCTTTATTATAACAAATTATATTTTTTTGTTGTAGATTGATAGGTGAGTTTTTGTTACCACCATCAAATATTCTACCTCGCTCATACCGAGAATTATCTACCATTATGAAAGATATTGGAATGGAGTATCAAGCAATAGATGCTTGTCCCAATGATCATATTATATATCACAAACAATATGAATTTCGAACTGAATGCCCTAAATTTCATATCAGTAGATATCGAATAGATCAAATAACAAAAAGGGTTCCTCGCAAGGTTCTTCGCTATATTCCCATTATTCCACGTATGCAACGATTATTCAAGTGCACTAGCTTGGCACAATTTATGAATTACCATGCATGCAATAGAAGTCAAGATGACATTACTTGAATGCCTACGGATGGTTCAACATTTATGGACATAGAGGAAAAGTGGCCACACTTTAAAGAAGAACCTCGTAATCTCAGGCTTTCATTAGCAGCGAACGGTGTCAATCCATTTGGAGAGATGAGATTTGTTTACTCAGTGTGGCCTATTTTTGTTATCAACAATAACATTCCTCCATGGATGTCAATAAAGAGGGAGCACATAATGTTGGCAATGATTGTTCCAGGTATTTTATCATTTAAATATAGTCATCTAAATTTAATTATAAATATTGCAGTAAAATGGTCATAATAATTATGTAATGTTTTTGTTCATTCGATTAGGTAAGTACCAAGTTAAAGATATGAATGTATATATTGAGCCTCTTATCGATGAGTTGTTGGAGTTATGGAATGGTGTCACTATGTATGACGTCTCTAGACCAATAGGACAAAGACAATTTCAATTCCATGCGATGCTTCTATGGACAATACATGATGCCCCGGGGCTAACACATTTTTGTGGTATGTTATAGTGTTTAAGTTGTGCATGATCATTATAATTCAAAAAATTATCATATTTAATCCAATTATACATTATCTTGTAGGTCTTCAAATAAAAGGAAAATTTGCATGTCTTGTTTGTGGTCCAACGATGAAATCTCGTCATTCAAAAAGTTTAGGAAAGCAAGTGTTTGATGAGTATAGGCACTTTCTCCACAAAAATCATAAGTATCGAAATACTGAAAAACATATTTTCATTGGGAAAGAAGAGAATACATCAAAGCCACAAAGAATGACACCTCACCTGTGGAAGTTGGAATATAATAGAATTAATCATCAAGGTAATGTCATTCCATCTATTGGTTTGTCATAAAACATCTTTTCTATTTTGTTTTATTTATTGATGATGTGATTGATGATCATGAAGGTCGTGAAGGCATAAATGACCACCTTCCTAAGGGACTAAAAAGTTATCCCCGACAATTTAGTAGGTTGCCCTACTACGAGCAATTACAAATTGTTCATTTGTTTGATAGTATGCATATTGGAAAGAATATAACAGAGATAGTATGGAAAATATTGGATGGAAAGCATGACAAAGAAAAAATTGTCAAAATATGTAGTGACATTCAGGATTCCAATCATGCAATGATAAATGCCATTCAATCAAATAGCCATGGAGACCAGATTAATATAAGTGAGCTTCCTTGGTTATTAACGGACCAGCAAAGCAATGCTATAAAAGAAGTCATACGAAAAATTTGATTTCCCACAGGATTTGCTGCAAACATAAACAATCTCATATCAAAGAAAAATGAATTTGGGCCAGGGATGAAAACACATGATTGGCATACCTTCATTAAGGTAAATCATTTTCTTGTGTTTTTAGTATGTATTTAAGTACCGCGTGTACGTGTACTTTTCATTAGGTTACAAAAAAATGAAAAGATAATTTTATAATTGTTGTAGTACGTTCTACCTCTATCTCTCCCAGACGACTTCGACAATAATGTCAAGCAAGTCATATATGATCTTGGAAAATACATTGAGGTAAGTAGTGATATTTGTTTAGTTCGTTGTATAGATATTATATTTGTGATTTGTTTTACTTGTTATGTAATATATTTTTTTGTGTCTTGAATACCTTGTAGGTGGTTGTCATGTAAAGAAATCCATAAAGATGATATAAAATATTGGAAGAGAAAAATTCTTCATTTAATGTGTGAAATGCAAAAGTGTCTACCTCTAGCTTTTTTCAATGCACAAGAACACTACCTCATACACCAAGTTGAGGAGATTGAATTGTGTGGACCTGTACACACTAGGTCAATGTGGATGGTTGAGAGGCACTTGAAATTTTTGAAGGCTTTGGTTCGACAAAGAGCACATCTTGAGGATTTTGTGGTGGAGGGATATATGGTATACCAGACTATGGTGTACATTTCTGAATATCATCCTAAGTTTGCAACAAAGATCTACGTGGATCGCATTTGGGATCCCAGCACCATTAACAAATTCGAAGGGGAGTACTTGATGGGGAAAGGTAGAATGAGGAAAGTGAGAGGTAATTATAAGATGCTATTGTAGTTAATTAATTCTTAATCTTCAAAATAAATCGATTGTAAGACGTCTATTTATTTTTTGTATAGTTGGTTGAGAGTGGGATGCACTACATTTGTATATTGCAGACAATCTTGATTGGATGACGGTATGGATTGAACGTTGTCAACATTTTGGATGCACGTTAACATGGAAAGGTGTGGCTTCATTGGTTAAAGAAGCACATCCTAATGGAGATTCCAATGTTACACAAAGGGAAATTGATTTAGCATATGGTTTAAGAGATAAACAGGTACGTATAAATTTATTAATCACCCATATGTTTATCAACTCACAATGCAATAAATTTTACATGTTTGACATATCGCAGGTCAAACACCACAACGCTATGTGTTGCAATGGTCATAAATTTTGCATAAAAAAGTTGGATGACACGAAGAAAACTTGTGATTCTGGCATCACTGCAGTCTTTGAGGTGACAAATATTTCATCGATAAATGCCATTCATCCTCAACAGTCTCAAAATCAATACTATGGCATTTTGGATGATATACTTCAGTGTGACTTTAATTCCTTCAAATTGGTTTTGTTCATCGTCAAATGGTATAGGCTACGATTGAATAAAAATGATCCTGATAGAACTGTTATTGAACATGATAATGGTTTTATAATGCTAAATACAAGGTCATTTGAACTAGTTGGGGATGAGCCCTATGTTCTTCCAAGCCAATGTGAGCAAGTATTTTACTTAGAGGTTCCACATAAACCGGGTTGGTCATTTGTTGTTAGACACGATCCAAGAGGAAGACCGATAGAGTATAATGTGATGGAAGAAGAAGATACCGAAGAAGTAGAAGATGAAGTGGATGATGATCACGATCGATAGTTTCTCAATGACGATGAAGAAGAACGAGAAGAAGAAGAAGATGATGATGATGATGGTGATGGTGATGGTGATGGTGATGGTGATGGTGATGGTGATGGTGATGGTGATGGTGGCGAAGACGTTGATGACGACGATGACGACGATGATGATGATGACGATGATGATGAGGACGACAATGACGACGACGAAGATGATGATGATGATGATGATGATGATGATGATGATGATGATGATGATGATGATGATGATGATGATGATGATGACCTTGATGTGATGATGACCTTGATGTTCATGATGATGAAGAATGAAATGTATGAGGTATGCGATTAGTATATTATCTATTTAATATTGACTTCTTGATAGAATTTTTTTTACATAATTAATTCTTTATGTTTTGAATTCTAATGCCATTACATAATTAATTCATGATGCACCTTTTAATATGGAGATGGAGATAGGGAGAGTGACTATTTATATGAAAAATTTTAAACTGTGTTTATTTATGGAAATTGGATTGTTTATTAGCTATGTGATGGATGTTGATTTAAAATACATATGTGATGGATCACGTGTTTATGATGATGCAAGTGATATTTTTTGAACTTTGTGTTTATTTATAAAATGTGGATTGTTTATTACCTATGTGATGGATGGTGATTTATGATACATATGTGATGGATTACATGTTTATGATGACACATGATATGTGATGCTAATTGTGATGCTCAATTACATATATGATGACACATCGTGTGATGCTTTTGATGCTTATTATACGTATGTATTTATTGCTTATCAACTTACAAATGTAGTAATGCTTATGATGCTCAATTGATGGTGTTGATTTCAGGTATAGTCCCTGTGTGATGTTGCCACCCTTGGTGGGAACAGGTCATTGACTACAGACATCGTCAACCATTTAGTTGAGGATCCTGCATAGTCTACATTGTATAGGACCCTGAACCCCCTTGAGGAGGATCCTACACAGTCTCATGGATGGACAGGTATAACTAGTCAATACACCCTATAGAAATAGTTTATTTTTTAAAAATTACTTGGAAAACAAACTTCCTCAGTTTTTCAAACCTCAACATTAGCAGCAAATCTAATACAGTTATCAACACTTGAGGCCCCGATTGGACTTATTCCAATTTTCATCCCAAAATCAACTTTAGGGCTGACTTCTTCATCAACATTACCCTCATTTGCAAAATTTCTCTCTCATGACCAATTAACTCTCTCATTTCATGGAGTGCAATTACCCCCAAATAGGTATTTGTCAGATCTGTCTTCGTCAAGTGAGGAAAATGCAGTAATAGAAAATGAAAGTGACACATGTAGTAGGTCTACAATAGGGAGATCAACAAGAGGTCAAAATATTAGAAGAAAATTCAATAAACGCATGAAATTTTTCCTTGCTCAAGGGGGGTCATGTTCTTATGATGATGAGACCAAAGGTGAAATTGAGGTGCCACTGAGGTACAAACATCTACATAAACAATGGGTGCCCAAGGAACTTCCTCCAATAAACATCGATTTTTGTGTTAACGATAGGATATATCGCATAGCACCTTCGTCGTTACATGGTTTAGGCTTATTTTCCATGGACGGCATAAAAGTCTGTTACAATAGAGTTACAGAATTGATGGAGTTTGTTGGACCTTATTACAATTACAAACATTGGATGCAGATTGTTAAATATAAAAAAAGTATGCGTAGGTATGCACTGTCAGCAAATTATATACAACAGAAATATAATGATCAAAGTAAACGAGTGGATATATACATTGATGGTCAGCCAAAAGAAACAGGGAATATTGCAGGTTTTATAAATAGTACACGACTTGGCTCAACTAATAAACAACCCAATTGCATATTTGAGGTGCGCGAGGGAAATCGTGTATTTGTATGTGCGATAAAATCAATAAGTGCAGGCAAAGAGCTTCTAATCAATTACAGTTTGAATCGTATAGATAGAAACAAAGTTAATATCATGGGGGTGGTACGTACTATATACCATTTAAATTAACCAACCTCTAATTAATGAATCCAATATACCATTTTATTATGAAGTTTTTTTGCTAAGTCTATTGGTTTATTTTCGCTAACGTTTTTTATATTTTTTCTTTGTCACAGGCCGACATGGATCCATCATATATGGTAGACAAAGATGTAGCTTGCGACACTTCTACCGAGTATGTAAACCTCATTGTAATTGTACAAATTAGATAGAAGCAAACTGTTACATTATTATATTCTTTTTTTTTAGTGATTTATACTAATTTTGTAATTGTTAATGATATTCTTGACACAAGCAGATGTTCGGGGAAAGGGAAAGGGAGTTGCAATACATGAGCACCTTTCTAGGGATGTGGAATCATTAGGGTCAAGAGATGATGACCCTAAAGATCCCACAGACCTTGTGAAATTCTTTAAAATGCCTCTTATAAAAATTAGAAAAGAGATTGTTGCTTTGGTAGCCGTGCATCCTATCACTGATGAGATATGAAAGAGGGTGGCATTATTGATTCAAATAGCAGAAAACTTGCAAGTGAGCAATAATGAAAGCTTTAATTATAACAAAAGTTCAAAAATGGTTTATATTTTATTCTCTTTTATGTCATTAACTAAAATATGTACGTATTGTTTTTACAACAATTTATGTGCCCTCATCAAAGTTGTTCCCACGATCAGGGTGTTGCCGGATCTTCAGGTGATGACGATTTTCTTGTATTATCACTTGCTTGGCTTATCACTCTAAGTACCCAAAACACATCATACTTGATACTCTCAATTTTCAAAATAAAGGTTCATCCTTGTTTACAATTCTTGCACTTTTCATATATTTAATGATTGATATATTTAATGTATTATTATTTAGGTGTTGTCAATGTTACTGTGCAAATGTTGTCGCTGCCTCATCAGAGGTTACCCTCACCTGTATTGTCAACTGCAATGTCGGCAACACGTAGCATGCAGACATCCTCTAGTGCACGTCATATTGGCCCGCTCACTGTTGGTAGATCCCTATTTTGCTCTATCTTTTGTCATGTGTTTATTTCCCTTCAAGCGTTCTTTCTTGAATTCTAATGCCATTTCATAGTGGATTCATTTTTTGCAGGAGGAGATGCACATGAGGATGTGCCAGAGGCAATTACTGTTGATAACATATCATCATTTCCTGGATCTTCTCATATTACTAGTACGGGAACGTTGCAGGCCACATTGGTGGTGAGCGACGAAGAAATGATTCCCTTAAAGATACAAAAGGTTTCAGGTACTTTAAAATTATTGTTATATATACTCTAATTGTAATTTACTTTATGATCACTCGTTTTGGACTAATGATCCCATGAATTTTTTGCAGGCAACGATATTTTCTATAAACATCTTAGTGAAATTGCATTGGAGATATTTGGGCCCACCATACGTAAAAGGTGGTACATCATATGTGAACTAACCCTAATCCACTTTTGATTTCATATCATTGCTAGAATAGTTTTCATTTGATCCATTTCCTGAAGTGTAATAAATGTAGCTTTAGTTCATTTCTAAATCTAACAGGTTTGTTTTTGCTTTAAAAGGTGGAATGACCAAGAAAAAAGGTTAAAAGATGAATTGACAAACCAAATGGTTGAGTGGTTTGGAAATGACACCTTTGACAAAACCACGCTCCTTGAAAAAGCTGGCACATATCTAAAGTATGTGAGGGACGAATACAGGACCCATTTGGAGAGGAACCTAAAGTATGAGCATCCCCCCATGATTCCAGAGAGGGAGTGGAAGGACCTGATTTTGGATGCCAATGAGGAAATTGAAAGGAAAAAAGGAAATACACCACTAGACACCAGAAGAAGGTACGAGATACTATTAAGAATGTAATTATGTACTAATTAATTACTCTTTATATTTATATAATCTAACATATTTCAAACTTTTTATAGACTAAGTGACAAGTCAAATGCAACCAAGGCAAGGCAAGAAAAGCATGGGCAACACAAACTCGGCTCTGGTGGTTACATGAAACTTAATGCATGAATTGTAAGTATCTCATGTAAATGAAATATTGCATCAAAATATTAATAAATTGCAAACGTTTTTTTTATCAAACAATGAAAGCAAAATTCACGATACCAAGAAAAAATGCAGGGCTTTGAATTCAATAGAGCGCCCACAAAAGATGACAAGAGAATTGCCTACCAGCAAGGCTATTCAGTCATGGCTGATTGGCTACTAGAATTGAGTGGGCATACACAACATTAGAGTGCATCTGTCACACAGGTAAATCTGCTAAATGGAAGTTGTTTCAAATTGAATACTTTACCAATAATCTAATTGATGTTGAGTTCCAACATAAAGTGACTATATTTGTTTGAAATAAGCAAGCAATGATAACAATGTGCATGTCATTGGAATGCAGCCTGCTAATTATGAAACACCACCTGCACATGAAGGTCCGGATGTGCATCCCAATAGTGGAGGTATTCATTTGCCATTCAATTTATTTATTTAGCTATTAATATAATTAAACATCTTAATTTGTAATTAGAGTAGTAATTAATGTAACCTTTTTTGTTAATATTTTAGAGCATGTAGTCGGTGGTGAGCAAGTGGAGCATGATCTGGGTACACAACATCAAGAACGTGATGTTCCCCACTCAGGTAAAGAGGACCACTGTTATTGCTTTAAACAAATATAATTACAATTGGTGTTCAGCATTAATGTAACCTTTAGTATTTCAACTCTAGATGATCTAGAGGGTGTTCAACATGTTGAGGTTGAGGCTACACAAAATGATGTGGCCCCATCAGGTAAAGAGCACAACAATTATATTCTCTAAATTAATGAAATACTTGTAACAATAATTTTTTTTTTTTGAATTTAACCCATTTCTTTGTTATTGCAGAGGACCCCCCTTCGCTTCAGCGTCCTCGCCCTCAGTATAGGACTAGGCATACATTGAGATCACGAGCAGTTGGCGGAACATCTGCAAAGGGGGGAAATGATGAAGAAACCGATGTTCCACTTAGTCTTTTCATAGCTTCAAAGAAAAAAAAAGAAATAAATGATTGTAATCTAACTTATTTGATAATGACTGATTTTTATGTGTTAGTGAATGTAATTATGTGCTAATTAATGGTTATGGATGATATGTGTTAATTAATATTGATGAATGTTGCATGTTAATTAATGTTATTAAATGTTATGTGTTAATGAACGTTGTGTGATATTAATGAATGAATGCTATATTTTATTAATGGTAGAAAGAATGAATGAATGAATGTTATAAAATGTTAACGGGGAATTTAGAGTGATGTTAGGGGGGGGGGAAATGAGCTTCCACCTTCACGTGGTTGGCCCTGTTAAGTAGAGAATATTAAACTATTCTCGAAACCAAGTGAAGCTCAACAAGATGACACACTTTTCAATATTTCATTATGTTGCATAGATAATATTATTGAATAATGAATATTGAATCTTAATTGTAGGGTCCAACGGAGCCAACATGAACAACAACACCACAAGTTGTTGGGTATAATGAACTCCCATATTGTCTTGTCTGTACACAAACAATATGAGTTGCTTCTAGTGTTGATATCCAAGGTAGGACTACAAAAGTTATGAATATGCCTCATCCTTGTAAGTTTTTTTATTACTTGTAAGTAATGAATATGCCTCATCCTTGTAATTTTTTTTATTACTTGTAAGTCATGAATATTGCTCTTTAGTTGATTAAAATTAAATTAAAATCTTTAATGAATACACAAAACTATATACATATGCAGGCGCACCATGGTTGAGATGGTCCAACTCCCTAGTCTCACTCTACGACTAAGCTCATGCCATATCTAAATCAAAGACATCTCAAATACATCGTCAGTGGAAAGCTGCAAAATGCAATTTTCATACATAAGCAAGACATACACAATTGGGCACAATCACAAAGAGAACGGTAAAAAGTGTGTTTGAGATTGTATCATGGATGCTTTTAAGGATTGTATCATGGATGCAAAAAATCTCTTCATTAATCGTTGACTCATGATTGCTATAATACTTCTTTAGACTTCTCATGTCATTTGTTGCACTTCTTCACTATTTTGGACTGAGTTTCAACTATGTATTTGCCTTGACTTATGACTGTACCTAGCATTGTCCTATCTTTGTAAGCTTCCTCTTTGAATTGTGGTTGTAGCTTTGATAATACCTTTTTAATGTTGCACTATTTGTAAGGAGGACAACTCCTAATGCATGTTGCAAATTGTGTTCTAGTGACTGACACTAACCTTTTTGTACTTGATGTTTTTGACTAGTTGTCATAACCTCTGACTTTGATGCTTGTGCCTTAATAGAACTAGATGTTTCTTGTATGCATACTTGGTCAAGGACTGCATTATGATGCTATAGGGATACAAACTAAGATTATTTATTGTATTGAGTTGCAAATTTGACATGAGTTTCCCTATGACTGCTATGCCTCTTGAGGTTATAAGGTGTTTTTTTTTGTCAAGTTTTGACAATGCTACAACAATAACGTGTTATTTGTTGTTAAGGTTTGAAAAGACCTTTTAGAAACTTATACCTTTCTCTTTTTCACTCAGTAGACTTGATTACTGTCATTTTATTTGGTACTAGGTATGACTACCTACTGGCTTTACTGTAGACTGCAATCTCTCTAGACTGTATTTTCTGAGTGTTGTTGTTCTATACTTGACCATCTATTAGGAAAACATAGCTTGAAATGTCCAAAACAATTAATGAATGACTACACTATCACCAATCTATCTTGAAAATTTGACTACTCTTTAGATTATGATTATGATTGTCATGATATTTCATGAGACTGCTCTATCCCCATATGAAACCCTTTGTTCCCACAAATCAATGCTTTGAACTTGACTGCAACTTTATAGTGATCATTGTCTTTGTACAGTAAGCTTACTACTTTCTCAACTTTTGATATATTGGAGGCTCCTAGGATGGTTTCTATCTTATAGTCACAATACCTTGCTATAATTTGCATTTCAGATCACTGCTCAATGATCATATGATGTCTTTGTCTTTTGAATTTGACTCTCGAGGTGAACACTAACAACGTATTGGTGCTTGCAATGTTAAAACCTTGGCCAAGATGGTGATGCTTTATCTAAGTGATTGTTAGATCACATGAACTAGATACACCTACTAGTCAGATGGTCATAGTAGTTAGGGGTTACCTATAGTGTGTGACTGACTAGTTGCGTGTAGGTTTTGAACACCAAGATCAGATGGCCAGATGTAAAAGAGACCCAATCCTTAGAATGCACCCTCATGAAGGGTTGGGTCTCTTCCAATTGGAAGGGGCATGGGAGATTGTAAAGTCTACGATTGAATGGAGAAGCCCTTGATGATGCTCTCCCTATTCCAAACTATGTCGAGGCTTGATACAAAAAGTTTCAGTTGGAAAGTTAAATGAATTGTAACCTCTGAACCTTTATCTCTTCCCTCAAAAATGAAACTTGCCATTTGAATTCCTTTCTCATATTGATTAGCCTAATAATATTTGTTCAATGTTTTTTATCGTTAAAATATTACCTTCCTTTTAGATAAATTAGTTAGATTCTTATTATGTTGAAAAACATTTAGTTAGTTTTCTCCTTCAACTGAAGTAGTTATGTTTTATTTTGAAATGCTCAATTTTTTATCTTAATCTATATCACAATTTATTTTTTTTAAGTATAGAATTAATGGAATATTACATATGGTATCAAAGCAACCAAGTTCGACATTGAACCTCGGGCTTTCTACCTATAAACAAAACTATATACATATGTAGGCGCACCATGGTTGAGATAATATGCAGGCGCACTATATACAAAACTATATTCGCAAGTAAATCTTTTATTCAAATCCACAATATGAAACACAGAGTTTTACTGGAAGAACACAATTAACCTTATCTCCTTTAAATAATATCACAAGCAACTACCTACTGAAAGATGTAGTAATCCACAACATATATACAAAGGAAAGACGACTGATTATATTATGTATGTTTGCAAAATGGTACAATAGTAAGCCTGAGGCTATATTCTACTTCTTCTCTAATGATCCTTATTGTTACAAAAGTTCCCTCATTTATATGAGGATATACATTGTCACCAAGCATCGTGGCTTTTCAGCACATAACTATTAATTAGCACTTTTGTTAACAAACTAGAAGATAAACAAGTTCAACATTCCTATGTGTTCAATGTACTTATCATCTTTATACATTAGAACGTCATTGTTTAGTGTCCTCATGTCGCTTTCTGTCTGGAAATGATTGGATAGAATATGATTAACACAAAGTGACAATTCTTTGTCCCAATCCAACTCTGCTACTGCTCGATTCTTCTCATCACTGAACTTTTGTTTCCACTGTTCCAACGATACTAACTCACCATTACTGTAAAAAGAGGGCACCCTAGGGGTATTCCCATCGTCCAGCCTCTGAAGCTCTTTCCTTAATTGATTTGCCAATTCATCATGGGACTTCAAGTAAGCCTCGGCTTCAATTTTCTCACCTGGATTCATCAGACTATTGTCATTCATCATGCCTTCCAATCGAGAGACCTGAGCCTTTCATGCTCTTTCAAAGCTTTGACTGTTCTAGTGTATGTCTTCTAATATATTTTTGCAACCTGCACCATACTTTTAAATCTATGCTCAATGACCTCGAGAACTAACGTATCCATCTTTAGGCTATTCCTTTTTTACTTGCCGAGATGTCTTTTCGGCCCTGTTCCTCCAATACATAGCGTCTGTCAAGGTATCCATGGCATCTCTGTCAACACCGTATGTCATCCCTGTTTGACTGGTACCTTATCAATCTGAAGCAATCTTGCTTGCAGCCTCTATTTTTCTTCATCGGTTTTCTCATATAGGCTTTTGTATGTAGAATTTTCTTGGACCAGAAACTCTATCTGATCTTGGTTCAGTTTAGTGAGATCCAAATTTAGTTTGGCAGTTGTTCTAGGGTCAGTCTTTCCAACCTGCTGCACCATCAAATGTCCAAAAGCTTCTTCTATATCAACCATTATAGGTCTTTTATCTCTGGGATAGATAGCCCACTATAGAAGAGCCTTCTGATCTGGATCATATCCTGATCCTCTAAAGAGTTTGTAAATCTCTTTTGGCATCATTTTATTACTTGGGTCCTATTTCTTGAGGAATCCATCAAACAACAAGGCAAAGTTCATGTCCCATCCAGAGTATAATAGCACCCCAGCTTCCTTAAGCAACTGTCTTCCCTTCTTAGGTGTCATTTCTCTCATCACAAGATCCATCTCCTCTTGTAACTTTTGAAGCTGCTGCTCTTCTTCACTATTTCTCATGTTATTCCTAATTTGAGATCCTTTATGTTGATAGAGGAATGCGGTGAACTCCTTGGAAGCAATGAAGTCACCATCAGCAATGAAATCCTCATGCTCCAGGAATCTGATGTCAACCACTTCTCGGACATTCAGGTGTCCTGTTGCGAAGTCTATCGGTGTATCCTCTACATAACCAAGGGGGTAATCCTTTCAAGGAGTGAATGGAACGATGCCAGATGTGGAAGTAGGAGACATATGAGCCAAAGGCTCTGTATTCCTAATAGTATCAATGTAATCCCTAAAAACATGATGTGGGACTCCCTCAAGTATTTCCAATTCATGCTCCATAAGTTTGTTGGCCAACTCCAAGGGGTCTTCAATCTTTTGTATCACGTTCTCATCCATTTTCCTTCTAAAAAGCTTCCATTTATAAGCCTACATTGCTTTCTCAAACTTTATTCGCTTCACTCTGGCCTCTTCTCTGCCAATGTTCTTAATGAGGTCATCGGTAGGTAAGATTTATGCTCTCTAGCCTTCAGCTTTGGTGATGACCGGGCTATGCTTATGTATCCTTTAGGATCAAAATTGGGCCTTGGATCCCCCATAGCCATGCCATAATAATCCAATTTTGTCTGCAGCAGGCCATAACTCTTTGAAATTTTTACAATAAAATCTAAAAATACTAACAACCCAGGTACAATTGATTGTTTCCCATGGCTTGTCAGATGTTTTGTACTCACTATTGACAATTGCCTCACAATTTCTAGATAAGCCACTCTATTAGGGACTGTAAGTGGTAGTAAGTATGGTCTCCCTTCGAACCCGTATACCCTGAATTGTGTGTAGTCTAAAAAATAATACCAAACTCCCCAATTGTGTTCAATTGAGGGATCTTCAGCGAAATCTTTTGGTCTTAGGAATCTTTGAACCTCTAGTGCAAGGGCATGATCACACGGGTATCCCAATAGTCTATATAATGGCTTGACAAGAACTCCTCAAAATGCCAATATTGATTATTCACATACCTCTAGTCCCATGAAGAAACCCATAGTTGCATTGGTTTTCTCATCCTAGCATTGTCATATGTCTTGACACATAACTCTTCTGGCCATAACCCTTCATCTTGGCCCACATACAATAGCATATGCATAAGTAAGAAATAATGCTTGAAATGAACATTGCTGACATCCCCCTTTAACTTTTCTAACCCATGATTCAAAACCTCAACCAAATAAGCAGAAAAATCAAAGAAGCGGGGGTCCTTAGACTACAAATCGGCACAAATGACCATGGCTGCAATATCCATCAAAGGATGGGATTTTATCCCTAGCACTTGGGCAACACAGTAATAGGCATACTTGAAATATGGATGGAAAGAGTTGACATCATAGGGAGCTTTGTCATCCTGACCTAGTGGTACTAAGGACCCTGCATTCCTAGGTCTATGTATAGGGAGTCTCCACGTTTTGTAAATGTGCTCTAGGTTAAAATATTCACTTGTTAACTTCTTGAGGTTAATCAATTCTTCAAATCCCTAATCCAACTTGAACACGGTGTCAATAACCTCCTTTGTGATTGCAAGAATTGGCTCACCCATGTAGTTATATATGGTCCTGGTTTTAGGGTCATAATTGTTTACCAATGCCTTCATGAGCTCCACATTCACGAATACATTAGCCACAACTAACCTTCCTAAGTTCAATCACCGCAAATTGTTGATAGGTTGAGGGGAAACTCTTCTATTGTACCCATATATGAATAATTCATACCCTCTCAATTATGTCCATATGTCTCCAAGATCCTCAAATCGGTCCTCCAGGCCTTCCTCATCAGCTCTAATCTTCTTGGACCTAAAACTGGATGATGGCCACTGGTCAATCAGGTTCTAGGCCAAAGAATTCCCTTCCCTTTTCTGTCTTTTAGGTTTTTCTTCTGCAGCGATAGGTTCTTTTACCTTTCTGGTCTTATTAGTTTTAGATGATGATTCCATTTGAATTTTAAAAAAGAAGTTTGTGTGCAAACAACTTACTTGGAATTACTAAGCTTTATCTGTTAATTCACCCAATTCTTGCTTTCAGTTCGTTCCCTGTGAATTCCTTAATGTTGTGTCCTTTGATGTTGATCCACTACTTATGGTGTATTTAATCAGTTAGTAATGGCGGTTTGGACAACAATCACTCGGGCACACATTTGAATTTAATGGTGATGTGACCTTCCCTGGGATTTGTTTATGATTTTCGTGGCAATCAATAATCATTTCGATGAGGATATGTCTTTCGATCATTTGTTTCTTTAGTCCATCGATCTCTTTGTTTCTATCGACAAAACTTTTGTTTCGAATATTACTTCGATCAAGTATTTTTTCCCTTCATCGAAATACTGTATTTGGTCGGTATGGTTGTCTCCTCATCGAAACATATCTGATATCCATCGGGTCTTATGTTGAAGAAACCTTGGGCTTCGGTGTCCTCCTTTATTTTTTGGTTGAAATTATTTTTTCATCAATATCACTATGCCCTGTCGATGAATGAGTCTATTATCTCACCGAAGCTTTTCTTTATTTTCCCTTATCGTTCTTCACCGATAAAGTTACATCAGCAAAACCACGCATATTGAGAACATGCCTTTTAACCTCCTCGAAACCTATATCCTCATCGATATCTTTTATCAATGTAGCTTCCTTTTATCTAATCTGTATTATTCTTTCAATGAAAACGCTCCTTTCGGTGGGTCCTTTTTATGTTGCACCGATAGTATTATTTCCTCGAGAACTTCTCCCGTCGATGAAGACCCTCTTTGCTTTCTTCGATATCTTTTGTCGATGAAGTTATTATCTTTGGTGAGTCCTTTCTGGAATTCATTAGCATTTCCTTCCTTCGATGGCTCTTTTATATCAATGAGACATCGTTGGGTCTCATCGATACCTTTTGAATTTAGATCGATATTATTCTTTCGATGAAAACGCTCCTTTCGGTGGGTCCTTTTTATGTTGCACCGATAGTATTATTTCCTCGAGAGCTTTTCCCGTCAATGAAGACTCTCTCTGCTTTCTTCGATATCTTTTGTCGATGAAGTTATTATCTTCGGTGAGTCCTTTATGGAATTCATCGGCGTTTCCTTCCTTCGATGGCTCTTTTATATCGATGAGACATCATTGGGTCTCATCGATACCTTTTGAATTCGGATCGATATTATTCTTTCGATGAAAATGCTCCTTTCGGTGGGTCCTTTTTATGTTGCACTGATAGTATTATTTCCTCGAGAACTTTTCCCATTGATGAAGACCCTCTCTGCTTTCTTCGATATCTTTTGTTGATGAAGTTATTATCTTCGGTGAGTCCTTTCTAGAATTCATCGGCATTTCCTTCCTTCGATGGCTCTTTTATATCGATGAGACATCGCTGGGTCTCATCGATAATAATTCTTTTTTTTTTATAAAAATTATCATCGTCAAAATTATGATGAATACCAAGCTTTTGACCGATGACACAAGCATCGGATAAATAGCATCACCATCAGTGCGAAGTTCCAAATCATCGTCAGCTTTGCGACAAAATCTACTGATTCCAACGACTTCTTTGACCATCGACAGAGTACATTGGATTGTCATATTTCCGAAGGGCATGGTATCGTCAACCAATCTGACGCTGAGTTTTAGACAGTTGATTTTGTCGACATTCCGATGAAAATTCATCGCAAATCTGACAAACGGTCATCGAAAATCAGCTTTGAATGTACTAGTGGATGCATCCTTGTGAAGACGGTTGTGTGCAGATGTTTTGATTGGGTGGTTGATTTGATAAGTGATCAGCATTTGAGTGGCTCAAAATGTCTTTTGGGTGTCTGTTGTGATGTGTATGTACAAAGAATAATATATGTTGCAATGTTTTTGATTGATTTTTGATGTTTCATCATGTTTTTATGGACTTTGTGACTGTTGGGAATGTTTTGGTATTTTCTGAGTTTTTATGAATGTTTTTGGCATATTTTTGAGTTTTGAATGAGGAACTCAGTGAATCACAAGTAATGTAGAATCCACTTCCATCAGTAGGTTAAGAGCATTTCCCCCAGTTAGATGTCGCTATGAAAGCAGGATGCAGGACACATGAAGTATTAACCCTGATTGTAGATCAATAATAAGCCATGGTTTGAATGATGGATGAATGGATGCAAAGGATGTGATCGCAACAAGTCTGAAATAAAATGGAGTCATAGCCTTTTACGAATGGTGCCTATTCACTAGGTTTTCACCACTGTACTTACCCAAGGTGCCACCGAAGTGGTTTTCACCATTTGGATGCATGATTTTTCTTTACTATTTTCTTGATTTTTTGTTGGTATTTTTTTTTCAGGACAGTTTTCTAAATGTTTTTGGTATTTTCGGATATAGTGTGGAGCTTGATGCTCTGTACAACTTATGTATGAAACCTTTTGAGGTGCATGTTGTTGATCGGATTGGCTAGCAATTCCCCTTCTGAAGTGGCCAACTGATATGCCCCAGACCCAAATACAACAGTGATAACATATGGACCCAGCCAGTTGGATTCAAGCTTGCCTTGATGTTCTCTATTTGGTTGGTTGCGAGGATTCTTCCTGAGAACAATATCACCTACCTCAAATGTACGAGGTTTAACCCGATGATTATAGCTTCTGCTCATGCACTGTTGATAAGCTTTGAGGTGGTTGTATGCAGCTTGTCGTCGTTCATCAAGCAGTTCCAAGTCCTAAAGATGAGAGACCCGGTAGGCTTCATCATCTATCAAATTGTGCAAAGAGACCCGTAGAGATGGTATTTCAACCTCAATAACTAGGATGTCTTCTGCTCCATAAACCAATGAGTAGGAAGTTGCGCCTGTAGGGGTTTGAATGCTAGTTCGATACGCCCATAGTGCTGGATTTAATCGAATGTGCCAATCACGGACAACATCATTGACCGTCTTCTTGAGGGTCCTCAATATGTTCTTGTTTAATGCTTTTGACTAACCATTGCCTTATGGGTAATAGGGAGTAGAAAAGTGGTGTTGGATGTGAAACTTCTCACAAAACTCACGGACATCCTGATTTTTGAATGGAAGCCTGTTATCTGTGATGATGGACATGGGTACACCATACTGGCAGATGATATAATTAAGGATGAATGAGGCAATCTGCTTGCCAGTGACTTGGGTAAGTGGAACGGCTTCGATCCACTTTGTGAAGTATTCGGTGGCAGTAATAATAAATTTATGGTCATTGGATGAAGATGGATGGACCGCTTGAGTGAGCCCCACAAATTCCTTCATTTACCTCTTCCAAGGCCTTTGTTATATCATCTTGTTCCAGACATCGAAGGAGAGTACCATCAAGACTTCGCCAGTATAGGGTTTCAGCAATGATGGTATATCGAGCGGTTTGGCGGATGAAGGCTTTTTGTTGGTTATTGGATTGTTTGAGAGGAAGTGTGTGATCACTGAGGTAAGTGAAGAACTCACCGTACCATGGAGATTCGGAACTGACTAGGTGACATAATATTTTAGTTTCAGGGATATTGTACGCGAGGATCCAAAGTTGTTCTACCAAGAACTCGTAATGTGTTGAATTTTGCGGAAGATCCAAGAGAGATGCAATTGTAGCCATTGTGTCGGCAAGTCGATTCTGATCTTTAGGCACTTGCTCAAATGTGATAGTTGTAAATGATCCTTTGTAACTATCCACCATCCTTTTATACGGCATGAGCTTATCATCCTTAGTTTGGTACTCATCGGTGACTTGTCCGATGACTAGCTGAGAATCTCCATATACCTGTAGCTCTTTGAGATGCCATTATATAGACAATCTAAGCCCTGTGATTAAGGCCTCATATTTTATTATATTATTGGTGCATGGGAAAGTGAGCCTGTATGACTTCGAAATGTTGTCACCATGAGGTGTAATGAAAAGAATGCCTGCCCTTGAGCCATGTCTAGTATATGAACCATCAAAATGTAGCTTCCACGGTTGTGTTGTTGTGATCATGAATATCTCTTCATCTGGAAAATTGGAAACAAGAGTATGGTCACCTGCGAGGGGTGCATCGGCCAACCGATCTACAATAACTTGCCCCTTGATAGCCTTGTGGTCCACGTACTCAATGTCAAATTCACTCAGAATCATAACCCATTTGGCCAAGCGGCCTATCAATGCTTCCTTGCTGAGTAAGTACTTGAGTGGATCGATTTTAGCAATGAGTTGTACCTTGTGTGTCAACATGTAGTGCCTCAATTTAGTGGCTCTCAAGATAATTGTTAGGCAAGCTTGCCCAATAGGTGTGTAATTGAGTTCATAGCCTAACTATGTGCGAGAGATATAGTATGCAACACATTCTTTTCCTTCTGCATTGTGTTGTGCCAGCAGTACTCCTAATGTCGTATTTGTAGCTGAAATATATAGCAATAGAGGTCTACTTGGATTTGGTGGGATCAGCAATGATGTATTCATGAGGTAGTCTTTAAGCATTTGGAATGCGTGCTGGCACTTTGTATCCCATTGAAAGTGAATATTCTTGCATAATAGATGTGTGAAGGGATGACACTTATCAGCCAATTGTGCAATGAATCTCTGAATTGATTGTAGTCACCCTTGTAGTGTCCTTAACTGACTGATGTTCTTGGGAGGTGGCATGTCCATGATTGCTTTGACTTTTGCCGGATCTACTTCAATGCCTTTGCTTGAGATAATGTATCATAGGAGCTTCCCTTAGGTTACTCCAAAGACACACTTCGTTGGATTAAGACATACATGATATTGCTCTAATCTATCAAAGATTTGACCCAGTATTTCCAGATGTCCTTCTCTTGTTAGGGATTTAGCGAGTAAATCATCGACATAATCTTCCATTATGGTGTGCATCATGTCATGGAAAATGGTAGCCATACCTCTTTGATAGGTTGCCCCGACATTTTGCAAACCAAATGGCATCACATTCCAACAGTAGGTTCCCCATGGGCATGTGAAAGCAGTTTTATGTTGATCTTCTGGAGCAATCTTGATCTGGTTGTACCTTGAAAAGTCATCCATAAGAGAAAGCATTACATGACCTGTTGTTAGATCGACAATCATGTCGATGTTTATTAAGGGGAAATCATCTTTAGGACATGCCTTGTTTAAGTCTCTAAAGTCTGTACAGATACAGATGCCCCCATTAGGTTTGCCGACAAGTACAATATTGCAGATCCAATCTGCATAATCAATTGGTCGGACGAAACCCACATTTAAGAGCTTTTTGAGTTTTGCCTTGACAAGAACAACAATTTGTGGGTGTATCTTTCCGAGCTTTTATTTTACAAGTTTAGCTCCTTTTGCCACGGTTACGTGATGCATGACCAAATCAGGATCTAAACCAGACATGTTTGCATAAGACCATGCGAAGTTGATTTGACGCTTCTAGAAGAAATCCACAAATTTTGGTTGTTTCTCTAGAGTTAGTAGAGATGCCAAATGTATTTGGTGAGGAGTCTCAACGGTCCCCACATTGAATTCTTTTGTTTCTTCGATTAGGATCGTTGATCTCTCCTGATTTGTACTAGAGGTGAGGATGTCAAACCTTTCATCCTCAGGCACCTCAAAGAGGTTTTCACCTTTGGATACGCTCTTTATTTTTACTTTTTTAGGATCAATAAGTGCCATAGTGTAGTTTTCACTAGAAGATCCATGTTTTATTGTGATGTTTTTGCAGTTGAAAGGTTTGGCATCTGCCCCAAATTACGTTGCGCTATTAAGTTCGATATAAAATCTAGCTTTATGATCCCTGCTTGGTATGTGCGTATTTCTAAAAGGTCTATGAGTGCTCAACATTTTGGAAGTGATCAAGACATGGGGGATTTGGCTAGTTCCTGTCGATGAGTTCAGGATGGATGATAGGCATTACCTCATCGATTTAGTTGATTTCAAAGGAGGTGTCAATGAGGGTTAATATAGATGAGTGAAGTTTGTCAATGGTACTCTCCTTGTCAGGTTCTGGTGTCAGATTTGATGTAGGGCCTATGGAAGGTGCTTCTTGCTCACGAACCCAAAAGGTTTTAATCCAGGCCTCTCCATAAACTGGGATATCTTTACGAGGTGGGGGAGGCGATGTGTCTTCCTCATCTGAAGTATTTAGATTCACTAAATCAAATCCCCACTCATGCGAGTCGGTCTTTGAATCACTCTCTAACATCTGATTACTGTACCATGCTAGGATGTCTTTTGTATTGAAAAGTGTATTGGTCACGGTTTTATGCACTTTTATAGGTGGGATTGCTGGTGGTGCTGGCAGGATTATAGGAGTTGTTGATGCTGCTACTGGGAGTATCGGTGTTGTTGGTATAGTTGGTGCTATTGCTGCTACTGATGGGATTACCAATGTTGTTGATGCTGCTACTGATGGGATTATTGGTATAATTGGTGCAATAGATGCTACTGATGGGATTATTATTGTTGTGGGCGTTGTTGTTGGGACTATTGGTGTTGTTGATGTTGCTTAGGGCTTTGATGCTATTGATGGGATTCTAAGTTTGGTAGGTGCAGTTGGTACAACTGCTGGGAGTATCGGTGCTGCATATATAATTAAGGATGGCCTCCTTAGAGTAACTATTTGATACATGGGTTTGCTGGGTTTACCTTTGAATATGAGTTTAGGAAGAGATTCCTTTTGAAAACCTAATCCAGATTTATCTTTAGGTTTCAATTCAGGTTGCAAGGGCTTGTGTCGTCCTTGTTTTCAATGTCCCAAAGGAATCTGACCATCATAGCCCATTCTTTGCATGATAGTGAGGCCTTTGCCATATTTATCAGTAGGAAGCTTGGCCTTTGGGATTTTTGTGTTGATAGGGTCTTTGTAGATCCATTCTGCCAGGTCCTCATCTCTAGTTTCCTCTTCCTAACTTTTACAAGGGATGAACTACACCAAAGTGCATGTTGGCTTGGTCAGTGGTAGTTGAAGCAACTTTTGAGGCTTGCCATGAGTTCTAGGGGAAGTGGCTAATTGCCCAACACAAAAGAGTTGGCTAAGATTATATTCCCCAGGACCCTCCTCGGCCATTTTCATTTTCAATTTCTCTTGCTTTCATATAGGAGTGATTGAACTAGAAAGAGAGGTTGGATTAACATATGATGTCGAAGGGATAGCTTCTTTGTTGTTAGGTACGGTGATCTCTAGCTGATGGTTAATATTATTACAATATGCAAATGGATTTGTATCACCAAGATTTGTGGTTTCTACACCATTATGGGGAAACTTGATACACTGATGATAGGTAGATGGAACGGCTTGCATGTCATGTATCCAAGGTCTTCCTAACAACAGATTATATGGCAAAGGAAGGTCCAAAACTTGGCAGATGATGTGCTTCACCACTAGGCCCACTCTAGTAGGTAATACAACAACTCCTTTGTAAGAACGCTTTGCATCATCATAGGCCTTAATGGTTATCTTTTTGCTAGGATCCACTGATTCTACCACATATCCCAATGTTGTGACCAACTGCAAGGTGCATATATTCAATTCGGCTCCATTCTCAATCAATACTCGCTTGATTCTGTGTTGGTTTACAAATCCTTCAATGTGAAGGGATGTGTTATGTCGTTGTTGGAATGAAGCGTTGTCACCTTCAAAAAAAGTGAGTCATGGTGATGACCTGAGACTGCCAACCATGGCTTGAAACTGATCGGTGTTGAGGTTGGCGGGTATTGATGCTTCTTGGAGAGCTTGATCCAAGATTGTTTTGTGTGAGGGGGATAAGCACAAAAGCTCTAATATGGAAATGAGTGCGGGTGTTTTATCCAATTGTTCCACAAGATTATATTGCTTGGGCAGGGGCGTCGTTCCTTGTGGTGTTGCACAAATGTTAATTTTGCTACGACGTGTAACAACATTGCATGCAGGATTTGGATCTTTGATGGTGAGAGTTGCAGCTTTTTCATTAGTGTCATAGAGGTGATTCACAATATAATTATAGGCAGCTTGTGTATAATTAGTTATAGTATCTGTGTTTCGCTCTGAGGTGGAAGGACCCCTTTGATCATGTGATGGAAATGGATTCTTGAAAATTAGATGATCGTCATTGGATGTTTTGGGGTCATGTCCTTCAATTTCAATTTCTCCTCTGTCAATAAGATCTCGAACAAGATGTTTCAGTTGATGGCAATTGCTCGTCTTATGTCCTTTTCCCTAGTGGAAATCACAATGTTCATTATCTCTCCACCATGGAGGTTTGACCTGAGGTTCATAGTTAGATGTTTTCGGTAAGGTCACAAGATTAAAAGAGACCAATTGACGCAATATTGTTTCGATGGGTTCCCCTAAGGGTGTGTATGTGCGTTTTGGTTTGTAGTTCTGTTGTCATTGTCTTGGTTCTTCTTGTGGCGCATTGCGGCCTTGATTTGGTGGATGAGTGATGGTGTTATTTTTAGGAGGGGGATTTTGCCCTACAAATCTGACCACAGGTTGTGCAATTTTTACGGTCCTTGCATCTACTATCCCATCATTGACAATGTTCTTGTTCTTGTTCCAGAAATTGGGTTTATCACTATTATAACGTGGACGAGGGCCATCTTGGGTTCATTGTAGATTTTGATAAGTCCCTTTTTTATTACAGCTCGTTCACATTTTAATCCTTGAGTTATCATCTCTTCAAAGGACTCTGTGACCATGTCTAAATGGAATTCTATCTTGTCATTCAAGTTGGAAATGAATATTTCCACTAGTTCTTGTTCAGGCAAATGAAGAGAACGTCTGCTAGACAGTTGCCTCCACCGTTGTAGGAAAGCTGAGAACAACTCCCCTGGTTTTTGTTTGGTGTTGTATAGATATTACATGGTAACATCTCATTCTATGTTGTGTGAATAATGAGTGGTGAACTTTTGGACTAGTTCCTTAAATGTTCTAATGCCACCTGGTAATCGAGAAAACCATTGTGTGGTTGTGCCTCCCAAACTCTAAGGAAAGATGCGCATTAGATAGGTGTCCTTATAGGCCACCTCTAAACAAGTTGAGTGAAATTCTCGGACATGAGCTATAGGGTCTCCTTTGCCCCTATACTTTTTGAACTTGGGTGTTTCAAACCCTCGCGGAAAAGGTGGCATATGGATGTTCCTATCAAAAGGACAGGGACAAATATCATTAAGTGAAAACTAAGTAGTGTTCACACCACTATTGAGTTGTTGAGCGAGATTTTCTACCTGTTGTCTCAACGTGTCTATTTCTGTAGGAGGAGGAGGCGGGGGATTCCCTTGATGATTAAGGTCATATCGGAAGTAATCTCTACCTCTTCCACCATCGTTATGGCTATGTTGTTTTGATATCTGTCCTATCTGTGCGGTATCAAAGGTAGAGGGTAGTTTAGAACCCTCTTGAGCTAGTCTTAGAAAATGAGCATTTGCATTGTTTCTAAGGATTTCGTCAAAAAGTCTATTGAACTTGGGATTGTGTTGTGCTCTTTCTATATCTTCGAGAGTGGGAGTGCTAGGATCTTCATCATTTGTGCCTCCTCCAATGGCTTCTTGAAAATCATTGAGGTTTTCTTCCTCCTCATCTTTGATCTCTGGTTGTCAATTTCTCATTGATCTTGTTTGAGCCATGTTGTTTGAAAGTTTTGAGGTTGGTGAAGGTGATTATGAATTGGTGATGAAATGTTTGATGGAAGATAAATGTTTTGTGAAATGTTTAGAAGATAGATCTCTAGCATTGAAGGTTGGATGTTATCAAAGTTCTTTGTGAATTACTCTTGTGTTTTCAACAATTTTGATGTGATAAGGTATAACAAGGTTTGAGATGTGTTACAAACCAAGATACCTAGCAATGAGAGGATACACTCATAAACTAGTTTTAACTTGTGTAGAAATGCCTCTTAGGATGATGGATCCTAGATGTAGAAAAACTCTAAAAGTGATTTGTTGGTTTGATTTAAGAAATATTTAAAAGAACTTAGGACAAGACCTTTTTGTGTTTTGAGAGTTGAATGGTTTTTGTGATGTATGAAGGTGAAAGTGGATAGAATATGAACCTCAATAAAAACTTTCTATCACAAAAGGAGTTTCTACTTCTTCCTCTCTCTCGGGAGTTGGTGGTTCCCCTCGAGCTACGTTGTATGTGATACAAATTTTTGGAAAGAAAGCAGGGTTGATCATGCCCCCTTTGTTTTTGTGATAATTCAAGGCTCTATACTGAGTAAACGCTCTATTTTTCAAAGGCTCTTTGTCGAGTTCATTGGATTTTCTTTGAAGATACAAATGCATATGACGCAAGAAGACTCTGTGTGAGAGAAAAATTTGTCTATTGATATAGAAAAACTTCCTTCTTTTGATAAGAGCATTTGAACTCAGTTGTCTCTTTTTCCATATAGTTTTTTTATGAAGACTCCTTTTTCTCAAAATGTGAGTGATGGTCATACAAATTGATACTTTGTTTCACTTTTTGATGTTTGTTTTTGTTGGTCAAGGTTGATGGAAAATTGTGTTGGATGAATACTTGGTTTAATTATTTTTTTGGAATTCTTTGACAAGAAAACACAATAAGCACACAAGCACAATAATCTTGCCTCAAAAGGCACAATAGGTGTGGGTCTAAATCAACCCAATCATGAACTCTTTGACCCTTTTCAAATGTTTTGTATGTTTTTTTCCAAAAGCCTGAAGTCGGCTCAAATTGTTACTGGTCTAACACAAGATGAATACAACTCAAACACACTTTATCCCTAAGGTTAATGGCTAGTTGCGATATTTTCAGCCCACATCTTGATACTTCTTCAACTTTGGTACTACATGCCTTATGAATCCCGTCGTGGCAGGTAAGGATGTGATATACTAAGTCTTGCGCAAACATAACAGATAGATGATCCCTATGATGGGGGAGTCACCACTTTTATCAAGCTACAAGTAGCCTTTCAAAAATCCCTATTTCTACTCAAGGAAATATGTATGGTGAGTATCTTGGGAGAAAACCCATCTATGCTCTTGCACTGAACTTTTCACAAATATCCTCAATCAATAGAGCGGGTGGGCTTCTATAATAAAAGGTGTCTAGTAATGTTAAATGTTTTTGGACATAAGTTCATTCTACATTGACTCACTTAAGAGCCTTGTAACTTGTGGTGGGGCCCATATGTCCTTTCGGCAAGTTACATTGTAGGAACAACTATACCCAAGGCTACAGCTTTCTCTCTCACCCGATTTCTATAGCGGCTCAAAGGATTTACCGTGCAAGGTCATTCCCAAGAGTGATGTGTCTCTTGGTAGGCCTCTCTTAAAAATTTAAAATTTCAAGCGTTACTAACACTTTTATCTTGCACCTAGGACCACGAGAGCCAAGGGAGACGATAATGTGTGTTAGAAGTAGGACCACTCTACAGATTTTTGCACAAGTGTGCCAAACACTTGTTCTTGTTTAACTAGTTTATTGCAATGTGATTTAAATGCTATTTGGAGATGTTGCTCCAACAACCATGGTGTTCTTTTTAATCCCTCAAAGCAGTATGTTGTCTAATTAGGAAAGTGAAAATCCCGGTCAACCAAATTGAAGCATGTTTTTGCTTGAAGTAAAATCATTGCGTGTAAACAAAAATGGACAAATTGTTTGTTCTTTTTAACTTGCAAAATGAAATGTTGATTGTGAATTTTAGCCTTGCAAGAAATGAAATTTGTTTGTTTTTTTAAAGCCCAAAATGAAAATTTGTTCCTAACTCGAGATAAAACAAAGTTATTTGTTTGGTTTTGTGGTTCTTTTTAACTTTGCAATATGAAGTTCTTTTTAAGCCCCAAACTGAAAAATTGTGTTGATTTTATAACCCAAAATGAAAAATGAAGTTTGTTTTTAATCCAAAAGGGAAAGTGAATTCTTTTTAATCCAAATTTAAAACAAAGTTAGAAAGCAAAAGCAAATAAAAGTCCCTAAGTTTTTAACTCCTTGAATCCTGCAACACAAGAAGTTAGCAAAAAACTTGCACAAAAAGAAAACAAGTTAGTGAAATGACAGTTTTTGGTGGGCTTCTAAAAGCCTAAATTTTTTATCTTTTGGTTACATATTATTTTTTCAACTCTCTGTTACAATAGTGATACTCTGTGTAAATACAGAAGTGCCACTTTAATACAAAAGCTCTGAAATAATAACAAAGGCACTAAAAGAACGCCAAAAGCGCTATAAGCGTGACAAAAGCGTTAAATTAAGCTGTCAAACAAAATTAAAATTATGTCAGACAGAGAGCACAAAAGCGCTAAAAGAGTTACAATAGCACTATTTTAGAAACAATAGCGCTATAACTCGAATAAAGGTGCTAATTTAAAGGCAATAACGCCAGAATGCAGACAAAGGCACTAAATCCTCAACTTTCAAAGGCGCTAAAGCGTAGCCTGTGTGTCAATTTCAACAGTTTTCAAAAAAGTTAGTAGTTTGATAATCAAAGGGTTGCATGTTCTATTCACGTCGAGTTCACCAAATGATGCACTGCAAAAAGGATGTTAGGAACACACAAGACAGGCACAGTCAAACGTTAGTGTTAGTAGTATCAATCATAAATGAAATACAAAGGAAACTACCATCCTAAGCATGCATATCAAGAGAGATATCAAACACAATAAAGAAAGCATACCAAAATGGAGAAAAGATACAAAACACTCCCAAATGCTCTCAAACATGCTCATAGCTACTCCTCCCTTGTTCCTCTCTTCTCCAAGTTCCACATGAGTGTAGCCCTCAACTTTTTGCACTACTATGGAAGTCTTATGGAGATTCAAGATTTATGAAAATGATTAAAAGACTATGCAAATGCAAGCTAAATATGAGAAAGCCTAATTAAGTTATATTGATTTTAACCAAAATAAAAATGTAGATTATGATTTACTCCTAAAATGCTCTCTCAAATTTATTATAGATTAGATGCATACAAGATTTATGGATCTGGATATGAAGGAAATGAACTCTATTTATAGGAAAAATAGAGAAATGGATGGTTGAGATTGAGTAATCTCAACAAGGGTGGGGATTGATGGGTTTATGATCCATGTGAGGGCTTTCAATCCAATCCCAGGATGACAAATGTCAACATGAGATGGCTTGAGAGGAGAGGGAAGAAGCATTAAATGCTTGAGATGACTTGAAGGTTAGCTTAGGAGGTAAGATTAGGCTTGAGTTGAATGAATAAATCTTTTATCTAATGAATAATACCTTTATCCAATGGACAAACTCTTGTGCAAAAGTTAGTGGGGATAACCATGGTCAAAACAATAAATGCTTGAAGAGACTCATGAGTTAAATGAGGGTTGAGTTAGAGGGAAAGTCTCTAACCATGTGGGTGAGTTGAGTTTAACCATTAATGGTTATGCAAGAGCCATAAATGGTTATGTAAGAACCATTAATGGTTTGGAAGACTTTAGGGGTTAACTTGTTGAAGACATAAAGCCTTTAATGCTTTTCAAAGACTTTGAGGCTTTGAGAAGTGACTTCAAGTTGCTTATGAATGTGACAATAATTAGGAGGGTGATTAGGCTAATTAGGAATGGTTTAGAAGAATCTAGAATGGGTTTAGGATAGTCTAGAATGGGTTAGAAGAGTCTAGTTGGTTTGGTGGGTGAGAGAAAATAAGATTTTAATTAAAATAAAATTACTTTATTTCAACTAAATGGGTGCAACTTGCCTTTTTAGGAGAATGCAAGTGGGGGGGGTGGTAGTTTAGGGTTTTAAATAAATATTTATTTATTAAATAAATATATTTTATTCATTTAATTGATTGTTAGAGTGTGGCTTAATGAATTAATTTTAATAAATTGAATAATTTATTTAATTAATAGAAGAAGAGGTTGAGAATGAATTAATTAAATTTTTAATTTAATTAACTTATTATCAATGGTTAAATAATCAAGTAAATACTAAATATTCATTTAATTAAGTGGACAGATTTATGTGTCTACAATTTCAATTAATTAGATAATCCCCTGATTCCTACAAACCATCCTCTTAATCCAATCATCTAGCTTAATTAATTCTACTCTAATCATGATCATTATTTTCGTCAATTTTATATTCCTCCACTCACTCACTCTCCTCATTTCCCATCCTCCTAACTTGTCCAATTTCACCTCTAAACCTTCATTAACCCACCTAATCACCCTCACTAATTATTTGCACATCCCTAATCACAATGACTAGGGATGAGTCAACTCCTTGCCATAAATAGTCTTTATCATCTCACCTTCCAAACCTTAAATGCACCAACTTTGATCCATTCAAGGAATGTTGAATCCTTGCACATCCCCATGCCCCCTCTTCCCAGGGAATTTTTAATTCCTTTCTCCATTCATTCTCCCCACACGATCCATTATCTTGGAATTATTAATTCCTCTTGTCCTCTCCCAAGGAATTTTATATTCCTTCTTCTCTTCCCAAGGTACTTGGAGAACTCTTCCCTGTGTACTTGACAAGTGTGGAGACAAGAAATGTCTTTATGGAAAATCTCTTGGATCTCCCACTTTGTCCTCTCAATCCTCTCCCACCTTCTTTCAATCCTAGCCCTTAATTCATTATCAATCTTGACTCTCCATTTTGGGCCCCTACAATATATAAATTGGAGTCTCCACTCCTCACATATTGTCCATCTTCTAAGTAATTTCATGTTCTCCATTTGACTCCCAGAATCATCCATAACACTCTTATAATTCCAAATTCATACCACATCCAAGCCATATCTCATCACATACAATCATCCATTCCTAATCATTTTGTTGTGTAGTGGAGAGCAATCCACAATCCACCATCTCAAAGAGCAAGTCAAGTGGATCATTTGGGCGCACTTCCACTTCAAGCTCAATCGGAGGAAGAAGAGAAAGAAGGTATACCAAAGGTTATTTGCTTATTTTGAATTTTTTGTTGTGTTTCATGTTTTTATTCATGCATTAACCTTTGTCCTAGTTTTTCCCCTCTTTAGTTACACATGCATATCAACGCCATCTTATGTCTATATGATCTTTTATTGACATCTATATTATTTTCAGTGTCTAGATTTTTGCTTTTCACATAGCATATTTGTCTGCAACTAACATGTTTATGGTGATATTGCTCAATAATCTTCATGTAATATTGATGCAAGTCTCTTCCTTGGGGGCAACTCCACATGAATAGAAGACTCTACTTCCCCTTTGTATCCTAGGTATAATACTTGTAGACACCAAAATTTGTCCATATCCAACCACACTTGACCTTATCCCATTCTAGCCACTTAAATAAATATTTATTATTTATTTAATTAATCTTTTATCTTAACCCACTGACTTTAATTAAATAAATTTACATTTATTTAATTTAGCCTTCACCCTTAATTAAATAAATTTGCATTTATTTAATTACGTTTATCCTTCACCCTTATCTCTTGATCATAAAATTGACTTTTAACCCTTGTGTCAAGTCAACAATATCATGGCAAGCACATATGATCCCAAATATTGTCTCTAATCACCGTTGCTCTAAAGATATTACTGTCAAGGCACTTCGCAACTGACTTTCACACATCACCAACACAAAATCTACTTGAATATTATTCACATCCACTTTGTAATGATTTGCACTCATTCCATTACACAACACATACAACCATACATTCTTATATACAAATTTATTCATTGAAACCCTCAATTAGGTTGGCCGGTACATAATAAGCAATATTACAAAATTTAGATCATTCAGACCCAAAATAATTATATCAGTCCTCTCTAGGAGATAAAGGGGACCTAAACACATCATAATACATTCATTTAAGTATAGTCCATTGAACCACATGTGCTACCACAATCTCCAAAATCGGCATCAAATGAAACATGTAGATAGATAGTAAAACATATCAATCGATTAACTCAAAAACATATTCCAATGCAAATTATTAAGTGTGGATCACCACATGCCATGGTGAGATCCATATCAACAATCTAACTCATCCTCCAAAGTATATTTGAACAAAAAGAACATTATCTGAACATGATAGATCAACGAGAACAATTGATTCTCAACACAGAGCATGCCAAGCACATACCAACTTAACTAACTTGTAGATCAAAAATAACACTTGAAAGTTGAACTAGAATACTGCACAAACCAAATAAACGTGTCCTCCAACCCACAACCCTTGGATCAACATATATGAAAGTCACCAAATAATTTTACTGTTAGATAATAACAACAACTAACCTCATCATCTAAGAAATCAAAGGACCTGCATGTGCCTAATAGTACATCATTCACAAAAGATAAACATTATATTCAAATTTGAACACATCATTATCTTCGTAATCTAAAAGGGTGCAAAACATTCATCCACTAGAGCATTAAATATTGTTTCCCACATATTGAAACTTCATGTACTGTAACCTTCCAAAACCAACTTATGTATGCAAAATATCAATACTAGGAAATATGATAACATATGAACATCAAGTCCTAGATCATATTAATTACTAAACACTTGCAATCAGAAAAAAAAACAAAAAAAAACAAAACAAAACAAAACAAAACAAAACTAGGAATGACATATAAGCTTCATATAGGTGACAACACAATGCATCAACAACCATCATGTCCAAGTTTCCATACATCCCTATCATAATTGAATATATGTTGCATACTTACACAAACTGATTGTGACAAACTAAACAATGTACCATTTTATGCACATAGGATATAAATACTCTTTCTTGTATATTAAAACTTACTCAACATTACTATCAAACAACATACCAATTCTCTTTTTCATATTGAAACATCTACAATTATAAATATCAGGAAATCCACACACACATAAACAACATTGTTGGCCATTTGGTGGAATTGATTATGTGTTGCATCGATGTTTTGTCATTGATGTCAACACTAGTTGTTTGGATGCTTTATCGACACCCTTCTGGTCCCGGTAGGTTGAGTGATTTTTGGTTAATTGAATCTGGCATGATCTGGTTAACTCCAATATAATCTGATGATGGAATTGGCTTATTCATAATGCTTATACTCATATTTGATTAGTTGGTTTTGGTTTGGTGATTGGATGATATCCTGCTTACACAAAAGATTGGTTCCTGGTTCCGGTGAGGGTTTCACCGATAGATCTTTTGGTGGAGATCTTTGATGCATTGCATAATTGGTGTTGGTGCAGCTTTTGATGGAGTTTTAGGATTTTGTTGGTAGTCTTGTTCGAGACTTGGTATTTGGAGATCATTGCTGAAATGTGTAGACCCGTACTTGGTCCCAGTTGATCTAGGTTATGGACCGACATTGATGTAACACGTGGACATAAATTATTGTTGTATTTATGGGATGTCTTATGTGTTGGATATTATTTGTTTTAGTCTAAGGCCGACATGGTTTGTAATGATGTAATTGGTTTATTGTTTGGTAGTTGACCTGATTGTTTATGGTCGAAGGTTTGTATAAATAAGATGTAAGATCTCATTGTAGATCATCATGGTTATTATAAGAGGTCATGGTCAAGGAATGTAATGTGCGAATATTGTAATATCATTCTGACAAAGGAGTTGGTCGATCAATAGAGATCAAATTGGGTTTGTAAGAGGATTTAGTCCTCCGATATTGAACTTAACCGAAACTATACTCAGGCATAGGAGATGCTATCTTTTGCAGTTCAACACTTCTCCGGATTGTAGTCTGGATTTGTATGTAGTCAGTGAGACTCCTTTTGTGATGAGTAGTGTGCTCTAGGTTGTTGGCCTTCCTGAAAGTGCAGGCCCCTTCATTGTAAATTCACATACTTACTGCAAAAGTATTATTTGACTGTGGGTAGGCTTCCCATCGTGGTTTTTCCCTTTACCGGGTTTTCCACGTACAAATCTTGGTGTTGTGTGGATTGCTTTTATTCTGTGATTATTTTCTATGCTTAATTGGATTAACTATTATTCTGGTATTATTATTTTAAATTGATAATGATTTTGGTAATCTGTGACAACTGATTCACCCCCCCCCCTCTCAGTTGTCTTCTAGTTATCTGAACTGTCTAACAATTGGTATCAGAGCTTTGGTCCTCTCTGCAGAAAGCTTAACTACTTGAGGAAGATCCTATGGTGACTAAAAGTTCAAGTTCATCCAATTCTTTTGGAGCCATTTTTCGAAGGGATATACCGAGGCTTGAAGGAAAAAATTATACAATATGGAATATTCAGATGGAGACTCGTCTGAGATGTCTTAGCAAGGAGACTTGGGAGATCACATAGAATGGTGTTACACCCTTTAATTTGGGATCTGGCAATCCTCCTCCAACAAACCTGGACAAGGAGCTTGAGAATAATTGTAGAGCAAGAGAAGACCTCTTGTGTGCACTTTCTGATCAACAAATTATGGGACTAATAGACAAATCATCTGGAAAGGCTATATGGGATAAATTGCAAACCCTTAATGAAGGTGACCCTATAGTGAAGATTGCTAAACTTGATGGTTATCGAGTGAGATATGAAAATCTGAAGATGGAAGAAGATGAAAGGATTATTGCATTCATGGAAAGAGTAAACAAGATTGTTATGGGAATTCAATGTTGTGGTGGAACTCTGAGTGAAGATGAGATTGTTTCTAAAGTCCTGAGAGCCATACCACCAGCTTACAAAATGAAGGTTGCTACTATTAATGAGTTGAGAACAATGGCTAATACTGTAAAGTTCTAATGCCAATAGCTAACAAGATGAGAGGGGGGGGTGAATCATACAAACTTAATCTTCCATGAAATCAACAGATTTAACCTCGGTAACTTAAACTTCAGCAATATAACCAAAAACTGCTAAACATGCAAACTCATAAACACATAATCATCATAACACATATAACACCAGATTTAATGTGGAAACCCAAATAGGAAAAAACCATTGTGGGATTTCGGACCCACTAAGAAATATACTCTTCTAGAGTATGCTCGATTAAAAGCAAATCATGTTAAAGATTACAAACACATTGCTAGATGTGACCCGGTTAAGGGATTTCCCTCAGATCTGTTAGGATATTCACTTTGTTAGAAGTGATCTTGTCAAAGGATTTCAAAAAATCAACTAGAATGTTACCTTGCTAGAGGGTTTACAAATAAGACTGTTAAGTCCACTCGATTAAGAGATTTCCTATTACTTATAGAATAAACAATAGTAATAAATATATTTGCAACTTCACATCTAAAATGCTAAAGCAAATTCTTATTGCTCAAAACAATCTTGTCATAGGACTTATCTTGTCCCTCTGCTGGGATCCTTACTCTATTATTCAAATAGGTCTTCAAGCTTCTGTGCTCGGTAATCACTATGTAGCATCCATGTTCTTACACTTGCCCGCATACATTGTTTATCAACAATTCCTTATTTATAAATAATTACTAACCGCTTAATCTCCTTGATCACATTTCCCATGATCAATCATAGCCATCAGATCTTCAATCTTGACCAGGTTCAATGTACCCTTTGATCTGAAAACATTTTACCTCGCCTTGGAACTTGTAGTCCTTCCTAGGAACTTGTGCTAGGTTATTACGGTTCAATCTGCGTTGTAGATCTTCCTCCTGATTTTCCATTGTCGTAGATCCTTAACAAACTTTATGCACGACATACCAATCATTTAATTAACTCTAGCTCATCAGCATCCTTCATTAAATGATGCTTTTATCCATCCAATGCGATCTGTCATAACTCGGTTGCAACTCGATAAATACTAAACTTTACTCGATAGATATTCCGCCTTCATTAACCGATATCGATAACCCTAAGGTTTACCGACTAGGTTCCTCAGGGTTTACCGACTAGGTTCTTTGCTCGGTGACATAGTATAGTATTAACCTTACAATCAACAACATATGTAGGATATCAAAACAATCTAAACATCATGATCTCATCATTGTCTAACTTGGTAATAGTTTCCCATTGAATAACTAATTTCTCCCCTTATTCATCACATTCTTTCTATGTCACTTGCCGACCACTTAATTCTCTTCAAATCAATCTTCTCAAGATATGGCAACATCATACTGAATCAGAAAATCAATTTCTTGACATCAATGACAAAATAATGTTATAAAGATAGTAATCATCCTTCTTCAGTTATATCAATAATTTTCAACAACCTTCTCAATATCCTTATTGAAATGCTAACAATCTTTCTTTCTATTGAAATGCCAACAATCTCCCCCTTTGGCATTGATGGCAAAACCAACTTTTAAATGGTAATACCAACAAGATATTCAAATTGATTCGGATTCAAATTGCTGTTAGACTTCTCCTGTTATCCTTGAGCTGTTAAAATCTCTAGAAGTCTTCTCCCTTTTTTATTAGCTTCTGATTTGTTGTCTTGCATTTAGTCTTCTCCCTTTTTGCAGTAATCTTCTCCCCCTGTCATTAGTCTTCTATTATTTTCATCATTTAGGACTTTACCATTTAGTCTTCTCCCCCTTTGACAACAATGCCAAAAAGTAAAAGAACTAAATCATGAACTCTTCTGATGTGAAGTGCTTGCTTTTGCTGTGTTACACACGTATCATTTCAATCTCGGTCAGAGCAACTTGTCTCTATTCACTATTTCCTACACACCTTTAGAAAACCTTCTAAAGTGCGTAAATCGGCATCAATCCACACATAATATTTTGTAGATTCATCGAATTGATGCTTTCACCGAACTCTGTTAGTGAATAGAAGATAGGGGTAGGACCCCTAACTTGCTTCTAAGATACTCAAAAGTGTCCCTTGGCAGTGACTTTGTGAAGATGTCTGCTAATTGCTCCTTTGAACTGATATATCCGAGCACAACTTTCTTCTCTTGAACTTCTTCTCTGAGATAATGATACTTTATAGAGATATGTTTTATCTTAGAGTGCATTACTGGATTCTTTGAAATGTTAATGACACTCGTATTATCATAGAATATAGTTACTGGCTCGGTAACCTTTTCATTTATACCTTCCAACAGTTGCTTGATCCATGCTATATTGGTACAATTCAATGCTGCATCAACATATTCAGCTTCAGCTGTTGACTGCGAAATACATCCTTGTTTCTTACTAAGCCAACTCACTAGTCTTTCTCCTAAAAAGAAAGCTCCACCACTTGTGCTTTTCCTATCATCTATGTTGCTTGCCCAATCAGCATTAGTATAAACTTTTAAATCAAAAACATTCCTCTTTTCATACACTAAGCTATAATCTTCAGTGCCTCTCAGGTATTTGAAAATTCTCTTGATTGTTGTCATATGGGTTTCCTTGGGATCTGCAGAGAATCTTACAACAATACCTACTGCATGTGCTATATCCGGTCTACTGTGCACAACATATGGCAACTTCCCAATCATAGATTGGTAAAGTGTCTCATCAACAGATGCAGATTCATCATTCTTTGATGCTTTACAGTTAGTAGTCATAGGAGTACTTACTAGTTTAGAATCCTCCATTCCAATTTTCTTCAAGATTTCCTTTACGTACTTGGATTGAGTAATGAAAATCTCATCTTTCATTTGCAGTATCTATAAACCTATAAAATACTTTATCTCACCGATTAATGACATCTCAAATTCTTTGCACATTTCATTTCCAATGTTCTTGCATAAGGAGTCATTACCATAAAAAATAATATCATCAACAAATATGGCTGAGATCAGTATTCCATTATCCTCATCATTCTTCATGTACATATTGTTGTTTTCACTTGTCCTTATAAAACCAATCTTGATTAAGTAAGAGTGCAGTCTTTCATACCATGCTCTAGGTGCTTATTTTAGACCATATAAAGCTTTGTTTAATTTACATGCCTAATCTTTACTCTTGTCTTCAACAAATCCTTCAGGCTGTTCAATATAAACTTCTTCTTCTAGTATACCATTCAAAAATGCAGATTTAACATCCATTTGATATACCTTGAAATTTTTGAAAGCAGCATATGCCAACAATGTTCTTACTCCCTCAAGTCTAGCCATAGGTGCAAAAGTCTTACCACAATCTATTCCTTCTTCTTGAGCATAACCTTTACAAACTAGTCTTGCTTTGTTCCAAATGACCTCACCTTTTTCATTTAGCTTGTTTCTGAAAATCCACTTTGTACCGATTACATTTTTGTCCTTCGGTCTTGGGATTAGTGTCCATGTGTCATTCTTCTTGATTTGATCAATCTCTTATGTCATAGCATTTACCCAATCTTCACTGTTAAATGCCTCTTTTACTGTTCTCGGTTCAAATTCAGATATCAGACATGTGTTCTATCTTAGTTTGTTCCTTGTCATCATCGGATCATCCTTATCTCCTATAATCTAACTTGATGCATGATGTCTTCTAAGATATTTGGCTAATATAGGCTTGGTAGGTTCTATATGATCTTCTTCATCACTTGGTAACTGGACATTATCTTCATTTTCTTCAGCAACTTTCTCGGTAGGACTTCTCGGTTGAACATAAACAAATTCTTCATAATTTTCTGGTTCTTTGGAATTTCCTTCATCGTTTCTTTCTGCAAATTCGTCAATTTTCAAATTTGCACTTTCCACTATTTTATTAGATGATTTGATCAGACATTTAAATGCTTTACTTCTAGAAGAATAACCAAGAAATTTTCCTTCCTCACTTTTCTGATCAAACTTTCCATTTCTGTCATCTTTGTGAACATAACATCTACTTCCAAATATTTTTAAATAACTTACATTAGGTTTTTTGTCATACCAGATCTCATATGGTATCTTCATAGTTCATTTCTTTAGTTGAACTCAGTTCAGGGTGTAAACTGCAGTGCTGATTGCTTCTCTCCAAAATGTTTGAGGTACCCTCTTTTCTATCATCAGGGTTTTGGCACAATCTACAATTGATCTGTTTCTTCTCTCGGCTATCCCATTTTGCTGAGGTGTTCTCGGTGCAGATACTTGCCTTTTTATACCATGATCATTGCATAATAAGTTAAATTCATCAGAAGTGAACTCTCCTCCTCTATCAGATCTAAGACATTTCAGCTATCTTCCTATTTCATTTTCAACTCTTGCCTTGTACCATTTAAACATTTGAAAAGCTTTTGATTTTTCTTTTAAAAACATAACTGACATCATCCTTGAGTAATCATCCACAAATAATATGAAATATTTATCACCGTAATAACTTTGAACTTTCATGGGACCACAAAGATCGATGTGTACTAGATCTAAAATTCCTTTAGAAGTGTAGGACTTACTTGTAAAGCTTGATCTTGTCATCTCACCCATCTAGCATCCTCGACACATAGCATTCTCAGGTTTTTCTAGACTCGGTAGACCTCTTACTTATTTTGATCAGATTATCAAAATTTACATGACAAAACCTTTTATGCCATAACCAAGTATCATCTATCTTAGCATAAAGACACTTGTTCCGAGTTGAGTCAAGATGAAATGTATTACCTTTTGTTTGTGTCCTGGTAGCAGCCAACTTTCTATGCTTGTCATGAACTTTGACAATTCCTTTCTGAAATTCTATTCGGTATCCTATTTTGTTTAGTTGCGCTACACTCAACAAATTGTATTTCAAACCTTCAACCCAGTATACATCATCACATTTAGCATTGTCAAGAAGTGTTATAGATCCTTTACCTTTCACCAGACATGGTGCATCATTACCAAATCTTACATAGCCTCCATCATAGTCTTCTAATTTAACAAACTTGTGTTTATCACCTGTCATGTGATGTGAGCACCCATTGTCTATGATCCAAGAATCATTATTATTTATGTGAGATATTAGGGCCTTTTCTTCATACCTTTCTTCATCTGATCCATCTTTAATAGCCACATAAACAACTTCCTCTGTATCCGTTTCATCAGATTTGTCATCGTTGGATTCCTCATCAGCTACTAGGCATGTCTTTCTGTTTCTCCTTCTGAAGTCTCGGTGTCCTCTGTATTGGTTGTCTTTCTGCTTGTTATCCCAGTATTCTCTCTTTTCGCTAGATTCTTTATCAGGGCAGTTAGAAGCCATATGTCCTATTTTATCACAATTGAAACATTTTAAAGTTAGCTTTCCTTTATACTTACCTTTTCCTCTCGGTAACCTTCTGGCTAATAATGCTTCAAACTCTTCTTGCTTCTTGATTTCCTCATACAGTTTGTGCACTTCTTCCATGTTCTTGCAAAATCTTTCACTTGCTCCACTGTGATTCCCTTCAGAGTACTTACTTATTCTATCGTTGTAATCATCAAATTCACCAATATGAAAAGAACTGAATGTAGATTCTACTTTATTTACCGAAGACCCACTGTTATAAAAAATGCTTAACCCAAATGCATGTAGCTTACCCATAGTAGCATCCAAAGAAACTGGCATGTTAGGTACAGACCTCAATTCATTGATTGTAGAGACTCGAATAACATAAGCTGGTAGAATTATTCTAAGCAACTTACTTGTTACATCCTTTTCTTCAATAGTTCCTCCTGCTCCTTTGATTTGATTGGCAGTCTCCTTTAACCTTGTACTGTATTGGGTTATGTTCTCACCTTCATTCATTCTCATGGATTCAAGTTGTCCTCTTAGACTATCTACTTTTGCTCTTTGGACATGTTCATCACCGCCATACACAGATATGAGCTTAGTCCACATAGCTTTTGCATCATTACAGCCTTCTAGATCATTAAACTCTGAGTCGTTCAGTGCTGATGTTATTTCAATCATAGCTTGAATATGTTATTGCTTTGCCTTTATCTCTTCCAAGGTCATCGGGTAGGTGCTTAGTGGTATGTAATCATTCTCCAAATAATATGTTGCATATTCTCCAATTCCTGATAAATGCAACTTCATCCTTTTCTGCCATGTGGAGAAACTTGACTTGTTCAGCTTTAGTGCATCCCTTTTATACATCTTTGGATCTTTGCCTCAAGTACCTTTAAACTTTTCTTCTGGAGTCCAAAGCTCTGATACCAATTGTAAAGTTCTGATGCCAATAGCTAACAAGATGAGAGGGGGGGGGGTGAATCATACAAACTTAATCTTCCATGAAATCAATAGATTCAACCTTGGTAACATAAACTTCAGCAATATAACCAAAAATTGCTAAACATGCAAACTCATAAACACATAATCATCATAACACATATAACACTAGATTTAACGTGGAAACCCAAATAGGAAAAAACCACTGTGGGATTTCAGACCCACTAAGAAATATGCTCTTCTAGAGTATGCTCGGTTAAAAGCAAATCCTGTTAAAGATTACAAACACATTGCTAGATGTGACCCGGTTAAGGGATTTCCCTCATATCTGTTAGGATATTCACTTTGTTAGAAGTGACCTTGTCGAAGGATTTCAAACACTCAACTAGAATGTTACTTGCTAGAGGGTTTACAAATAAGACTGTTAAGTCCACTCGGTTTAGAGATTTCCTATTACTTACAAAATAAACAACAGTAATAAATATATCTACAACTTCACATCTAAAATCTTAAAGCATATTCTTATTTTCTCAAAACAATCTTGTCATAAGACTTATCTTGTCCCTCTACTGGGCTCCTTACTCTGTTATTCAAATAGGTCTTCAAGCTTCTGTGCTCGGTAATCACTATGTAGCATCCTTGTGCTTACACTTGCCCGCATACATTATTTATCAACAATTCCTTATTTATAAATAATTGCTAACCACTTAATCTTCTTGATCACATTTCCCATGATCAATCATAGCCGTCAAATCTTCAATCTTGACCAAGTTCAATGTATCCTTCGATCTGAAAATGTTTTACCTCACCTTGGAACTTGTAGTCCTTCCTAGGAACTTGTGCTAGGTTATTGCGGTTCAATCTGCATTGTAGATCTTTCTCCTGATTTTCCATTGTCGTAGATCCTTAACAAACTTTATGCACGACATACCAATCATTTAATCAACTCCAGCTCATCAACATCCTTCATTAAATGATGCTTTTATCCATCCAATGCGATCTATCATAACTCGGTTGCAACTCGATAAATACTAAACTTTACTCGGTAGACATTCCGCCTTCATTAACCGATATCGATAACCTTAGGGTTTACCGACTAGGTTCTTTGCTCGGTGACATAGTATAGTATTAACCTTACAATCAAGAACATATGTAGGATATCAAAACAATCTAAACATCATGATCTCATCATTGTCTAACTCGATAATAGTTGTCCATTAAATAACTAATTTCTCCCCTTATTCATCATATTCTTTCTGTGTCACTTACCGACCACTTAATTCTCTTCAAATCAATCTTCTCAAGATATGGCAACATCATATTGAATTAGAAAATCAATTTCTTGACATCAATGACAAAATAATGTTATAAAGATAATAATCATCCTTCTTTAGTTATATCAATAATTTTCAACATCCTTCTCAATATCCTTATTGAAATGCTAACAATCTTTCTTTCTATTGAAATGCCAACAAATACATCTGTCAACAGAGATACTTTGGTTGGGAAACTATCTTCTTTTGAGCTTGAGGAATTTGGACCTTCTGGAGCTATGAAAACTGAACCTCCTTTTCATGCATCTACATCTACAACTGGTAAGCAAGATTGGAGAGTTCTTTATGCAAATGAATTAGAAGATATGAAGAGAGAAGATGAAGAGTTTGAGAAACTTGAAGCACTATTTGCTAGAAGAACACCAAAAGGATCGGTAGGAAGTAAGTATGAAGGAAAAGAACCTTTTAAATATTTTACATGTAATAAGATTGCTCATTTTGCATCTAGATGTCCTGAAAGGAATTTAAGATTTGAAGAAAGAGTTAAGAAATCATTTAAGACTAATCAGAACAAGTTTAGATTCAAGAAAAACAAATTATGCTACATAGTGGATGAGGAAGGTATTATTGATTCAGATGATGAACTAGTAGAAGACTCTGCTAGTGGATCTGGCAATGGGAAAGAATGGGTATTCTTGGTTACCAAGGAAGATGATCCGACACTAAAAGAGAATGTACCTGAGGAGAAGGCACTTGCTGCTAAAATTGAGGATAAGAATGAATGGGTAATTGACAGTGTTTGTTCATATCATATGACTGGAGATAAAGGAAAGTTTTTGTCTTTGCAAGAAATTGATGGTGAATTAGTTAGATTTGGAGATGACAAGTCATGTATGGTTAAGGGAAAAGGAACTATATCATTGGATGGTAAGAACAATACTGAAAATGTTTATTATGTTGAAGGTTTGAAGCATGATATTTTGAGTGTAGGAAAATTGGTAGATAAGGGATTTCAATTACAGTTCAAGGATGGAAAATACAAAATCATTAACAGATTTGGCTTGGAGATTGCAACCGGTACGCAGACAAAAGGTAACATGATTTATTTAAACTCCAGCAAGAAGACATATTTGGTTACACAGATTGATGAAAGTTGGTTATGGCATAAAAGGTTGTGTCATGTAAATTTTGATTGCATTGTGAAGATCAGTTCAACTAAGGATGTTAGAGATATACCTAAGATTATGAAGCCCCATAATCCGGTATGTAAAGAATGTCAAATGGGTAAACAGGTCAGAACCTCTTTTAGGAGTATACAAGATAAATCAAATGATATTATTGATCTTATTCACACTGATTTGTGTGGCCCTGATAGAGTTAAAAGTTTTCATGGTGATAGATATTTCATGCTAATCATTGATGACTATTCTAGAATGATGTGGGTTGGGTTACTTTTTTGAGAGAAAAATCTGAAGCATTTTAAAAATTTAAAATCTTTAAGGCTAAAGTGGAAACTAAGACAGGATTGAAGATTAACTGTTTGAGATCATATCATGGTGGAGAATTCACATCTGGTGAGTTTAATAACTTTTGTGACAAGCATGGTATCATAGGACAAATTTCTGCTCCTCGGACACCTCAACAGAATGGAGTTGTGGAAAGAAAAATAGAACCATCTTGGATGCTTCTAGAACAATGATGATGGAAGCAAATCTACCTCATATCTATTGGAGAGAAGTAGTTAGTACATCGGTTTATACATTTAACATAGTACATATCAAAGGAGAAACCGGTAAGACACCTTATGAATTATGGTTTGTCAATACACCTACAGTTAAGTATTTAAAAATCTTTGGTAGTAAATGTTATATCAGGAGACATGATGCTATTGGTAAATTTGATCCTAGAAGTGATGAAGGCATGTTTCTTGGTTATTCTAATGAAAGCAAAGCATATAGATGTTATAACAAGAGATTGCAAAAAATAGTGGAGAGTGCTAATGTCAAAGTAGATGAGCTAAGCAAAAGTCAAATCAGAATTTATAAGAACCGGCAGTGGAAATGATTATATCTGAACCGGTAGCACCTTTATCAGAACAGAGAGTTGAACCAATTACTCCAGCAACATCAGAAAATTCTACAGTAACTAAAAAATAGGGAAGAGGAACAGAGAGTCAGAAAACTCCTAGTTATGTGAGATTGAATCATTCTAAAGATCAAATCATTGGGGATAAGAGCAATGGAGTAATGACAAGAAGGAGATTGACAACTAATGAGCTTTGTTTAATTTCACAAGTTGAATCAGTATCAGTAATTGACGCATGTAAAGATGAATTTTGGTTAAAGGCTATGGAAGAAGAATTAGATCAGATTGAGGAAAATAACACATGGAATTTGGTTCTCTGACCTACAAATAAAAATGTTATTGGAACTAAATGGGTTTTTAGGAATGAATTGAATGAGAATGGTAAAGTTATAAGGAATAAGGCTAAATTGGTTTGTAAAAGATATTCTCAGAAAGAAGGAATTGATTATGGAGAAACTTTTGCACCTATAGTTAGGATTGAAGTTGTAAGATTATTTCTTGCCTATGCTACTTATAAAAACTACAAGGTTTATCAGATGGATGGTAAATGTGCATTCTTGAATGGGGATCTCGATAAGGAAGTTTATATTGAGCAACATGATGGTTATTCACTATCAGATGATACTGATATGGTTTACAGGTTAAGGAAAGCTTTATATGGATTGAAACAAGCACCTAGAGCTTGGTATGCAAGGTTGGATAAATATCTTTTGAAGCTTGGTTTTACTAAGGGCAGTGCTGACATTAATTTATATTATAAAATCACTGATGATGATATACTGATTGTTGAAGTATTTGTTGATGATTTTATTTTTGGAGGTGAAGATAAATTATGCATAGATTTTTCTAAGAACATGGAGAAAGAATTTGAGATGTCTATGATTGGTGAGATGAAATGTTTCTTAGGTTTGTAGATTACTTAGACTGACAAAGATATTTTAATCTATCAAACTAATTATGCTAAGGAATTGTTGAAGAATTTTGGTATGGGAGATTCTAAACCAGTAAGTACACCTATGGTTACAAGTGAGAAATTGACAAGGAAAGATGTTTCTGCACCAATAAACCCTACAAGATACAAATCTATGATTGGAGGTCTACTTTATTTAACTCAGACTAGACCTGACATTATGAATGTTGTTTGTATTGTTTCAAGATTTCAAAGCGATCCTAGAGAAAATCATGAGATGGCGGTGAAAAGGATTTTTAGATACTTGCAAGGTACAACAAAATATGGTTTGTGGTATCCTAAGGATGATAACTTCACTTTATGTGCATATACAGATGTTGATTGGGTTGGAGATGTTGATGACCGAAAAAGTACTTCTTGTGGAGCTTTCTTTCTTGGAAAGAAATTGGTTTCATGGATCAACAAGAAACAGTCATGTACTTCTTTATCTACTGTTCAAGCTGAGTATGTTGTTGTTGCTACTAATTGTACACAAGTTTTATGGATGAAGCAAATGTTGAAGGATATAAAGATGGATTGTGATGCACCGGTAGTTATTCACTGTGATAACTCTACTGCTATTGATATATCATAGAATCTGGTATTTCACTCTAAGACAAAGCACATATCTATCAAGTATAACTTTTTGAAGGAGAAGGTGGAAGAAAATGAAGTTAAACTAGTTTATGTGAACACTGAAGAACAGATTGCAGATATTTTCACTAAACCTTTATCCAAGGAATCTTTTGAGTACCTGAGAGACAGATTGGGGGTTTTTGCCCCTCCGACAGAGACTTGATTGATGCGGTTTGGCATCAGTCCGATATGTATTATTAGAGACACTATTCATTCTGGCACTGATTTTGGATGCTATTGCTCAGGGGGAGTAGTCAGCTTTGAGATTCAGAGGCTTATGTTTTTACTTTGATATTTATGTCAGATTTTTGGCATTGATGTTAAAGAGGGAGAGACAGTGATGTGAAAAAGAAAGTAATAACTTTACAGAGATATTATTCACTGGGGTTGGGAGACATTGATATTCAGAGCTATATGCAGGAGATTGTTGGTTGTCTTCCACAGGGGAAGACTTGTTTGGCATTTATTAGTACTTAGATGTTTTTCACATCTAGTGTTGCCATCAATGCCAAAGGGGGATGTTGTTGGCCATTTGGTGGATTGATTATGTGTTGCACTGAATTTTTGTCATTGATGTCAACACTAGCTATTTGGATGCTTTACCGACACCCTTCTGGTCCCGGTAGGTTGAGTGGTTTTTGGTTAACTTGGATCTGGCATGATCTGGTTAACTCCGATATAATCTAGTGATGGAATTGGCTTGCTCATAATGCTTATACTCATATTTGGTCATTTGGTTTGAGTCTGGTGATTGGATGCTATCCTGCTTACACAAAAGATTGGTATCTGGTTTCGACGAGGGTTTCACCGACATATCTTTTGGTGGAGATCTTTGATGCATTGCATAATTGGTGTTGGTACAACTTCTGACGGAGTTTCAGGATGTTGTTGGTAGTCTTGTTCAAGACTTGGCATTTGGAGATCATTGCTGAAACGTGTGGACCTATGCTTGGTCCCAATTGATCTTGGTTATGGACCGACATTGATGTAACACGTGGACATGAATTATTGTTGTATTTTCGGGATGTCTTATGTGTTGGATATTATTTGTTTGTCTAAGGTCGACATGGTTTGTAATGATGTAATTGGTTTATTATCTAGTAGCCGACCTGATTATTTATGGTCGAGGGTTTGTATAAATAAGATGTAAGATCTCATTGTAGATCATCATGGTTACTGTAAGAGGTTGTGGTCAAGGAATGTAATGTGTGAATATTGTAATATCATTCAAATAGAGGAGTTGGTCAATCAATGGAGATCGAATTGGGTTTGTAAGAGGATTTAGTCCTCTGGTATTGAGCTTAAACGGAACTGTACTCAGGCATAGGAGATGTTATCTTTTGCAGTTCAACACTTTTCTGGATTGTAGAATGGATTTGTATGTAGTCAGTGAGACTCCTTTTGTGATGAGTAGTGTGCTCTAGGTCGTTGGCCTTCCTGCAAGTGCAGGCCCCTTCATTGTAAATTCACATACTTAATGCAAAAGTATTATCTGACTGTGGCTAGGCTTCCCACCGTGGTTCTTCCCTTTACTGGGTTTTCCATGTACAAATCTCGGTGTTATGTGGATGGATTTTATTTTGTGATTATTGTCTATGCTTAATTGGATTAATTGTTATTCCGGTGTTGTTGTTTTAAGTTGATAATGCTTTCAGTAATCTGTGACAACTGATTCACCCCCCCCCCCCCCCCTCTCAGTTGTCTTCCGGTTATCTAAACTATCTAACAAACACCACCACCATTAGATAGAGAAATAACATCGAAACCCATAATTAGCAACATCTAGACTAGTACTTTTGAACCATATACTATACATGATTGATCAACAATCGAGCATGAGACAAATGATCAACAATTGAAGATCTATATAAACACATTCACTAGGAAAATCATCAACTAATCAATTGAAACACATCAACTAAATATTAGACAAATCATCAACTCATTAATGGAAACACATCAACTGAACATTAGACGATCATCAACTCATCAATTGAATCCAAAACTAGATAAATACATGACAAGTAGACCAAAATCAATGTCAATGAAACTAAAAAATGATCAACTACATCAACTAATTATGACAAAACACTAGACAAGTTTGACATCAATGACAACACAACAGAGCATTATTCAAGTTTCCAACAATCTCCCCCTTTGTCATTGATGACAACACTTATACCATCGAAATCTATTGAAATCTCTCCTCCTTTGACATCAAGGACAAAAGACACACAAATGCAAACAACTACTTATCCATCTTACTTCCTGAAAACATAGATGACTACACAACTTTTCAAGACAAAAACCACCAAACTACAACCATACCACTACTCCCCTTGAGAGAAGCCACTACATCAATCTAAAGATAAAATATTAACTATAAATATCCCTTGGATATATTCACATCAATTAATAGCTTTGTTGTGGACCTCCACAAATATCAGAAGATCTCCACAAAAGATCTTCCCACACTTTGCCATGTCAAGGACATCTTAGCTCCCGAAACATGGGCGAGGGGTGGGGCATACACTAGATCTGCATTTAGCTCCCCCCCCTTAGACACTACACCATTGATTAGTTTTTGAAAAAAGAATCAACACCAACAAAGGGTGTAGACCCAACTTCAACATTCCCTTCAACACTCTCATTTTTTTTCTTCACCAAAGTTATCTCCATTTTGTATCTTTCCTTACTCAATTCAATCTTCTTAACTAGAATTGTCTTCTCATTCTTTCCTCTGTAAAATTTGGAAATGTGCCCTGATTTATTGCAGTTATAGCATGTTGTACCTTGTTGTCATCCATTTCCATTCATTTTGCCAACACCAGTTGTTTTGAACCTTCCATTAGACCTGCACTCAATAGCTTTGTCCCCCAAATTGTTGCAATCATAACAATATCGATTGAAAGAATAAACATATCAACCATGATTTATAATTCCATATCCATTCTACATCACACTACTTATGTATTTAGGATATCTATGTCTAAACTTGTTGCATGCACAACGTCTTCCATTAAAAGTGTTTTTTGATTTGACCTCTACATTTGCTAGCCTTGTGTCCATATTTATTATAATTGTAATACTTTACATTTGAGAAATTTGATCGAATATGTCTTCTATATTCACTAGATCTATGTCCAAACTTGCTGCAAGAAAACTTGAAGACTTGATTTGAGTAGTGGGAGAACTTCTGACATTCTTCTTGTTTCAGACTAGAATGAAGACTCATTGATCTTTACTGAATTTGTCAATTCAACCTTCTCCTTTTCTTCTCTTCATTAAATTGGATTTCTGTCAAGGTGGACATTGGTTCTATTATCCTACTTTCTTCTACTTGATTTAGCTCTTCCTCCATTATGCTTATCTAGCTATTATCTTTCTAAGTAACCTTTTCTTCAATTTCAGGTTTACGTACACTTTTAATTTTATATTGTTCTTCACTTACTTGTGCCAGCAAGTAATTTCCATCACTCTTATCCTTCACACAAGAGACATTTCTCTTCACTCTTTTTCCTTCTGCAACAATTTTTTTGGGCCATCCTTTTCTAATTTCACATCTGGTCTCTTTAAATGTAACCTCGTACCCTTTTTTGCACATCTAATCAATACTCAATAAATTATGTCTTGGACCTTTAACATAATAGACATCATTTGTCTTATGCTTACCATCAAGTGTAATGCTTCCTTTTCCACAAATAGGAGCTACCTCTTCTCCTATAAATTTTATTGATCCACCATCATATTAATTCTCAAGGTTAATGAACTTCCCTCTATCACTTTTCATATGGTTTGAGCATCTAGAGTCAATAGTCCAAGCCTTTGGTTCAATTTTAGCATGGAAAACAGTTCTTTCTTTTACCAGGTTTCCACTATGTGATCTTTTGGATCTTCCTGTATCCTTCTCATTTATAGCCAAAAACAAAAACTCTTCATTTGTATCATCAACATCTTCATCCTTAGATGAATATGCTTCCATTGAACAAAATGCCCTTTTGCCTGTATCTCTGTCATATGGCCTCTTGTCTTTGTCATTTATTTCATATCTATCCTCCTTCTCACCATTACCTCATCTCTTGTAGTCTTCCTTATACATCTAGAAGCATAATGACCACTTTTTTCATAATTAAATCATTTCAAGGGTAACATACCTTTTCATTCCTCTCTTCATTCTCCTCACAAGGTTTGCTTCGTTCTATCATCCATATCTTCACTTACTTCTAGTTCATCTCCAAGCTTCTTGACACTTTGAATGTAGTATCTTTCCTTTCCCTTTTCATATCAACCATTTTGGCAATCTCCTAGGTAGATTGTGAATTAAGGACCTAGTCCATAGCGTACTTATCCAAATCGTGGCTCTTCAATAATACAATTCTTGGGTTTGCAGGGTTTTGGTAGAGTTAACAACACTTTTCTCACAACATCATTTTCTTTCATTTTTCCACCAACATTGTTATAGCATTTATAATTCCATTCCCTCTCCATATATAGTCTTTGATATTCTAATCATCAAGCATTCTTAGGCTCTCAAACTTGTGCTTTAGGCTCATTAGATTGGCTTGCTTTGTCTTTGGATCTCCTTCATACACATAGCTTAGTTTCTCCCATACATATTTGAAAATATTTAATCTTTTAACTTTAGAAAATAATATATCACTTATATAATTGATAATTGGAACTCTAGCCTTCACATTGTTTGCACAATTTTTAATCTCATCTAGAGTCTAAGGACAATTCTTTGGAATTGTGGAGTCTAAGGACAATTCTTTGGAATTGTGGTCAATCTTGATAATTCCCAAATTCCATTTGGTAAATTTTTGGAATAGCATTCCATCCTCTCCTTCCACAATAAGAGTAGTTTGTGCCATCAAACTTTGGTTCTTTGTAGTTGTACTCATGCACCATTCTAATTAGTTAAGCTTTACTAAGAGGAACCTTGCTCTAAATACCAATTATTGATCACATTGCATGATTGAGAATGGGGGTGAATCAATCTAGATAAATTTTTCTCAAAACTATATAGCTATTAACCTTCTATTGTAATTGAAAAACATTAAAATCACAAAGCACATTCAAGACATGAACACCAAATTTATGTGGAAAACCCTATAAGGAAAAAAACACAATGAGAATCACACTCACAATATAATAAAGTTGATTACAAGGTTTTAGGATTATTTCCAAGGATCAATATGCACTTTATGGACTTGCAATGCTAAGGCACACAACCTTATGGCAAGATACAAAGAGACTTGTAGAATTGAGATGAAGTATTTCAAGGCAAGATACAAAAGTCTACCAACAAACCCATTTCCACCAATAAACAAGGGAAACAGTTGAAACTAAAATTAGTAATATCTCTTGATCATGACATTGACCTTGAACCTTGGTGTCAAGTGAACAATATCATGGCAAGCACATCTAATCACAAATATTGTCTCTAACCATTGTCGCTCTAAAGATATTACTATCAAAGCACTTCTCAAATGACTTTCACACATGACCAACACAAAATATCACTGAATATTATCCTCATCCAATTCACAATGATTCATTCTCATTCCATAACATAACACATGCAACCATACATTCTAATATACGAAGTTCATCAAAACCCTCAATTAGGTCAACCAAGATATAATAAACAATATTACAAAATTTAGATCATTCAGACCTAAAACAATTACATCAGTCATCTCCAAGAGATAAAGGGAAGCCAAACACATCATGATACATTCATTCAATTAGATTATAGAAAACCACACATGCTACTACAATCTCCAAGATCAACGCCAAATGAAATGTATATAAAGATAATGAAACACATCAATCAGTCAACCCCAAAACATATTCCAATGCAAATTAAAAAGTGTGGATAATCACACACCTTGGTGAGATTATCTAGCTCATCCTCCAAAGTATATCCAAACCAAAAGAGTGTAATACGAACAAGATAGATCAAATAGAACAATTAGGACACAATAGAGGAGCATGTCAAGCACATACCAACATAACTAACTTGCAGATTAAAACCAACACTTGAAATTTGAACTAGATGTGTGCGAGAAAAGTGGGGGGATGAAACGGAAAATGTGATTTCAAGCTAGTCCACACACCAATGGGACTCTTGGTGCAATTTATGGAGTTATATTGAATAACTCATCTTCCAAAGGGATGTTCCATTGTTCTTTGTTTCACAAGACCCCTCAAGACAATGCCTTTGCTCTCAGATCACTGAGCAAAGTGACTTAGGGATGAAAATCATGAAAATGAGGGATATTGATCAATCTAGCATGGATGCATTCCTAGTTATGCATGATATTAAGTCTAACGTGATTTAAACTAGCATGGATATGATAACAAGATGAAAGGATTAGTAACAAAACTATCCTAGCATGCTATACTAGTCTACCATGATTATTATGTGATAATGCTATGAAGATTATTTCTATCAAAGAGAGGCTAAATGCTTGATTAAAATGATTCAAATTAGATGCTTAGTAAAATGTCTATAAGTTTGATACTATACACTTGGATATGAAAATGGAGGAATGAGGGCTCTATTTATAGGAAAAATAGGGCAATGAAGGGTCAAGATTGGATAATCTTATCAAGGGCCAGGATTGAAAGTTATCAATCCATGTTTACGATTCTCACCAATGAAATGGTGACAATTTTCAACATAAGACTACTTGAGAGGAGATGCGAGAATCATTAAATGCTTGAGAAGACCTTATGGTTACCTTAGGGGGTAAGGGTTAAGGTTAGGTTAGGGTCATCCATTGGATAAAGTTGTTACCCAAAGGATATACTCTTGTGCAAGGGTTAAAGGAATAATTATGGTCAAAGCAATGAATGCTTGATGAGACCCTTGGGTTAGATGAGGGTTGAGTTAGAGAGAAATTCTCTAATCATGCAAGAAGGTTGAGTTAACTATTAATGGTTTGGAAGACTTTCAAGGTTAACTTGTTGAGGACATAAAGCCTTTAATGGTTTTCAAAGACTTTAAGGGTTTGAGAAGTGACTTCCCTTTGCTTAGGGATGTGACAATATTTAGGAGATGGGTTAGGCTAAATTAGAATTGATTAGAAGAATCTAGAAGGGGGTTCAGAGAGGCAAATGGGAGATGTAGGATTTTGCAAGTGGATGGAGGGAAATTCGAATTAAAATAAATTACTTTATTTCAACTAAAATAGATGCAACTTGCATAAATACAAGTAGGGGATTTAAATATATAAATTAGATTTATTTATTTGCAATGAACAATCTAATTAAATGTAAATTTAATTAAAAGGGGAGAAAGGAGAGTTAATTAAATAAAGTGATTTATTTAACTAAGGGGTAGAAAAGGCTTAGGTGAATTTAATTAAATAAATTGAATAACTTATTTAATCAAATAGATGAATGTGAATAATTTTATTAAACACAATTTAATTAAATGGAGGAATGAGGTTAAAAATGAATATTAAATATTCACTTAAGAAAGTAGTCATTTTTATACGTCTACACTAGAATACTACACAAACCAAATGAACATGTCCTCCAAACCACAACCCTTGGATCCACATAATTGTAAGCCACAAGGTAATTTTTGGACTAGTTTGACAAACAACACCTTGTAAAAAAAAACTAACTAACTTCATCATCTAAGCAATCATAGGACCTACAAACCTGATAGTACATCATTCACATAACATAAACATTATATCCAAATCCTCACATCATGATTTGAATAATTTGAAATGATGCAAAACATTCTTCCACTATAGTATTAAATACTATTTCCTACATATTGAAACTTCCTATATTGTAACCTTTCAAAACCAACTTATGTATGCAAAACATCAATACCAGGTGACATGATAGCATTTGAATATCTAGTCTTGGATCATATACATTAGTGAACACTTGCAGTAAAAAAAAAATAGCAACTAGGAATGACATTTAAGACCGATTTCTATGACAACACAATGCATAAACAATCATCATCTCCAATTTTCCATACATCCCTATCATTACTAAGCATCTCTTACAAAATTACACAAACTAAATGTGACAAACCAAACAAGGTACCATTTTTTTTACATAGGACATACATACTCTTTCCTTCATATTATAGATTAGTCAACATTACTATCAAATAACATACCAATTCTATTTTCCACACTAAAACATCCACAACTATAGATGTTAAGAAATCTACACACATAAAAACAACACCATCATCAGATAGAGAATCAACATCTAAAACCTATCGAAAGTAATGTGTGTTATCCTTGTCCTTAAAAAAGGAGAAACTATTTTGCGAAAAAACTTATGACACTTTTGACTGGAAACCTAAGTGCAGAATCACTTGGCACTTTTCAAGAGAGTCTTCGCAAACCTCAACATGCCTAGAAGGGCTACGCAAGCAACATAGAGAGGATATTTGAGCTAAAACAAGAGAAGCAAGCAGAGGGGTTAGAACCCAAGAAGGGCAAGAACCACCAAAAATTGCAAGCTCCTTCCCTTGGATCATAGGGTTTGAAATTGGCCATTGTGGTGATGAAGGTCGTGGAAAAAGTTGGAGTTGTGGTTGCACAACAACATAGCTTGATGGCTATAGTTGAAGAGCCCTTTCCTTTGTGAACAACTATGGTCCAAACATCCTCAATTTTCAAAGCCTTAGATGAGCAGCCTCCTTAGGAGGAGTTCTAACTCTTGGGCCAGCTTGAGGGCAATCCTTAATCTTATATTTATTAGATTGGCACTAAAAGCAAGTATTGGGCAAGTTCAAGTATTGGGCAAGTTTGGATAGATTACTCATTGAGAGTAATACAAACCTCCTATCTAAATATCTATAGTCTCTTTGAGGTCATGAGACAAATCCACTTCAATGCATACCCTTTTTTGAGGACGGGTATGGAAAAAATGATCGGGTTCCATGAAAACCTCCTTGTCAATGGATTGGGCAATGGTCTGCAAAAAAGGCCAACAAGGAAAAGGGAGACCAATAAATTCAATCCATATCGAGACTTTGAGCTTCTTGTCATTAGAGATAGAGAAGTCTCGCAACCAAGGCTGAAAAACAAGCAAATTAGATGTATATTCATTGTAGATAAATTCAATGATATGCAGATTAAAAAGTTCTAAAATATATCAAAGAACAAGTTGTAAAGTATGATCTTATATTTTGTATGGTGGGCCTTAGGGCCCCCAAGAAAGTATAAATTTTGATAATAATAAAAATATTACAAATTACACATCAAAGTTCATCTCTCAACCCTCCCAAACATATTCATGAGATTATTTTCACAATTTGGAGCTACTAGTAATGTTGGAATCAAGGAACATTGAGAGGGGGGGGTGAATTAGTGTTCCGCAATTTTTAACTTTATTAAACTAATCACTTGACCACATGGCACATATGAAGAAAATAAATATGCATAAAAATTAAAGCAAGTACTCATAACACCAAGATTTTTACGTGAAAACCCGGTTAAAGGAAAAACCACGGTGGGATTGAGACCCATAATATTGATATACTTTGTTAGGAGTATTAAATTCAAGAGTATGTGGCTCGGACACCCACACTTTCTGGCCCTGCTTCAACAACGGTGGGTTGTTGCCCCCTTCTGTAAAGGCAATAGGATGTTCCAATTCTAGATGAAACTTCAGTTTGTTAAATGAAACATCATTGTGTGGAATAGAGAAGTCTTAAAGAATATCTTTGAGGAAAAAGCTCTTGTAGATCAAGATTTGCAGGCTATCAATGAGCTTATAGCCTCTAATGGAATTGACCGCATCTTTTGAAAAACAAAAACTATTGCAGTCTTACTGGGAAGAGTTGTGTTCTAGGCAGGAGACATCCTAGAGACAGAAGTCTAGGGAACTCTGGCTTAGGGATGGGGATAAAAATACTGGCTTCTTTCAGGAATTCACGAAAGTCAAAAAAGATGCATCTACAATTTTTTCCATCAAATCCTCCTCTTCTAGTAGTATTCTGACTAATGAACAAGAAATTAGGAATGAAGCAGAGTTTTTTTCAGGAACCTTCTTGCCCCTACTGTGCCTTTTACCCCTGATGAAGCTAGTGTGGATATGCTCTTAGGTCCTATTCCTTGTCTGGTTTCTCATCAGGATAATGCATTTTTGATGCATCCTTTTTCTTTAGATGAGCTTCAGAAGGTGGTTTTTTCTATGGCTCCTGATAAGTCTCCAGGACTAGATGGATTCACTATTTTATTCTTTCAAAAATGTTGGGATGTCCTTGGTTTTTATCTACTAATGGCATTGGAAGAGTCAAGGCAAAAAGGTTATGTCCTTAAGAACTCCAATTTGACTCATATTACTCTCATTCCAAAGTCTAAAGTTCCCCAAACCTTTGCTGACTTCAGACCTATTTCCTTATGCAATGTTGTATACAAGATTTTCACTAAAGCTATCTATTCGTGCCTTACAACTCTGATTCCCAACATCATTTCTCCTCAGCAAGGAGGTTTTGTTCCTGGTAGGGAAACTTCTGAAGGTGCAATTATTGCACATGAAGTGTTGCACTCCATTAATTCATCTAATCTTTCTACCTTTATAGTCAAACTGGATATGATGAAGGCATATGACAGGGTCAATTCGTCCTTCCTCCTGTGATTCCTTAAAAGATTTGGTTTCTCGGATAAATGGTGCAAATGGATCAGGAATTGCCTTGTTGGGGCTCACTTCTCAGTTATTATCAATGGTAAACCCTCTGGCTTCTTTCGGGCTACTCAGGGGGTTAGGCAAGGTGACCCCCTTTCACCTTTTCTATTCATCATCATGGTTGAGGCCTTTAGTAGATTGATTGATAAATACTCTGCTTTGGGTTTATGGTAGGGTATTCGTATTCCCAATTTCTCAATTTCCGTCACTCACACCATGTTTGCTGATGAGACAATATTATATGGTTATTCTACTATTCATCAAGCAAGGCTCATCATGAGATTTCTTGACACGTATACTTCAAGGGCGGGCCAAAAAATTAATCCCCAAAAGTAATATTTTTGTTTTCAATATAGTTGTTGGGGTTTCTAGTAGTATTGTGCAGACTTTGGGTTTCCCACTTGAATCTCTCCCATCCACTTCCTTAGGTATTCCCTTTTTCATGGGGTCCATCAAATCTTCCTATTGGGACAATGTAATTAACAGGCTTCGAAGTAGGATTTCTGCTTGGAAAGAAAGGTGGCTCACTCTGTCTAGTAGAATTCTTTTAGTCAAGTCTGTTTTATCGACAATTCCAAATTACTATATTTTTGTGCTACAAGCCCCGAAGTTAGTATCTCTCATATTGAAAAAATCATTTGCAATTTCATTTGGAAAGACAATATGACTGATATCAAAAAGGTTCCATTAGTGTCTCTTTCTACAATGACCCTCACCAATCCTATTGGTGGAATTGGGCTACATGACCTCTCTATTAGGAATAAGGCCTTTGGTGGGAAATTGGTCTGGAATATGCATGCCAAACCTCAAGCCCTTTATTGTCAGATTATGCAAGTGAAGTATCTATATTCCCCCAATCCTTGTCACATTTTCACCGTTCTTGATCCGCCTAAGGGCTCTGTCATTTGGAATTTCATGATGCCTTCTAGAAGTGTGATCACTCGATACTTATCATGGCAAGTGCACAGTGGGAAATATGTTAACTTTTGGCATCATTCTTGGAATGGGCTTCCTCCTTTAGTTAATTATAAGATTTTGTTAGAAGTTGTTCCTATCTTCATTAACCTTTGGGGTTCCAAATGTTGTGACTACATCGTTGGTGTGGATACTCTTCAAATCAGGTCATTTGGAGGGACCCCTCTTCTCTCCCTATTTCCTTAGATCATAAGAAGTTTTTTCTTTCCATCCTCAACTCCCGTACAACTTTTATCTCCAACAGTATGGACAAATTAATTTGGTGCCCTTCCAAAAGTGGGAAATATTCTATTAAGGAGGGGTATAATGCAATTCAACAAATGACTTCCCAAGTTCTCGCTTGGAGAGTTTATACATTCTGTTGGGATAGTGTTGTCCTTCCTAAGGCAGGGGTTTTTTCCTGGATTGCATTACATAAGAGGATCCTCACTAGTGATAGATTAGAAAGGTTGAATATAGCCCAACCTTTTGTTTGTATCCTTTGTGGTAATTGCATTGAGTCTGTGGACCATCTGCTTCTTCAGTGTGAATTTGCTTCCCAATGTTGGTATTTTGTTCTTGGAAAATTGTCCTTATCCATTCCTCTTCCTAATTCTATGTGGGACCTCTTCTAGTCTTGGCATTTCCTATATTTTTCCTCTTTATTCTCTTGTATCTTGAAAGTAATCCCATCTACTATTATTTGGTCAATTTGGTGGGAAAGGAATAAATGAATCTTTAGAAAGAAGTCGTCCTCCCTATCGGTTGTTCTTGTTCATCTGGAAAAATCAGTATCAGAGTTGGTTAATGATAATTCCCTTCACCATTTTAATCCAAACTCAGTATTCACATCTTGGGATGGTCATATCATGAATGTTTGGAAAGGCATTTCTATTCCTACATCACCCTGCTTTCCTAGAGTGAGGTCCAATATTGTTGATCGTTATATTATTAAGTGGTGTCCGCCGGAACCAATGTTTTTCAAATTAAATTTTGATGGATCCTCTGAGGGGAACCCGGGTGAGGCAGGAGTAAAAGTGTGTATCAGGGACCATTTAGGATGCCTCAAGGCATGAAAATCTATGTCTATCCCTCCGGGTATAAATAATTTCGTTGAGGCTTATGCATTGCTTCAAGGTGTTTTACTAGCCAAAAGTTTGAGTATCTCATGCATTCATATTGAAGGAGATTCCATGTTAATCATTAATGCTTGTATTGTAAAGAAAATTATTAATTGGCAGCTCAGTTATATTTTTGAGCAAATATGGCCTCTTATTGCTTCTTTTGATAAATACGTTATTTCTCATGTATACCGTGAAGGTAATTGGGTTGCTGATTTTTTGGCCAATTTGGGAAGCAATAAAGAGGAACTTGATTCTTCGGATCCACACAGGGATTTAGCTCATTTTTTGGCTCTTAATAAACTTCTATCTGATGAATTGGTTTCTATTTGATTCACTTGACATGGTATCTGGTTTTAGTTTATGCTCTGTTTTTTCTCTGCGAGTTGGGTTTTTTCCACTTTGTGCTACTAATTGTGTCTGCTCCAGTATGGCTCTGCTCTGCTCTCAAGTTGGTCATGGTCTTGATTACCCCCCATGCCTGGTCTCTATTGTGGGAGATTTATCTCTCTTGCCACCTGATCTAGGTCAACCTTCATCTGCACAAATGAAAGAATAAGTTCTATTTTTTGGTTTTTGGTGTATCTGGTTTCTTGCTTTTTGCAGGTCGACTTGGGCTTTCTGTGATGAGGCACTTCATTCTGCATGACATTATCTATGCTGCAACTATGAAAGGCTAAAATGTTATTGATGTTTTGTAACTCTATTCTTCTGGTTACATACTCTACTTGCCCAATGTTGGGATTTTGTAATGTATCTGCAAACTCTATTGTAATCTAGCCACTGGCTAGCTGGATATATTTGTACTTATCATCTAGGGGGCTTATAGTTTTTAGGTTTGGATCTCTTTGATAGTTACTTGTATCTAACCTCAGGCTATTCTGGGGGGCTTCTTTATTAGCTTTAGGAATCTATATTTTCCATTTTCTTGTATACGAGCAATGATCAAAGTTTTTCTTCCTGGTTCTTTTCTTCGGGAGCTCTTTGAACCAGTTTTAAAATTTAAAATTAATATAATATATATATATATATATATTAAGTGGTATCATCCACTTTGCGCAAAAAAAAAAAAAATACAAAGGGGAATGTGCATGAATTCAGACACTCTTCTTAGAGTTCACTGCTCAAATACAAGAAGGGCTACAACCCTGGGGAAGGTTCAATGCCTTACATATCTACTATAATAGATAACTGAAGCGGTTGAACTAATAAATAACATCTACAAATGCCTGGAAATAGTTGTGGTCAATCTCATAAATCAAACTGCACACTTTGCAACATACTTTACTATGATATATTGTTCTGCTGCAATACAGAGCACCAATCTTCCACTCGCGCATGAAGAAATGTGCACACTCTATTACCAACACTCACAACATAACTATTGATCACATAAACGACAATACCAATTGCTCTTTTATATCTGTAACATCGAATTAGATCTTTTACATGTTGGCCCAAAAATGCATAACACACAAATGAAATATGTAATATAAAGTCGGTTCAATTCAATCTCCAATAGGCATGCGAACCAAAACAATGTTGGCTAAAACATAGTCTAGACCCAAATCAACACTGCAAACATGCAACACCTCCAACAACTATGCCTTGATCATCCACAACATGCTACAATCACCAAGAGTGTTGCATAGCATGAAGAACACCATTGAATCAATAAAATGATCAACAACATGCACAATTATCAATGCAGACCAATAACACGAATAAAACACGATCTAGAAACATTCATAAGTAATGTGAATTGCACCAACTCAGATTACTAGAATCATCATCATCTCACCAGTAAAGCTCAAGAACACAATCAAATTTGACTGTCAACATGAAATATTCACTTCTGGACTTCCAAATCATGAACCAATCAAACCGAGGATACACATCAATGTCTAGAACACATCCCATACATCCGCAACTAAAGATATTAAAATTTTAGAGCACACCATATGAATTCACCAAAACTGCCAATACTAAACAACTGAATAACCAACCACAATACTGAATCTCATAACTCGATAAAATCATCATGTATACCACTAAAAATTATGCTGAATCAACTAGAGATAAGCATCTCAAAACCCATTAAACCACAACAACTCATCTGCAACAAATTGATCAAACCAACTCATCCAATTTGACTACAACACTGGAATATAGAGAAGAATATGTTAACATCAATGACAAAACATTGGTCCAGCAAACATATCAACAATATCCAACAAGTAAAAGTTGACCTCCAAGACCTCTTCAAAAAGGACTTTTAACCTGCACGATTAGACTTCCAAAAATTCAAAAGACAAAATGAACCGATGAAAAATAAATGTTGAATAAGTGTTTAAACATAAAAAATAAATGTAAACACAAGTATATACCTTCATCACTCCTTGGATTGAGCTAAATTAGATGCACCCATGTCTACTTAATTTTCTCTTTTGATAATTGTTGATGGGAGGAATGTGGTTGCTCAAACTATTGGCATGATGTTCAGATTATGATGGAATGAGAGAAGAAAATAGCAATGTAAGTGTAGGATAGAAGAAGAATGATAAAAAAGAGACCAAATGCCTCAATTTATAGATTTTTGATGGGGAGAATCAATGAATGTGATTCAATGATTAATGGATGGCGATGATTGATTGAGGGAGATGGCATGGATTGAAGACTTAACCTTGTGACAAGTGTCTTAAGTAGGATGGAGGTGTAAGAGCTAGGTGTTCTTGCACATGTGTTAGCACACATTGGGAAGAACATGAAAGAGACGTATCTATGACATATGTAAGAGATAGGGTGGCTTGGGAAGTGACATGTCTATGACATTTGCAAGAGTTAGGTTGAATTGAAAAGGGACACGTCTATGACACGTGTAAGAGGCTGGGAGGCTATGAGGTGACCTTTCATGCTCACACATGTGTGAGAAAGAGGAGGGTAGGGACACTTATCACATGATGACAAGTTTGACTTGGAAAGTGACATGTCCATGACATGTGTAAGAGGTAGGGGGGCTATGAGGTGACCTTTCATGCTCACACATGTGAGAAAGAGGAGGGTAGGGACACTTGTCACATGATGACAAGTTTAAATGTTTATCCATGTAAATGGATTCAAGGGCTATGATTAAGTGGACAAGGATTGAGGGTGATGTAGAATTAAATAATATGAAAAATGGTAAGAGGGTTAATTGGCTTAAATCAATTAATTAAGTAGGTATTAATAAATTGATTTAGCAGTTCAAGGATTTGTAGAATAAGGTTAGGCATAATTAAATAAATATAAATTTATTTAATTAATGGTGAAGGATAAAGGTATGGGGGTGACCCATGTAGTACACTGGTTAAAACACTTGCTTGTTGCAATCGCCACCAAGGTTCGAATCCCTGCTGGGCCACTGGCCTCACAAGCTCAGTACTTTCGTTGGGCTAGTGTGCTAGCAGATTTGAACAAAAATAGTGTTTTATCACCTTAAAAAGTGCCCATTACCAATCAAAAACAAAACAAATGGTGAAGGATAAAGTTAATTAAATAAATATAAATTTAGATAATTAAGGGTGAGGGATAAAGATACGGGATTAATTAAATAAATAATAAATATTTATTTAGTTGGCTAGAATTGGATAAGGTCAAGTGTGGCTGGGTAAGGAAAAATTCATGTGTTTACAGAACCTCATCCTAAGAGGGCACAAGTATGCATGTCTCCCTCCTTAGAGCTACCTCTTATCACTTATCTTCCAAATATCCCTTCATTCTCGTAGCCCATATACATGCTTTATATGCATGTTGTGTCTAGTGTGGTTCCATCTGCACCTCCCTTTTATTCTTGACATCTCCATCCTAGAATTCTTGGAGTTCTTATACCCACCACAATTGATGTGAAAGTCTCATCTCAACTGCCTAAGCATAAGTTTGAGCAGGGCCCCGTCCATGAGTTTTGTCATAAGAAGGTAGCTCCTACAACTTATTTTTCTTCTTCTATCCTAGTACTTGAGGAGGCCCTACCTTCTTTGGAGATTTTCACTACCCCTCTTCTAGGGGTTGGTGATGCAGCTCTTGTTTGGTATCCTTTAGTCGATTCACTTGCTTCTTCTTTGGAGAAGTGTATGTTTGATGCTCTAGAGGATATTCTAGAATTATCAACTATCTTTGCAAGATTGTTGACTCTTGGCTCATAGAAGTTACTGGATGAGAATGTTGAAGTAACCTCATCCTTGGCTCTTATTGTAGGCAAGATTCTTGGTTTGCTTTAGCTATCATGCCTCTTCAGACTCATCTTCCCTTCCCTTATGGTCAAGATTGGGAGGATGATGATCAGATTGTGGAAGATCACTAGAGAAACACCTCTTCATATCTTTAGATTAAAGTGTGTTTGTTTGTACTCCCTTGAACTTTTTTTTCATATGTTTGTGCTTTCCTAAAGACCCAAGATACCCTCATATTTACTTGGATACAGGGAGAAAAAATTGTTGTGCACTTTCTCTATCTATCTCATCATTCTTCTCTTTATAGTCTATTGGTTTTTGACATTTGAGGACAATGCAAAGTGGGGGGCATTTAGACCTTCTTCTCTGCTAACCCAATTTTTTATTTTCTCCCTCTCTTTTTTTTAACATGTTCTTTGTCACAATCTGAAAACTCTAGGAATATGATGAGTACTCGTACATATACATGTGTGTGTGTGCCTTGATGTCATTGCTATGAATTCTATTAACCCCAAACATGTGAATCCTCTTTTCTCTTTGTGTTTTTATTGATGTTGTGGGTGCTATGTGCTATTCGTTGCAAGGTAGAATTCCATGGATACATCTCATTATTTTTTCATGACACGCCTCTTCTCCTTAGAATGAATTATGCTCTCCAATCTGTGTAGCACATCTCATTCTAAGGGGGAGCTTATCATATTCATATTTCATATTTCAAATCTCTCATTGCATATTTCTTTCCAAAATATATCTACATTCAACTCCCTTATTCATCACCTAGTATGGGGGAAATCCACTGCACTTTTTTTTAATGAACATTTATGTTTCTTTTTTTGTGGCTATCCTACTACGTAGTTTGTAGTAGTCACAGGTTGATTGGATTATCGTATGGTCTCTAGCATAAGACAACTTGCTACCCATACATATTGATGTTGTCTTATGTCTATATGATCTATTTCTAACGTGTATATTATTTCATATCTAAAATTTTCCTTTTCACCTGACGTGTTTATTTACAACTAACATGTTTATGGTGATACAACTCAACAATCTTCATGCAAGATCTGCTCAGGTCTCTTCCCTAGGGGCAACTCCGGATGGATAAAAGACTTTGATTCCCCTTTGTATCTTAGTACAATATTCTCAACTATTTCATTTTTACTTTATCTTGCATCTCTCTATGAATTGATATGCTCACTAAAGTGGGGGAAAAATTTAATGTCATAAATGCATGCATCCTATGCAATTTCATGCTACATGAGCTCCCCTTTAGTCAAATTGGAGACAATATCAAACCTTAAACCTTAGCTTCTTGTCCGGAAACCATCCTTGTGTTGTCATTAGTTTGTCATTGATGTCAACAGTCAGAGGACAAAGATGCAAAGAGGATTTGATTGGCAACACAAAGAGTAGGTGAAACACATAACACTCAGGTTATGCACCTGTCATGTTGTGTTATGCTACACAAAATTTGCAGGCTGCAGAAGAATTGATATGCACAAAAGAATTGGTTTTATGTGGTGCAAAGGTGCAAATGGTGTGGTTTTGTGTTCTATATGTGTCTCATGGTGTGTTTGGTTTATCGCCTCCCATCAGTGCAAGTTACTGATTAAAAAATGTTGAGAAACTCTTGTTTCTGCAGTCTTCGACAAGACCCTGTTTCTATCTCAGTGACGTTGTCTGCATTTCGGTGTAAGAGGGACTATTGGCAAGACCATCCTCTTGTCTTGTCAAGCTTCACTATCATACCGATAGAGTTCTATTTCAGTGTAACTCATCTTTTCACCATCTCCCAAGTGCCTCCACGTAGAACCTCTTGGTTTGGATGATAAGATGTGGCCCTCGCTACCCCGCAATGTTGAAACAAAAGAAGTAGTGACCATGTGGGATAAGGATATTGAAGAGAATAGAAGTGACCCCCGCCATCCTGCGTCAGAAAAAGCCAAAGAGAAATTACCTTGCAGGGTAAGTAAAAACAATATGAATGTGGTGTCTCGCCATCTCCCACCACTGGATGACCAATGCAAATTGGTCTTGTAGGATAAGAAAGTGAAGAGAAGGGAGGATGAATACCTCTATCTCACAATAGTGATGACAGAAGGGAAAAGGTCATGCGGGGTAAGAAAATAAAAGAGCTCAAGGCTCCTTGCTATCCCACACCATGCTAGATGGGTGTGCTATAGTCCTGCGGGATACCAAGAAGGAAGGAGCATGAGATATCCCCCCTATTCCATGCCTTAGTTAGGCATTGCAAGAAGACAAAGATGAGGTGCAGAAGGTTCCTCCACTATCCCACGACCACAGAGATAGGAAAGATGTTGGTGTGCGGGGTAAGAAAATAATGTAGAGTAAAGCAACTTGCCACCTCGCATGGGTCCAAACCTTGTGCAAAATATGTTGCAAGGTAACAAGAAGACAAAATTTAAAGGCTCCCTATCATCCTACACTATATAAAATCGAGGTGGAATGACCATGCAGGGTAACTAAAAGCAGGGTATAGCGTATCCCACTATCCTGTGCCAAGGATAGCCAAAGAAAGAAGACCTTGCGGGGAATCAAACAAAGACGCTGAAGGTATCTCCCACTATCCTACATGATGTAAAGTGGGTGCATGATAATATTGCAGAGTAACAAAGAATGAGAGATGATGCACATCCCGCTATCTTGCAATGCCAAAGACTTGAGGATGAAACCCTTGTGGGGCAAGACAAATGGGAGATGATGTACATCCTGCCATCCCGTAGCGACAAAGTCTAAGGTCAACAAGATTTGTTGTGATGACCCTATGGACATGTTGGTAGTCCGATTGACTTAGAGGTCCACTTGGTAGGTTGACTACTGTTGACCAAAGCTGACTAAGAAGACTTTGACGATACATTTGTATGTCGATAAGGAAGATGACCTACATGGTGGTTGACCAATCTTGACCAAGTGTTTTGGATGCCAAAAATGAAGACAAGTGGCTTCCATGACATTGAAGATCGAATCATATGTGCCAAAGTCAGTGACTACAAAGGAAATACATTTAAAAGAGGTTGTTGTCGATTGTTTCATAACAGGAGGACAAAGAATGCATTAATGGCGATTGTGTTGCAAGCTGCTGGTGTGGCTCAAGGAAGGATATTAGATCTCTTCGGGTAGAGGAAGATTACCAAAATTAGTAATCTAAGTACAAAGAATGATATGAAGACAAAAAGGATGCATTTAATACAGACAACCAATCTGGGTACACATTTAAGATAGTGAATAAAATCTCCTATATTAGAAAATCTCCAAGACAACAAAACTGAATAAAATATTTGATTTTTGCTTTGGATGTAAAATCTTAGGCATACAAAGCAAATTTAAACATGTAGTAGATTTGATGAGATTTGGCAATGGTAGGTGTAGTTGTTGAGACATAGATAGAGGTGAAAATAATTTTTTTTATTGAGTCTACTGTAATGATGAGGGAAGAAGTGTGAGTTGCCGACAAAAAAGTAGCAGCTATAGAAATAGAGAGAATGTATATTAGAGAGAAGATTCAACAAGGTGAAGCATAGATAGAGAGAAGTAGAGATAAAGAGAAGTAGAGGTAGAGAGAAGAAGACAATCAGACAGAGGAAGAAGATAAAACAAAGGAAGAAAATCAACAGGCAGAGAAATCCATTTTTAGGTGCGAGAAATTTGTAAGTGTTGCAAAACATATTTGTAACAAGGTTGTGTAATTGTATTGTAAAACTTGATATTATTGTATTTCTTTGAGTGAGAGCTTAGAGCAAGGGTAGGTGCTCTAAATTAATGGTTGGTGCTCCTTGGGTTGGTGCCCTAAACATATTGTAAACAATGATTTTATTGTGAGGTTGGATTGGAGCAATAGACTCCAATAACTATTGTCACTGAGGTTTTTCCCACTATGTGTTTTCCTCGTAAATCTTGTGTTGTGAATTGATTCTCGTGTGTGTGTGTGTTCGTGTGTGTTCTAATTTGCATTTCACTCTTAATACCTGCACATTTGATTTAGATTTTTTTTATAATACACTGATTCAGAACCCTCTCAGTGTCCATTTGTGTTCTTCACCTTGCCACCTATTATGCCCAGTTCTCCAACCGTTAGTTCATATTGAACTTGAAGGTCAAGTGCACACACCATGGAAATGTCTATGTATTGCACATTTGTCCCACAAATATCAGTGACTAAAGGTGGCTATTGGGATGTTACTCTTTCTATTTTTGGTAGTGTAACACACCTTTGCACTTGCACCGACATCAAGAAAAATGCCAATGCTGAAAAATTACCTTTTGCCTTCATTCCTTCTCTTTGAAACCCTTGGGAAACTCCATTATTGCATTCTAAAAACTTTTTAAGGCATTTTTACACTTCTTGAACATTTCTATACTATAGCAACTACTATTATCGTATTTACTCTTCTCATAGCATCACCATCTCGCCATCTTCCATCATCATTCAATGAAGCTCTATCAACTTGGAGATTTCTACCATTCTTCACTTCAATAAGTCATTTCGCTTCTAAGTTTGAAGGAGGGTAACTCTCTAGGTTATCTTGCATTTCATTTATTGTCTCTTGAATTAAGCATATCATTTATTTCATTTTATTCGTCTTATCTACAATCCTATTTATAGGCTATCTATGGAGGTGGAAACACCAAAGTGGGGGTTTGATCGAGGCAAAACTCTAAGTATAATCATTCCAACAAAAGATTATGTGTGTAGGTTCCAGTGGAGAAGATTAGTGTTCTTGTTGGATCTTCATTTCTTGGATTATGATAAAATATTCCTTTCATCCTATTTTTTAATTGTTTTACTTCTGTTATGTGCTTTACATTTCTCTATTTTCAATGTATTTAGTTTACATAATATAGTGCATGTTATTTTGTTTAATCTGAGTGGAGTAGTGGGACTCAAATCTTCGAAGGGTTTGATTACTCTTCATAGCGTGTATTTTTCACACTCTACAATAATGTTGCAATCTTGAGAACACCCAATCCCCCACTTCAAAGATTATTTCACTGTGATGTTGATTCACTTGTTGCTTCATTCAATTTTGTGCCATGGTCAAATTCTCCTTGAATCCTGCAAGTTCTTGTTGTTGATGAAGCATGCGATCCTCCACTGCTTGAAATTTTGGTGACATTATCAATGATGATGTGATGGAAGGAGGTTGACACCCATATAGTGCCATGAAAGGAGACTAATTTGATGAGCAATGGAATAAAGTGTTGTACCACCATTCTACCAGTGGTAGCCAATCTACTCATTGTGATTACTTGTCTAAAGTAAAACAATGTAGATATCCTTCCAAAAACCCATCAAAAACCTCAGTTTGTCCATCAAATTGTGAATGACATGAAGAACTATGAGCCAATTGAGTTCCCAAACATGAGAATAAATATGTCCAAAAGTTACTTCTAATGAAATAACTTGCACATATGAGGAAGATGATACAAAATATGCTACAAATAATTTATGTTAGTTGAACGTAATAAGCCACTTCAAGGGGGAAAACCTCCCAATATCTCCAATGAGAACACACTTCACAATATGATTAACCTTGGTTGCTTGAGACATCCTTTCTTGATCCATTCATATAAGCAGTTAACATGCTCTTTATGTTGGATAATTCTACTCCCATGCTTTGCATATCTCCTCGTAATCTATGTATATCCCCTTTCACTGATGAAATTTCTTCCTTAACCTTACTTATTTATTCATTAAGAATAACATCCTTTATTGTTCCCTCATCCTTATCAAGAAAATTTTTCAGTGTGGCAAAATTCTTTTGCCTCCTATAGAAGGCCTCATCATGTGACAAAAAATAAGAATTTTGCAATAAATCACACAAATAAAATATAAACGATCTGAAACTTCTATTGTAACTTTCTAGGGTCAAAATAACACTTACCTAGAAAAATCCCCACGCAATTGGGCAGATTTGTAGCCTTAAACGTGAAATTATTAGAAACCCTAATTTCACAATAAGCCACTTATTTTTGCTCTGGTTCCTTTGAAAATTGGATCGTATACTTTGAAACAACCTTCTAAAAAACCCTTTAAAATTTAGGAATAAAATCACTAAGATCTAAAAGAAACGTGCTTCATAAAATTGGCCTAAAACCCTAATTTTGTAATAACTCGCTCAATTCTACTCTAATGGTCCTAAAAATTGGATTGCAGGTTCTCCAATATAGTCTTTAAAAGCCCTTTAAAAAAAAAATCACTCCAATTTGAAAGATATGTAATTTCCAAAATGACCTCCAAAATTGACGAAAATGACTTGCCTTTACAGTGCCAAGATCATGCTCTCACACCACTTGTATTAAAAACTTGCACAAATGAGGAAAATAATATGAAGTATGTTGCAAATACTTTATAATAGCTAAAAGTAGTAAGCCACTTCGAGGGGGCAAAACTCCAAATATCACTAATGAGAACACACTTCACAATGTGCTGATAAATTAAGACTCACTACCTCCTATATATATACCCTATTTATGCATAAGATATCACCTAAGCCGACCTAAATATGACTATAAAGGCCTAAGGCTAACTTAGCTAACTAAATAGCAATGTAATAATGATAATATGATTTAATTAGGGGTTAAGGTAGCCACAAGCCAAGTACTCATAACCATATGTATACTCTAGGATTAAGGGTGTAACAATTAATTCTAGAATTGTTTGACATAATCAAAAGAAATTAAAGATCACATTCTAAATAAAATTGAAATTATTGAATCATATTTTAAAAAAAATTAAAATTGTTACAAAATATTCTTTTAATTAATTATAAATAAATTACAAATTTATATCAAATAAAAAAATATTATATACATTTTGCAATTATATTGAAAATTAAAATTAAATAACATCCTTTTTCTCATTGCTATTTACATTAAATTTAGTTTATATATAAAAAATAAAATTTTAATTCACAATATATTAAAAATTATATGGGAAAATTGATAAATTGCATATAACTTTGTAATGGCATCACGATACCTCCCGCTTTCACTACAATGCTACAATTCTAGAAGAATTTTATTCCTTTAGAAGACACCTCCAGACTCTTCACAGAAGAAACGTACTTCTTTTGAGCATTCTTTCACATTTAACATTTTCAAACATCCAGGGGGGCTGTATTCAACTTTTTCCAATTCTCTGTTTCATATTTTTGAGCTTTCAAAAGAATCCAGTGTACTTCAAGTCGAGGAATTGAAATCTAACTCCTTAAGACTACAAATCCTTTAATAGTTATTATACGCGCTCGGGGATTGTATAGCTATGGACGGGAAGAGATATTGGGGTTATGTCAATGCAAGCTTCTCTTTTTATTAGCCCAGACTTGATTTTGAGCATTGCGCAGGATTTGTACAAGAGTCGGTTGCACCGTCCCTGTTGTTTTCTGTATTCCCGCATTCTGAACGTTACCGATGAGTAAGGAAGGAGTTATCGCTGATGTTGGAAGAGCAGCAGAGGCAGTTTCCGCTGATGAAGAAGCAGCCAATCCACTTCACCAAATCGAGAGTCTCTGCATGAGATGTCGAGAAAATGTGAGATTGGCTAAATAATAAATTAGCGTTATATTTCTTCAATGATTGTTGTTGTATTCCGACTGAACTAATTTTAAGCAGTCACGATTTTAAAGGTTAAATAGAAATATGCACTGCATTTTGGAACACGAACCTAAATAGCTGTGATAGGAATAATGCTCTTTTTTTCTGTTGCAGCTGTTTAAGTTCAAGGCAAGCAATCAACATCCCCCCATATGTTTATTTAAAAAAAGCGTTTTTAAGAGATTGCTTCCATTAATTCATCACTTTTGTCATAAATAATAGGGTTTTGATTCTAGAGTTGTCACTGGCATGTGTTTTGTGTTTTGGGTGGTGTTTTACTGGGTAAGGTTTGTCTTTGTCAGTGGCTGCCTTTCCTTTTTGGCAGAGTAAAATTTGTGTACATATTTTACACACTTTTTGCTGGCTCATGGGAAACAAGGCTTACTGAGTATCTGGTTAGGTGCTCCCAAGGGCAATTTCTTTGTTTCTGGCTCGGTGCCAGGTCCTCCATTAATAAAGGATTTAAGCATTATAACTTAAGCAAGTTTTTGTATAACTAGGGCAGTTTTTTTAATTCTTAGAAACATTTTTGCACGTTGGCAATCACTATATTATTCTTGATTGGAATGACCGCAAAGAGATTGGGGAAATCGCATGCATTTTTGGTTTGTTGAAAGAAGTTGGGTAGTCAAGGCACATTATCTGCCTACTTACACTATTATTGTGTACACAACAACACTCATGGCTTATACTTTAGAACTAATGAACACTAAATTAGCATGCCCGAATTTAGCAAATCCACAAAAATTCCGTTTCATTCATTCATTTACATGGATAATCCAGATTACAAATCAGGCTCACAATGGAAGATAAACTACAGAATTGTATTTATATCACAGAAATGCTTTGCAAAATGCTGCTACAACAACAATAATAGATTGAAATACAACAATTGCAATAATAATAGAAGTAGAACTCTTGGTTGCACATTCACTACAACAAACTGAGGATACGATGCTTGCTGATAAGATAGCTTAGATTACAGATCATCTATTAAATCAAATGGGACTATAAAATGTTACAATATGCTGCTACAACAGCTATCGCAAACATGACTTCTGAGTGAGATTGTTCCTTTTGACCATAGGGGGATGCCCTTTGACGTGTGAGATTTAAAGCGTTTTTGTCCTTCAACCCCTTGCAAATGTGGGTTTTCATCCACTGATCTAGATGCTTGAACACGTGCTCACAATAAGTTCTGGTTAGGGTTTTTATATTCAATAATGATCTTTCTGTTTAGACTTGAATTCTTAATAGCTCAAAGAGAAATGTTGAAACTTGCATTAACTGCTAATATTTAGAGATTGGTATGCGTTAGAGAATGCCGTACCAAATGGCATCATTTTTCCCTTAAATGATACTTGAAATTGCATCACATATTTCTGGATGAACCTAGGATGCACAGGGGAAAGTTTTCTGTGACTTGCAAATGTACTTCGTAATAATGGAAGCTAAGGCCACATCTTCATTTGTAGCATTGGAGGTACATGTGGATCCATGTTCTCATTATTAAATGATTTTCTTATGCCCATGGAAAACCTTCTAAAATATGCGTCATCCTTTGGAGCATTAAATGCTGTTCGGTTGTGCAAGGAAGTTGCTGAGGTGAATAGTGAAAAAGGGTAGGAGTTTTAGAGTTAACGAGTCAGAGACACTTCATGACTCTTACCATTGGTCAGATATCTGATGTTAGGTAGGAAGCATGACAACAAGGACAAGCTCAAAACTTTGACAAGGCAAGGGAAAAGAGTGGGGTTTAATGGAAGAGGATGATGGGATGAACAAGTTTGATAGCCTACCTAGCATACACAAATTAAATAATAATATGTAGAAAATATGCCAAGAGATATCCTTCTCGAGGCACCTATTTTCTTCAATTTCTAAGGTACAATAGGCGCCTTGACAAAGATATCTCTGTGAATTTTACATATATTATTATTTAATATATGTATTCTAGTTATAAGTTATTAAATAAAAAATGGAATTCAACTGTACGATGCCTGGAAATATAATCATAATCTGTTTTAAGAGAATTGTATTATATATAATTATGATCCATCATTTGTACACATCAAAAAATGGACGATCTTTAAATTCTTATTCATGCTTTCTCTTCTCTAGTGATGAATATATCATCCAAATTGGTCTCAGGTTTTTTAACTTGGAGACTAATGAATATTTGGGAACAAAAGAAAACAATTTTTAAACATTCGCATATTACGAGAGGAAGTTCTAAAAACAGGACAATATGTTAACACAATTTACATTGTTTCAATAAGTATGTATTGATGACATCAAACTTTCTCAAATTGGTTTAATGATATCACATCAACTGGAACAACTTACAAAAGTGGATTTTACAGGAAAGAAGACTAGCTTATGTTGGAAGACAAACTTGAAACTATCAAACATAAAGGACAGAAACTTCTTAATTGAAGTTATAAACATCTAAAATGTAGAACTTTGACTGTCAGATGCCAATGTTTCTGTAGGATTGGTATTGCCCAGGATTTCTGATATGGTATATGTTAAATTGAAAGCAGCTGCAACTCCCATAATAGATGTCTTGAGGTTCTCCAAGGCATTGGCTACATCTCTCACGGAAGGTCATTCTCTTGGTGATTCACTACTACAGAGCAAACCAACATAAACGAAAGAAATAAGACATTTATTGTCCTCCATGTTTTCATTCACATCTCTCAATAGCTCACTATCAACAATTCATGCCAGTCTGTTTGGAAAAGCTGATCTCACCCGCTTTTGCAAGCTCATGTCTCCCACAAACATGTCATCACTTGGCCTCTTCCTTGTAACCATCTCTAATATCAGAATCTGAAACTATAAACATCTCCCCTTATAGAAACACTCCCACCCAATCCGTGCTCTGCAATCAATTTTATTCATTAATTTCTTAAAAAGCTAATAAAGAAAATGATAATGTCAAATATAAAGAAAAAACAAAAAATGTTACCTGGAGCAATATATCCAATAGATCCTTTGAGTGCAGATGTTGTTGTACTGAGTGAATCTATGGAATTTGTTCTGGTTAAAGAGGATATACCAAAAGCAGTGATGAGGGCTGTCACGTTGGTATCCAAGATCGCATTGCTAGGTTTTAAATCACAGTGCACAAAGGACAATCATGATGCAAATATTCCATGCCATGGGCTACATCTACAGCAATGCTCAAACACTCATTCAAACCCAATTTACAATAGCCCTCATCATCCCTGTTAGGGTGCAAATGTTTTCCAAGCTCTCATGACATGCAAATTGAAGAACGAAACCTTTGGAGTTGGGGTACAAAAATGCACTTATTATTCTGATGAGGTTACGGTGCCAAATCCTTCCTAAGAATTTGCACTTTCTCTTAAAACTCTTAAGTGCTTCTTCATTTTGCAAATTAAGAGTCTTGATGGCAATTATTTTGCCATCCCTCAAGATGCATTCGTAGACAGATTCAAAATTACCTGCTCTGAGCAAGTTTGACTTATCAAATCTATTAGAGTCATGTAATTACACAGTCCATAATTTTAGTTTTTTCCATCAAATCTAAATTTTGCAATGACAAGATTTCGATAAGAAAATATTTGATAGCTGAGCCTTTAAAAAATTAAGCTTGAGGGATGAACTAATTGTTGCCTTGAAAGTTTGGGAGGCTGAAAAGTTAAAGAAGCTGAAACTGATGAAAATTGATTTAATGATAAAGGCAAAAGAGAAAGAGAGTAAAGAAAGAAATGGCATACCTAGAATGAGCAATGCGTCGAGAAAAGCTCCAAGAACAGGCAAAAGCAGGCCTCCTATGATACCAGAAAAAACCCACAACCTCTGCATATTGGCTTAGCATAACATGAGTTAGAGACATGAAATCATTTGAAAAACAGAGATCATTTGCAAATTCGGTAATAAAAGGAGAGGCTGAAAAGGGTAAAGAAACTGAAACTGAAGAGCACTGATTCAATGATAAAGGCAAAAGAGAAAGAGAGTAAAGAAAGAAATGGCATACCTAGAATGAGCAATGCGTCGGGAAAAGCTCAAGTATGGGCAAAAGCAGGCCTCCTATGATACTAGAAAAAACCAACAACCTCTGCACATTGGCTTAGCATAACATGAGTTAGATACATAATCATTTAAAAAAGGGAGATCATTTGCAAATTCAGTAATAAAAAGAGAGAGACAGAGACATACAGAAAAATACCATGCACAGCAAATAAGGAGAATGCATCAGATCACAGATACCGGGATTATGCCTCCTATTTGGGTAATTGATAGTCAAGAATGGAAGTCAATCGTTCTTATAACTAACTTGTGCCAATTTCTTGCCTCTCTAAACTGCAATCCTCTTACTCTTGGCTCTGCTATTTCTTGTTTGGAAACTCACAGAAAAAATTCACCAAATCTCCATGCCTAACTTCTTCCCAATTGTCTTCTCCTCTTGGCAGCGATTTAGCTCCTTCCTCTTAGGCAGCAATTAATCTGCTCAAACAGTCTTCCATTCTCGTCAGTTACTAATGCCAACACTCCGCTTACACTCTCGTCAGCTACCATTGCCAGCTGCTGCATGATTGTAATGTCTGCAAGATTTGAAGACCACTTAGACATCAAATTAAATCACTCATAGTTTTTATTGACACAAGTTCTTTCCACCGTTATATCATTGTAGAATGCCTCTCGGCATAACAAGAGAAGGGAATGAAGATAGGGGATAGATGTGAGGTATGCTTGGATGGATATGTCTAACACTTTGAAAGGAAGAAATAAAAAGTGGAGTTGGGAGGAAAGGTATGTTGGGATGGGCAAATGCAAAAGTCTGGTGGGGACCAAGGAAAGGTCAAACATAGGTGGGAAAGCATGCTTGGATGAGGAACTCTGAAACTTCAACGACTAACAAACACTTAGAAGACTGGGCATGCCTTCATGCTTAGAGACTTAGGGACCTTAGACTAACATAGAGGGAAAGAAGAAGAGCAACAACTGTACAAAATTGGACTAGGGGAGATGTGTATAATAGGAAATAAGCATTTTAGTCCATAACACAAGTTATTACAAAAAGTGACATGACAAAAACCTATTGTTTTTTAATTTTAAAGTCATTTTAATAGCATAGAGATACAAAGAGCAAATAAAAATGAGAGCGGGCATTTAGGGGTGGCAGCCCCCAATAGGGTCAAGGGGTAGCACCCCCAGAGCTCTTTGCCATGATATAGGATAAGGTTGAGGGGTGGGTTCCTTGCTACCAAGCCCAAATTAAAGCCTTTGAAAGCACACAAACCTTCATGGCACATACCATTTTTCATGATTTGATTGCTTTAACCAAGCTCCAACGTTCCTCCAAACCTTCCAAAAAAATGCTTGACTTTCACACTTTTAGATTTAAGAGTTTTAAAATTTTTATTCCTTTTTTTCTCTGATTAATAATTATGTAATATTAGTATAATAAATAGAATAAATGCAAATAAAAAAAAATTAAAATAGAACCAATACAAATTTAAAATATATTATTATACCAAAATATAATTTATTATTTTATTAATAGTAAATATTCAACTTATTAACTTCATATACTAATGAAAATTACTAGATACACCTAAAAATAAAATTAATTATAAATGATATTTAACTTTATTATTTTATTATATATTATGATGAATAAAAAATATTATGTTATCATTACAGCCAAAAGGTTGGTATATTGACTGATAATACGTGGGTTGACCAATTTGACATCCCTGATGGAGATGGGTGTGTCTCTTCTTGGAATATTTTCTTCATGGGATTCCTGCTGGCCTGACTGATATTTGTTTGTTCCACCCATTGGACCTACTAAAGCTACATGTGACTGTGTGTGAATGCCCCTCACCCATTGGTTGCAGTTGGGGGAGCATCTACGGGCCCTTTCCGGCATACAAGTAAGGTCTGAAGTCTGATTGCACTGTCTTCACCATCACATGGGACAAGCCAGAGATTGGAAATTGACCTAAACTTAAAGTCAAAATTGAAAAGAAGCAGTAAAAAATTGCCAGGGTCCATTACTACATGTGATTTGAGCGTTTTTATTGCAACTTTTTCATTATCATGCTGGTGAAATTGGCAGAAGAATGTTGACTGTGTTTTATTCAAAAGATCGAATATTTTCTGGGTAAAAAATTGCAAAACCAAATGATCCATGAATTCTATGATTAATTGCAATTATCTCGCAATTTATGCTTCAATAATTAAAACCTAATTCTATCTTTTTTTTTAATCATTCCCTGAAAGCACGTATTGTATATTGCATTATGAAATAAACTATTACAGTTGTACATGGGCAGGTAATGCTAGCTGCTTACAAGACAGAAGTGATTAGGGACGATGAACTGCAGACTGCAGTTGATCCCATTTGTAAAGGCTTAATGCCTTTTAAATACATTTACTCTGGCAACAATATTTGCAGAATCAAGTCTAGTTTAAACATCTGAAACATCCCATATTTACATAGATAATGAATAATATTCGATAAATATTTCTGTATCTGATACTCAGAGTTTACCTTTTCAACTTTTAGGTTTTTGCCTGAGACACATTTTTGTTGTGTTTTGCTTTCGTGTGTTTGGTGCTGGATATTTTTGGCAGTCAACAAGGCTCCTTTGCTGTATCACAGAACCTTGACTTGTTCCATCTCCATGAATTTGAGCAACATGGATGGTAGCAGTGACAATAAATTTCAACTTAAAGTTATGCACTAGATGATGAGCATGATCTAGCAACTTATGAAAAAAACTCTTGATAAGCCAGCAACACTGTTCCATCAGCCATTATGATTGGCCAATCTGCTTTCAAGTTTTACACCAAGGAATCAATTACTTTTTTTGATGGCACAATCAACAGGGACCAACTGATGTTTGAATACACAGCTATTGTCCATATTTCAAACCTCAGGGAATGCTCACAAAACCAGAATGGATTATTGTTATTGAGGTTCATACGGACGATCTAGTCCTCACTTGATGGTAGCCTCATGTCCGACTTTTGGCTGCAACTAAGCTGCCCATCTTTGACAATTGGGCATCCTACAAATAAACTTCTGAGGAATTGGTATTCCCTGTCAGGAGTACGAAGGTGTTACCACAGTGCATCATCTTATTCTTTGTTATGCATTTGGACTCTTGATCTGACAACACATTGACCACTTAAGAAGCTTCTCCACGAATTTGGGATGTTTTGATATTGTTCTGTCCTTTAAATCAAGTTCATCTCAAGGCTGTTTCTTCAGAACATGATGCAGTTGGAGCTTTTTACTTTCATTCTATTGGAGCATGCCATCCAACTTGCTTCAAAGATTGGGAATTATTATAAGAAGCTCCACGAAGGGCTCAGTTCCTTTGTCAAAAAACTCAACAGGAGTTTTTATGCTTACCACAAGGCCACTAGACAGAGAAGGCAAATTCTTTTCTAGGTGAGTGAAACCTCACGAGCTAAAGATCCAAATATATATTATCCCATCCTGACATTGCTAATCATCAATGATTTTTCTGCCAATGATAGGGAAGCTCTGTTTACTCATAGCCGGCAAGTCAAAGGTGGATTATTGAGTTCCTTTGAAGTTGACAATAGCAGTCGGAAGAATTGGGTTCCTTTGAAGTTGATGGATGATCTTGAGTTGCCCACTCTAGCACATCCATACCCATACTACCTGCGATGGGTTGAGTAAAAGGGACATTGCAACCTCTTGTCTTGTTAGTGTTTGTTATATTTGCCATTGATTGATTCTAAGTCAAATGATTTTGAAGTCATTCTATTTGATTGATGCAGCATGATATGGGGGGCTCCTTATCATAATGATTGCAAGGCTATCTATGATGACTTCCGTAAGACCTTTTGACTATGCAAGGACAATGAGGTGTATGAATTCATACCATGCATAAATTCTGGGATCTCTGATAGGCAGCATATACAAGTTGATTTCAACACTTTTTTTTCAAGGTATTGCTCAGGTAGCAGATAGGTCTAGATGATACCACCCCAAACAATCAAGTCTCTTGTGGAAGCATCTTGCTGTACTTCAGTTCTCACCCGTTGACTTGCAACAACCATTTGAGGTCAAGGTTTCTGCTTCCAGTTTTTAATAGGCACAATACTTAAGTAGGGAGGACATTCAATGGCTGAGCATGCAAAGTTCTTGTCCCAAGCCAATTGAAATTATGGTTTTCAACTTTTGATTCCTTCTGAAATTTTGATGGGTTTCTAGGCATAAATATGTCTGACCAACAGATTGAGCAAGATAAAGCTTCTTCCGTTGTGCAGGTTTTGGCAGAGATTCTTGCCTAAATTTTGAAAATTCCTCACCAAACGCAAGATAAATTGAACCATTCCATGATTGTAATAAGGCGTCTCATCTTTCCGAAGGAAGTATTAAGTTAATCACTTTTCTTATGGTCAGTCTAACCCTTTTACAATGGGAAACAAAAAGATGGTTGAATGTTGAGACAATTGTGAGAAATTGGACATCTAGTGGAGGATTCTTTTGTGCAATGATTATGAATGTGCTCTTGTAAGATTTTGGAATAATCAGTGACCATATATTGTGAGAAGTTGAGAATGGTTCTTTTATTTACCAAATATGTCACTACTATATATTTAAAAAAACACATTGGACATATATTAAAAAAAATTAAAATGACTAAATAACTCTCAAGTAAATAAAATAAAATAAAATCACTACTAGATTTTTGTGTGTTATTGGCTCATAGGGTCAAGAGCTAAAGCTCCTTGACGGGTTTCCAAGTACTAGTCCTTCTAGAAGTGATGGATCCAAATTTTGGAATCAAGCAGGGTCTAGTTTTCATTGGCCAGAATTTTTGAAAGCAAATTTCGACATTTTGATGAGAAAAACCCTAAACAGCTATCCCCGAATGCTAAATATTGGCATTATTACGTATTGCATGTGTGAAGTTTGCAGCAACAAAGAAAGTTGGAAAGCTGAAAAATGCAATTTGTGTGCAAGAGTCAAAACAACATAGACAACATGATTGATTAGGAAAAGGATTTTCTTGTGTTATTCGGTCATGGGTTCAAGGGCTAAAGCTCCTTGTAGGGTCAATAGGAAAATATATTATATTTATTAGGGTTGCATTATACCTACTTAATTGCATTAGTTTTAAATTCTAAATATTCATTGTAGTTTTGCATATTTACTATTTAGCTGTATATAGTACTTCATAAAACAAATTAATATTAATTTGTTAACATTTTTGCATATTTATACTATATTATTTAAATATTGTTAAATATTTAGGATTTTTATATGTTATATGGACACACCTAGAATGTACTCAACCTCAATTTTTTTTTTTTGTATTGATATTTGTATCCATCTGTGTTATGGGATTCTTCACCCAAGGGTCGTGATCTTATAACCAGTCAGTTTGGATACCATCCAACAATGAGAGCATTCTAGGAGCATATAGGGCACATCCCTATCACCTCAAGTACCCTATGGGTACATTGTAGGGTACCCAAGGCAATAGAGACGTGCCTTGGTTGCTCCCAAGTGCTCTCATGACCGATGAGGAATCTACAAAATTAACAGAGCATTCTAACTCTGAAGATGAGGAATCTACCTATCCAGCACCACTTGATTTTTCACAGGATTTGCATCCAGATGACTTTGTTTCGGCAACTCCAGGGGATGTTGTTCCTCCCAAAGTTTTAATACTAGGACTTGCCACGGATTCGGCAAACCAAAAATTTGGACTCGAACTCGGACTCGTGAAAGACTTGCGAAAGACTCGACAAAAACAACAACTTAGTTTTACAAAAAAAAACATAAAGAAATTAATGCATTTAGAGAACATAAGAGCCATAATTGAAACATTACATGCCATATGATCTACAAACACTCAATATTTGAAATTTCATCATTCATACTCATAGTTTCAACTCTAAAATGTATAGTAGCAACATAAGTTTATAAATATTTACAAAATTACATATAATGATATGTCCAACTCCAAATGTGAAAAACAATGAAAAACAACAATGAACAAACTAAAGAGAAGACTACATCTTCCTCTTTGTATTTCTCCTCATATAGCTCAATTTTTCAGGCCTTGAGCTAGAAGTAGTAGCAGTGGGTGTTGTGGTATCTAAATGGTGAGATGATTCTTCTTCAAAATCAAAGTCCTCATCTTCATCATCTTCGTCCTCATCTTCATCCTCCATTTCATCCAATCTTGCTCTTTCTGCTTCTAGTGTTGCTCCTTCCTCTATTTCTGCAATTTCTTCTTCGGTAAGGAGGACATCATCACCATCATTTTGTTCATTCACAGTCCAACCACCATATGGATCAATTTCATCCAAGTCAATGGCCTCATGTGAAACACCCTCCACCTTTCTAACTCAAAGGCGAAGGTTGTACCGAACGAAGACAAGATCATTGAGCCGCTTTTGTGTCAATTTATTTCTCTTCTTTGTGTGAATGCTCTCAAATACACTCCAATTTCGTTCACACAAAGAAGCACTGCATGGCTGAGACAAAACACGGACGACTATTTTTTGAAGATTAGGCGTGCTAGCACCATAATTCTCCCACCATAAATCTACAAAAAACATTTAGAAATATTAGAATTGAGAAACAAATGTAACAATCAAGTTTGTAGTTTTTTTCTTGCAGTATTGAACTAAGTTACTAAATTTTTACCTGGTTGTTGTTTTCCTCCCCTATCAATTGCTAGTTGTGATGAAAAGAGTCTCCCCTTTGCACTCTTGTAGATATTGAACAATGAACATTTCCAAATTCATAAATAGATAGTCAAAGTGTCAAACTCAAACTCAATAATGAACATTTCCATATTCATAAATAAAGATTGACCAATTGCAAATGTCAAATCTCACCTCCAACTCATCAAGAACCTTGTCTCTCAACTCAGGATCAGGTGCCATCTTATCAGTGCATGCAATAACACCTGCCATGACCTCCTCATCAGCCCTAAATGAATCAGAGAAGTAGAATTTCGGGTTCAAAAAGTAGGCGAAGGCATGTATTGGTTGGTGGAGTTGGTTTGTCCACCTACGATCTATGATGCGCCAAAGGATTTCACATTTTCTTATATTTCCATGATAGTAATGTGAAATGGCCTCTTTGGCCCTATCCATGGCCTCATAAATGAAACCCATTGGCATGCCCCCTCCATCCACCATACGAAGAACCCTTACCAAAGGTTCCGTCACCTAAAAAAATGAAAACAAATTTTAAATTATTACAAAATTAACCCCTAAAAGATAAAATCAGCAAATAGACAAGATTGTATAAAGTTTACTTTTGTGTTTGTTACTTACCGTAGTCAACTCCTCTTCACTTTTGCTGAACCCTTCATGAAAAACAATGCTCACAACCTTCTTTGCTTCAGCTCTTTTTGAGTATGCAGACCCCAACCAAGCATCAGACTCAAACATCTGCTTAAGATGAGGAATGACACTAAGAATGCTCTGCAAAGTGATGAAGTGGCTAGCAAATCGTGTCACTCCAAGTCGCACAAGGTTCTTGCCATTTATGTGTTTTCTCATCAAAGCAAGCACCCAAGTATGGTTGTAGATGAATTTGGTGACACTTCTTGCATCTTCAACCACCTTTTTCACCCATCCAATCTTCCCAATGTCCTCTAGCATCAAGTCCAAGCAATGTGCAGCACAAGGACTCCATGTAATCGTAGGATGCCTCTCCATAAGCATTCTACCTGCAGATACATATGCAGCTGCGTTGTCCGTGATAATTTGGACAACATTCTCAACTCCAACTTCTTGAACCACCCCATCCAATAGATTACACAAAGTCTCTGCTTTTTTTATTTCATTTGAGGCATCAATAGGCTTTAGGAATACCATTGCACCATTTGAAGCCACCAAAAAGTTGAGAAGAGTCCCATTCCGTCCATCTGTCCATCCATCAGATAAAATGCTGCATCCTTTTCTCTTCCAATACCTTTTCTGATCATCAACCACAACTTGTGTATTTTTTACATCTTGCTCTAGCAATGGTGCACTGAAGTCATAACCTGTTGGGGCCTTAAACCCCTTACCCGCAATTGTTAATGCATTAACCAAACCTTCCCAATACACATTGTTTGCTGTATTGAAAGGTATATTATTGTTAAACCAAAAGTTTGATGCTGCTATCTTTGCTTGTTCATGCTTCTCTCTATTCCATCCTGTACCTTCAAGTGAAGGTTGTGCACCTGGAACATTGCGTGGTACAAAAAAATTAGTGTCTGATCTAATAGGAGTGCCACTAGCCTCACCCTCATTGTCACCAAAAGATGAAAGTGACTAACGACCACGAGTGTGACCAATGGGACCCGAAGTGGACAATGTGCGATTCATTGCAGCTGCCATGGCTTCTTTTGTTTTTTGCCTTTCTTCCTTTTGCATATCATGCTCAGCAAGAAGGGCCTTCATCTCTCTAATAATCTTAGGAGTTGTTTTGGGGCATATCTCCACACCATATCCAGTAATTTGTGCAAGGTGGTATTTCAATCTATTGATTCCACCAGTCATCCATTTCATACATTTGGTGCAAGTGACCCCCTTTTTGCTTCCTAGAATCCCATATTTCCATGCTTTATCTCTTTGTTTTCCTGACCTTAGGGTTGCCCTTGGAGTTGAACTTGCCATTGCTGATTAATTTAACATGAAAAAATAAAAAAGTCAGCAGGGTTTTATGGAAAATCAACAAAAAAAATGACAATGAATCATTTGGGAAAAATAACATTCAAAAACAAGAAAAAAATATGAGGAAATAACTTAGGAAAGGAAATAGATTTTTTTTTGGCAGCATATCCCCTTGTTTTTCAAGATTTTTTGGATTTTCAAAACATGGAAATGAAAAAAAAAAGAGGAAAAATCCTTACGTAGATCCCTTTTGCTGATTTAATTTTCTTTCCTCTCCTCCTTCAAACCCTACAAACCTGTTATAACCAAGCAAGAATGCCAAATGCGGGGGAAAAAAAAAAAAAAGTGACTTTTATTGCTTGTTGGATGTGTTTTCTGGGCTACATGGGTCCTTGCAAAAGACTCGTGAGTTCGAGCAAAAGACTCGCGAGTCTTTCATAGAGACTCGCCAGGACTCACCTCGTGAGTCGACTCGTGGCTCCTAGGCGACTCCACGAGTCTTAAAACTATGGTTCCTCTAATGCCAAATGTTGGTACTTCTACCCTCAGGCCTAAATGGTGGGCCAAGCCTATAGGAGATCTTCAGGATGATGAGCTTCTTGAGGATAGATCAGTTCGTCGCAAGAGAAAGCAGTAGAATACAGTCAACTTTGCACTTATGTCCAACATCCACAGCATCCGTGAGCCCCAGACATATTCCGAGGCTAAAGGCATTCCTGAGTGGGAAAAGGCTATGGAGATGGAATACCATAGTCTTCTGAAGAATAACACTTGGGTTCTTTCTGATTTGCCTCCTGGGAAGAAACCTATCAGCTGTAAATGGGTTTACAAAGTCAAGTATCATGTAGATGGTACTTTGGATAAGTACAAGGCCAGATTGGTTGCTTGGGGTTTTACACAGCAGGAGGGCATTGACTGCGAGGAGACTTTTGCTCCTACTGCCAAGATGAACACTATTCATCTGCTTCTCGCCATTGCCACTCAGTTTGGATGGAAACTTCATTAGATGGATGTTAAGAGTGCATTCCTCAATGGCGAGTTGTAAGAAGAAGTTTATATGATTCAACCTCTTGGTTTCAAGGTTCCTGGTAAGGAACATCAGGTTTGTAGACTGGTAAAAGCCCTATATGGCCTAAAGCAAGCCCCTCGGGCTTGCTACTTTAAGATTGATCAGTATTTGGTTGAACATGGTTTTCAGCGCAGCCCCTTTGACACTAATCTATGTGTCAAACTCTTTGGTGATGATATCCTTTTTCTTGTTGTCTATGTGGATGACTCAATCATTACTGGCAATTCAGTACATTTGATTACAACCATTAAACAAGACTTGTGCCAAGCTTTTGACATGACAGATTTGGGGCTTCTCCATTATTGCTTAGGTGTCGAAGTGTGGCAGACTGGTGACAGTATCTTTATTTCACAGTCCAAGTATGCCCGCAGTTTGCTTGACAAGTTTCGAATGCAGGATTGTAAACTTGCTTCCACACCTATGGAGAAAGGGCTGAAGTTATCAGCCAAGTCTGATTCACCTGCAGTAGATGAAACAAAACTCAGATAGCTAGTAGGCAGCCTCATCTATCTCACTGCCACTAGACCTGACATCTGTTTTGCTGTCAGCTACATCTGTCACTTCATGACAGCCCAAAACCTGATCATTGGATTGAAGTGAAGCGAGTGCTGCGATATGTGAAAGGCACTTCAGACTATGGCATTCTTGTATGGCAGGTGCAATGAGCCAAAGCTGATTGGTTATATTGACTTAGATTGGGCAGGATTAGTGGATGACAGAAAATCCACTTCTGGGTACGTATTCAGTTTGGGTACTGGTGCTATCACTTGGAGCAACAAGAAGCGACAGGTCGTGGCTCTTTCCTCGATCGAAGCTGAATATCGGGGAACAATCAAGGCCGCATGTGAGGCAGTTTGGCTCCGGAGGATGCTTTCTGACATGCAAATGCCGCAAGCAGGTCCTTCTCCCTTGTATACTGATAATCAAGGGGTGCTCAAACTGGCCAAAAATCCAGTTTTCCATGAATGTACCAAGCATGTCGAGCTTCATTGTCACTACATCCGCAAGCTGGTAGAAGACGGATCAGTTTAGTTGCAGTATGTTTCGACAACGGATCAGATTACAAATATTCTTACCAAGTCTCTGAGCTTGGATAAATTTGTCAAATTCAGGGGGCAACTTGGTGTTTTTGATAGATTGACCATTAAGGGAGGGTGTTAGAATAATATTTCTCTATTATGTTAATGGTCAATACTGTAATTAGGTGTCTACAGTATCAGGTAGATAGAATTAGGTGTCATAATTAATGTCTACAGTATTTTGTAACTTCTATATATTGTATTTTTTCCTCAGTTAATGTAACTAATATTTCTACCCGTGAATCTCTCTAATTCACAAAATTAAAATAAGGCAAGTGTCCACATCATAATGAATGGGAGAACATGTGCTAAATAAAGCTCAATCAAATAAAAGATCAAATTCACCTAAGTTTAGCTTAAATGATTAAAGTAATAAAGGATCTAATTATATAATTAACTAGATAATGTCCCAATTATTTCAACACCCCTCCTTAAGTAATTTAGGGAGAAGCGAAAAACCTAATTATGAATTCAAAGATGAATGCATGAATGGTTCCCGACAAAGAGGCTTGATTAAGTACTCATGTACAAACCAATGCAATCTCTCACAACTAGAGATATCAATCATTGCATCTCTATTGATCATGACCTTTTTGGCAGAGATATCAATGAACCTTATGAATTTAAATGCTCATGAGTCACTATAACCAGTAAGCATCATCTCTTTGTGTTTGTTGTCCAGATTCCTTATTCCAGTTTGAGTTAAGATAAACTGACCCAAAGCTTTGGAGATGACCTACATTGGTTTCTTTCCTACCCAAGCTTAAAGTGTCATGGCTTGGAGTGCCTTAGAAGGATTCCTATTTAGCACATGTACAAACAATATGGAGTGCTTTAGCCCATTATCTTGTTGAAACTATTTTCCTTTAACATGCTTCTTACCATATTTATGATCATCCTATTCTTTCTCTTCAACATGTTTTGCCAAGTTGTATGCAGCATTGCTAGCTGCCAGTGAATTGCTTATTTTGTACAAAAAACGATAAACCTACTAGAATTAAATTTCCTCACATTGTTGGATTTGAAAGTCTCGTTCACGTTGTCAAATCCAAAAGCCTTAGAATACTCAAAACTCCTCAATGGCAGCTGATATCTTCTTAAGAATAAACACCCACATATCTATACTATAGCCACCAATGGACAAAAGAACGGAGATTCAAGGGCTTGGAAATTTCACCATTCATCACTTCCAAATACTGCTTTGCCATCCAACCCTTGCCCTATTTAAAAGGTTATTTAGAGTTTTTCTATGCCAAACATGCTTTTTAAACCTGCCTCCTTGCGATTGAATTAAGTCATTTTCCAAGTGCTTCTTTTTCAAACTAGAAAGAGTTTTAAAATGTAGTTGTCCATACTCGTGGTCCAAGGTGCACTGGAGTTTGAAATTGCAACCAAGTTATGTGTTTCTGAAGAACCAGCCTCATAAAACCTATAAAGTTTGCTTTCTCTCACTCTAGAGTGCAGAGGGTATAGCCTTATTATACAGTTTATTCTTCACAAATTGCTTGGCTACACTAAATGTGTCATCCAAATGTTTATGCAGTGTTTTGATGACATGTTCTCAGATAGCATTTTCTTTTCTGCTGAAATTTTTATGTTTCCATGAGCCTTCATATAATGTGCCATGCCATCAACTAGAGCGACTGTTAACCTTGTATTAGCTTTTACAAAGGTTACAAACTAAACTTTCCTTCCAGTCATGTGTTAACATGTACATGATCAAAATATGAAATATTTTGGCTCAGAAAGAAGCGCACTTCACACAGAAAACTTAAAAAATACTTTGCAAATACATATTCATTACCAGCATTGACAGGGGTATGTTACAAATTTTCCAATTTGCTCAATCAAGTTTTAAGTGTGAAATCTTAGCACATTCATAACTGTAACCTTCAAACATTCTGAAATCATATATTGGCAGAAAAAAATGCTTATGGTCTGGAAACAAATAAAATTTGAACAGCAATGTTTCAAAATCTAATCACCCGATATGGCTTAGCTTCCATCTGTTCTTTCTGGGAATCAATATTATCGATTTGACTTCACTTTACATGTGTCAGATACACACTGCAAAGGGAATCGCTGTGTGATGGAAGGTTGGCTCAAGCTGAATGAGGCTGCCTTGACCGCCCAGGAACTAACTGACTTAACCAGTCGCTAGAATCAGGGTTGTGCTCCTCTTCCACCTGTGTCAGATACGCCCACATGGATTGGCTCTATGACTAGTGCAATTGGGTTTTAGGATTGTGTGGGCTTGCACAATCAATTCGCAATAATCATCTTATGACTTTGCAACTTCGCTTCTTTTAGTCTGGAAATGTGCTTGCAGTTGGGTCTGGGTTTGACGTCCAACAGACCCACGCGCCCAGGCAATATGTTTTCTTTTATTCTGTCCCTGAATGAACACACTCAGATCCAGAGGTCAAAGCTTCAATTCGCATAACTATCCTTCACGGCAGCCGGCAGTTAAACATCCTGTCAAATGCCAAACAATATAAATATTAATTGCCAAACATTATAAATATTGCAGCTTTCGATTTATTAAACTTCTCACCAATCTTTTATTGAAGCCTACAATAATCAAACCCACGATGCCAAATATTGAAATATAGAGCTTCAATCGTTAAAATATATTTTTTCCCCAATGTCAGACTTATGCTGCTTAAAATATTATTTGAATGACTTCAAGCTCTCATAAGCTGCGATTAATATTCTCACTTTTATTGAATCGGTCTTTTATAACAGTATCCTCCAATACTCATCAATGCCAGGATTTGATAATAATAATTGCAAATATTGAAAGAGCAGCCAAGATGGAAACTCACTGTTAATAAAATATTTCAGAGATTAAACCCTCCGATTCCCATAATAATATGATTTCGTAAAGAATCCATTTATTCCTGAAGCAAATTATAAACCTCTGCAAATTTGTCTCCAATGGAGACTTCACAAATTTGGCTCAACTGTGAACTCCATCACGAATCCACCCCTTGGGAAGAGCTAGGTTTTCGTCCAACTCTTTTATCAAATTCCTGAATGTATTCGCCTCTAGAAATCATAAATCATCATATCAAATTCACAAGCATGCTTGCTCCAACCTGTTGTGATGTATTCACACATCGCTCCATTGCAAATGGGAACCCCTACTTTTTTCCGCTTTCTAGGGTAGTGTTAGAGTCCTTTGCTATTAGCCTTTGCATTGAAGGGGTATACTCTCTTAAGTAGCTAGAGGGTTCATCAAGTCAAGTTTGTCTCCTTAGGTTTTAATGAAGACAGTCAGTTATCAGGGCTTTTGGAATGGATGACTCGTCTTCTTCTTATAGGGCTATTATTGGAACGAATGACTAAGATAGGTCAAATTGAGCATAGAGAGAAAGAGGTTTGATGGAGGAACCCTTAAGATCACGCATAATCAACATTGCAGTGTTTCCTTCATCATCTAGATGATTTGAGCATACTTCAATGAGAGGTGAGATCTGGGAGTAAAATTTGACTAAGTATTCCAAAAATTCCATTGCTCCTTCCTAGGAGCGAATTTTACTTCCATTGCTCCTCTTTAGGAGCGAAATCCCTCTCTAGTCCTTCAAATCACGTAAAATTGCCCCTAGCTATCATGAGATGTCTTGGCTTGAGTAAAGGATTCGATCTTTGATCAATGGCCTTGAATTAGGTTAAGTATGGGGATAACTTCCTTTTCTCCCTAGTTGGAGCAAAATGTACTTCCTTTGCTCCTTCTGAGGAGCGAAATCCTCTGCTATTGTCTACACATTGGAGCGACTTGATCTTCTTGAGCATATTAGAAGATGATGAGCTAGTTTAGTACCTTCACAATCACTTTAATCACTCAAATTCATCAAGTGCATCAAGATTTTGACTAAGGAATGGAGGGAAGATGACAAATTTGGGTCACTTCTATTGCTCCTTCATAAGAGCGAAAAACACTTCCATTGCTCTCCTTTGAGAGCGAATTTCCCTTCCTTTGCTTCTGGTTGAGAGCGAATTTGATTCTAGGGCTTCACTTGAGCATGATTTGATGTATTTAAGTTGATGGAATGAGGACAAATGGGTGAAGGGAAGCTAAGTTTCAAATTTAAGTCCATTTCCATTGCTCCTTCTTTGGAGCGAAATTTGCTTCCTTTGCCCTTGGTTGAGAGCGAATTTGCCTCTAAACCTCTCATTGAGCGTAATTTGACACACTTGAGTTGATAAAACGAAGGAAAGTCAGTGAGAAAGTGTTAAGCTTTAAATTGGAGGCCATTTCCATTGCTCCTCAATGGGAGCGAATTTCACTTCCTTTGCCCTTAGATAGGGGTGAAGTTGATTCCAAGGCTCTCCTTAAGGTTATTTTGACCTGGTTTCACCCATGGATGATTGGAACCTAGAATTTGAGTTGATATATTGGATGAAATTTTGACTAAATGGTTACTTCCATTGCCCTTGGAATGGAGCAAAATTGCCTTTAATTGTTCCCATTTTGGAGCGAGAACTACTTCCTTTGCTCCCCGAGAGGAGTGAAATCACCTGCCTTTGCTCCTTCATGAGAGCAAATTCATTCCTAAGGCACTCATTGAGGGTAATTTGATGGTTTTGCACAAGGAGACTAAAAAACTTAAGGAATGAATGAGATACAAGAGATCATTTGGTGCAGAGGTGATGGAATGATGCTAAACTTCCTTTGCTCCTCATCAGGAGCGAACTTGGTCCCCATTGCTCCAACTTCCATTGCCTACCCTTAGGAGTGACCTCATCTTATCAAACCTGCAAATCACATAAAATCAGAGATTATATCAAATTAGGAGGTTATATAGAAGGTATATATCAGGTGTGTTTGATGATTATTTGTTTGTTTTGCAAGAGGTGAAGAAAGAAATCAAAAGAACCAAGCAGGAGGAAGATTGGAACAAGTTTCCTAAGGAGGAAATTTCAACATCAAGGCCAATATAGAAGGAAGATGCCTTCAAAAGGAAATCTTCATCAACAAGCACAAGGGTATCCAGGAAGGTGATTACACAAGAAGGATTCACTTACACAAGAACATGATCCACAATACTAATAGCATGAAGAGAATCATAAGAGTTTCAAAATAATGAAGAAGCAACTACGACATCAAGGGTTCATTCCAAGGCAATATCAAGATCCAAAACTAAGAGGAAGTCAACATCTACACCTTGCATCTTCATGATTGAGACATTCAAGAGAATAGTTTCAGAAGAGTTAATTAAAGTTAGAAGATCATCATCATCACTGCCGAAGCTGGATAATGTTGAGTATCAAGAGATATTACTCAATACTCATTCAAATTGATGAATCAAGTCTACAAGCAAGTTGAGATGGCATCCCAGTCACCACTCTACCAATCAGAGGAGTTCCACATCAGCACGTTCGGATTCACTGAACTAAGCTCATCATATGGAGGCACAAACTCCTATGCACCTACCCCCACTATCTATTGGTCAAATATTCTAGAGATGACAAGATGACATGTGTCAAAATGTTGTAATTATTTCATTGGCCAGAATAGAGTTTGTTGTGACAAACCCTAATTAGGGTTTTCATTGTAAAATCCCGACCATTGATCTCAAATCAATCCAGGCCATTCATTGTAAAATGAGCTCTCTATATATAAAGCTCAAGCTCTTCATTTGTAAAGGTTAATAAATAGTTTAGAAGTAGTGAATAGGAAGTTAATAGCAAATTATAGATAGCAGCTAGAGTAGATTAGGAGGAGGAGGAATTGTTGTTATGACTTGTAAATGAGATACTCTTTTCATTGAAGTTATGGTGAAATGTGTTATTTCAACAAGTCTCATGGTTTCTACTTCTCATTTTGCTTTCATGTTAATTAGATTGAATGGAGGAATTTGTTGAATGCATATGTGCGGAATCCGTTTAGTCCATACCACTAGCCTCTTGTTGATTGTAAGTGTGCTTTGTGTGGTCAATTGGAATGATATGTGCCTAACTTCAAATTGTCATACATCCATTGTTTATGCATTAACTTGAATGGTAATCAATGTTTGATAATGGTTTGAATATCTTTGATAATGATTTGAATATCTTTGAATTATCCCTTAGAAGATTGCACTAAGCTTGTGTCAAATTGTTCAGTTTGATGGTGAGACCTCGCCCAGTAGGATTCCATCGAATCATTCACTCTTCTCTTGCATTCTTAGGATTAGAATAGACTCCCTAAATCCCATGCCTTTTGCTCTTTCTTTGTTCTCTAAGCAAGTAGATATAATCTAAGTTCCAGTGGTTCAAGCATTCAACAATTCAACGTAAGTCTCTTTGTGATTCCAGCATTATCATATCAAACCATTGAGCTTATCCACATGTCGGGACCTGACATTTATGAACCTTGGAGTTGTCTCAAGTGATCCTTATGCGAATCTTCAGCATATGAATATCTTTGTTCAAGAGAGGATAAGATACTCTTGGGTATTTTATTCCGTGTTAGACTGTTCATAAAAAACACATCAACACAACCCAAGGAAACTCCTTGTAAAGATCTCCAGGAAACATCTAGCAGATTTAGGCTGACTTTAATAGTTGGACAAATTTATTTAATAAAGTGACTTATTTTATTATTTTCACTTTATTTTATAATTAAATTAATCAATTAAAGTCATCCCTTTTTTAAAAAATATTAATTTTTGGATAATTTAATTAATTTATTTTAATTATGTCAATAAAAATTTGGGGACATTATATAATAGCATATATGTTTGTTTCCATTCAGATGCAGAGAAACCTCTGAAGATTTGCCATTCTACCCATATTTTTTAATCCATTTTTCATTAAGAAGTCTGATTAGAAGTTTCGACAAAATTTTCAAAGGAAGGAAACAGACTTTGCTAAGTGATAACAATCAGATTCTGTCCTTCTTGTAACTTCTTTTCAGCAGCGACATGTTGATTGCTGACATCTTTGATATCAACAAGTGTTGCTGTCGTGAATCTCCCTCCTCCAGTTTGAGGGATAACATCAAGTTCTTTAGATAGAAGATCATCCCTCTATCTTAAGTATGGTTTTTTTTTTCAACCGACTTATTAGGTCTTCTCATGCAATGTTTGTTTCTGAAATTTGAGGCATCATGCCATCGGTTGCTTAGAGTTTAAGGAGCATCATAGACTCATTAGTTTAGTTCAGGGATCTTAATCTGCATCAAAATCATCTGTCATGAGTTGCTCTACAGGTACTTGACCGATAAATGCAGAGAAAAAAATATTGAGAGCAAATATGAGTGTAAAGATTCCATGATGCAGTTGACTCTGTCAAAAGGGATTTATCTGTTCATTACACTAGAAATTATTGAACAAAAGTTTCCAAAATTTTGAATATTAGAATGCTGGTGACACATAGGCATCAATCTGCACTCTATCCAAATCTTGTCATCTGAAGTCCTCAGAATTTTCTGTTCCGCAGAGAAGTGGGTGTGTACTGCATATAATGGTTATTGTCTGGTATGAACATGAGAGATGTACAACTTGCCAGATGATTGTAAGGTTCAGTTACTACCAAATCAATTTATCTTACATATAGCATTATTCACATTTTCACCTTTTCACTTTTGCTTTATATTTGTTTTGAAGTGTTGATCAAGTGACATTCACAATTTTGCGTGATCGATTTTTATGCCAAATAAGTTATAAAATGTGCTTATTTTTGTTGCTTGACAGGGTGCAATCCTTTTGCTTTTTATGCAAATTTATGTCAATAAAGTTCTAAAATGTGTTTATTATTGTGTGGCAGGGTACAACACGATTGCTTCTTACACAAATCCCACATTTCAGGGAGGTATGTGCTTGGTCAAATGTCATTAATATAACTTTTCTGTGTTAAATTTCCTTGTCACTAATGGGTTTGGATCTAAGATTTTTAATTTGTGAGTTAAGTTACTATTGTAATTAAAAGGCTGATTGCTTTGCAATATGTTTAGTGACTTTCCCCTTTTGCAAGACATTCACATATTTGGAGCTTGTTTGTAAAATTTTTTGGTGGCTTATTTTCCAGGTGCAAATTTGCATTGCCTGTGCCATTTCTCTCCTTAACTCACCCATAAAATATAAAAAATGGTATATTAGTTGTAATATTCCTCTTTAATGTGGAATATGAAGCATCTGTTTTGTAAGATATTGTAAGAGTTTCTTTTATTTTGAAGTCAATAAAGCTAGTTGTGTACTTTGTGGTGATGCTTTCAGATACTCAGCTCCAATACTAGTTATCAGTACCTTGTGTCCCCATAGGGCCGTAGGAATATAGTGAGTGCATGGGACCATTTCCATGTCCTTCAGGAATCTTTATACTGATCTATATTTTTTTTTTTGTGACTATTGGGATTGTAAACAGACTAATTGTCCACATGCAAAAGGCAAGAGGGATGTGAGAAATTAGCTATTTATATAATCTTCGGCGTTAGAGTAGGGCATGCCATCAAAAAGTTGTTTTGTGCATATGTCTATGGATAGTTGGAGACCTTTTTAGTTTGGGTTGGCACTTGTACCTCCTTAGGAAAGGTCTCTTATTTGTTTTGTACAACCTGAACTGATATTTCAATAGTACTGCAGCTTTGTTTTTGATAGTGCCTTGTTCTTGTGAACACATGGAATTTTAGATTACATTCATTAAGATTCAGAACTGAGTTTTCTCTCTTAGGATTTGTTGTGACCATTTCACACATCGCCCCATTAAAATGGGGACCCCCTCTTTTTGCTTTTGTTTTTGCCTGTTCTTCTCTCTGCTTTTAGGGTTTTGAGTAAGTGAGTGAGTTGTTTGGACTAGGGTTAAACAAAGGGGGTTTCTTTTGGATATTTTCAAGCCGAGTCCAGTCAAATTTTGAAGATTATTAAGCATCCTCCCGAAGATTGCAATTTTTGAAATACGATGAGCCTGTCAGAAAGTCAGGTATGTCTCAGGTTAGTTCCAGTCAGGGTTTTTTGAGGGAAAATTCAAATTTTGTCTAAGGGTTAGCATTTTGAAGATGGAATTGTACATTTTTGCCTAGGTAAAGTTTTGATCAAATTTTGGAGGCAAGATGATGCCTGAAACAGAGAAATCGCTCTTGTCCTTCACTGGAGGCTCAGGGCGAATTTCATTCTAAGTGCAATTTCTTGTTTTAGAAGGCTTGCTAACTGGTTCCCGGCCTTGAAGATGACCTAATTATGCCTTGTGGAATGATTGAAGATTTAAATTGTGGATATTTTGGCTTATAAAGGTGAAATCGCTCCTGTCCCTCTCCCAGGGACTAAGGTGAAAATGTTATTTAGTGCACATTTGTCTCTAACTTCCTTTGAATTGTTTTGTGCAGGGTCTCCAGGGGAGATGATTGGACGTGAATTGAAGATTTTGAGGATTTTGAAGGTTTGAAAATGATGAAATTTGAAGGAGTAAGATAAATTCGCTCCTGTCCTCCACTGAAGGACCAGGGTGAAATGATTTATTTTGATCATTTTTGGCCTTGGTTGATCAAATTGAAGCATTAAGGACACAAGGAAGAATGAAATGAGCATAATGGAGTATCCAGACTTAGTTAAAAGCAATGAAAGGTTGAACTTTTGTCTAGCAAGATGAATTCGCTCCTGTCCCTCACCAAGGGACCAGAGCGATTTTCTTTGTACACACCTTCTTGGACCTTTTCTGGATTTGGGCTCTCGTTCATGGATTGTAAAAAGATGATATCTTCCCCAGCAAAGGAAATTTGAGATGAAAAGTGAAAAGATTTGGCCTTGAGGACAAAAGGCGCTCCTGTCCCTCACTGAAGGACCGGAGCTTGAATTCCAAATTTGCATTATCCTTGCAAGATTTAAGTGATTTTACGATTTGAAGAGGTCAAGGGGAATGTGTTCTGTCCGTTGAATATAACTTAAGTGGGCCACAATGAAGAAAATCAACCTAAGTAACAAAAGGCGCTCTTGTCCCTCCTCAAGGAACCAGAGCGATTTTCTCACAAGGCAAATTTCTGGCAAAGGTAAAGCAAGTTTCATGTTTGGGATGAATGAAGGGAGGCATAATTGGTCCATTGAAGATAATTTTGAAAGTTAGCAAAGCATAGGAGAGCTCATAATTGCCAAGGCGCTCCTGTCCCTCACCAAGGGACCAGGGCGAAAAACACATTAACAAGCCTTCCTCCCCAAATTGGGACGAATCCAGGTCAAGGCATGAGATTGGAATGGTATTTAAAAATGCTTCAAGGAAGAATGAAGTTGCAAAGACCACAAAATTCGATGAAAATTGGCTAGGGCGCTCCTGTCCCTCTCCAAGGGACCAGAGCGAAATCTTCAAGTATGCCTAAACACTTAACATTTGAAATACTATTTCTTATTTCCAGGACTCAAGACAGAATGGAGAATCATATTTTATGCCTTGAGGGTAATTGGAGGTCGATGTGGTCAAGAATTCGTACAATAAACTAAAAGGCGCTCCTGTCCTTCACTGAAGGACCAAGGCGATTTTCATAAAATCAACAAATCCCCTCCAGAATCACGCCAAGACAAGGTTGTACAAGGTGAGAAATATCTTTCGAAAGATGATGAACAAGGAATTGCCCCCAAGAATCGACAATCTTAGGCTCAAATGTAAAAATCGCTCCTGTCCTTCATTGGAGGACCAGGGCGAAAATCTTTGAAGAGTCTATTTTGCCTTGAGAAAGCGAGTGGAACATGCACTGAAGGGACGAATGAATATCATTGTTTGCCTCCAAACTTGAATTGGCGATTTGAAAGACAAAGACCAAGGACAAAGGGTGAGATCGCTCCTGTCCCTCACCTAGGGACCAGGGCGAAAATGCTTTAAGGCAAGCTCCTTCCAAAGATCACATGAATTAAACTCAAAGTCCCCAATAAAAATCCCATTTTGGACGTCCAGGAAGAGATTTTGAACGTGAAAGCAAGGAATACAAGGTCAAAAATGAAAAGGCGCTCCTGTCCCTCTCCCAGGGACCAGAGCGAGGTTATTAACAAATTGATATTTTTACCATGCTTGGGCACCAATGTCCTCCAAATCACATTAAATGCCAATTTCGCTAAAACTCCAAAATATTTTAAAAATTAAATTGACATTTAATAAAGGCGCATGGCATTTAATAGTTAATTTAAGCCTTGGAAAATCAATTTTTATTATTATTAAGGCTTTTGAAATTAATTATTATTAAATTAAATTTAAAATGGAGCGCTTTGGGGTATTATTTTAATATTTTGACAAGTCGGCCTCTTTCTTTTTTAATTTTTTTTTAATTTTGGCCTATTTTCCAAGTCGGCCTATGGGAAATTGAAATGGTGAGCGCCTATATAAGAGAGGTGTGTTGAGCGATTTTTATCCATCATTCACTCATTATTTCAAATGCGATTTGGAAGAGCAAGGAAGGTGCGAAATCTGGTCTAAGTTGGAGCAAATTTTCCTCAAGTATTGGGGGATAAAGGTGATAGAATTAATACTTGCGAAGACTAGAGGGAGGCGCATTTTGCTAAAGGGAGTCTTCAATCTTCATTTTGCCTAGCAAATTTTCCTAATTTTGCATCATTTCTTAGAATTAATCCTCAAGTGGAGGTATGGCGAGATCTTCCTAGTCCAACGTTGAAATTTTGAATTTTGAATTTCAAAATTGCGTAGTTAAATTTAGGAAATGATAATTCAAAGATTTATCATGAAGTTTCCTAAATGTTTAAATTGCAAAATATATTACTCATTATGAAATGTTGTGTAGGTGTCAAGATGGCGACCCCAAAGGCAGGAGCATCCACTAGTCGTCCAACTCTCATGAAGGAAGATCAAAGGAATGAAGAATTGGAGACCAAGATCGTGTCAAAATGGAGCAACATCGGAGATACCAACTTGGGAAACTTCAGTGTGAAGAAGTTTCGAGAGGTCCCTTACATTAGAAAGCCATCACCTGTCACAAAGAGAATAATTGAAAGTGGCATTATCAAGGCGGCCGGTTTCCCTCCAGCAGTCCAGTGCCATGAGCTGATGATCGAGTGCGCCCGCCATTATGACCCACAATCAAGATCGATCATGTCCAAGGAGGGAAACACTTTGGCTTACCTTTAAGAGGAGGCTATAAGTGAGGCTCTTCATCTTCCAGAACATAGGGATATGATTTACAAAAGCTTAGAAGGAGCTAGGTCCATGTATGAAGATGATCCAGACACTTGCTTAAGCATCATCAATAAGAATTGGTTACTCAAAAGTCGTCCTCGCCTGAGCAAGATTCCCAACACACCACATAGGATCGACTTCCAGGAGGAGTACAGAGATTTGATAACTTTGCTCAATCGAGTTACAGGGGCTCCTCAAGCCTTCTATTTTGAGAACTGGATGTTCTACTTCATCCAAGTGATAGTTCAAGGAAAAGGAACAATTCATTGGGCTAGAATTATTAGCTATTGCTTGGACGTGCAGTTGAGAAGACTAAAGGCTACCAAGTCATTACACATGAGTTCATACATCATATATGCCTTGATCAGGAGTTTTGAATATGCAGGACTACCTCATAGAGGAGTGATCGGAAGAGGGCCCGGAGAAGTCAGAGTTTGTGATTCTTATGTCCATTTGCATCATCCACCTGGAAGGGACTACAAGTTAGTCAATGATACCTTCACGATGAACATCACCAGGACATTGCAAGGCGGGATTCACAACCGGTTATCTCAAGATGCACAGGAGCTTGTGAAGAGGTATGGTGCTTGGTTTATCCAATTCCAAAAGTTTACATATATTAGAGTTCATGGGTGTCCTTCACCTCCATATATGTTGCCAAGATATCCGACAGATAGGATAGTGTTACTTGAGGTGACTAGGCAGTTGGCAGCTTATGCAAAGGCATTCAGACACAGGCATGGAAATGGAATTCCTGTGCCTATCATACTAGGAAATTCAGTTGAGGTATGTCCTAATGCTCTAGCCATGGATGACGCAGAGAAGGAGTTGACCTTATATTCATTTTCATTCTTTGCCTTGAGAGATAATTTTGATCCTTATGGATATATAGAAGAAACAGTTGGTAGAAAGTACAAGCACGAATTTCAGATAGAGGACTTTTTGATGAATCTCTCGAATGATTTAGAAGTGAAAAGAAAGATGCATTCCAGGTTACCTTTAGATCTCATCAGGAAATGCAAAGTTTACAGAGTGGCTGATCAAGCTCAGGACAGTGGCAGACATCTCCAATCATCTTATGACCAAGAAGACAAAGCAGTGAAGATAGATTGGAATGAACCTGAGGTTTTTGACTTAAAAGCTTTGATGGCTCCAGTTTTGTCTTGTACTCGCAGATGGGTCAATGTGCAACATCAAAAGTTGAGAGAACAGAACATACCTATGACTTTTACTTTGGAGGAAAGACTAGGGGAAGGATGAAAGATCCCTGATAGATCTTTGCTGTTAACCTGCTGTAATTTTTTATTTTTAATTTTGTTTTCCTGTTTATTTAAGTTTTTCTTACAGAACTAGACAGAAGTGCAGAAAGGGTTGTTTGTTTTTGTGTTTTTGATTGTTTTATAGCATAGGAAGGAATAGATAACAGCAAATATGAAGCAATACTGAAATAAATGAGGTATACAACAAAAGTCAGAATTATTGCAAATCGTACCAGGGAGATTTGTCTGAATTACAAAGCCAAACAATGAATCCAATGTATTTCCCAAGCTCTCATACAAATTCGAAGTCAAACTGGAAGATGAAGAATGTTCTCCAACCCCACATACACTGGAAGTGAATACAAGCAATACCCTATACACCACGTGGTGTATTTGCTGCAAATGGCATTCCTCCAACTGCAATGAACCACGTCTCCACTGGAAAGATGGTAGGCTACGCTGAAACCCTACTGAGAATTGATGCCTCTGTCCTTAATCACCACGCACAATGCCTTATAAGTCCGGTGCCAAAGATTGCTGAGGGCTACGTCCCAGCCAATCCTAATCCTGGGGTTTGCGTCCCAGTCTAGAAATCGCTCTCCATAGCAAATTCATACAAGTTGTCAAATATGCAAAAGATAATCATAGAATGAAGCTCCTATCCCCTTATAACCCCTCTCAATTGCAAATCAAACCCTAATTGTCTCCAAGTGGCATGGTCTAGTGGAAATGTTATAATTTCTTATTTTAAAGTGGTCATGTTACTAGAAAATGACCTTTTTCCCCATAGACAGAAATCCGCTCACTGAATTGCCCTGAGACCAAAGAGAAAGATTTAAAGAATTTCAAGATCTTTCCAACGAGCTATCACACAATAGGATGCGCATCCAGATGAGGCCAAAAATCCCCTTATTACTCCAAAATGGCTAACAACTTAGCCTTATTTAATTATTAAACGCTAACTTAGGAAATATTAAAAATATAACCCAAATAGCCACAAAATGCCCAACTGACATTACAAACCCTAAAATCATCCTGTCACCTGTCTGTGACTGAAGTCGGAAATCAAGGATTCACTGGTAGTCTCATCCCTAAAATCTAGGGATGCTCCTAAAATTTAGGAAACAAGCCCAATCTCTCTGAAACTGAACCCAAAGAGGCATCTCATGGAGACCCAACCTTGGGCATGATCAAACCTCCTAAAAAGTAGGAACTGCCTCCTAAAAACAAGGAATGTCTCCCAACTGATCAATAACTGCTAGAACACCAAGTCTCCAACACTGAATAACCAAACCGGGTCTCTGTCCAACCCTGTCAGCCTACAAGACCCCATAATAAGTTGACTCACATGTCTCTGCTAGACTGAGCTAGAGTGGGGACATGACAAAGGAGGAGCAAGTGTAAGTGAAGGCAATCCTCATCCTAGAAGCACAAGTGAAGGTAATCTTCGAAGCGCAAGTGAAGGCAATCCCCATCCTAGAGGTGCAAAGAGAAAAGAAAGACCTGAGAAAAGAGAACCCTCCAAGAAGAAACAAGAGGCCAATCGAGATCGCTCATCCGGTATATCTTCTCGACATGAAAAAAGGACAAGTCAGAATGTAGGACAAGAGAAGAGGGTGCCTGAAGTTGAGGAATCTATGGAATCAATGGTACTGAATGATACACATGAAGGAGGGCAGGCGTCATAACGTTCATCAAGTCAATCTCCTCAAGTTAATGAGCTACATGAAGACAAGAATAATGATGAAGTGACATCTCCTCTCCGAGAAGAAGAACCATTGCCTAAAGAGATACAAGTTAGAGAGACAAGATCCGCCATTCCAGATTGGTTGAAGGAGAGGCTAACAAGGGTGATTGTGATCGAAGATGAAGATAATGTAATTGACTTAGAGAGCCTTGTAGGAAGTTCTCAGGGAGTAACAGAAAGGAAAAAGGCCACCAAGATGTCCAAGATGATCAGAGATGAGACAAGGTCCAGGAAGTTACAGATAGCTACACCGGCAGTGGACAAGTATGAAGGTGAAATCCTTGCAGAAGAGTATGATGTAGAAACATTTGAGCTTGGTCCACTCACAGCCGAGCAGACACTGGATGAGGCAACTGATTCATTTGAGGCACTTAAAGACAAGCTTAAAGAAGAAATGGAAAAGAATAGAAAGCTTGAGCGAGAGGTTGGTGCTCGGAGAGGCTACTTTAGCCATCTCAATCAGCCTTTGGGACGTTAGGATCCAGCAGTATCTCCTATGCAAGCACTTCCCCTTGAATCAGTTGGCGAGGCAGAAAGAGTTAAGAGCTTGGTTCAGCTTATGAGCTCTTGGATTGACAAATCCCATACCGTTGCTGTTGAATTCGCAACAAGAATGATGCAGACCACCCATCGAGCTATCCAGGTCCTTGAGATCATTCACAACCTAATGATAACGGTAGCCGCCTTTGCCCACACTAGAGATGTTATCATTCCTGTTCTGCAAGTAATCAGGCAAACACCAAGGAAGATCCTAGCACAAGAAAAGATAATGGATGGAGGAGCTCATAATTTACTCCAGTGGTCAACTCTACTCCAGATGAAGGAAGTTCTTTTCAAAGACATTAGCACCAAATGCAATCAAGTTGAGGAGGTCATCCATCCAATTCAGGATAAGGTGTTTGAGGTGTTATGTTCTATTCTTGGCAGAAGGATTGAAGATGAGACGGATGTGAATCTTCAAGAGTTGGAAGAGAGGGTTAAGGTCATCTTTTGCAAAGATGAGAATATTATCACAGATGAGCAAAGGGATCAAATGTTCGCTACTACGCTCCTTATTGAGAAAATCAAGGAACTCGAACCTGGATGGGATGTAGCTCTTCTCAAAGCCTTCGATCAAGTTATCCACTTGGAGGAACGAATGAGGAATCTTCCCGAGATCCCTATTGCTGAGATTGAAGGAATTGTGTCCAGATTCATTGCATATGCTAAGAAGGAGCATTGGAAAGGGAACAAGGTTCTAGAAGAGTTGTTGTTATAGATGATGTGGCACCTTAATTATCATTGGTCTATGTTTCCTAGATTTTTGTGCCAATTAAATATTTGGCTATGCATTTAATATTGTTCAATAAAAGGGGAACTTTTTGTAATAAACCCTAATTAGGGTTTAGGTGTCAGAATCTCAGCCGTTGATCTTCTTTTGATTCGGGCCGTTCATTGTAATTGAGGATGCTATATATACCCTCATTCATTTTCATTTTGTCATTAGAGATTAGATGATTTGCAATTAGAAGTTAGAAGGTTAGAGCTTTTGGGAGAGAAGAAAGTTATTTTGTAGCAAGATTGAGCATTGAAGAGAGAATTTTAAGCAATTGTTGTCTATTTTTGGCTTTGAGATCAATAAAATATTGAAGTTATGGTGTTTTATTGCAATTCTTGTGGCTACTTTCATGATTGCTTACTTTCTTGAATCATTCTTGGTCGAAGTAGTATTTAAATTTGAAAGACTAAGTGTTGGGCTTGATTTTTGGTGAGATTCACGTTCCAAACCACTAGCTTCTTACTGATTGTAAGAACGACTTGTGTGGTCAACTGGAGATATTTGGATTACTTAAACCTTCAATCATCATTGAACTATTGATATGTACCTTCATGGTAGTGTCTACGATCCTTGATGAATTGGAAAATCATTAGTCACCTTAGAAGATCGCATCAATTTCAGTTGAGTTGTTATGTTTTGGCAATATTGAAATTGGTAGAATCTTACCAAGTCTAGCCTACATTGAGTCATTCTTAGGATTAAATTAGAATTCATCCCTTGCAAACCCTACCTTTTGATCTTTTTTTAGAACTTGTTAGTTTTAGGAAATCTTGTTCCTGCAGCTCGGAAAACGTAAGGCCCCTTGATGAAACAGCATTCACAACGACCACCGGTGCTTATCCACACGTAGAGACCCTACATCAAAGAACCTTGGAGTCATCCTGATTGATCCTTTTTGCGACATCTTCAACAATCATAGGCTTTATTCAAGAGAGGATAAGGTACCCTTGGGTATTTTATTCTGTGTTTGATTGTGTACAAAATACACGTCAACAGGATTCTAAATAGTAATAGCAAATATTAGTTGGGTTCATAAGTATTGTACCAGATCCACTTTCTTGGTTCGTGGGCATGATCAATAATGGCTTTGTACTTGGCTATTAATAAAAAAGACAAACAAGAAGTTGCATATTGCATTATCAATGGAGAGGCTGCAAAGGCTCCTTTGGATGCATCCAGAGACCAACCAAATGAACTGAGGGTTGTAACTTAAATAATAAGGACATCATCAAATTATATGTTGGCCCTTTTGTGGTGATTGATGAAAATGTTGGTTCCTCTTCAAGATGTTGAGTGGAACCATTTTCTCCTTTAGCACCCTTTCTTTGGCTTTATTGCCAGCTATCTTCTATCTTGTAGTCACTGAAATATATGGCTTTGCATATATTTAATTATTTAGGGTTTAATTGTTTGGGCATCTCTTTTTAGTTTTATTTGCTTCCCAAGTCTATCTATATCGGCAATTTTAGATTTATTATTCTATGTTGGAGTAATCTTTATACTCTTAATATGCCATTATAACTTGCTGTACTTGGGAGGTCCATGAACCTACTTCGGTCATTTGTTGGCATTGATATATTTTCTTTCCTTTTTTTTAACCTTTAAGCCTCTAGTCTAAGTTGCCAGTTTGGGTATGGGCTTGTTGCTATAGCACATATAGTCAAAGAGGTCTAGGTTCAAATCTCCACAATGGCATCTCAGCATATTCCCACAGTTGATTAACCTGCAGTGGTTTTGTTGCATTTAGACATGTTGGTCGCTAGTGGACATTTGTATTGGTTGTGGGCCCCCAAATCAGATCCCATACACACACACATGTATATATGTGTATATATATATACATGTATATGTATGTGTGTGTATATATATGTATGTGTGTATATATATGTATGTGTATGCGTATGCATGTGTGTATATGCATGTGTATGTGTATGTACATATGTATGTATATGTGTATGTGTATGTAGTATGTACACATGTATACGCATGCGTGTGTATGTACATATATGTATGTACGTATGTATATATATGTATGTATGTACGTACGCATGTATGTATCTATGTATGTATATATTTATGTATGTATGTATGTATGTATTTATGTATGTATGTATATACATACATACATACATACATACATATATATACATATATATGCACACATTAACAATACAAATATATTAAAAATAAATGAATATTATTTTTAATTTAGAAAATAGAGTAATTAATAAATGAATAATATTAACATTATAATATAAATAGTATAGAATAATTAAAATTTTTGGTGGTAGAGGGGATTTGGCTGCACGTGATTTTGGTTGCAGTGAGATGAATTTGCTGATGGGAAAGTGACAATGCAGATGGAGTGGTGGGGATGGTGTTGGGAAATTTGATTTTGATGTGAGGTCCTCGCAGAGAATAAATGGTGGTTTCTAGCATGGTCTACCTGTTCAGCAGTGTCATAAGAGCCTAGCCAAATTCTTAGCTCTGGAATTAGGTATTCTCACTCGGACATTTGTTGCCCCCTTTTTCTCTCGAAACTCTCTTAAATTGGCTGCTTTGACTATGGGTGTGATGATGAGTTGACATATTTGTCTGTCCAGAAACCAGAAACAAAGATGTAAAGCACAACAATTGTGTACTTGTTTTTCCTAGCTTAGCTGCAGTCTATATTCATTTTGATTGATAAAAGAGGAAGGGCTAAGGTGCACTCTCAAGTTGGAAGACTTGGTCATCAATGTCAAGTTGTGTTTGCCCTGAAAAATAGGGTTTAAAAAAAAATGTTATTTGGGTTCGGCTGTATGATTCCAGAGCATATTTTGTCGGAATTTGAACCCGTATCTGTCCTCATCCTGGTTGGTATGGTAATGAGACCTAAAACAGCAGAACTTGTTAACTTAGGCTCTAGTAAGGTGAGGATTCTTGGATAATATACCTGTTAATTTCTCCTGGTTAATGTTTTGTCCACCAAGTTGTCCTTATGCTTGTTATATTCTGCTCCATGCAATTGCATTTGCATATTGCTTTGGACATCACGCTTGAAATGATATAGCATTTGCACCTTTTCTGATCTATGCATGTGATCTCTAAGATTGACATGAATGGACTCTTGATTATCTCGTAGTGCTCTAAATTGAAATGAAATCTGTTACATTCAACTTAGATGTCATGCTATATTATATTGTTCCTTAAACGAGGAATGTTAACTCATAAACCATTGACATTCCAATACAGAAAAAAACATGTTTACATAGAGCAATGGAACTATGCACTATGAATTTTATGTACTAAGAAATCAACTTCATGATCCTTTTGAAGTCTATCTCCATTGAACATTTATAAACACACAGCTCATAGCCCTTTGATATGTAAACATTTGCATTGCTTCATTGGAATTGAATACAATTTGATAATATATAAAAGATAAAATTAGATTTCTACTACTTGCCTGTATCTATAATTTTATTTCTAAAACGAGAGAAAGCATAAAACAATGTAGTGATGCACATCTGCTAGATAGGAAATTTTGTCAAGTGGATAACAACAGCTGGATGTCATACTGTCATGCTCCTTTATCCAGCAACACAATTTTGCTCAAAATCTGCCTGATACTGCTTTGGAGTTGTACCGTGTAAAATCTGACTCATCTTAGAGACTGTTTAGATGTTAATTGGGAATAGGGCTATTCTTTTTTTTAAGTTGGATGGAATTACGCCGGCAGACTACCTCTTCATTGAAAGCTTCCTAGATGCCTATGGAAATTCTCCAGAATTTACAGTTTAATAGAGAGACATCCAACCAGTGTACTATTGATCATGGTTCCAGTTCAACATGTGGTGTCACGAACTGAGGCCAAATCTACTTTATCAAAATCATCCGGGGTTTGCAACTGACTTCAGGGGAGGCAGCCTTAGTGGGACTTGAACTGTGGCCTTCTTTGTGATATATCTGTTTCTTTCGCTAAATCAGGCCTCACAGATACACAGGTTAAAAAATTTCTATTGTTCTTCTGTTACATGGAATAAGTCTCATTTTGGTACCATGTAATCTTTGCCAATTAATATTTAGATAACAAGTGTCTAATATTGAATGTAATGCTTCTGGTAGTAAACTGTGTGATGGCTTTTTTGCATCAATGTTTTGGATCACACTCTGTGATCCATCATCAGGAAGAAGATAAAAATTGATACAGATTGCAGAAATAGGTTCTTATAAAGAGAGAGGAAGGAATTAATGGGGAATCACAATAGTTGTCAGAAGCCTAAATCTGCAATCTTCTTTGAGACCCCGATCCTCAGCTTTTCAAAAAGCTTAGCTTTAAAATGAATATCTTCCCATGAAAGGTATTGATTATAGACATGATATTTCCATTGTCCATTTAATGAATGTAATGATTTTTTTTAATGTGCTGTGTGAAGTTTTTTGCATTAACATTTCAGATCACATGCTGTGATCCATCGTCACTTGGAGGATAATAATTGATACAGATTGTAGAAATAGGTTCTCAAAATTAGAAAAAAAATTATAATATTTTTTATAACTTGTGTATTTTTTGTTTGTGTTTCAAGAAAATTCCTTTCTGCAAAGTTGGAAACCCATCATATTATTTAAAATCTATTTCTCTGAAATATGGGTTTACCTTATCGAATGTTTATTTTATGGTTCTCTTTTTCTGACGCAGGTGGTCTTGATGGCTTTTGAGTGCCCGCACTGTGGGGAAAAGTAAGCTATAGTCTTTATTATGATCATTCTATACATTTAATGTTGGTTGTGATTTGAAAAAATGGTTTGGTTGAGATTGTCTTCTCCAAAGGAATCTTTGGAATCATGGACAATAAGTTGTCTTTGGACTTTGTTTGTTCTCCTTAGATAGCCAAAAAGTGGTACATAGATTGTATTTTATTTTGAATTTATTTCTGTTTTTGTAACTGCTATTGATGTTTTTTCAGGAACAATGAAGTTCAGTTTGCTGGCCAATTGCAGCCTCATGGATGTGTGTACACATTAAATGTTCCAGAGGATGCTTTAGAGGTTCTCCCTGCTAGAAAAGACTCATACATATCTAAGTTAGATTTAGAATTACATAGTAATTTTAAAATGGATAGAGTGATTCACGATTCTTGTTTTGTTAATTTTTGTTATCTATTGAGAAGAGACTTGAATCCCTGATAGCATCTTAGACGGGGTGCAATGTTGTGCGTTGAAAAGACATTAAGCCAGTGTATTTTATGCTACAAAATAATCAGTAAATCTCAAGTCTGTCTTCTATTTCATTTTATTGACTATGCAGGTATTGAACCGGCAAGTTGTAAAATCAGATTCTGCTTCTATAAAGGTATTATATCTTGTTTTTTGTCTAGAATATTGTTCACATGCTATTATTTCAGCAATTTGAACAAGTTTTAATTTTGTAAATTAGATCTCATTTCTATTTACACATTTGTTCAACAAATAGAAAACTATGTCATCTAATTACTCAAATTTCTTGAAGAAATATACGTTTTTGTTTTAATTTGGATTAATATGCCTTTTTGAAGTGTTTTTTGTGCTGAAATGATATAACTGAGATGTATCTTTTGTGTCAAATTCATCCAGGACTTGCAGTTGCCCTTGCTCTATTGGGGTATGCCACACCTAAAATTGGATATCTTAGTTTTACCCAATTTAACATTTAACATCAATACATCTTAAACATGTAATGTGCCCTTCGAGAATTTAACACTGTTCTTCATTATGAAAGCCTTGATGGGTTACCACATGAGCTTATTCCATTTGACAAAGAATATAGGTTTTCAACATGTAAGATGAATGAATGTTTAACTTTAAACTATTATGTTTATTGAGGGTTTAAACCTAATAATTAGCCACCTTTGACTTTGCTCTTATTTTACCTGAATTTCTTTTCGAATGTTCAGTCTTATGAGTTTTAAAAGAAGAAACATGCATGGTGACAGTGCCTTCCAGTTCATATAAATTCTGCTTCAAAAAGCATGATTTCTTGGGTCACATTATGCCAAATGATGTGTTTGTGTGCTGAAGGGAGCAAGCAAAGTGGTTTTGTGAGCTTGAAAAATCTGAATTTAGGTGGTTAAATATGACAAACTATTTTTATGGGCTGCAATTGTAGTAAAATGAGAATAAGGGTGCTATTTGTTGAATTTGAAGTTTTTGGCGAAGAAATGCAACTTATATTCAGCTAAAACATGGGTTACATTAATGTAGAACATGATTATGGACAGTCCTGTCTTAAATAATACAAAAGGTAGAAATGATAAGATCTGGGTCTGTATCTGAGAAGGCAACTGGCAAGGAATTACCATCCCTAGGGGGAATAAGCAATCTCATCTTTCACAAGCAGTGCTAAACTTTGCTTTGATAATCTGAACTCTCTTAATTTGTGTTGTTAGAAGAAGGAAAATGGGGGAAATGGGCATACAATGGAATTTGTATGCGTGCTTTTTTATTGAGGAAGTTACATTGGTTGTAACTGAAATTGTGAAGTTAATCATATTATTTGACATAATTAATGTATAAGTGATCACAAATTTACAAACATTAATACCTTTTCTTAGTGACTGAATAGTAAACTGGAGACAACCCTATTGGAATAAACAGATGATGTATGTACCCATTTCTGAACCAAACCAGAGGATTTCAAGCTAGACAAAAGAGAGGGGAAAGCTTCTGTTGTTGAGGAGGAAGGAACTGAAGCCCGAGACCTGTCAGCAGCAATATTGCAGTATGAATGCAGGGCCATATCAGAGGCAGCACCAAGAAAATACCAAGGAAAATCATGGCAGAAAATGAGTTTTAAGACACCAAAATATACAAGAGAAGTTGCAAAATGACAAGGAAATATAGTATCAATCTAAATTCAGTCATTTGAAATACTTTAATCATTGCCTCTTTCTTCATCTTGTTTGAGCATAAACATGTAGACGTAAATAAATTGTTTCATTACTTTACTTTCTTGAAATATAGTGCAGGCTCATTTATGCTTCTCACATCCATTTTCTAAGAACTATTTATTTAATTCTTGAATACTATACTCTTGGTGCTTGTTTCAAACCATAGAGCATTTTCTTCAACTCGTAAATGTATCCTTTTTTCACTTTCTCTTCAAATCCTTGAGGCTGATGCTGATCCACATATACTTCCTCTTCAATGTATCCGTTAAAAAATGCACTCTTCACTTATAACTCATGTATTTTTCATCCTTTATGTTCTGCTAATGCTAACATCAATCTTATTGTCTTATGTCTTGTAATAGTTGCATAGGTTTCATAATCAATACTATACCTTTGAGCATATCCTTTTGCAACCAATCTAGCTTTGTATCGTTCAACGGTACCATCACTTTACTACTTTATCTTGTAAATCCATTTGGTTCCTTCACTTCTTTTACTTTTGGTGGCTTTACAAGCTTCCAAGTTTTGATTCTTTCAATAGCATCAATCTCTTCTTCTATTGTTCTAATCTATTCCTTGTTTTCAACTGCTTCTTCAGACTTAGTATGTAACACCCTAATGTTTGAATAAAATACATAATCAATCAATTCATTATTTGCATTGTTTTCTCTAACTTGACTTCTTTAAATTTTCTTTCAAAATTTTGATCTCATATTGGATTAGGTGGATGAGTTTGTATTACCTTTTAACTTTGCATAAGAAAATTGCTGGAACTTTATTGTTTTTCATCTTGATTCAAAATCAGTCCTTGACTATGTGTTTCTTTTTCTTTATTCAAATGTTTTGCATAGATTCCTCCTCCAACAAATATAGCACCTCTTGAAATAATGCTTTTCCTAACTTGAGGGGCATAAAACTTATAGGCTTTTCTTTCTACATTATTACATGTAAACATGCATGACTCATAATTTCATTGTTTTGCATCTAGTTTCTTTCTTTTCTCATTGCCTATGTAAACATAAGCTCAGCAAATAAATACTTTAAAGTGTGCCACTGAAGGCTTTCTCCCATGCCAAGCTTAATCCGGGGCTTTTTTCCTTGCTGCAATATTTGGGCCCCTATTTATGATATAAAGAGTAGTGTTAACCCATTCAGACCAAAACATTCTATTAATGTTCTTTGCTTTCAGCATGCTTTTTGTTGATTTTATTATTATTTTTTCTTTCTTTTTGCCACTCCACTTTGCTGCATGTATAAAGTGTTGTTAACTTTCACAATTCCATTCCTTGCACAAAATTCATTAAAATCTTTTGAACAAAAATCATAAAATTCTTTTGAACAAAATTCATTGAATTCTAAGTTCTTTTGGACAAAATTCACCTCCTATATTAAAGTAATATTGCCATATTTCTATAATGGTCATTTAGTTAGTTAGTTTAGGTAACTTCCTTTTTGTCTTTCGTTTCTGTTTTAGAAATTTTGTATGTAAATCTCTATTTAAGGATTTTTTAATCTCCTTGTAATATATTGATTTACCATTTCATGGCATCAGAATGTAGGTTCTTTTTTGGTGATTTTTAAAAAAAAATTCGTGGTCCATTTACCTAGAAATTTCCAAAATTATAGAAGTTTTTTGATATGTTTATTTAAAACAAAAATCATGGGTTTTTTTGGCAGACTTTTTATAGAATAAAACTCGTGGCTTTGTTAGCTAGATATTGAGGGTTTTTACCAGCAAAGTTTTGAATGATTTTTTGATAAAAAATCGTGGTTTTTTTGTTCATGTTTCCTAATAATTTCTGCTCGCGACTTGTTGTTTTTCTTTTTTGTAGCAGATTCAACTAGTTTTTTTCCATGCAAAGGGTTTTCAGGTTGATGTCTTTTTGATGATTTTTGGACAAAATCATGGCTTTATATCTCCGACATAAAATTTTGATGATTTTTAATAAAATTGTGGTTTCTTGCTGTTCGTTTTTGCAAATTTTCTGTTTTTTAATTAGACTTGGTTTGCTTTAGCAAGAGTATTTTGCACGATTTTTTCATTGAAATTGTGGGTATCAATTTTTCACAAACTTGTGTTTTGTGCGCTCGTGGAAGATTGGATTCTTCGCAAGCTTTATCAACCCCTTGATTGTCACAAAACAAGGGTGAAGGCCCTGCTTGAGACATTTTCATGTCAGAAAGCATCCTCTCTAGCCATATTTTCTCACATGCTGCTTAAATGGTTCCTTGATATTTTGCTTCCATTGAGGAAAGAGCTACTGCTTGTTGCTTCTTACTGGTACATGTGACTACACCTGCACCAAGACTGGAGACATACATAGAAGTAGACTTTTGGTCATCAACAAAACTTGCCCAATCTGAGTCTGCAAAACCAATCAACTGAGGATCTTTGCTTCTATTGTACAAAATGCTAAAGTCAGGTGTCCCTTTCACATACCTCAATCATGTTATTTATATATTTCTAAGCATGAAGCAAATTAAAACGACCACCAAGGAGGAAGAGTAAACCCAAAAATCAAGAATCTGGATGTCAAATGTCATTCATGGCTGTACTGAATGATTTTGCTACTTCATCAGCCTTCTTTGACATATTTCAGATGGTGGACTTAAAATGAGATACCTTTTTTAAAAAATCCCACAAATTTTCAAGAAGAATCCAGTCAATCATATTCAGCTTTTGATTCCATCTAAACATTGATTTTTCCCTTGCAACACAACTGCATTTACAAGGGCAACAATGAGCAGAACCAAATTTGGATTATTTGTAAAAGGTTGTACCAAGGTTTCTTATAACACCCCAAACCTTTCTCAATCATCAAAGAAGTAGGTCACTATTCAGAAATATGCCATGAGGTAAAAAATTTGATTCATATTTGGATCACAGTGAATTTGGCAGGCTTAATGAGTTTGTTTGAAACTTACTAACACTTGCAGGTGAGTCAGCGAGCCTTGTTTGGCTTGCCTAGCTTTGGGACTTGGTGATCTTGTTGGGTACTTGGTGATTCTTTTATCTATGTGTTGTGACGTTTTCACACATCGCCCCATTGCAAATGGGGACCCATGTTTTTTTTGCTCGTTTTGCTCGTTTTCGCTTTGCTTTTTCTAGGGTTTTGTTAGTTTGTTAGTTGTCTGGATTTAGGGTCAAGCCTTAGGGTTCTAATTACCGTCTTTTCGGACCAAAATCCAGTCGTTTTTGAGGGCTTTTGAGTTTCCTTTTCTAGAATGCAAATGTTGAATGAAATGAATTCGCCAGAATGGTCTAATTTTCAATTGGAATGTTGATGCAGAGCTTAAATTTGTCTAAGTGTTGAAGATGAAATGTGAATTTTTGTCCAATTGAATATTTTTGACCAAATTTTGACTTTTTTGAATTTTGATCCTAGGCATTTCAAATGATTTGTTTTCGCCTTGTGAAGTGATAAAATGTGTAAAATCATGATATTTTGGCCTGTAGGAGCAAAATCGCTCCTGTCCCTCAGTGAAGGACGGGAGCTCATTTTCAAATACCTCATCATCCTTGCAGAGTCCAAACAAAATTTTACGTTTGAAGTGATGGAGAAAGGCGAGATCTTTCCATTGAATATAAATTGAAGATTTTCATGAGCACAGAAATGCCTCCAGGGGAAAGATCGCTCCTGTCCCTCAGTGAAGGACCGGAGCTACAAATTCAATTTCGCCTTGTCCTTACAAGATTTTGATGACTTAATGATTTGAGGACGTCCAAAGGAAGATGCTTTGCCAAATGAATATAATTTGAGATGCAAAAACGAAGGAGAATGACCTATATTGACCAAATCGCTCCTGTCCCTCTCCAAGGGACCAGGGCGAGGTACCTTGTAGCTCTCGTCCCTCTCCCAGGGACCAGAGCGATTTCCTTCATTATGCAAAATCCAGACAAAGGTCAAGGCAAGTTTACGTTCAAAAACAAGGAAAAACATGAGATAAATGCGTTGAATATAAATTGAAGATTTTTGGGACGTCCATAACAGTGCTAATTGCCTAAATCGCTCCTGTCCCTCAGTGAAGGACCGGAGCTACAAATCCAATTTTGCTTTGTCCTTGCAAGATTTTAACGTCTTGACGATGTGAGAAGGTCCAAAGAGGTACATTTTATCAAATGAATATAACTTGAAGTGCTGTCGGGGAGATCAACAGGGTAGCAAGTCCGGCTTGAGTGAGGTCCTGATCCTGAAATTTGGCTAAGTCTGGAATGTCCTGACCCTGAAATTTGACTAAGTCTGGAAACTGAAAAAACCTCCAAAAACTAGATTTTGCAATATAACTCCTGGAGGTCTGAAACCACTCTCAAACATCCTGAAAGTATATATGGAATATAACTTAAAGTATTAAAATTATCCCGATAAAGAGTGCGAAAAGTCAAATTTCGCTCGTGTCCTTCTCCAAGGGTCCAGAGCGAAAAGCGCTCCTGTCCCTCTCCAAGGGACCAAGGCGAATCGCTCGTGTCCCTCACCAAGGGACCAGAGCGAAAATGCTTAGTTAGGCCATTCCTGACCTTGTTTGGACGAATCGAGACATCAAAGGCATGGTGAAGGACGAAATGAGCATGATAGAGCATCCAGACTTGATCAAAAACAATGAGATGATGAAGTTTTGCCTAGAGGGTCAAATTCGCTCCTGTCCCTCACTGAAGGACCAGAGCGAAATTCTTCATAAGGTACGATCTAGGCAAAGATCAAGCAAATTTTATGTTCGAAGGCAAGAAAGGAGGTCAATCGAACCCGTTGAAGACAAATTGAAGATTATCAAACGTCAACAAAGGACCAAAATGCTTAAGTTCGCTCCTGTCCCTCAGGAAGGGACTAGAGCGATTTTTGTTGTAGATGATTTTCTCGCCAAATTTCAACCGATCTCAAGGCATGAATGAATGAAAGGAGGCATTGCGAATCCGTTGAATATAATTTTCGAAGGTGATGAAGTGAAATGAAGACCACAAGAGCAAAATCGCTCCTGTCCCTCTCCAAGGGACCAGAGCGATGAGGTACGTCCCCTTTGTTTTCATAATTTTGGCGCTCAAACACATTTTTTGAATTTATTTAAATGCTAGAAAAAAATCGATATTTAATTAAAAGCATTTAAATAGCGCATGGTATGTATTTATTAATTATTTTGCCTTTATTAAAAATCGAAATTTGCAAATTAAAAATAAAGGCATTTAATAATTAATTATTAATTTAATAAAAATCAAAAGGGAGCGCTTGGGTTTATTTTGTCAAGGTCGGCCTTTATTATTTATTTAAAAATCGTTTTAATTGCTATATTTTGCAAAAAGTCGGCCTAAGGTCAATATGAAGGTGAGCGCCTATAAAGGAAGGTGTTTATTTCATTTTCACATCATCATTTATCATCTCTCATATGCAACTTGGAGAAGACAAAAGAGGAGCGAATTTCATACAAAGGAAGGGCGAAATTATCATTCAAGAAGAGGAGCGAATTCAATCAAAGGTGGTGCGAAATTACTATCCAAAGGAGAGGCGAACTTGAAGTTTCCATTTGAGCGAAGTTGCCTAGGACGTCAAAGACATATCAAAGATGGCGAAATTGCTAACTTGAAGAGGAAATCACGTCCAAGCTTGAAGGGTGGCGAAGTTGATAAGAGGAACGTTCTTTTGAAGATCACATCAAGACTATCGAATTTCAAATTTTGCCTAGGCGAATTCCTTTATTTTGCATTTTAGAGTTAAGCTCTCAAAGAGGTATGACGATATGGATTTATTGTTTTGATTTTGAACGTTGATCGTCATTTCCTTAATTTTGGATTTTGAAATTTTGTTTTGCCTTAGCTCAGTTGTTTTTAGGAAATGATTAATAAAGGACTTATCATTAAGTTTCCTAAAAATTTGCTCTCTATCTATTTCATTGCAAAATCATGTTACTAATTTTGAAATGTTGTGTAGGCATCAAATGGAGGTCTCTTCAAGGAAAATCAAGCCGGATCAAGGACGGTCTTCTCCAGGACGATCAAGCCAAGACAAGGGCGACCTCTTCCAATCCAACGTTCCAAGGCGAGGTACATCATCCTGCACATCAAGGACAAAAGGAGTTAGAACAAGAGTTAATTAAAGATAGCCTCTCAACGACATCAAATTGAATATCTAGCAAGCTTCAAGTGTCAGATGAGGTGGCATCCCAGTCATCACTCCTCCAGTCAGTGAAGTCCACCTCAGCATGTCCAGATTCAATGTACTTAACTCATGGAAGGTGGCACAAACTTCGATGTACCTACCCCGGCTATCCATTGGTCAATTTTTCTAAAAGGGACATGTGTCCAAGCAATACAATTTTGTCATTGGTCAAACATTAAATGTTATGTAATGGTTGTAACAAACCCTAATTAGGGTTTTTCATTGTAAAATCTTGGCCATTGATCTTGAATTGATCTAAGCCATCAAATTGTATTGTGGGCACTATATAAGCCCAGGCATTTCATTTTGTAAGGAGAATTTTAGATGATTAGAGAGAGTTGTAAATAGTTGGAAGAGTTAGAATATAGTTGATAGAATAGCAATTAGAGTAGAATAGGAGGACAAGGCAAGAAATTGTTGCCATTGATTGTAAACAAACTCCATTTTCATTGAAGTAATGGTGAAATATGTCGTTTTTCTTGCAATTTGCATGGTTTCTTGTTGAGTCTTCAATCTTAGATGGTAGATGATTAAATGAATGGAGGGAATGTGATTGATTGATGGTGGAATTCGTACATCCATACTACTAGCAGTTTGTTGATTGCAAATTTGCCTTGTGTAGTCGACTGGAAT